>NC_053389.1:300116756-300800923 GCF_905171765.1 Bufo bufo | reverse complement strand
AGTGAATACAGAGGGCTCCTAATAGGTCAGAAATAATGGATCGGGCAAAACAAGGCGGAATCCTGAACCTGAGGCAGTGCCCCTAAATATACAGTCATGTCCATAAATATTGGGACATTGACATAATTCTAACATTTTTGGCTCTATACACCACCACAATGGATTTGAAATGAAACGAACAAGATGTGCTTTAACTGCAGACTGTCAGCTTTAATTTGAGGGTATTTACATCCAAATCAGGTGAACGGTGTAGGAATTGCAACAGTTTGCATGTGTGCCTCCCACTTGTTAAGGGACCAAAAGTAATGGGACAATTGGCTTCTCAGCTGTTCCATGGCCAGGTGTGTGTTATTCTCTCATTATTCCAATTACAATGAGCAGATAAAAGGTCCATAGTTCATTTCAAGTGTGCTATTTGCATTTGGAATCTGTTGCTGTCAACTCTCAAGATGAGATTCAAAGAGCTCTCACTATCAGTGAAGCAAGCCATCATTAGGCTGAAAAAAACAAGACAAACCCATCAGAGAGATAGCAAATACAACTGTGGTGGATGACGAAGAATTATTTCCCTGGTGAAGAAAACACCCTTCACAACAGTTGGCCAGATCAAGAACACTCTCCAGGAGGTAGGTGTATGTGTGTCAAAGTCAACAATCAAGAGAAGACTTCACCAGAGTGAATACAGAGGGCTCCTAATAGGTCAGAAATAATGGATCGGGCAAAACAAGGCGGAATCCTGAACCTGAGGCAGTGCCCCTAAATATACAGTCATGTCCATAAATATTGGGACATTGACATAATTCTAACATTTTTGGCTCTATACACCACCACAATGGATTTGAAATGAAACGAACAAGATGTGCTTTAACTGCAGACTGTCAGCTTTAATTTGAGGGCATTTACATCCAAATCAGGTGAACGGTGTAGGAATTACAACAGTTTGCATGTGTGCCTCCCACTTGTTAAGGGACCAAAAGTAATGGGACAATTGGCTTCTCAGCTGTTCCATGGCCAGGTGTGTGTTATTCTCTCATTATTCCAATTACAATGAGCAGATAAAAGGTCCATAGTTCATTTCAAGTGTGCTATTTGCATTTGGAATCTGTTGCTGTCAACTCTCAAGATGTGATCCAAAGAGCTGTCACTATCAGTGAATCAAGCCATCATTAGGCTGAATAAACAAAACAAACCCATCAGAGAGATAGCAAAAACATTAGGCGTGGCCAAAACAACTGTTTGGAACATTCTTAAAAAGAAGGAACGCATCGGTGAGCTCAGCAACACCAAAAGACCTGGAAGACCACGGAAAACAACTGTAGTTGATGACCGAAGAATTCCTTCCCTGGTGAAGAAAACACCCTTCACAACAGTTGGCCAGATCAATAACACTCTCCAGGAGGTAAGTGTATGTGTGTCAAAGTCAACAATCAAGAGAAGACTTCACCAGAGTGAATACAGAGGGTTCACCACAAGTTGTAAACCATTGGTGAGCCTTTAAAAACAGGAAGGCCAGATTAGAGTTTGCCAAACAACATCTAAAAAAGCCTTCACAGTTCTGGAACAACATCCTATGGACAGATGAGACCAAGATCAACTTGTACCAGAGTGATGGGAAAAGAAGAGTATGAAGAAGGATAGGAACTGCTCATGATCCGAAGCATACAACCACATCAGTGAAGCATGGTGGTGGTAGTGTCATGGCGTGGGCATGTATGGCTGCCAATGGAACTGGTTCTCTTGTATTTATAATGATGTGACTGCTGACAAAAGCAGCAGGATGAATTCTGAAGTGTTTCGGGCAATATTATCTGCTCATATTCAGCCAAATGCTTCAGAACTCATTGGACGGCGCTTCACAGTGCAGATGGACAATGACCCAAAGCATACTGCAAAAGTGACCAAAGAGTTTTTTAAGGGAAAGAAGTCGAATGTTATGCAATGGCCAAGTCAATCACCTGACCTGAATCCGATTGATCATGCATTTCACTTGCTGAAGACAAAACTGAAGGGAAAATGCCCCAAGAACAAGCAGGAACTGAAGACAGTTGCAGTAGAGGCCTGGCAGAGCATCACCCAGGGATGAAACCCAGCATCTGGTGATGTCTATGCGTTCCAGACTTCAGGATGTAATTGACTGCAAAGAATTTGCAACCAAGTATTAAAAAGTGAAAGTTTGGTTTATGATTATTATTCTGTCCCATTACTTTTGGTCACTTAACAAGTGGGAGGCACATAGGCAAACTGTTGTAATTCCTACACCGTTCACCTGATTTGGATGTAAATACCCTCAAATTAAAGCTAACAGTCTGCAGTTAAAGCACATCTTGTTTGTTTCATTTCAAATCTACTGTGGTGGTGTATAGAGCCAAAAATGTTAGAATTGTGTTGATGTCCCAATATTTATGGACCTGACTGTATTTCCGAGAAATATTCTGCAAAAGCTCTATTTATTATCTACTGGTTTCCAGGGATTGTATCATCTGATAAACGAATACTAAGTATTTCCTTTTGTTCCTCCTGATTAGCTATCACTCTAGCGAGAAGTTTCCCTGGACGCCCTGATTCACAAAATTGTTTTTGACCCTTAAAAAAGAGCCTCTGTTGAGCTTTTTCAAGAAGATAATCTGAATATTCCTGACTAGCACTTTGCATAAGATTTCTGTTCTCTTCTGTCCTATTTATAGCAAAATTCTGTCACCCACTAAGAGCAGCTGTTTTCAAGGCCCTTTCTTTTAATCGATAACCCCTTCTCAGGTTGGAGATGTTACTAACAAATACCCCCCTCAAAAAGGCCTTAAAGGTATCCCAAACCATTAGAATTTTGGCTGTTCTATAATAAATATCCCAAAAGTATACCATCTCCTGTATCATACAATTATGATTATCTATTACCGACAACCAGTAGGGATTTAATCTAAAGGAAGGAGGTGCCCCCTCCCTGACATCGGTCATAGAAAGTTCAAGGGATACTGGGAGATGATCCAAGAGTGACCTGGCTTCATATCTCATATATCTAATATATCTCAGATATTTTTCATTTATTAAAGCCAGATCAATCCTGGAAATACAATTCCCAGACCTTGAGTAACAAGAATAGGCTCTCCTCCCTTGTCCCAGTTCACCCCAAACATCTATAAAACCCAACTCCTGGCAGAATCGAGCCAAGGGGGATGCCTGATTAAATACAGGAGCAGGGGCGTCTCTACCCATAGACATCCGGTCCATTTTAGAGTTCATAACACAATTAAAATCCCCACTTATTAAAGTTAAACAGTCTGGGTGTTGCTCCATAAATGTTATTAGCGAGTTTGAT
Source organism: Bufo bufo (assembly GCF_905171765.1). Taxonomy (NCBI): domain Eukaryota; kingdom Metazoa; phylum Chordata; class Amphibia; order Anura; family Bufonidae; genus Bufo; species Bufo bufo. Next base: position 300,797,610 of record NC_053389.1, on the reverse strand, counting down.
ACAGAAAAAGAAAAAGGGGGAGGGATATACAGTACAGACCAAAAGTTTGGACACACCTTCTCATTCAAAGAGTTTTCTTTCTTTTCATGACTATGAAAATTGTAGATTCACACTGAAGGCATCAAAACTATGAATTAACACATGTGGAATTATATACATAACAAACAAGTGTGAAACAACTGAAAATATGTCATATTCTAGGTTCTTCAAAGTAGCCACCTTTTGCTTTGATTACTGCTTTGCACACTCTTGGCATTCTCTTGATGAGCTTCAAGAGGTAGTCCACTGAAATGGTCTTCCAACAGTCTTGAAGGAGTTCCCAGAGATGCTTAGCACTTGTTGGCCCTTTTGCCTTCACTCTGCGGTCCAGCTCCCCCCAAACCATCTCTATTGGGTTCAGGTCCGATGACTGTGGAGGCCAGGTAATCTGGCGTAGCACCCCATCACTCTCCTTCATGGTCAAATAGCCCTTACTTTCAAAGTTTTCCCAATTTTTCGGCTGACTGACTGACCTTCATTTCTTAAAGTAATGATGGCCACACGTTTTTCTTTACTTAGCTGCTTTTTTCTTGCCATAATACAAATTCGAACAGTCTATTCAGTAGGACTATCAGCTGTGTATCCACCTGACTTCTCCTCAACGCAACTGATGGTCCCAACCCCATTTATAAGGCAAGAAATCCCACTTATTAAACCTGACAGGGCACACCTGTGAAGTGAAAACCATTTCAGGGGACTACCTCTTGAAGCTCATCAAGAGAATGCCAAGAGTGTGCAAAGCAGTAATCAAAGCAAAAGGTGGCTACTTTGAAGAACCTAGAATATGACATATTTTCAGTTGTTTCACACTTGTTTGTTATGTATATAATTCCACATGTGTTAATTCATAGTTTTGATGCCTTCAGTGTGAATCTACAATTTTTATAGTCATGAAAATAAAGAAAACTCTTTGAATGAGAAGGTGTGTCCAAACTTTTGGTCTGTACTGTTAATAAAAGCCAAAATACAGGGTCTTCCAAAAAGTTTCCCATGAAGGAAAACATATCTCCCTTGCTTATCAATAGTGTTGATCACGAATATTCGAATTGCGAATTTTAATCGCGAATATCCGCACTTCGAGAATTTGCGAATATTTAGAATATCGCTAAATATATTCGTAATCGCAAATATTCTATTTTTTTTTTAAATACCAGTTCATGCGAATTTTTATGTGAATATTTTATGCGAATTCTATGCGAATTTTCGCAATGAAGAAAATAAGGCCTGGAGATCATGAATTTGCGAATTCTCGAATATATGGCGAATATTCACCCAAATATTCGCGAAATATCGCAAATTCGAATATTGCCCCTGCCGCTCATCACTACTTATCAATAAAGAAGGCCTCACAAAGTCGATCTTTTTATGAATAATGACCGTCACCCCTCTGGAGTGGCTAGTGAAAGTTGAATGGAATGACGGTGAGACCCATCCTCAACTAATCTGCATCAAAGCCTAATGAATAAGGTTGGTTTCTATTTGGCAAACAATCGCAGGTAGATGTCTCTGGACTAGGTCAAACACTGTCTGTCTTTTTAACTTATCCCCGAGTCCCCATGCATTCCATGTTAAAAGTCTTACGGACATTTTTTCAAATAGTCAAAAAATATATATAATTTCCTCCTAAGAGACACATCGCACTGCATCCTCCCCCCCCCCCCTCAACCCATGATCCGCCCTTATCTAACAGCAGACCTCTCATCTCGGACCATCTCTCCTCCTCCCGCTGACCCTAACCCAACTAAACAACCACAATGCAAATAAAAAAAATAAAAAAATAAATGGTGTGCCACTGCTTAAACACCATTGCGATCAAGCCAGTCAGTGACTGATGCAGGAGTGTCAAAAAAAATTAATTGCTCCATTGAAAATTATCCTAAGTTTGGCTGGATACATGACGGAGTACTTAATGTCCTTGGCTTGTAGCCATTTATTAACAGCCAGGAAACTGTGTCTCTATTCTTGAGTCTCTTTAGAGAAATCTGGGAAAAAAGACAGTTTACCACCATCATACACAATGGGAGGGCACTCCCTGACTCTCTTCAGGAACATGTGTAGTGTCCCACTAGGTAAATGTGGGCACTACACAAGGGTCAATTGGGCCACGTTGTTCTCCACCTCCTGTGGGACAGTGGCAGTGTATTTCACAGTACATTTTAATGCATTTTAATATGTATTTATGTGTATTTTCCTGTGACATGTGTAGCAGGCCTATTAGGGTGTAGTTCAGCATCCTAGGCACTAGAGTGAGCTAGGGAACCCCTAATATAAATAGTCAGGTCCTGTCCAGAGAGAGGGAGTGTAGAGTCAGAGGCCAGAAGACACTTTAGCCAGAGTGGGGCTGAGGTGCAGGCTCTGACATGCAACTAGACAGCCCAAGCTTCTAGTTGACACCAGGAGGCCAGGGAGAGTGGACCAGCCTGCCTGAGGATATTGAGCCAGAGTTAGCTCAGAAGATTGTCACCAGGGGAAGAGTTGCCTCCTGACAAACCAAGTTCCCATAAGCAGAGCAGAGCCAGTATTCCAGCTAGACAAGTGAGCTGAAGGGCAGAAGGATTCACACAAAGCAAGGATATATACCTGAGGAAGTTTGCTACCAAGGATAAAGCCAGCATTAGGGCATACGGGCCTTGGGATACAAACAGCCAGGAGTTCTGAGGAATAGTGCACAGGATTTCTGAGGAAGAGTGCAGCCTGGTCTGTAAGTGTTGTTTTTACCCTCTGAGTATCTTGCAAAGAACATTGTGCCTGCCATTGATGTGAAAACCTGCTTATTACTGCTGTATTACCTGGAACTTACAAAAGACTGTATAAAGTTAACCGTTTTCCAGTAAAGGAAGTTTTGGTTCACCATAACAGTTTGTTCCTCACTTATTACCCCTATCAATCGGTGTGCCACCGTTACAGGCACTGGCATCACGAACCTTAAAGGGACCTTGCCCCCGGCACATTAAACACCTGCAACACCCAGGGCACCTCAGCTACCATCAGGCCTGGTCCCTATATACAGAGAGTGCCCCAGAGGACTTCTGTGCCAGCCTCTCAATCACTGCTGTACGCCTGCCCAGGGTCTTCCTACAAACTGTGAGTAACCCATAGCAACCCTCGTTTGCCTAAGTAACCGTGACCTCACATCGCAATACCCTGCAGGGCTGCGTACTGCACATGTTTCTGTCACAAGTTTTTTTGCCAAGAGGGCCCGAGGGTACATTTCAGGTTTTCCCCCAGGGATCCAATGAGCCCTCTCCACTAAGAACATAGAAGAAAAATATTCCTTCCCAAAATTCTTAAAAATAAGGGATTGTAGCATTTCAGCAGGGTCTTTTCCCTCAACACCCTCGGGGAGCCCCAGAATTCTTACATTTGAGCACCTCGACCTGTCTTCTAGATCAACTAGTTTTTTTTTGTAGATAGTTGTAATTCGTAGTCAAGATGGAGATTTTCGATTTTAATACTTTCACTTCATTTTTAGCAAACCAGCAGACTTTTCTATAACAGCAACTCGATCTCGTATTTTAGTAACCTCATCCCTTATTAATGACACATCCGACTGAACAGTCCTAAGCTGAAGAGCAATATTTTGTATCACCTTTCTGTTGTTTTTAACAGCAGTTAAGATTTCTTCTAAGGGAAGGGAAAGGCTCTACCATGGGAGTCTCCAATTCATCCACCCCCTCTATGTCCCTCTCCTGGAGATAGTCATCTGCTCTTTCTTCTGAAGTGAGTCCAGGAATATATTTTTTCGAATTTACATCTGGCTTCCCTTTTTGTCTGTTCTTGTTTGTACATTCGGGGATTTCAGGAATTGATCTGATTCTACGGATTTCTGTCCAGATTTAGCCGTTAACAAGTCTGTTGACCTCCTGTGCTGTTTAGGACCCTTTTTTTTTTTATTCCTTTCTTTTCCTTTTTCCCCTTTTTTTCCCACTCCTTTCTTCTTCTTATGTCTTTTTAATTATAGCCCCTTTCTGTTCTTCCTTATTTTATTTCCTCTTTGCTTTTATGCTTCACAAACCTGTTTATATATATATATATATATATATATATATATATATATAATTTTATTTTTTTTACTTTGCAGAAGTGGTGTGATTCTGTCCCCTGACGATTTTCTCTGTCTTCACTCTCCCCTCTCCCTCCTACTAGTATCCCGACAAAAACACAGGGGAAGGATGTTGAAGTCACCCATGATGATAGTGAGGATGTCGGCAGAAAGAAAGTGTAGGAGCTTGGTGTTAAAGTGGTCAAGAAAGATGGTGGCTGGGGGCAGTAAATGACAGCTACTCAGCCGCCTCTAAACTTCTATCACTCCTTTCCTCCTTTGGCCTCTCACAGTGGTCTTCCGCTCCCACCCACAGAGATGGTCACCCACCTCTGCTCCCTATCTAGCCTTTCTTATTCACCTCTCCCCCTATCTAACCACAACCTACTCACTTTCTCTTCACTGGTCTCTTTTGCTGCTCCCCCAGTCCACACACTAGCACATTTTGCTTTCTTACTCTCTTCTGCCACTCTCTACCATTTTTTCTCTCCAAGACCCAGATACTGCCACCACCCTATATAACACCACAATAAGTAAAGCTCTGGACATTGTTGCCCCCCTCACACACAACAAAACCTGAAAAATCAACAGACAACCCTGGCACACCAACCTGACCAAAAAACTCAGACAAGCTTCCAGGTCTGCTGAGCAGCGATGGAAGAAATCTCACTCTAAGGATCACTTTACCGCATACAAGCAATCCCTCTTCATTTTCAAATCCTCACTCATTGATGCAAAACAGCCCTACTAAACAACTTTTTAACACTTTTAACTCTCTTCTCCATCCCCCAGCTCCCCCATGCTCTCCTTTCATCTCAGTTGAGGACTTTGCCACATACTTAAAACAAAAGATAGTAAACATCAGAGAAAGCTTCAGCGCACAGTCCCCACAGACCCTCTACACAACTGCTCAGTCCTCTTCTCCAAAAACCCGCTTCTCCACCATTACAGAAGAAAAACTCTCCACTCTACTCTCCAGATCACATCTCACCACCTGTGCACTTGACCCAATCCCATCCCACCTCATCCCTAACCTCACCACAGTGTTTATCCCAGCCCTAACTCACCTCTTCAACCTATCACTAACCTCTGGTGTCTTCCCCTCTGGTTTTAAACATGCTACCATTACACCCATCCTCAAAAAGCCTTCACTTATCCCATCTTCTTTGTCCAGTTATCTCCCCATATCACTTCTTCCATATGCCTCAAAGCTACTTGAGCAACATGTCCATTCTGAACTGTCCTCTCATCTCTCCTCCTGCTCCCTCTTTGACCGGTTACAATATGGCTTCTGACCCCACCACTCAACTGAGACTGCCCTCACCAAAGTCACCAATGACCTACTAACAGCAAAAACCAAAAAACATTATTCTGTCCTCCTTCTCTTTGACCTGTCCTCTGCCGTTGACACTGTCAACCACTCCCTTCTGTTACAAACTCTTTCATCTCTTGGCATCACTGACCAGGCCCTCTCCTGGATCACATCATACCTCACAGAGCAGACATTTAGCATCTCCCACTCTCACACCACCTCCTCATTACCTCTCTGTTGGTGTACCGCAAAGCTCTGTTCTAGGACCTCTGTTCTTCTCTATCTACACTTTCGGCCTTGGATAGCTCATAGAGTGACATGGCTTTCAGTATCACTTTTATGCTGACGACACACAAATCTACCTCTCTGGTCCAGACATCACCACCTTACTCTGTATGTGTGGCTTCAAATAAATACACAATAATTATGGTGATCACACTCAAATTTAATAAATGAAAAACAATCGTAATGACACTATAAAACTATAAAAAATTTATAAAAACATCAAACAAACATATGCATGCTCACACATATTAAATATTGTAGGAAAAATACGTCATAAATCGTATATGCAAGTAGTTCATAAAATAAATGAGGGTGGTTTTCTGATGAGACTGAACTAAATCTTTATATTTGATTTAAAAGTTCGCATAAAGTGCATTCAGCTGTTATTGTGGCTTGCAGCTTGCAGGCCAAGATGTTCTTAAAGGGGATGAAAAGCAATCCTGAATACTATTCACCAGTTACTGCTTGATTATAGTTTTTGCGGTTTAAATGTCCAGACCTTAGTTTATGTCTATGATGGAAAAACAAGTACTGGTATGTACTATAATCACCGCCTATACAGGTCTTACCTGCTTCTAGGTGGCTAAGAATATTCGTGTTCCAAGATATGGCATTACATACCCGACCTAAGAGTTGCTGCTGTGTTCGTTTCTCCACGCTATTCAGGCAGACGCCGGTATATCACATGGTCTGTATCAGGAAACAGGTTTGTATCTCGCAGCAAGGTATCGCAGGAACTTGGTGTTGAAAATGGGATCCGAAATTTTTTTTGGGATCCGAATTTCTTTTTCTTATTTGGAGCGCTCAAATTTTTAGTAAGATTGATTTTAATAGATCATCCGTATAAGGGCCCTTTCTTAGTCCAGTGGGAGTTCTCAGCTGGTTACGCCAGATGCGTTTCGGGGACCTCTTACCCCTTCCTCAGTGGCAGCTGATCTCCCATTTTTGGACTGGCTACTTATAGGCTGCCCAGGATAGCCCACAGGTGTAGGGCGGATTGGGCTGCTCAGGATAGCCCACAGGTGTAGGGCGGATTAGGCTGCCCAGGATAGCCCACAGATGTAGGGCGGATTTAGCAATCAAATATTCAAAGGTTTAGCTCTGTTATTAGACATGCGGTTTTACTTGCGGTTCTGTTGCGATTTTTTCACTACTGGTGCGTTTTTTTGTTATAATGTGTGTTGTGATGTAATCTCTCTATTTAATAAAAAAAAAAATATTGCAACGTGTTGCAATGCATAAAGAATTCAAAATATTAATAAAATATCACATATGATGACATAAATATTTAAAAATTTACATATGATAACATAAAAAATCATGAAAAATCCCATATGATGAACATAAAAAACCAAATGGGACATAGATATTGCAGTGGATACATGTATATAAGACATCCTGATCAACTCTTGATATAATAAATATATTCTTTTATATCATCATTCCTTGCTTTATTTTATTTTGTCTGGTGGTATAGGAGTGCGTGTTTGTCCCCAAGGGAGAGTCTCAGTGCTGATAAACCGCCAAACATGAGACTCTCCGTCGGATGAAAAACACGCAACCCCAAAAGATCACAAGAAGCCGAAAATTTCCAAATCAGCATTTAGGCTCCCGAAATCGAAGATAAGTCTTGATTCGGCTCTAGACATCTTTTCAACGTGTTTGCCCCCACGCCAATGTTTATCGATTTTTTGTAGCGCCATAAAAAACATGCCTTTCGGATCCTTATTGTGGAATTCTTTAAAGTGCTTTGATAGTGAATGTTTAATATATCCATTTTTAATGTTTCGTACATGTTCACTTATTCTAGTTTTCAAGCACCGTTTCGTTCTACCAATGTACTGCTTTCCGCGGGGACATTGGATCAAATAAATTACACTAGAGGTGTTGCAGTTGAGGAATCTTTTAATGGTCATGGAAAAGGTGTTTTGAGATGAGCTGATTTCAATAGTCTTTTTTGGAAATTTGGTTATTTTACAGCCTTGACATTTTCCACATCTATAAAACCCTTTCAGACTCATCCAATTGTTTTTCTCTGTACGGGTGATACAGCCATTTGGACTAGAGCACCTGTTCCCTGTCACATAAGAGTGAGCTATTCCTACTACTTTTTTCTCATCACCACCTTACTATCCAGAATCCCACAATGCCTATCTTCCATATCCTCCTTCTTCTCCTCTCGCTTTCTAAAACTTAACATGGATAAAACAGAATTCATCATCTTTTCCTCATCTTGCTCGACCTCCCAACAGACCTATCTATCACGATCAATGGCTGCACACTCTACCTGTCAACGAAGTCCGCTGCTTTGGAGTGACCTTGGATTCTGCCCTCTCCTTCCGACCGCAGATCCAAGCCTTTTCCACCACCTGCCGCCTCCAACTCAAAAACATCTCCCGCATCCGTGCTTTCCTCAACTTTGAGTCTGTGAAAATGCTTGTACATGCCCTCATCATCTCCCGCCTAGACTACTTCAACATCCTCCTCTGTGGCCTTCCATCTAGCAATCTTGCACCCCTCCAATCTATTCTCAATTCTGCTGCCTCCACCTCTCACCCTGTTACTCCTTTGCCTCTCCCCTCTGCCAATCCCTTTACTGGCTCTTTATTGCCCAGTGAATTCAGTTCAAAATACTAACAAATACATTCAAGGCTGTCCACAAACTGTTCCCTCCCTACATCTCTGAGCTACTTTCCCGATACATCCCAAAACGCAATCTCCAATCCTCACAAGACCTCCTTCTCTCCTCTCCTCTTATCACCTCTTCCCACAATAGCCTCCAAGATTTCTCCCGTGCATCCCTCACACTCTGGAACTCGCTACCCCAACATATCAGACTCTCACCTTCAGTGGAATCCTTCAAAAGAAACCTAAAAACCCACCTCTTCAGACAAGACTACAACCAGTGACCCTGCTGCCTCTATACCGCCATGACGAACTTTACCCTCTCCTACTGTGTCCTTCTCCCATACCATGTAGATTGTAAGCCCTCACGGGCAGGGCCCTCTGTCCTTCTGTACCAGTTTATAACTTTTCTTGTTCATGATTAGTGCAATTGTCTGTATTATGTATGTACAGTATACCCCTTTTCATATGTACAGCGCTATGGAATGAATGGCACTTTAATAATAAATAATAATAATACCACTTTGCAGCTGAACCACAGGTAGCTGTTTGGGTTGTTTGTCTGAGGTGGAAGAGGTGGAAATGGCAAAAAAAAAAACAGTTTTAGACCTGGTATCCCATAGCTTTGTGCTACAGTCTGTGGAACTCATGTGTGCAATGCATGACTGTCAGTCATTGTGTCCATTGTATTTCCATCGTGGAGCTCTTTGTTCCAGAACCTGGGATCTATTTAATTTCCTGGTGTTCAATGTTTTGGACCCTAGTCACAGGTATCCATTGATTTATTTTCTGAAGTCTAGTGTATTATCGTCCAATCTGTGGGGTTCAATGGATTTCTACACAGTTTACTGACTTGTCCCTGGAAGTTAACTGGTATAGTGCCTAGTTCCTGGTGTCCAATCATTTGGTACCCTGGTCTCAAGTGTCCAATGTTCTTTCTCTGGTGTCTAGTGGACTACTGTGTCATCATTACTGTCCAATAAATTTCTACGCTAGGCATTGGTACTAATTAGTTAAAGGGGGTCTCCGGGAATTAAAAAAAATAAAATACTTAATTAATTTATGATAAATATATTCCCAAATACCTTTCATTAGCTATAATGGCTTGTTTAGTCTAGGGAGCAATCATTAAAAGAAATAAAATGGCCACCGTCCTATTAGTACTGTACACACAAAACCTGTGCTCATCACACAGGAGGACAAGTTACTTCAAAAGAGCTGCCTCATCCTCTTCTCTGCTTGTCAGGGATTATGATTCTGAATACAGCTGATAACATCCTCAGCTTAATCTATGTAAGAATGGAGGTCATAAGGAGACATGAAGTGCAATGGGGAGGGTATGGATAATGAGCAGCAGCTATTATATGCAGTCTCCATTACCACAGCCCACAGTCTGTCCTGTCTGTACGTCATGTCACCTCATGAACTAAATTCCCAAGAGAGTCAGCTAAAGTTCTTATCATCTCTATTCAGGATCATAATCTCTGACAAGCAGAGCAGAGAGGAGGATAAGGCAGCTCTTTACCTCAGTGATGTGAAGTAACTTGTCCTGCTGTGTGATTAGGACAGATTTTGTGTGTGCTAACAGGATGTTTCCCCTGATGATTGCTCCCTAGACAATAGGAGCTATTATAAATAATGAAAGGTATTTGGGAATACATTTATCATAAAGTAATATATAAGTATTTTCATTTTCCTAATTCCCGAAGAAACCCTTTAAAGAGGACCTTTCACCACTCCTGACATGCCTGTTTTAATAGTTTCATGCATTCCCCGTGTAATAACAATTCTGGAACATCTATTCTTATGTCTGTATGTTGTGCCATTTCTTTATTATTTCTACTAGAAGTTATATATGTATTACTATTAGCCTTCAGTAAGGGTACAGAGGGGAGGTAACCAGTTGGGGGGGGGGGGGGGTGTATCTGCACAAACTCACTCTACCCAATCAGTGCTGCCATTGTTAGACTGTGCAGGTACATGCCGCCAACGTGTTGCCTCCCTTCTGTACCCTTACTGAAGGTTAATAGCAATTTATTCATAACTTCTAGCAGGAATAATAAAGGAATGGCACAACATAGAGCCATAAGAATAGATGCTCCAGAATTGTTATTACATGGGGAATGCATGAAGATATTAAAAAAGACATGTCAGGCGTGGTGAAATGTCCCTTGTACCGGGGGTTTGGCATAGTGCCCAGTCCAAGGTGAACAATGGTTGTTCTGATACACAATGCCTAGCCTTCTCCCTTCACACACTATTAGCTCCACCTGACCTAACACAGCATGTGGATCTTTTTAGGAATGTTATAAAGGCCAGAAACGATCTTTCCACCTAGCAGGAAGCCCAGTGACGTCACTAGAATTAATTGGCGGGCTTTAGCACTGCCCTAGGCTGAAAAATGGCTAGGGCAGCGCTATAGCCCACCCATCAGTGCTAATGAAGTCACAGGCAACACTGCTAGGCGGAATTCTCCTCCTAGCAGTGTAATAATAAAAACAAAAAAGCTCTTGCCTGGTGCGATCCAGGAAGGGCAAGGGAGAGCAATGGGTGCATGAAATGCTCCGATGCTTATATCAGAGGGGCTGCATGTATGAAAACAGGGATGAACCCGGAGAGCTGAACCCGGGCAACCCCTTTAACCAATACTGTAACATATTTGTCCTGGATAGGGGTGTGTAATATATTCGCAGTAGAAATCTTGAGTGTAGAAGTACTAATGGCATGCCATAAGATAGCATCACCAGAACTTGTACATTATGGTAGGTCACTATGCTGTTCTAAACAGAAGCACATTCTACCATTTGTGATTTTGAGAACATGTGAGCATTACTTTTATATGTGCTAATTGAATAAGGCTGAATTCCCACTTTAGTTGTTTGGTCAGTTATTTCCATCCGTTATTGTGAGCCAAAACTTGGTGCAGGTCAAAAACACAAAACAGGTTCAGACCTTTACATTACACCTGATCTCTGAATAGGCTACACTCCTGCTTTTGGCTCACACTAGCTGATGGAAATAACTGACCAAATAACTGAAGTGTGAACTGAGACTAAGGCCTTATTCACACGTCCGTTGTTTCTTTCCTGATCTGTTCTGTTTTTTGCGGAACAGATCTGGACCAGATCTGGACCCATTCATTTTCAATGGGTCCTGAAAAAAATCGGACAGCTCAATGTCTGATTTTCTTTCAGGACCCATTGAAAATGAATGGGTCCAGATCTGTTCCGCAAAAAACGGAACAGATCAGGAAAGAAACAACGGACGTGTGAATGGACCCTAACTCATTTCAAAACTACAGTATTAGTGAGGTTGTACACTAACCTTGGGTTAACATGGACTGCACTTGCCATTCTATTTTATGCCAAATAGTATTGAAGTGAGACTTTTTACAAGACAGTCAAAATTTTTCTATACAAAACTCTGCTGTTTTCTACAAACCTGTTACCTGCACTGGGCATTGTCATGCAGAGGCAAGAGTGACAAATACAAAATATTAATCCACATCTGGTAAGTGACAAATCATATTCTTTTTCAAATGTCATTTATACAATTCTCAACAGTTATGTGATATTCTCAAATCAGTTGGGATGTCATTTACTTTCTTACTGGGGAGTGATGGGTATTGAAATTGGCATTTTTGGAATCCTAAACCTCAGCTGCATGACTGCAGGCTCGTAGCTTTGTGGTCCCTTGAGAAGACAGGTTCCTTTTAGGAATAGAAAGAACACTTGTGAAATCACAAGCATTGGAAGAAACTTCAAAGTATCACAAGCATTGCAAGAAAGGGGATTAGAGGGAGAATCAATCAATTTCATCGCTGACAGATTGTTGGTGGATGGGGATAATGCGTAACTGCAACTCATAGCATTAGAAGAAAGGTACTGATGAGATGAGATGTTTCTGTCTATGAGTTAACTAATATAAAGAGACTTCTGATAAATATTCATCCCTGGCTGTTTATTTGTGCTAGCTGGAAGGGATCGGCGGCTCCTACATGCAGGGAAGATCCGGGGTTAGCATTAAAGTGAAGCGTTGCAGACAAACAATTTGATCGAAGAGTCAAGAGCATTCTCAATCTCCCTGGTCCAAAAATCCTTAAAAGGTATGGTATCCCACGGAAGGGGGACAGTGCAGACACCAAACTGATCTAACCCCCCAGTGCAGCGGATAAGAAACAACAACTAGAAATGGTATTGGCTACTTGACTCCCCCTTGATGCAACAGTGGGTGCTTAGCTTTACTTTCCAACATCAGAGGCCCATCCCATCAGAGATGGGTAACAAGGCTCCTGTGTTCTGTAGCAGTATTCTAATCTGCACAAAATCACCTTTTTAGAAAACACCCCTTTCCCTTTAAACACACACCCTTGTCCGACACATATACCCTCACCTATTGATGTGCACAGTTTCACACCTGACTGATGAAATGAGTGTCATGGTTGTTGCCAGAGAGGTAAACAGCCAAGGCCCATTGTGATGTTATCATTCATGCCTGATGAGGAGCCCCATTGTAAGATGATGTGTTTAGTCTATGAAAATTCTCATTAGGCCTGCCCTACCGATTCTCTAAGGCTTTGATTTGCAGTTTTGACAGACCTGTCAATCCAATGAATTAGCACTGTCATGAATGGATTGCAATAGTGGAAGCAACCAGCATTAGCACAAAATGATGATCAGATAGACTTGTTCTAAATCCCCCAAGTCTAAAAAAATCCATAAAAGGTAAGAAGCCATGTCAGATGCAGCACCCCAAAGCAGGGTTTCTGCAACAAGGCATGTTGTTAAATAAAATGTTCTGATTTGCTGTATTTGTATACCTAATAGCATTGTATGGACCACTAAGGGTTAAGTCCTTGGCTAATCCCCTTAAGGTGCCAGGGGTTGGACCTGGGTCCACCCCCCTACCAAGTTAGTTGGTTCTGTGCTTAGCTGAGAGTGGACCTGCATTTGTAAGCTCCTCAGAGCTAGGCCTGAGCTCAGAGAACTTTTGACTCAGAGACAATCTGTAGCTAAGTAGCCATATGCTACACAAATGTGTTTCAGTGAATGAAAAATCAAAAGCTCCAGATTCTACAAGGCCGTGCATTGGAGTCAGTAAGTAAGGTATTGTGCACATTTATGGCAGAGAGACTTTGCCACCCAACCATATCTTAAAGGGAAACTGTCATCAGCAACCTTCCAATCCAACTGTTTGCATAGACACATAGCTATGGTTCGCCTGATTAAAATGTTGTTTTTCTTTTGTTGATCTGAGGCTCCATTCCAAGTTATGACACATTTTGTAAATATGCTAATTAAGTATTTAGTGCAATGAGGGCATAACTATTGCCCTTGTTGCACCTAAGCTCTGTCCCTTTCTCTGGCCGGCCCTCCCTCACTGCTTTGCCACTGCCTGGACATATCATTGAAAGCGGCTAGGGAGGGAATTGCCACAGAAAGAAGGGCTCCATAAAAACAGTCCAATTCGGTGAAATGCATTACAGTCTATGAGAGATGCAATCTAATTATTGCTTGTTCAAGTTCCATAGAGAAACTATTACAAAGTGTAAAATAAGGAAAAAAAAGTTTTCAAAAGTGTTAAAAAAATTATACAAAATTTCAAATCGCGACCCTTTTTCCCCAAAAATATAAATATGTAAACAATTAAAAAAATAAACATCATGGACATTGCTGCATGCTAAAACGTCCATATTATTAAAATATAAAAATATTTTTCCCAAACAGCAAATGATGAAATAAGAAGAAAAAAAGGCAAAATAACCAATTTGCTGTTTTTAGTCACTTCACTTCCCACAAAAAATTTAATTGACTTCTATTAGGATGGAAAGCAAACGGAATTCCTTTTAAAGGCTTCCGTTTTGTATTCTGTCTGGGCATTCCGTTATTTTCCGTTATAACCATGTTATAACGTTAAGCCATAAGGGAATCCCTAACGCTAGTGAGAACCCACCCTGATCTGCGAGCAGAATTAAAGCCCATTGTGATGTCATCATCCATGGATGATAAGTTGCTTCATTGTGACATGCTTAGTGTTCCGGCTAGGGAAATTTTCATGGTTGCTGCCATACCTGTCAGTTCAATAAATTAGTGCCATCTTGAATGGTTTGGATTGCAGCAGCGGAAGCCATTGTTTGCAGCACCATTATTGGTTTGGATTATTGGATTGCTGGAACACTTAAGGCATGTACAGAGGTGTTGGGGAAGTTTGGTACCAGCACAGTTCTTTGATCGGAGAGATAGGCATTTTCTCAGTCTCCCTGATCCAAAAATCCTTATTTTTTGTATGAATTTTACTAATTTTGGGCTAAAAATCTTTTTTATTTTTTTATTTTTTATATTGAGCCTTTCTGTCATAAAGGGTTAACTGTTTGTTTGTGAATAGTACTTTTTACATTCACTTTGTGCAGGTCATAAACACATATGTAAGCCTCATTTTTATCAGCACGGTAAGAACTGAGCTATAATGAGTGTTTATCATGTCAGAGAGCAGAGATAAGGAGCCCATCACATTAGCTGGCTGATGGAGCAGAGAGAAAATTTAGATCCCTCTTTTAGAGCATCTCAGCCCTGTACAGAAAAAAAGGGTTCCACGTTTGTAATAAACAGCAATTTAAAAAAATATTTTTAGCTCAAATTGAGTACAATGTGCTATTTTTAAAAACATTGCCCCTAAAGGTGTACATAGCCTTTAAAGGGAACCTGTTACCATGAAATACAGTACAATCTGCAGGCAACATGTTAGAGAGCAGGAAGAGCGGAGCAGATTGAAATATAGTTTTGCAGGAAAAAATTCTGGAAAATATGTAATCTATGCATTTAAACATGTGCTCATTTTATATATAGGAGTCATGTATACGGTCCTACTCAGTGATTGACAGCCTTCCTTTTATGCTTAGTCATGCAGAGTAAGCTGTCAATCACTGGGTTGGACCACCTACATGATTCCTATGCATAAAAATAGCACAGGTCTAAGTGCATAAATTACAAGTTTTTCTGCTCTATAACATGCTGCTGCAGCTTGTACTGCATTTCGTGGTGACAGGCTCCCTTTAGAAGGTACAGTATCTCGCCGGAAGGGGGGATGCAGACACAAATCTGATCTGAACGCTGAAAATCAGTGTTGGCATCAGTGATCTGCATCAGTGTTGGCTCCTCACTTTGCGACAGCAAATTCAGAGGGCTATCCCAACAGAAACGTGTAAGGCAGTCATGTGTTCTGCACCTACCAAAGCTACGCCCCTGTGTGGCAGTATTCACATCTGCACAAAAGGGCCTTTTTGGACCACTCTGCTCCCTATGTAAACATGCATGCTTGGCTGATATAGACACAAACGCACCCTCATCTGTTGATGTGCACAGTTCCACCCCTAACTGACAAATGAAGTATCATGGCTGCAGCCAGGGAGGTAAACAACTAGGGCCCATTGTGATGCCATTGCGCACGGATGAAGATGGGCCCCAGTGTAATATGCTCAGTGTTCTGTCTATGGAAATTTTCTAGGGGACTGCCATACTGATTTTCGGAGGCTGCCACGTTGATTTGCAGTTAGATAGAACTGTCAATCCAGTGAATTAGGGCTGTCATGAATGGTTTGGATACGGGCTCATGCACAGGACCGTATGTATTTTGTGGTCTGCAAAAAACGAATCCGCAAAAAATACGGTTGACGCTTGTGTGCATTCCGTAGTTTGCCATTTCAATGGTTTTTGTTACAAGATGACATGAGATAATACTTTGATGTCTTATCAAAATGATCAGAGTCAATTTTAGCTCGGCCACATCTTTAGTGGTGAAGTAGATTGCTTTCTGGGAGCAGTGATTATATTATCAAAGGGATTATTGGAATCATCTGCTAATTTATTAATACAGAAGTGCTGTATTTGGTAGAAGTTAAACAGCTGTGAGTCCTGCAGGGTAAAGTTACGCTGTAACTCCTGAAATGTGAGTCACTGCTTCTGTGTCATGTACTGTAGGAGGTCTTGCACTTTGCCAATTCCTTTTCATCTCCATTCAACAAGTAGCTTCCTAGTGCCTCCCAGGAAATCTGGTTTATTCCATGAGGGCAAATATTTAGAACAGATAAATGTGAAACTGGAGAAAATATATGTATGTTTTAACAAAGCATGAAATCTCATAAAATAGTCTTTATCCATGGTAATGCTATAGAATCTCAAGTCATGAGATCTTCTTCTCCCTCCCCAGCCATAAGAGCTCACATTTAGAAATGTTCACTCTATAATCCAAGTAGGTTCCAAAATCTCTGAGGATATCAAGGATTTTGGGGACATTTTTCAATGGGTCTGATAGGAATAACATAATGTAGATAAATATCACAGCAATACCACTTTGTTCTTAGTAGTGTGCATTTCTTTGATTTGAAGAAATATAGTAACAGCGACAGTTAACATGTGAACGTTTTCGGCTCGCAGGCCTTCATCAGACACTGGTAGTACAGAAATAGAGACTATATCAGGCATATAGTTAAATAAAATGAAAAAAAGTGAAAAAAATAATAAAAAAATAATACATAGACTCAATGACTGGTACCGTATACCAGAAACAATATAGGAAATGGAGATGAATAAATACAATATCCAATGGAAGTAATCTCTTCCTTCAGAAAAAATATATATTAATCCTACACTCACCTAAAGAATTATTAGGAACACCTGTTCTATTTCTCATTAATGCAATTTTCTAGTCAACCAATCACATGGCAGTTGCTTCAATGCATTTAGGGGGGTGGTCCTGGTCAAGACAATCTCCAGAACTCCAAACTGAATGTCAGAATGGGAAAGAAAGGTGATTTAAGCAATTTTGAGCGTGGCATGGATGTTGGTGCCAGACTGGCCGGTCTGAGTATTTCACAATCTGCTCAGTTACTGGGATTTTCACCACAACCATTTCTAGGGTTTACAAAGAATGGTGTGAAAAGGGAAAAACATCCAGTATGCGGCAGTCCTGTGGGCAAAAATGCCTTGTGGATGCTAGAGGTCAGAGGAGAATGGGCCGACTGATTCAAGCTGATAGAAGAGCAACGTTGACTGAAATAACCACTCGTTACAACCATGGCATGCAGCAAAGCATTTGTGAAGCCACAACACGCACAACCTTGAGGCGGATGGGCTACAACAGCAGAAGACCCCACCTTGTTGAATCAATGCCACGTAGAATTAAGGCAGTTCTGAAGGCAAAAGGGGGTCCAACACTGTATTAGTATGGTGTTCCTAATAATTCTATAGGTGAGTGTATATGTATCATGAGGAATAAAAGGTAAAACAAAAATAGAAAACATAAAGAAAAACAGAGCGTACTGGCTCATAATACAGTAGGTCAGAAATAATGGATTGGTCAACAAGGCCTTGGATCCCCTGTAATTTCCTCCTCCGCATTATTTCAGGGTATTATGGTGGGACAGAAAGAGATCAAAATAACTTTCTTCATGGATGACATTATGTTATTCCTTAATTAACAACCTTTGTCGCACTCTGCTTCTTTGTGCTGTGCATAGGGTTCCCACCTCGTCTTCAATGTAGATAAAGATCACAGCAATACCACTTTGTTCTTAGTAATGTGCGTTTCTTTTAGGCCTCATGCACATGACCGTTGTTTGGGTCCGCATCCGAGCCGCCGTTTTGGCGGCTGGGATGCGGACCCATTCACTTCACACTCCGTGTGCTGTCCGCATCCGTGGCTCCGTTTCGCGGCCCCGCAAAAAAAAATAACATGTCCTATTCTTGTCCGCGTTTTGCGGACAAGAATAGGCATTTATATTGCCGGCGCCCGTTCCGTTCTGCAAATTGCGAAAGGCAACACGGGCGGCTTCCGTTTTTTGCGGATCCGCAAAAAACGGCACGGCCGTGTGCATGAGGCCTTATTTGAAGAAATATAGTAACAATGACAGTCAACGTGTGAGCGTTTTCGGCTCACAGGCCTTCATCAGACACTGGTAGTACAGAAATAGAGACTACAGGGAGTGCGGAATTATTAGGCAAGTTGTATTTTTGAGGATTAATTTTATTATTGAACAACAACCATGTTCTCAATGAACCCAAAAAAACTCATTAATATCAAAGCTGAATATTTTTGGAAGTAGTTTTTAGTTTGTTTTTAGTTTTAGCTATTTTAGGGGGATATCTGTGTGTGCAGGTGACTATTACTGTGCATAATTATTAGGCAACTTAACAAAAATCAAATATATACCCATTTCAATTATTTATTTTTACCAGTGAAACCAATATAACATCTCAACATTCACAAATATACATTTCTGACATTCAAAAACAAAACAAAAACAAATCCGTGACCAATATAGCCACCTTTCTTTGCAAGGACACTCAAAAGCCTGCCATCCATGGATTCTGTCAGTGTTTTGATCTGTTCACCATCAACATTGCGTGCAGCAGCAACCACAGCCTCCCAGACACTGTTCAGAGAGGTGTACTGTTTTCCCTCTGTCACGGAACCATGAACCAGACGTACAACAAGAGATAAGTGAAAATAAGAAGGCTTTATTAAAAATAAAGCTGTAAAGCAAAAGTCCAAACGGATGGTGAAACCGAAGCAGAGTCTTTGAGAGGCCAGGGGTCAGGAACCAGAAGGGTAGTCAGACGAAGCCAGGATCAGGAACCAGCAGGGTAGTCAGACGAAGCCAGGATCAGGAACCAGCAGGGTAGTCAGACGAAGCCAGGATCAGGAACCAGAAGCAGCAGCAGTCTTAGAAGCATGTGAACACAGGAGGACCAAGCAAGGAACTGAAGCCACAGACCTCCTATATATATGAGCTAGGCATCCAGCTCCTCCCAGTGGGAAGGAGGAGCCGCAGGGTGGAAGGCTACAAGAAACCCAGAAACCAAGATGGCCGCCAGCACATGTCAAACGAAGGAGAACAGCAAGAAGGTAAGACCATGACAGTACCTCCCCCTCAAGGGCCCCTCCTCCGCGGAGCAAAAAACGGTTTCTGAGGGAAGCGTGCGTGGAAGGCTCGGAGCAAGGCAGGAGCATGGACATCTGCGGAGGGAACCCAGGAACGCTCCTCTGGACCATAACCACGCCAATGGACCAAAAACTGCACCCGACCGCGGACCAGGCGTGAGTCCAGGATATTGCTCACCTCATACTCCTCACGATAGCCCACTCGGACCGGACGAGGCCGAGGAACCGCGGAAGTGAAACGATTACACACCAGTGGCTTCAACAGGGAGACATGAAACACGTTAGAGATCCGCATGCCAGGAGGAAGCGCAAGGGCATAGGCTACCGGGTTTACCCTGCGAAGCACTCGGAAGGGACCAACAAAGCGAGGCGCCAGCTTGGGAGTGGGCACTCGAAGGTTAAGGTTGCGGGTGGACAACCATACACGGTCTCCGACCTGGTAGGAAGGAGCAGGCGCTCGTCTGCGATCAGCCTGGATTCTCTGGCGCTGCGCAGAGGCCTCAAGGGACTTCTGGATCTGTACCCAAGAAGCACGTAGGACGGAAAGGTGATCCTCCACAGCCGGAATATCCTGGGGAGAGAATACCTCCGGTAACACGGCAGGTTGGAACCCATAATTGGCCATGAAGGGAGACGTCCCAGAGGAAGAGTTCACCGCCGTGTTCCTGGCAAACTCAGCCCAAGGCAGGAGGTCAACCCAATTGTCTTGGTGATCGGAGACATAGCAACGAAGGAATTGCTCCAAGGCCTGATTGGATCGTTCTGCGGCCCCATTGGACTGAGGGTGGTAGGCCGAGGAGAAGGAGAGATGAATCCCCAACTGGGAGCAAAAGGCGCGCCAGAACCTGGACACAAACTGACTCCCCCGATCCGACACAATCTCCTTGGGCAAACCGTGCAACCGGAAGTCCTCCCTGGCAAAAATCGTGGCCAACTCTTGTGCAGAGGGTAACTTCTTGAGAGGAACACAGTGGCACATTTTGGAAAACCGATCCACAATCATGAGAATGACCGTATGGCCTCGGGATGCAGGGAGGTCCACAATGAAATCCATCCCCAGGTGTGACCATGGGCGCTCCCCGGTGGCTATGGGTTGCAGAAGGCCCAACGGAAGGTGCCGAGGGGACTTACTCTGGGCACAAACGGAGCATGCCGCTACATATGCGGCGATGTCGGAACGTAGGGAAGGCCACCAGAACAGACGTGAAACAGCCCAGGACAGCTGATTCTTTCCAGGATGCCCCGCGGTCTTGGAGTTATGGTAGGTTCGCAACAACCGAGTGCGCAACTCCTCAGGCACAAAACATCTGCCGTTGGGTCTCCCAGAGGGAGCACCAGATTGAGCCGCCAAAATCTGCTCACCCAGGGGAGAGGTCAGGCTGGTGCGAATGGCGGCCAGGATCTGATTCGGAGGTATGACCGAAGTCGGAATCGACTCCTCCCTGGACAGCTCGGAGTACTGCCGTGATAGGGCATCCGCCCTGATGTTCTTGGAACCGGGTAGGTAGGAGACCACGTAATTAAAACGTGACAAGAACAGAGCCCATCTGGCCTGACGTGGTGTCAATCTCTTGGCCTCAGAAAGGTAGGTCAGATTCTTATGGTCCGTCAGGATGAGAACCGGAACCACCGAACCCTCGAGCAAGTGCCTCCATTCTTTAAGGGCCTGCACGATGGCCAATAACTCCCTGTCACCAATCTGATAGTTGCACTCCGCGGAAGACAGTTTCCGGGAGTAAAACCCACAAGGAAGCAGAGGACCCTCTGGTGTTCTACGCTGAGACAGAAGGGCGCCTACTCCCGTCTCAGACGCGTCCACCTCGAGGACAAAGGGCAACCCAGGGTTGGGATGCGACAGAATCGGAGCCGACACAAAAGCGGACTTTAGGGCCTCAAAAGCTCGGATGGCCTCGAGCGGCCAGACCTGGGAATTACTGCCCTTCCTGGTCAGATCCGTGAGAGGCTTGGCCAGCATGGAAAAGTCCCTGATGAACTTCCGATAATAATTGGCGAAGCCCAAAAAGCGCTGCAGGGAACGAAGACCACTGGGCTGGGGCCACTGTAAGACAGCCGAAACCTTCTCAGGATCCATGGAGAACCCCTCAGCGGAAATGATGTAACCTAAGAAGGTTACCTGGGATCGGTGAAATTCGCATTTCTCAAGCTTACCGAACAGCTTGTTCTCTCGTAACCGTTGCAACACTCGTCTGACATCCAGAATGTGGGCCTCCATGGATTCAGAATATACCAAGATGTCATCCAAATAGACCACCACACACTGCTGCAACAGGTCACGGAAAACATCGTTGATGAATTCCTGAAAGACTGCGGGCGCATTGCACAACCCAAAGGGCATAACCAAGGATTCATAATGACCGGTCCTGGTGTTAAACGCGGTCTTCCACTCATCGCCCGCCTTGATCCTTACCAGGTTATATGCCGCCCTCAGGTCGAGTTTGGTAAAGACCGTGGCCCCTTTAAGGCGATCGAACAGCTCGGAAATCAAGGGTATCGGGTAAGCGTTCTTGATCGTGATGCGATTGAGACCCCTGTAATCGATGCAAGGCCTCAACTCACCGCCCTTCTTTTTCACAAAGAAAAATCCAGCCCCTGCCGGGGACGAGGATTTGCGAATGTGTCCGCGTGAAAGCGCCTCCCTCACGTACTCCTCCATGGCCTCATTCTCCGCTACCGACAGTGGATAGACTTTGCCACGAGGAGGAACGGCACCAGGTTGTAACTCTATGGCACAATCGTATGGGCGGTGCGGAGGTAGGGCAACCGCGCGCACCTTATCGAATACATCCCGGTACTCCTCGTATTCAGGAGGCAACAGAGAGTCCGAGGAAGTACACAGCAACTTGACAGACCCATGGATGCAACTAGCCCCACACTGCGGTGACCACGAGAGGATCTCGGCCGATCTCCAATCGAAAGTCGGATTATGCTTCTGGAGCCAGGGGTACCCCAAGACCACCGAGTAGTGTGGAGACGAAATAACCTGGAGGCAGACCGACTCTCTGTGAACGGCACCAATGGCTATCCCCACTGGAAGGGTCTCATGAGTCACGTGTGGCGGCAGAAGGGGTCTGCCGTCTATCGCCTCAAGAGCCAGTGGGGAACCTCGAGCCTGCAGAGGAATGGAATTGGCGGCAGCGAACACACTATCAATGAACAAACCACCAGCACCAGAGTCCACCAACGCCTGGGTCGTCACCGAGCCCCCGACCCAGGAGAGGACAACAGTGATCAGTGGTTTGTCAACACGGGAAACCGGGGACGAGGAGACTCCACCCAAGATCTGCCCCCGACAGGATCTCAGGTGCGAGCGTTTTCCCGGACGGTTCGGACATGCCAACCGAAAATGCCCACCGAGACCACAGTACATGCATCGGCCCTCGCGTCTCCGGAGTACCCTCTCCCCCTCGGACAGGCGAGCAAACCCCAGCTGCATGGGTTCACCCCCAGACAAGTCATCCCCAGGAGGCGTGGGAGGAGAGGGAGGCACGGGTGGGACAGCAAACGTAGGCGCCAATCTGTTAGAAGACCTCCGCAGACTCTCCTTAAAGGAAGGTCTCTCCCTGAGTCTGGTGTCAATCAAAATCAGGAAAGAAATAAGAGACTCGAGCTCCACTGGTAGGTCCTTAGCTGCAACCTCATCCTTCAAGGCATCCGAGAGACCATGAGAGAAAGCAGCGACCAGAGCCTCATTATTCCAGCCCACCTCTGCTGCCAGGGTACGAAACTCAATGGCGTATTCAGCTACGGATCGTGAACCCTGTCTGATGGACATAAGGAGCTTCACAGCAGAGGCAGCACAAGCCGGCACATCGAATACCTTCCGAAGAGAAGCAACAAAACCGGAAAACTCGGCAACCACCGGATTGTTGTTCTCCCATAAAGGGCTGGCCCAGGCCAAGGCCTTGTCCGAGAGCAGCGAGATCAAGAAGCCCACCTTTGATCTCTCAGTAGGAAAGGCATGTGGCAGCAACTCGAAATAAATGCCCACCTGGTTAAGGAAACCTCGGCACTGAGTTGGCTCTCCCCCAAAGCGCTGTGGAAGAGGGGCAGAACCGGTCATACCCCGAAACACCGCAGGCGCAACAACAGGTGTCGGGGTAGACTCTGGCGCAACAACCGGAGCGGCAGTAGGAGCGACAACCGACCCATCGGCAACGGGAGCGAAATGAGCCGTGCGTTCAAGCAGGGTTAGCAACGCCACAGCGAACCGACCCAACAGGTGATCCTGCTGATCAAGTCTGGCAACCAGCATGGGTAGCGAGGATGGCCCTGTACCGTCAGAATTCATGGCTTGGTCCTAATGTCACGGAACCATGAACCAGACGTACAACAAGAGATAAGTGAAAATAAGAAGGCTTTATTAAAAATAAAGCTGTAAAGCAAAAGTCCAAACGGATGGTGAAACCGAAGCAGAGTCTTTGAGAGGCCAGGGGTCAGGAACCAGAAGGGTAGTCAGACGAAGCCAGGATCAGGAACCAGCAGGGTAGTCAGACGAAGCCAGGATCAGGAACCAGCAGGGTAGTCAGACGAAGCCAGGATCAGGAACCAGAAGCAGCAGCAGTCTTAGAAGCATGTGAACACAGGAGGACCAAGCAAGGAACTGAAGCCACAGACCTCCTATATATATGAGCTAGGCATCCAGCTCCTCCCAGTGGGAAGGAGGAGCCGCAGGGTGGAAGGCTACAAGAAACCCAGAAACCAAGATGGCCGCCAGCACATGTCAAACGAAGGAGAACAGCAAGAAGGTAAGACCATGACACCCTCCTTGTAAATCTCACATTTGATGATGGACCACAGGTTCTCAATGGGGTTCAGATCAGGTGAACAAGGAGGCCATGTCATTAGATTTTCTTCTTTTATACCCTTTCTTGCCAGCCACGCTGTGGAGTACTTGGACGCGTGTGATGGAGCATTGTCCTGCATTAAAAATCATGTTTTTCTTGAAGGATGCAGACTTCTTCCTGTACCACTGCTTGAAGAAGGTGTCTTCCAGAAACTGGCAGTAGGACTGGGAGTTGAGCTTGACTCCATCCTCAACTCGAAAAGGCCCCACAAGCTCATCTTTGATGATACCAGCCCAAACCAGTACTCCACCTCCACCTTGCTGGCGTCTGAGTCGGACTGGAGCTCTCTGCCCTTTACCAATCCAGCCACGGGCCCATCCATCTGGCCCATCAAGACTCACTCTCATTTCATCAGTCCATAAAACCTTAGAAAAATCAGTCTTGAGATATTTCTTGGCCCAGTCTTGAAGTTTCAGCTTGTGTGTCTTGTTCAGTGGTGGTCGTCTTTCAGCCTTTCTTACCTTGGCCATGTCTCTGAGTATTGCACACCTTGTGCTTTTGGGCACTCCAGTGATGTTGCAGCTCTGAAATATGGCCAAACTGGTGGCAAGTGGCATCTTGGCAGCTGCACGCTTGACTTTTCTCAGTTCATGGGCAGTTATTTTGCGCCTTGGTTTTTCCACACGCTTCTTGCGACCCTGTTGACTATTTTGAATGAAACGCTTGATTGTTCGATGATCACGCTTCAGAAGCTTTGCAATTTTAAGAGTGCTGCATCCCTCTGCAAGATATCTCACTATTTTTGACTTTTCTGAGCCTGTCAAGTCCTTCTTTTGACCCATTTTGCCAAAGGAAAGGAAGTTGCCTAATAATTATGCACACCTAATATAGGGTGTTGATGTCATTAGACCACACCCCTTCTCATTACAGAGATGCACATCACCTAATATGCTTAATTGGTAGTAGGCTTTCGAGCCTATACAGCTTGGAGTAAGACAACATGCATAAAGAGGATGATGTGGTCAAAATACTCATTTGCCTAATAATTCTGCACTCCCTGTATATCAGGCATATACACTGTAGTTAAATAAAATGAAAAAAAGTGAAACATTTTTTAAAAATATATATATAGACTCAATGACTGGTATGCAGTTGCTACCAGAAACAATATAGGAAATGGAGATGAATAAATACAGTATCCAATGGAAGTAACCTCTTGCTTCAGAAAAAATATATATTAATCCAATATGTATCGTGAGGAATAAAAGGTAAAACAAAAATAGCAAAAATAAAGAAAAACTGAGCGTACTGGCTCCTAATAGGTCAGAAATAATGGATCGGGCAAAACAAGGCGGAATCCTGAACCTGAGGCAGTGCCCCTAAATATACAGCCATGTCCATAAATATTGGGACATCGACACAATTCTAACATTTTTGGCTCTATACACCACCACAATGGATTTGAAATGAAACTAACAAGATGTGCTTTAACTGCAGACTGTCAGCTTTAATTTGAGGGTATTTACATCCAAATCAGGTGAACGGTGTAGGAATCCCAACAGTTTGCATGTGTGCCTCCCACTTGTTAAGGGACCAAAAGTAATGGGACAATTGGCTTCTCAGCTGCTCCATGGCCAGGTGTGTGTTATTCTCTCATTATTCCAATTACAATGAGCAGATAAAAGGTCCATAGTTCATTTCAAGTGTGCTATTTGCATTTGGAATCTGTTGCTGTCAACTCTCAAGATGAGATCCAAAGAGCTGTCAGTAAGAGTGAAGCAAGCCATCATTAGGCTGAAAAAACAAAACAAACCCATCAGAGAGATAGCAAAAACATTAGGCGTGGCCAAAACAACTGTTTGGAACATTCTTAAAAAGAAGGAACGCACCGGTGAGCTCAGCAACACCAAAAGACCTGGGAGACCACGGAAAACAACTGTAGTTGATGACCGAAGAATTCCTTCCCTGGTGAAGAAAACACCCTTCACAACAGTTGGCCAGATCAATAACACTCTCCAGGAGGTAGGTATATGTGTGTCAAAGTCAACAATCAAGAGAAGACTTCACCAGAGTGAATACAGAGGGTTCACCACAAGATGTAAACCATTGGTGAGCCTTTAAAAACAGGAAGGCCAGATTAGAGTTTGCCAAACAACATCTAAAAAAGCCTTCACAGTTCTGGAACAACATCCTATGAACAGATGATACCAAGATCAACTTGTACCAGAGTGATGGGAAAAGAAGAGTATGAAGAAGGATAGGAACTGCTCATGATCCGAAGCATACAACCACATCAGTGAAGCATGGTGGTGGTAGTGTCATGGCGTGGGCATGTATGGCTGCCAATGGAACTGGTTCTCTTGTATTTATTGATGATGTGACTGCTGACAAAAACAGCAGGATGAATTCTGAAGTGTTTCGGGCAATATTATCTGCTCATATTCAGCCAAATGCTTCAGAACTCATTGGATGGCGCTTCACAGTGCAGATGGACAATGACCCAAAGCATACTGCAAAAGCAACCAAAGAGTTTATTAAGGGAAAGAAGGGGGATGTTATGCAATGGCCAAGTCAATCACCGGACCTGAATCCGATTGAGCATGCATTTCACTTGCTGAAGACAAAACTGAAGGGAAAATGCTCCAAGAACAAGCAGGAACTGAAGACAGTTGCAGTAGAGGCCTGGCAGAGCATCACCAGGGATGAAACCCAGCATCTGGTGATGTCTATGCGTTCCAGACTTTAGGCTGTAATTGACTGCAAAGGATTTGCAACAAAGTATTAAAATGTGAAAGTTTGATTTATGATTATTATTGTGACCTATTACTTGTGGTCCCTTAAAAAGTGGACGGCACTGTTGTAATTCCTACACCGTTCACCTGATTTGGATGTAAATACCCTCAAATTAAAGCTAACAGTCTGCAGTTAAAGCACATCTTGTTAGTTTCTTTTCAAATCCATTGTGGTGGTGTATAGAGCCAAAAATGTTAGAATTGTGTCGGTGTCCCAATATTTATGGACCTGACTGTATATATTTTTTTTCACTTTTTTTCATTTTATTTAACTACAGTGTATATGCCTGATATACTGTAGTCTCTATTTCTGTACTACCAGTGTCTGATGAAGGCCTGTGAGCCGAAAACGTTCACATGTTGACTGTCGCTATTACTATATTTCTTCAAATAAAAGAAACGCACACTACTAAGAACAAAGTGGTATTGCTGTGATCTTTATCTACATTGAAGACGAGGTGGGAACCCTATACACAGCACAGAGAAGCAGAGTGCGACAAAGGTTGTTAATTGAGGAATAACCAGGGGCGTAGCTATAGAGGGTGCAGAGGTAGCAGTCGCTACCGGGCCCAGGAGCCTGAGGGGGCCCAAAGACCCTTGTGCCACATAAGAAGACACCGGTATTATGGAAAGTGCATGCTGGTAAAGTTATACCCCTGGCTGGAGGGAAGGGGTTAGGTCAAGAATTTGGCATGGGGGGGGAGTTGGGGGGTGCCGTTTCAATTTTTTAATTTTTGCCTCCCTGGCCACAAAGCACTGAGGGAAGGGGGGCCCAAGCTGAAATCTTGCACCAGGGCCCATGAGCCTTTAGCTACGCCCCTGGGAATAACATAATGTCATCCATGAAGAAAGTTATTTTGATCTCTTTCTGTCCCACCATAATACCCTGAAATAATGCAGAGGAGGAAATTACAGGGGATCCAAGGCCTTGTTGTGTACTTTTTATGTGCTGCAAATGGTAGGGACATGAAACCAGCAAACCCCATTTTCTCCAGAAGAACTACTGTAGTTCTAGCCAACTCCATCTAACATTATCGAAAGCTTTTTAGGGATCCAACATAATTACACCTGGAAATTCAGCCAACATGGTTCTGATATTTGTGACTCAGTCTTGGGTGAAACCAACCTGCGTCTGGTTGACTAAAAGTGACATAATTGGAGCTGAGCGTTCTGCCATTATTTTGGCTAAAATTTTAGCATCAATGTTTATGAGGGAAATTGGCCTGTAGGAGTTAGGCTGGCTGGAGCGGTCTGACCAGGGACATGGAGGGACCTCTTTCACTGCACCGTGTGTACATTTGGAATATTCAATAAAGAACATGCAAGATTCTATCTCCTTCATGCTGGAAATCTGTTTATTTGAATGGGTGGAGTGTTTGTTTGGTTTGATAAGGAGCTGGTTATATACCATAGATGCTGAAGGAGGTAGTTCCCCATTCCCCAAAGCCTCATTATACAAGGCTGTTAGTGTGTCCACAATATGGTCTTTCAAAGCCCTAGTCCATCTGGTCCGGAGCCTTCATGATCTGATGTGACTTTGCCTTCCTCTAGTGTGATTGGTGCATTAATTTGCCCCACTTGCCCTGAGGTGAGTATTGGTAAGTGTTATGTCATCCAACAATGATGATTTATTTATAGGTAGGTGGTCATCAAAGTATGGCTGTCAGTAGTAACTTCACAGGGCCTTATTTATGCAGCTAGAGTCCTCTAGATCTGTCTGTCATCTATCAATTTGATGGGTGGATACATTTTTGCCCTTGGCCAATGTTGTTAGAAGCCTACTAGATTTCTTTCCATAGAGGAACAATGTGGCCTCAAATTCAGAGCGGAAATGATTTCCCTCTTCAACGCCCAAGGGCGGATTGGCAATAGACCTTACAGAGAGATTTCCCGGTTTTCCGATGCCAGGGGGCTACCTGAGCCCCCCCTTCCCCCCTAGGGCCGGTTAGTGGAAGTTTTTGGTGATGTATTTTGTGCTGCTGTGGCAGTATTTTGTCATGGACTGTGGTATTTGGCTCTATTGGTGTGGTATAATGTGCCACAATATGGTATTGTTGGCCCTGCTTTCCATCAATTTGGACCCAGCTACAAAACGGGGCTACTTTTAGTATTTTTTCCAAGGCCACTTTCCCAGTCTGCCCCTGCCAACACACAATCATTAAAAGGCTACTAAGCAATCTTCCAAGCTGAAAGTAAGATCACGGAAGGGGCGTTTACATAATCAGCTTAACCACCTCCCGTCCGCCCATAGACTATAAACGTCCGGGAGGTGGTTCTCTATTTCTGAACGGACGTTCCAGAACGTCCATTCAGAAAGTGCAGCTGCAACCCAGAGAGAAGGCAGGGACAGTTCTCAGGTGTCCCTGCCTTCTGGATCGCTGCATACACAGCGCTCACCGAGTGCTGTGTATGCAGAGCAGGAAGCGCTATGAGCTTCCTGTTCCAGCCCGGCGGTCATGTGACCGCCGTGACCGGAGAGTGCAGGAGCTGTGTGAGGTCTTTCACAGACCTCGATCAGCCCTGCTCTGAGGCTGTACAGCGCAGAATTATGCTGTACAGCCTCTCTGGGGGGTGCATTTCTCCTGTAACTGGGGCTACTATGTCAGCCCCAGTTATAGGAGAAATCAACAGTAAAAAAAAAAAGAAAAAGTGAAGTAAATGTCCCCCAGAGGTCTTGTATGACCTTATGGGGGACGAAAAGTGTAAAAAAAAAAAAAAATAAATAAAGGGTTGAAAAAATAAAATAAAAAAAAGGTTTCACATGTAAAAAAAACAATTCCCCAAGTAAGGAATAAATTATTTTTTTTAAAAATAGAAAAAATAAAATAAAATAGACATATTTTGTATTCCCGCGTCCGTAAAAACCAGCTCTATAAAAATATCACATGACCTAACCCCTCAGGTGAACACCGTAAAAAAAAAAAAACTGTGTCAAAACAAGCAATATTTGTCACCTTACATCACAAAAGGTGCAACACCAAGTGATCAAAAACGCGTATGTCCCACAAAATGGTAACAATAAAACCGTCACCTCATCCCGCAAAAAATGAGCCCCTACATAAGAAAATCTCTAAAAAAAATTAAAAAACTATAGCTCTTAGAACATGGAGACACTAAAACATCATTTTTTTGTTTCAAAAATGCTATTATTGTGTTAAAGTGAAACAAATAAAAAAAAGTATACATATTAGGTATTGTCGCGTCCGTAAAAACCAGCTCTATAAAAATATCACATGACCTAACCCCTCGGGTGAACATCGTAAAAACAAACAAAAGAAAACGGTGTCAAAACAAGCAATTTTTGTCACCTTACATCACAAAAGGTGCAACACCAAGTGATCAAAAATGCGTATGTCCCACAAAATGGTACCAATAAAACCGTCACCTCATCCCGCAAAAAATGAGCCCCTACATAAGAAAATCTCTCAAAAAATAAAAAAACTATAGCTCTTAGAACATGGAGACACAAAAACATCATTTTTTTGGTTTCAAAAATGCTATTATTGTGTTAAAGTGAAACAAATAAAAAAAAGTATACATATTAGGTATTTCCGCGTCCGGAAAAACCAGCTCTATAAAAATATCACATGAGCTAACCCCTCAGGTGAACAACGTAAATTTTTTTAAAAAAAAACTGTGTCAAAACAAGCAATTTTTGTCACCTTACATCACAAAAGGTGCAACACCAAGTGATCAAAAATGCGTATGTCCCACAAAATGGTACCAATAAAACCATCACCTCATCCCGCAAAAAATGAGCCCCTACATAAGAAAATCTCTCAAAAAAAAAAAAAACTATAGCTCTCAGAACATGGACACATTAAAACATATTTTTTTTGTTTCAAAAATGCTATTATTGTGTAAAACTTTAATAAATAAGAAAAAGTATACATAGTAAGTATCGCCACGTCCGTAACAATCTGCTCTATAAAAATGTCACTTGACTGAACCCCTCAGATGAACGCTGTAAAAATAAATAAATAGAAACTGTGCTAAAACAACCAATTTTTTGGTCACCTTGCCCCATAAAGTGTTATAATGAATGATCAAAAAATCATGTGTACCCAAAAATAGTAGCAATTAAACTGGCACCTTATCCCCTAGTTTCCAAAATGGGATCACTCCTTGGGAGTTTCTACTGTAAGGGTGCATCAGGGGGCTTCAAATGGGACATGGCATCTAAAAACCATGTGGAGTTCCTTTTCTTCTGTGCCCTGCCGTGTGCCCATACAGCAGTTTATGACCACATGTGGGGTGTTTCTGTAAACCGCAGAATCTGGGTAATAAATATTGAGTTTTGTTTGGCTGTTAACCATCGATGTGTTAAAGAAAAAAATTGATTAAAATGGAAAATCTGCCAAAAAAGTGAAATTTAAAAATTTGATCTCCATTTTCCTTTAATTCTTGTGGAACGCCTAAAGGGTTAACAAAGTTTGTAAAATCGGTTTTGAATACCTTGAGGGGTGTAGTTTCTACAATGGGGTCATTTATTGGGGTATCCACTATGTAGGCCCCACAAAGTGACTTCAGACCTGAACTGGTCCTTAAAAAGTGGGTTTTGGCAATTTTCTTAAAAATTTGAAGAATTGATTCTAAACTTCTAAGCCTTCTAACGTCCTAAAAAAATAAAATGACATTTCCAAAATGATGCCAACATAAAGTAGACATATGGGGAATGGTAAGTAATAAATATTTTATGAGGTATCACTTTCTGTTTTAAAAGCAGAGAAATTGAAATTTAGAAAATTGAGAATTTTTCAAAATTTTTGGTAAATTTGGGATTTTTTCATAAATAAAGGTGAAATATTTTGACTCAAATTTATGACTGTCATGAAGTACAATGTGTCACGAGAAAACAATCTCTGAATGACTTGGATAAGTAAAGGCGTTCCAAAGTTATTACCACATAAAGTGAGATATGTCAGTTTTGCTAAATTAGGCCTGGTCAGGAAGGTGGCAAATGGCCCAGATGGCAAGTGGTTAAGCTTTACGTAGGGTCTGACTAGCTAATATACTGTATATTCATTGGAAATGTTCTTTTTTTTTCCTCCACACCATATGAGATTATCATCCCCCTCAATACAGCCTTGATGGTGTCCTAAAATAAAACAAATAGAAATGAGGTTTCCACACGTAGGAACAGGTTGAATGTCCTTTACCGGGTGGGGACTGGAAGAAAAAGCTGCTGTTACAGGAGGTATTTTGGATACTAAAGTTGAACACAAGATATCCCAATGAACTCAACTGTAGATGTGAGAAGTTATATATTTACTAAATAGTGGGATTTTTCCTATGATCTCTTCATTGATTCCTATGTCTAGGTTTCTGTTACCTTCATTGCAGGTGGATAGCCCTGCCTTCAATATGACGTTGTATGATGTAGTTTGATCCTATTGGATGCATATGTTTTTTAACTGATTCTGATGATTTGCATGTTATGCCATGATTAAGGACGTTTGTCCGAACCATGTTGGAGGTGCTGCTGCATCGTGCTATTTTTTATGTTTATACCAAAAAACAAAATGCTCTAGACCGCAAGATAACTCTCATACTGTATATTACCAAGTACACAGATGCCTATGGTATAACAATACAATACAAATACCTATAAAGGAACTACCAGACCGCATGTAATTTACTAACAAAATTAATAAGATAAATCACAATAAAACAAGTGCAGGGAAAAGGCGACATTAACCAGAGGGGGGCACAATGGTACTAATTCATACTGCTCCAACATTTAATAGAAAAATATAACTTTTTTATATTATTTTTAGTCCAGGAACATGTTACTATCGAGCCTAAAAGTGTATAAAAAGTGATTAATTTCATGCAGTGATAAACACACAATATAAATAATAAATAGTTACACATATTAATTTATATAAATTAAAAATTAAAACCTGATTAAAAACAATGACATATGCTGACCCGGGAGATGCTTATAAAAAAGAGAGAAGAGAGGGGTATTGCCAGACATTTCAAAATGTATCATGCTTGTGACCCCAGGGGCTTGAAAGTTTGGAGAATAGATTGTATACCAAAAAATGTTCGTGGTGGAGATATTTCAAAGAAACTTGCTCAATTGGAATGTAAATGATTTTGGATATTGAACACATTGCGTCCAAATGGACTTAATGAGTCTTCTGGCTTTTCTTCTTTTTTATAGGCATCTCCCGGGTCAGCATATGTCATTGTTTTTAATCAGGTTTTAATTTTTAATTTATATGAATTGATATGTGTAACTATTTATTATTTATATTGTGTGTTTATCACTGCATGAAATTAATCACTTTTTATACACTTTTAGGCTCGATAGTAACATGTTCCTGGACTAAAAATAATATTAAAAGAATAAAATAAATATATATATATATTTTTTTATTATTATTATTTTTATATATATATATATATATATTCCTCCACTGCACACAATTTATTTATTTTTTCACAATTTATATTTTTATTTATTATATATTTTTTTATATATATATTTTTTTTATTATTCATTTTTTATTTAGTTTTCACTTGGATTGTTATATCACTAATCTTTTTTGTATTTAATCATGGTTTATATATCTTAAATCATGTTTAT
The DNA here is from genome assembly GCF_905171765.1 of Bufo bufo. Lineage (NCBI taxonomy): Eukaryota > Metazoa > Chordata > Amphibia > Anura > Bufonidae > Bufo > Bufo bufo. The sequence continues at coordinate 300,764,177 of NC_053389.1, read as the reverse complement.
TGACTATGGTATGTATTGTCATATTACATTATATAACTTGTGTTATTCATATAATTTTGCATTGGTCACTTTTGTCATCATTATTATTATTTTCATACAATCACGTTTGCTATCACTCACACAACATACAATTAGGCCTCTTTCACATGGGCGTCCCGGATTTGCTCCGGATGCGTCGCTAGCGGTTCCGAATTGTTTTTTTTATTACTTAATAACACAATATGGTCATATAAAAGGTAGTCTAAATACTTTAGCGGGTAAACAGGAAGTAAATAAATTCGGGTGGAAAGAGGAATGAAATCATTTAGAGGTGTTGGAATCAGGCACATTGGGGAAAAATAATACAGGTAATAGAATATTAAATTCACTGGAGTATATATGGCTGGAAATAAAAAAAAGATTAGAGATTAAAGGGTTTTTGCACTATACACCTATGTGGAAAAATGTTAATTTAAAGGAACTACAAACAGTTAAGATTTATATAGATTGGGAAAAAAAGGGGATGAAATATCTAGATCAGATATTTGAGGAGGATAAGTTGAAAGATTTCAATACACTGGTGAGGGAGTTTGGGATCCCCCAAAAGGATACGTATAAATACTAGTGTTGAGCGCGAATATTCGAATTTCGAATTTTTTTCTCGAATATCGCAATTTCGAGATTTCGCGAATATTTAGAATATAGTTCCAAATATTCGTGAAATCGAATATTCGTTTTTTTCCCGAAAAAAAAATCGTACGATTATTTTAATCTTATGATTTTTTTTTTTTTCCTATGACTATGGCTAGGCTAATATGTGTATTTTACGAAATTTCTTAATATTGCTCTAACTTCGTCTTTTAGAATATTCGTAATATTCTAAAAGACGGAGTTAGAGCAATATTCCGAATATTCTAAAAGACGAAGTTAGAGCAATATTACGAAATTTCGTAAAACACACATATTAGGCTAGCCATAGTCATAGGAACGTTGCCTTATTCAGGAAAAAAAAATTCGTACGATTAAATTAATCGTACGATTTTTTTAAAATTATTTTTTATTTTTTTTTCCTGTATAAGGCAACGTTCCTATGACTATGGCTAGGCTAAGTTTGTACCCCTTCCCCTCTGCGTCTGGGGATCGTTCTTACAGCCCTGTCCCCCCACCCCACTAGTAACTAACACATTCACATTGAACACCCCCTGGGAAAAATAAATAAATAATTGTACATCATATTTATTGATTCAGCTATACATAATCCATATCTACCACCAATATATATATTTATCTAAGCAATATCGATATTGAATATATATTTGAATAATATAGATATTGCTTAGATACAGATACTGATAATGGTAATTGCACACTAGCATAAGTGTATTTTCACACTAGCGGCAGGACATATCCTACAGGCTGTTCACTCTGTCGGATCCACCCTGCCGCTATTTGGCCGTGCCGCTGGACTGCCGCTCCGTCCCTATTGACTATAATGGGGACGAGGGCGGAGCTCCGGCGCAGCACGGCGAGAGGTCGCAGGACTAAGTCTACTTTCACACTTGCAGCATAGTGATCCGTCGAGCAGTTCCGACGACAGAACTGCCTGCCGGATCCGGCATCGCAAAACAACTGAAGGACAGATCCGTCCTTCCGGTCTGTGCATGCACAAACCGGGTAAACTGTGAAAAAGACTGCCAGAGGGTTCCATCCATCCACATGACAAGCGGATAGACGGATCCGTACAAAAAATGCATTTGTAGATGGATCCGTTTTTGCAATGCATCCATCTACAAATGCTGTCAGTTGTCACACTGATCGGCGGATCCGGCAGGCAGCTCCAGCTGCAATGTGACAGGAAGATCTTCTGCCAGTGTGAGCTCGGAGATGATCATGTTTTTTTTTTTTATGCAAAGTGCAGAGCAGGGGGCGGGAAAGGTCAGGTTATTCATGAGGCAGAGCTCAGGCTTTGTTGTTCCACGCCCCCTCACAGGGCCGGATTAAGAGCATCATGGGCCTGGTGCAGAAGATTTTAATGCAGAAGATTTTAATGGGCCTTTTTATAGAAAATGAAAACGCAACGCAGAGCAACTTTTTATAGCACAAATAAAGTTTGAATTTATGCAAAATTACACATGTGAAAATACGCATGCATAAAGTTTGAAGTGTGAACGGGTCTGCGTAATCCCATTCAAGTCTATCGGACTAAAGTTCATGCGTCATTTTCAAGCAGATTTACGCACGGGTTTGCGTGTGAAAAATCTGCTGTGTGAACTTAGCCTAAGTGTACATCTCTGGCCACAGTTTAAATATACAGCTATCTATATAGATGGCTGTATTATGTATAGCCACCCCCCAAGGAGTTAACTACGGTAGTGCTGCTGGATATGTCATCACGTCTAGCTTTTCCATGCTCCTGAATGGCATATGTGTTTATAAAAGCTAATCTATTATAAGCAGATATGCCATTGAGGAGCTTGGAAAAGATAGGTAGGCAAGAAATAGTCACCTAGCTTTTCCATGCTCCTGAATGGCAAATCTGCCTTTAGGAATATCTGTCTGTAATAGCTGAACTATTATAAGCAGATATATCATTCAGGAGCATGGAAAAGCTAGGTGACAATTTCTCACCTAGCTTTTCCATGCTCCTGAATTTCAAATCTGCCTTTAGGCATATCTGTTTATAATACCTGATCTATTATAAGCAGATATACCACTCATTGAAGAGCTAGGTGACTATTTCTCACTTAGCTTTTCCATGCTCCTGAATGGCATATCTGTTTATAATAGATCAGGCTCAGCTATTATAAAGATATATATGCCTATAAGCAGATATGCAATTCAGGAGCATGGAAAAGCTAGGTGAAAAAAATCATCACCCAGCTTTTCCATGCTCCTGAATGAGATGTATAAATTATACAGTATGCAGTATAATAGGTGAGGTGAGCCAATGCTGATTTACTTACCGCCTATGAGTTGTTTTCTGGACAGTACACGGAAGGCTGCTGAACGCGACTCACCACTGGCTGCACCCCTGACTCCACACAGGAAGAATTTAGAACTTCCCGCGCGCAGCAGCCGTCACGGTCTTTCACTTTACGGCATGGCCTAGGCCCCAGGGGAGGAGTCTGACGTGACGGCGCAGCGCGGCGTGCACAGCTGACCTGTCACCTGACCTGATCTGTCAGCTGTCACTGTCCTGGTGAGTTCTGTAAAGGCCCGGCCTGGGAGATTTCTCCTTGCGCGCCGGCCCTGTCATCATCTGACAGTCGGCACGGTTCGGTCCTACTAAAGGGTAGCGGGGCGGCCGCCAGGCAACCTCAGCGAGGCGGCCTATGCGGGCTGCTGGGCCTATTTTCATGCAGGGGCCTGGAGCTGCAGCTCCATCCGCCCCCTCAGCATGTACTTCAGCATGTAAACAAATAATGACAGAACCATGAAAAGGTTGACATATGGGTTTTAACTTGATGAAATCTAGTTTAACCAAATTATATGTATATCCTGATGGGTTTTAATAGGTTTTATTTTTTTTTTCATTAACTCGGATAATCCCTTTAACTTAAATCTTAACTGCCAACTGACGGGCGCTGTAGAGTTCACAGTTAAAGGGCCGGTCAACGTGAAATTTAGTGTTAAAGGGGCGACCCTTGCAAAAGTCACTGTTATTTAATATATATTTGCAATAAATAAATACCCGAGCAACACGGGGCCACAGCTAGTTTATGTATTAAATAACAATATAAAACATACGAAAGCAAGTGATTAAACCTAATAAAATATTTATTTACAAATACAAAGTATGTAAAATATAAAATAAAAAAAACTAAGGCAAACTTTGTAGTTCATGCTGGATCTCCAGGAGGTCTTCATTCTGGATCCTCATCTGATCCTCCAGCTTCTTGTAGGCATCATCCAGCTGACGCTGATGCCTTTGTAAGCGCCCCTGAAGAAGCCCTATTTTTTTTTTTTTTCAGTTTTTATAAGCCGCATGGCCTTGCCTTGGGATTTCTGATGCTCAAGGAGCCTTTTTTTCAGTTTTCGGATAACTGTTAGGATAAAAAAATATTTCAATGACTTCCAATTATGATGAAGGCAGTTAGTGGTTTGGGTGGAGTTTTTGTTACAGTACTGTCCATTTATAGAACCAAATTTTTTTAAATTACAGTTTTGAAAATTATATAGTTGTTTATTTAGTATTTCAATATAGTATAATGTTATTTAGTGGGTTAATTAATGCAAGATCATTACAGTATAATAGTATTTAGTTGTTTTTTTTTAGATGAAAGAACAATCTACACTTTTCTGTTGCTAAGCATTTCTGTTGCCCATGGTCAATATGAATAACACATGAAAGTTCTCATCTTAAAAAATATCACTTCTAATACAAAAGAGCTATAAGATTTTATGAATGGAAAAAGAAAACAAAACTTTTTTAAAAGGGCTTTTGAACACACTACAAAATCTAAATAGTCTTCATATAGACAGAGTCGTGGCACCAGGTCTCTGAGATGCCATAAATTTAAAGACAATAATATGTACTCAGCCCCTTATCTGTAAGATAATAATCGACTTATTATGATCGTCTTTGATATGTTTGTATCTTATATTTTAAATGCCCATTCATTCTGCCATGTCTCCCTTTTTATTGTATATACGACAGATGAAGGGACTGGTCAGTTCTCGGAAGCTCGCTATGTGACATATTAATTATTATTTTATGGCCATTAAAATGTATCAAGCCACCACAACTATTATTTAGTATTTATTAAAGACAGCACAGAATTACTTGGTTATAGTTATGTAATGTTTAATGTGAATTAGTTGTATACTTTATGGTTTTAATGTAGATTACAGATTTAATTAGCTTTAAAAAATATATATATATTTCTCGCTTTTTTAAATAATTTTAGTCCCTTTTTGTTATAAACATCATATGGATATTGAATTATATAGCTGTGTGCACATATTTACCCTCCTGATGGGGGGTGTAGACCTCCTTCTCGCCCTCTTCTGGAGGTGGGGGGGAGGAATCCCCTTGTTGGGATGGTCCAGGCTGCTCCTCCTCTGCCTGCTCCGCTGACTCTTCCTCCTCACCCGTTTCTTGTTCAGGAGGAACGGGAACCCCTGTAATCACAGAATGTTAAGAATTTAGACAATTAACTCATAAATCATAATAAAGGTAAATAAAAAAAATATCCTATATGGAGGAATCTGCATGGGATTCTGATTATCCACACGGTGGATTTGCCTCACTATGGGTTTATATTACATGACAAAACAAGTGTTACAGATGGGTAAAACTGGACTAAGTTAAAAAGTAGTATGACGTGACAGGGGTTATTTGATGGTATTATGTGGGTTATATTATATTTTTGGGCTGTCATCGTTATACTGTCTGCAGAGCCGCATTTTAAATATCTGCTGTCCGTCTTCACTCACAGTTGATTTTGTTGTCATGGTCACTTTATTAATAGAAGGAGGGGTAAAGTCGCTTGCAGATAGGTGGCGAGATGACTAGATTTCTATATGCTATTTAGGCACTGTTTAGCGCTGTTCTATTCAGCAGTTAAAGGGAGTCTGTCATGTAAAGTCCTCATTTTACTCCACTAACATCCTGATCTCCCTTACCTTACCCCTATCACAATATTACCTTTCAGATAGCATTTAATTAGTGGTTTATGAGGTTAATTTAGTGGGTGGGGTGTGTGTGTGTGTGTGTGTATATATATATATATATATATATATATATATGTAGAAAGGCACAAGGGACAATAATAGATGGAAGATATGTGTCACCGGGGGACCCTGGCCTGGTTGAAGTAGGAGCCACTAGTGCACGGCCATGGTCAATATGAATAACACATGAAAGTTCTCATATTAAAATATAACTTCGAACACAAAAGAGCTATAAGATTTTTTGCATGCAAATTGAGGACCAAAATTTGTTACAAGGTATTTTACAAACACTACTTGATACTTCGAAGACTGGATTTAATTTTTAAGAGGGATTTTGAACACACTACAAGAACTAATTAGTCTTCTAGAGACATAGTTGTGGCACCATGTCTCTGAGATGCCATCAATTTAAAGACAATAATATGTACTCAGCCCCTTATCTGCAAGATAATAACAGACTTATTATGATCGTGTTTGATATGTTTGTATCTTATATTGTATATAAGACAGATGAAGGGACTGTTGAGTTCTTGGAAGCTCACTATGTGACATGGTAATTATTATTTGTTGGCCATTAAAAGGTATCAAGCCAGCACAACTCTTATTTGGTATTTCTTAATGAGAGTACAGAATTACTTTGTTATAGTTATGTAATGTTTAATGTGAATTAGTTCGATACTTTATGGTTTTAATGTAAATTACAGAGTTTTTTTATTTGATTTTTTTATTTATTTATCTACTTTTCGCAAATTTCAAACATTTTAGGCCCTTTTTCTTATAAATATTGTATGGATATTGAATTATATAGCTGTGTGCACATATTTACCCTCCTGGTTGGGGGTGTAGACCTCCTTGTCACCCTCTTCTGGAGGTGGGGGGGAGCAATCCTCTTGTTGGGATGGTCCAGGCTGCTCCTCCTCTGCCTGCTCAGGCGACTCTTTCTCCACACCCGTTGCGACCACCTTCTTTGATTTCCTGGGTTTAACCGAAGGAACAGCAACCCCTGTAATCACAGAATGTTAAGAATTTAGAAAAACAACTCATAAATCATAACAAATGTAAATATTTAAAAAAAATCCTATATGGAGGGATCTGCATGGGATTCTGATTATCCACACGGTGGATTTGACTCATTTTGGTGTTATATAACATGCCAAAACCAGTTTTACAGATGGGTAAAACTGGCCTAACTTAAAAGGTAGGATGACGTAACAGGCGTTATTTCTTTGATGGTATTATGTTGGGTATAATAATTTTTTGGGATGTCATCGTTATACTGTCTGCCCAGCCGCATTCTTAATACAATCTTACCTTTCATATAGCATTTAATTAGTGGTTTATGAGGTTAATTTACTGGGTGAGGTGTGTGTGTGTGTATATATATATATATATATATATATATATAGTAGAAAGGCACAAGGGACTATAATAGATGGAAGATATCTGTCACCGAGGATCCTGGCCTCGGTGAAGTAGGAGCCACTAGTGCATATGTCCGCAGCAGTTGCTGACGGACACTTTGGTAGTTAGCATAGCTGTGAAAAGCTAACACGGGATGGCTCTTATTGGGAGTAGTCATAGAGTTGAGCGGGTGACTACTCCACACAATCCAGGCCAGGTTTTGAATGGCTTACAAAAGTCAGCAAGAAGGGTCAGGTGGGGATGATTACATGGCTGACAATGGAGCTCTGGATGGCTGGGTGTTTGTGTTTGGAACTGAGTGAAAGACCAGAGGGTCTCTGCTTGGATACAGAGGACAATGCAAGATACTCTGTGGGACTTACGGTACTGTGCCTTACTTGTGTAATTGTTTTTTATTTAAGTGTCGGCTGGAGTAAGCCGATTAATGCTGCCTGTTGATTGTTTGTGTGCCAACAATAAAGGACACTTGTTATTTGAAGATTTCCATGGAAAAATCCTTCTGTGTATTTATCTGAAGGCTACCATTTGTGAATCCTTACAATATATATATACTAGTCAATGACCCGGCGTTGCTCTGGTATTTATTCATAGCAATTTTATATTAAATAACAGTGACTTTCACAGTGACCGGCCCTTTAACAGTGACTGACGGTGACCGGCCCTTTAACTTTGAACTCCGCAGCGCCCGTCAGTTTGCAGTTAGGATTTAAGTGAAAGGCTGGGAGGCTAGTATTGGCTAATGCAGTTCATTTTTTTTTATATATCTCGTGAACGGTACGTCCTAGAGAGCTGAGACCCCACAAGATTTCATTCCAGGTAGCAAGGAATGTGTATACCAAGAATCATTGAAATCGATTGTTGCGTTTTTGAGCAACATACATAAATACATACATACATACGTATATATATATATTCTTGAATCCCATGAAAATTGTAGGGGGGGATGTATGTAATGGTCGGGGACTTTGACCTGAATAGTTAATCATGTTTGCAGTTTATGTAGATATAAACAAAAATACCTATATATATTTATGCGTGTGAAACGTATGAAATCATCCGGTGACATCATACATCAGTACCGCGCTGGTATAACAATAAATATATAATCTCAGCGAGGGAGAGATGTATTATGAAACCGGAAGATATTGTACATGTCACAACAGGTATTAAGTAATCATTTGAAAAGGGATGAAATACGGATGTAGTACAGTTAACACACATGCTTTATGAGACGTGTTATGTAAACTTAATGCAATTAAATGTGTTACGCTATTTTTTAAAATGCCTTTTGTTTCAAGATTACGGGATGAATTAATAAATCTGAGAGGTTGTGTGTTAACCATACTACATCTGTACGGATTAGCAGCATAACTGAATAGATACATTACTGAGTGTGGTAGAGAGAGATACAAAATTCATGTAAGCATTGTACCTGGGCGTAATCGCTGACTGTACTCCTTTACTAGTTCCGGGTGAAGGCGTTTGAGGTCACAAAATTTTTTCTGTATAGCTTCCTTCTCGACCTTTTTGCCATGTTTGAGATAAAGCTCAGTCCGGACAGATGTTATGATTAGGTCTTTTTCCTTATGTTTCTTTGTCAGGTGATATCCCCGCTCCAGAAAGCGCTGAAGGATAAAGATGAAAGCATATAATCCCCATTGTTTTATTATCCAAATCAAAAAAAATATATCCTCAACAAATACGCAAAAATGAAGTTACGCCTTTGAAGGGGAAATATTAGATTTATTGTTACGGTTATAAGATCGGATTGTATTGCGATTGTATGTGTGTGAGGTCTGAGCAATCAAATATTAGCCAGCTAAGCTGCGATGTACCTGTCTAGTAAGTGACGGTACTACAGGGAGTGCAGAATTATTAGGCAAGTTGTATTTTTGAGGATTAATTTTATTATTGAACAACAACCATGTTCTCAATGAACCCAAAAAACTCATTAATATCAAAGCTGAATATTTTTGGAAGTAGTTTTTAGTTTGTTTTTAGTTTTAGCTATTTTAGGGGGATATCTGTGTGTGCAGGTGACTATTACTGTGCATAATTATTAGGCAACTTAACAAAAAACAAATATATACCCATTTCAATTATTTATTTTTACCAGTGAAACCAATATAACATCTCAACATTCACAAAAATACATTTCTGACATTCAAAAACAAAACAAAAACAAATCAGTGACCAATATAGCCACCTTTCTTTGCAAGGACACTCAAAAGCCTGCCATCCATGGATTCTGTCAGTGTTTTGATCTGTTCACCATCAACATTGCGTGCAGCAGCAACCACAGCCTCCCAGACACTGTTCAGAGAGGTGTACTGTTTTCCCTCCTTGTAAATCTCACATTTGATGATGGACCACAGGTTCTCAATGGGGTTCAGATCAGGTGAACAAGGAGGCCATGTCATTAGATTTTCTTCTTTTATACCCTTTCTTGCCAGCCACGCTGTGGAGTACTTGGACGCGTGTGATGGAGCATTGTTCTGCATGAAAATCATGTTTTTCTTGAAGGATGCAGACTTCTTCCTGTACCACTGCTTGAAGAAGGTGTCTTCCAGAAACTGGCAGTAGGACTGGGAGTTGAGCTTGACTCCATCCTCAACCCGAAAAGGCCCCACAAGCTTATCTTTGATGATACCAGCCCAAACCAGTACTCCACCTCCACCTTGCTGGCGTCTGAGTCGGACTGGAGCTCTCTGCCCTTTACCAATCCAGCCACGGGCCCATCCATCTGGCCCATCAAGACTCACTCTCATTTCATCAGTCCATAAAACCTTAGAAAAATCAGTCTTGACGTTTCAGCTTGTGTGTCTTGTTCAGTGGTGGTCGTCTTTCAGCCTTTCTTACCTTGGCCATGTCTCTGAGTATTGCACACTTTGTGCTTTTGGGCACTCCAGTGATGTTGCAGCTCTGAAATATGGCCAAACTGGTGGCAAGTGGCATCTTGGCAGCTGCACGCTTGACTTTTCTCAGTTCATGGGCAGTTATTTTACGCCTTGGTTTTTCCACACGCTTCTTGCGACACTGTTGACTATTTTGAATGAAACGCTTGATTGTTCGATGATCACGCTTCAGAAGCTTTGCAATTTTAAGAGTGCTGCACCCCTTTGCAAGATATCTCACTATTTTTGACTTTTCTGAGCCTGTCAAGTCCTTCTTTTGACCCATTTTGCCAAAGGAAAGGAAGTTGCCTAATAATTATGCACACCTAATATAGGGTGTTGATGTCATTAGACCACACCCCTTCTCATTACAGAGATGCACATTACCTAATATGCTTAATTGGTAGTAGGCTTTCGAGCCTATACAGCTTGGAGTAAGACAACATGCATAAAGAGGATGATGTGGTCAAAATACTCATTTGCCTAATAATTCTGCACGCAGTGTATATGGGGTGTAAAGCTGGTTTGCATCCCCGTGATGCTCCCTGGGTAACGCTAAATTAAAAAGCAAATACTTTTTGTCCAACCAAAAAACCTCATCGACATAAAATTTAATCTATATATATATTGTGTGTATGGTATATAGTGTGTGGTATATATTGTATGGCAGGAAAACGGACGTGCTATGTGCATGTGATAGATATTTATCTTTTGTCCATGCATACATGCTACTGACATAGTGCTGCGAAGTAACAAGAATACTTAGGGTACTTTAACACTTGCGTTTTTCTTTTCCGGCATTGAGTTCCGTCACAGGGGCTCAATACTGGAAAAGAACTGATCAGGCATATCCCCATGCATTCTGATTGGAGAGTAAACCGTTCAGGATGCATCAGGATGTCTTCAGTTCAGTCGTTTTGACTGATCAGGCAAAAGAGAAAAACGCAGCATGCTACGGTTTTCTCTCCGGCGAAAAAAAAAAACTGAAGACTTGCGTGAACGCCGGATCCGGCATTTTTTCCCATAGGAATGAATTAGCGCCGGATCCGGCATTCAGAATACCGGAATGCCGGATCCGTCGTTCCGGCATGTGCATGCGCAGATCGGTAAAAATGTGAAAAAATGTACAAGACGGATCCGTCGGTCCGCATGACAAGCGGAGAGACGGATCCGTCCTTGCAATGCATTTGTGAGACGGATCCGCATCCGGATCCGTCTCAGGCCTCTTTCACACTTGCGTTGTCCGGATCCGGCGTGCACTCCATTTGCCGGAAGTGCCCGCCGGATCCGTAACACCGCAAGTGAACTGAAAGCATTTGAAGACGGATCCGTCTTCAAAATGCGTTCAGTGTTACTATGGCAGCCAGGACGCTATTAAAGTCCTGGTTGCCGTAGTAGTAGTGGGGAGCGGGGGAGCAGTATACTTACCGTCCGTGTGGCTCCCGGGGCGCTCCAGAATGACGTCAGAGCGCCCCATGTGATCACGTCATCCATGCGCATAGGGCGCCCTGACGTCACTCTGAAGCGCCCCGGGAGCCGCACGGACGGTAAGTATACTGCTCCCCCGCTCCACACTACACTTTACCATGGCAAACAGGACTTTAGCGTCCTGGCAGCCATGGTAACCATTCAGAAAAAGCTAAACGTCGGATCCGGTAATGCGCCAAAACGACGTTTAGCTTAAGGCCGGATCCAGATTAATGCCTTTCAATGGGCATTAATTCCGGATTCGGCCCTGCGGCAAGTGTTCAGGATTTTTGGCCGGAGCAAAAAGCGCAGCATGCTGCGGTATTTTCTCCGGCCAAAAAACGTTCCGGTCCTGAACTGAATACATCCTGAACGGATTTCTCTCACTTCAGAATGCATAGTGATAATCGTGATCAGGATTCTTCCGGCATAGAGCCCCGAGGAAGGAACTCTATGCCGGAACAGAACAACGCAAGTGTGAAAGAGCCCTCACAAATGCTATCAGTCAGCGGCAGATCGGCGGATCCGGCGTGCAGTTCCGACGATGGAACTTCTCGCCGGATCACACTGCCACAAGTGTGAAAGTACCCTTAGTGCATCAATCTGTAATATCTACTAAGGTCCATTCACACGTCCGCAAAATGGTCCGCACCCGTTCCGCAATTTTGCGGAATGGGTGCGGATCCATTCATTCTCTATGGGACCGGACGTGAAGCGGAGAGCACACTATGTGCTCTCCGCTTCTGCATTTGCGGAGCGCGCTCCCGAACTTCCGGGTTTCGGCCGCGAACTTCCGGTCCGCAGCTCCGCAAAAGATAGAACATGTCCTAATTTTGTCCGCAGCTGCGGACAAGAATAGACATTTCTATAGCGGGTGCTGGCCGGGTGTGTTACGGATCCGCAATTTGCGGGTACGCAACACACCACAGACGTGGGGGGGGGAGAAAAAAATAAAATAAAAAATAATCAATGTAGTTTTTATTGGGATATACGAATATTTTGCAACAGACGATCCACAAGTATTAAGGCTGATTTCAGCCTGTATTTGTGGGCAGGGCGTTAGCTCCCTATATATACCTGCCAATATCTTCCCTCAGGTGGTGTGTCTCACTTGCATCTGTAGGAAGAGCCACACCTAGCTGCCCAGCAAGCTTCACGTCTGTTTTTTCTCTTCAGTACGATTCTCTGCACAGTGCGACATTCCTGAGAGAAGTTTTCGTTCTCAAGAGGAGCCACATCCAGCTGCCGGCACGTGCAAGCATCACGGTTGTTTCAAAAGTTTCGGTTCGCTACACGGTATAGTGCAATACTTAAACTGTTTTTCCAGTCTGTCACCAGGTAAGTACTTGTCTAATGGAGCGTGCCGTATACTTGCGGCCACGGGTCGGTCTCCCCTTCTCGCGGATGGCGTGCGGTTCACGGTGGAACGCACACGTGACCGCCGGGCCTCCACAGGCATGTTCAGCCGAGCGCCGAAGAAATGACCCTCCTGTACACGTCCACCGCTCGCTCTGCCTTCCGGAGCTCCTACGGTGGCAGGAAATGGGCAGTCGGGGGTAGCTATGTTTAGTTAGGGAAAGAGTACAAGTCTAGGTTCCCCTTGAAAGGCACACACGTCCGTCCACTCCAGGCTCGCACTTGGGGACCGCACATCCCAGTCCTAGCAGGGTCGCAGGCACGGGGGTCCCCCTTCCCCTCCCTGCAGCGGCCATGAGCGCGCCACATGTCCATTCGGAAATATCCGCCCCAGTTTAAAAAAATAAAATAAAAAAGGGATAATTAAATCATTGCCCCAGCAGAGACGCTATATAGCAGAGGCGGCACAGGTGGGAAGCAGTGGGCATTGTTGCCGGCGTTACGCCAAGCTGCGGCAGCCCAGCTTCCAGCCTGTGTCAGGGGCAATTTTGGTGTGCGTATTTACATATATTAATCAACAGCACATGGGCCAGTAAGCGCTTGGTCCCTGCAGGTCAGAATTGTGTCTCGGCATGGAGGCAGGGATTCACTCTGCCAGCAGGTGCCAGGGGTACAAAATTGCGCGTGGCAGGCTCCCCGTTTTCCAAACGCAGATTTGGCTGGGAAGATTCGTCAGTGGCGCGCGATCAGTTTAGTTACCACATATACTGCGTAATTAAATTATCTGTCGCCTGGACCACTCAGGCCAAGATCAATGTTGTACGTCACCTGGATCGTCCAGGCCGTGTTTAATGTTGTATGTCATCTGGATCGTCCAGGCCAACTTTAGCGTTGTATGTCACCTGGATCGTCCAGGCCAACTTTAGCGTTGTATGTCACCTGGATCGTCCAGGCCGTGTTTAATGTTGTATGTCACCTGGATCGTCCAGGCCGAGTTTAACGTTGTATGTCACCTGGATCGTCCAGGCCGAGTTTAACGTTGTATGTCACCTGGATCGTCCAGGCCGAGTTCAGTGTTGTATGTCACCTGGATCGTCCAGGCCAACTTTAGCGTTGTATGTCATCTGGATCGTCCAGGCTGAGTTCAGTGTTGTATGTCACCTGGATCGTCCAGGCCAACTTTTGCGTTGTATGTCACCTGGATCGTCCAGGCCGAGTTTTAATGTTGTATGTCACCTGGATCGTCCAGGCCGAGTTTAACGTTGTATGTCACCTGGATCGTCCAGGCCGGGTTCAGTGTTGTATGTCACCTGGATCGTCCAGGCCAACTTTAGCGTTGTATGTCATCTGGATCGTCCAGGCTGAGTTCAGTGTTGTATGTCACCTGGATCGTCCAGGCCAACTTTTGCGTTGTATGTCACCTGGATCGTCCAGGCCGAGTTCAATGTTGTATGTCACCTGGATCGTCCAGGCCAACTTTAACGTTGTATGTCACCTGGATCGTCCAGGCCGAGTTCAGTGTTGTATGTCACCTGGATCGTCCAGGCCGAGTTCAGTGTTGTATGTCACCTGGATCGTCCAGGCCGAGTTCAATGTTGTATGTCACCTGGATCGTCCAGGCCGAGTTCAATGTTGTATGTCACCTGGATCGTCCAGGCCAACTTTAGCGTTGTATGTCATCTGGATCGTCCAGGCCGAGTTTAATGTTGTATGTCACCTGGATCGTCCAGGCAAACTTTTGGGTTGTATGTCACCTGGATCGTCCAGGCCAACTTTAACGTTGTATGTCACCTGGATCGTCCAGGCCAACTTTAACGTTGTATGTCACCTGGATCGTCCAGGCCGAGTTCAGTGTTGTATGTCACCTGGATCGTCCAGGCCGAGTTCAGTGTTGTATGTCACCTGGATCGTCCAGGCCGAGTTCAGTGTTGTATGTCACCTGGATCGTCCAGGCCGAGTTCAGTGTTGTATGTCACCTGGATCGTCCAGGCCGAGTTCAATGTTGTATGTCTCCTGGATCGTCCAGGCCGAGTTCAATGTTGTATGTCACCTGGATCGTCCAGGCCAACTTTAGCGTTGTATGTCATCTGGATCGTCCATGCCGAGTTTAATGTTGTATGTCACCTGGATAGTCCAGGCCAACTTAACAGTGTATGTCACCTAGATCGTCCAGGTTCAGCTACCACTGATACCATGTCACATCATTTATCTTGCCTCTGGGTCCCGCCAGGATGAGCCAAATGCTGGGCCACAACTGGACCTTCAATTTAGCCATTGTTGTTTCCACGCCATATGTCATATTGAGTCCGCCACACCCCACTCCAGGCCATCCGGGCTCGGTTCTTAGTTAGGAGTCTCCCGGATGGTCAAGGGGTCTCACGGTCCTTATCCTATCCCCACGGGTACATTATTCAGTTTACTTTATGTTTCCCCCAGTTTCCTAGAAGCGTCTCCGGCCATTATCATTCTAAAAGCAGGCAAAGCCCCGCAAGGAGATGCCCGACGCGGACCCCACGGGTGCCACAATCCCAGCATACAACACCCCAGTGATGGATTAGAATCTCTGATCTCAACAGCAAAACACCTCATAACACAATCATTAGCCCCAAATATGTCCAGGAATTATAAAGCGGGGTTGAAAGCGTTTGAGAGATTTAGACTTCTCTATTCTCAGGGCGGCCGCGACGAAATATCTTACTTACTGGCGTTCATAGCCTTCTGCCATTCCCAACAAAAGCTCTCATATAATACTATCAAATTATACCTAGCAGGCCTTCAACTCCATTTTATGCTCAGTAATCCGGGTTGTTCTTCTATCTTGTCCAACCAGATCATCAAGGCGGCCCTCAGGGGAATACAGGAAAATGCAAAACAGGCTGCCACCCGCAGACAGCCGGTGTTCGGCAAGCTGTTCAGGGATTTGTCTTCTGCCCTGGACGGCGATCCTTTTTGGCCCTTGACCAGCACGGTCATCCAAGCGGCTATGTTCTAAGTTTTTACGGCTTCCTCCTGCCAGGAGAGTTCACTGGCAGCTCTCCGAGACCCGGCGGTCTTCGCAAAGAACAACTGTCGTGGCACTATAACTATTATGTACTCAGCATTCCGTCAACCAAAACAAACCAGACAGGGCCATCCACGGAAATTAAATATTTCCCTACCCGGAATAATTGGTGTCCAGTCCAGATCCTCAATAAATTATTGTCCCTGTTGCAGACAGCGCCTCCTGACAGTCTGCTCCTGCCCTTCAAGAACAAACCCCTCACTTCAAACCAATTCACGTCCCACATCCGCTCTCTGGCGGCAGGTCTGGGGTACGACCCAGGAGCCATTTCGGGTCACTCGTTCCGTATTGGGACGGCATCGTCAGCTTCGAAACACCAAGTCCCCGCTCACGTTATTCGATCCATGGGGCGCTGGAGGTCATCTTGCTTCAACAGATACATTCCGAATCCACACCGGGAAATTTCTCAAGCTTTTCAGTTGTTGGCGTTATAGGTCATGCGGGCTGGAAGAATATGAATAAACCAGTGTAGACAACATAGCGTACTTGTCTTTTTGCCCTCTCCAGGCTTACCCACGCCCGTGGCTTCCGGCACAACTCAGCCATAGTTCAGGTTCGGCATGCCTTACCCACGTCCAAGACGCATTTAGCCCTGCCCATAAGTATTAAGGCTGATTTCAGCCTGTATTTGTGGGCAGGGCGTTAGCTCCCTATATATACCTGCCAATATCTTCCCTCAGGTGGTGTGTCTCACTTGCCCCTCCCTCCCACCCCTTTTTTCACACACTCCAATAGGGTACGCCCTCTCCAGGCTTACCCACGCCCGTGGCTTCCGGCACAACTCAGCCATAGTTCAGGTTCGGCATGCCTTACCCACGTCCAAGACGCATTTAGCCCTGCCCATAAATGAATAATTTCTACATTGTTCTATTGTTGCAAAATATTGTTCTGGCATGCACGCAATATATAATAAAATACAGTACTGTAATACAATATTACTTACAGTTAGAATAATCTTTTCTTCTTCTGCAGTAAAGCTTTTTCGAACCATTATTAAATTTTCGATAAGAATTTATCTTCGGGAGACAAATTCAAAAGCCCTCTAGCCGAAGCAAAGTGAAACCGAAACCAGGTCATGTGACGCTATTACGTCATACTCTCGCGTTGTTTTGTTTCAGATTTTCGGTTAAAAATCGGGAATTCGAATATAAAGCAATTGATTCCACCCGTGACCCTACTTCAATATAGCAATTATTCGAGAGAAAAGAATTGAAATTTCGATTTTTTTTTTTTCCCACTAGTACATATGTTCGGCATACTGCTCCCCGACAAGCGTCCTCGTCACCATAGGAACGAGGACGCTGTGGGTTAGAATATACCAGCGGATCTGAGTGCAGGAAATACTCAGATCCGATGGTATATTATAACCCACAGCCGTTGTTATGGTGACGGGACGCTTGTCGGGGAGCAGTATGCAGATTAAGTACACATCGAAAAAAATTATTCGAAATTACGAATATATTCTTAATATTGCTATAGCTTCTCTTATTAGAATATAACGAATATTCTAAAAGACGAAGTTAGAGCAATATTAAGAAATTTCGTAAAATACACATATAGATTGTAATTCATCTAATATAGTGCTATAATGAATTTTTTTTTTTGCCTATTTTTTTTTGCCTCTTCTGCACTTTAGTTTTGGGAAATATGTACACTATTAAAAAAAAAGGATATAGCACTATATTAGCTAAATTACAGTCTATATGTGTATTTTACGAATATTCTTAACATTGCTCTAACTTCTTCTTTTAGAATATTACGAATATTCGAAAAGACGAAGTTAGAGCAATATTAAGAAATTTCGTAAAATACACATATAGATTGTAATTCATCTAATATAGTGCTATAATTATTTATTTTTTTGCATTTTTTTTTTTGCCTCTTCTGCACTTTAGTTTTGGGAAATATGTACACTATTAAAAAAAAAGGATATAGCACTATATTAGCTAAATTACAATCTATATGTGTATTTTACGAATATTCTTAATATTGCTCTAACTTCGTCTTTTAGAATATTACGAATATTCTAAAAGACGAAGTTAGAGCAATATTAAGAAATTTCGTAAAATACACATATTAGCCTAGCCATAGTCATAACGTTGCCTTATACAGGAAAAAAAATAAATCGTACGAATATTTTAATCGTATATTATTCTCGAAAAATATAATATTTACGAATATTCGATTTCGACGAAAATGATACGAAAATTCATTCGAATATTCGCAAAATATCGCGAAATCGAATATGGCACCTCCCGCTCAACACTAATAAATACGTTCAGTTGAGGAATGCGCTGCGGACAGTGGAACAGTTGGATAAGTACAGAAGGGAAAAATCAGATAAGCTGTATAAATTCACCAATGAAGGGGAAAGAGGAGGAATAACTGCGAGGAGATATAAGATTTTGATGGAGGCAAAGAGTAAACAAATTATAATGCTTGCCGGGAAAAAATGGGAGAGTGAATTAGAATCTTTTACGGAAGAGAAATGGAAAGACGCCCTTAGAAGTTATGCTAGGGTTTCGGATAGGGGCTCACATAAGATCTCACCGTTTTTTTATAGTTCATAGATTACATAGATCCCCGTTGATGTTGAATAGAATGGGTGTGAGTACCTCAGACAAGTGTATAAAATGTAGGGGAGATAGAGCAGACTTAATACATTGTTTCTGGAGATGCCCCAGACTGTTCAGATACTGGACAGAAATAGCAGAGACTGTATTTTCAATTCTGAAGGTTCAAATATCTGAAGATCCAGTAATCTGTATATTAGGGGCAATCGAACACTTGAAGTTAAATAATAAGATAAGATTGGTCCTTAGTAAAGTACTATTTCAAGCTAGACTCCTCATACTTAGGAAATGGGTAAAAGAAGATCCTCCGACAGCGGCTCAGTGGAGAAAAGCAATCGATAACTTGATCAAGGAAGAGCGGGTGATGGAAGGCCATGGTAGAAAATTACAAAATCTTGACGAAGTATGGAAAAACTGGTTATTACAGGGCTGGGTATGTGTTGGAAAAAAAAAAAAATATTTTAATTTTTTTTTGTTTGTCCCTTCTCGCTCTCCCTTTGGGGTGGTGGGTGGGTATTCAAATAGGGGGAAAAGAAAGGAAAGAAACATTTCTTCTTCTGTAGTTTTGTAACTCTAAGGGTCAATTTGGATTTCTTTTTTTATTGTTAAAATTGATGTGTTCCGTGTGCAGATGTGTATGTTTCTATAAAATCGAAATAAAGAAAAAGTTAAAAAAAAAAAAAAAAATGAGTAGAGTTGAGCGAACACCTGGATGTTCGGGTTCGAGAAGTTCGGCCGAACTTCCCGGAAATGTTCGGGTTCGGGATCCGAACCCGACCCGAACTTCGTCCCGAACCCGAACCCCATTGAAGTCAATGGGGACCCGAACTCTTTCCTGGGCTGTAAAACAGCCCAGGAAAGAGCTAGAGGGCTGCAAAAGGCAGCAACATGTAGGTAAATCCCCTGCAAACAAATGTGGATAGGGAAATGAATTTAAAAAAAAAATAATTAAAAAAAATTAACCAATATCAATTGGACAGAGGTCCCATAGCAGAGAATCGGGCTTCACGTCGGCAGAGAATCAGTCTCTTCATGCCATAGCAGAGAATCGGGCTTCACGTCGGCAGAGAATCAGTCTCTTCATGCCATAGCAGAGAATCTGGCTTCATGTCAGCAGAGAATCAGTCTCTTCATGCCATAGCAGAGAATCTGGCTTCATGTCAGCAGAGAATCAGTCTTCATGTCATAGCAGAGAATCAGGCTTCACGTCACCCACCACTGGAACAGGCCACTGTCACATATTTAGGCCCCAGCCCCCAGACAGAGGAGAGAGGTCCCGTAACAGAGAATCTGGCTTCATGTCAGCACAGAATCAGTCTTCATGTCATAGCAGAGAATCAGGGTTCACGTCACCCACCACTGGAAGAGGCCACTGTCACACATTTAGGCCCAGGCACCCAGGAAGAGGAGAGAGGTCCCGTAACAGAGATTCAGGCTTCATGTCAGCAGAGAATCAGTCTTCATGTCATAGCAGAGAATCAGGCTTCACGTCACCCACCACTGGAACAGGCCACTGTCACATATTTAGGCCCCGGCACCCAGACAGAGGAGAGAGGTCCCGTAACAGAGAATCTGGCTTCATGTCAGCAGAGAATCAGTCTTCATGTCATAGCAGAGAATCAGGCTTCACGTCACTCACCACTGGAACAGGCCACTGTCACATATTTAGGCCACGGCACCCAGACAGAGGAGAGAGGTCCCGTAACAGAGATTCAGGCTTCATGTCAGCACAGAATCAGTCTTCATGTCATAGCAGAGAATCAGGCTTCACGTCACCCACCACTGGAACAGGCCACTGTCACATATTTAGGCCCCGGCACCCAGACAGAGGAGAGAGGTCCCGTAACAGAGAATCTGGCTTCATGTCAGCAGAGAATCAGTCTTCATGTCATAGCAGAGAATCAGGCTTCACGTCACCCACACACTGGAACAGGCCACTGTCACATATTTAGGCCCAGGCACCCAGGCAGAGGAGAGAGGTCCCGTAACAAAAATTCAGGCTTCATGTCAGCACAGAATCTGTCTTCATGTTATAGCAGAGAATCAGGCTTCACGTCACCCACCACTGGAACAGGCCACTGTCACACATTTAGGCCCAGGCACCAAGGCAGAGGAGAGAGGTCCCGTAACAGAGAATCTGGCCTTATGTCAGCACAGAATCAGTCTTCATGTCATAGCAGAGAATCAGGCTTCACGTCACCCACCACTGGAACAGGCCACTGTCACACATTTAGGACCAGGCACCCAGGCAGAGGAGAGAGGTCCCGTAACAGAGAATCTGGCCTTATGTCAGCGCAGAATCAGTCTTCATGTCATAGCAGAGAATCAGGCTTCACGTCACCCACCACTGGAACAGGCCACTGTCACACATTTAGGCCCAGGCACCCAGGCAGAGGAGAGAGGTCCTGTAACAGAGAATCTGGCCTTATGTCAGCGCAGAATCAGTCTTCATGTCATAGCAGAGAATCCGGCTTCACGTCACCCACCACTGGAAGAGGCCACTGTCACACATTTAGGCCCAGGCACCCAGGCAGAGGAGAGAGGTCCCGTAACAGAGAATCTGGCCTTATGTCAGCGCAGAATCTGTCTTCATGTCATAGCAGAGAATCAGGCTTCACGTCACCCACCACTGGAACAGGCCACTGTCACACATTTAGGCCCAGGCACCCAGGCAGAGGAGAGAGGTCCTGTAACAGAGAATCTCGCCTTATGTCAGCACAGAATCTGTCTTCATGGCATAGCAGAGAATCAGGCTTCACGTCACCCACCACTGGAACAGGCCACTGTCACATATTTAGGC
Organism: Bufo bufo; assembly: GCF_905171765.1. Classification (NCBI taxonomy): domain Eukaryota; kingdom Metazoa; phylum Chordata; class Amphibia; order Anura; family Bufonidae; genus Bufo; species Bufo bufo. The sequence goes on along the minus strand of NC_053389.1, from coordinate 300,742,952 downwards.
CCAGGCACCCAGGCAGAGGAGAGAGGTCCCGTAACAGAGAATCTGGCCTTATGTAAGCGCAGAATCAGTCTTCATGTCATAGCAGAGAATCAGGCTTCACGTCACCCACCACTGGAACAGGCCACTGTCACACATTTAGGCCCAGGCACCCAGGCAGAGGAGAGAGGTCCCGTAACAGAGAATCTGGCCTTATGTCAGCACAGAATCTGTCTTCATGTCATAGCAGAGAATCAGGCTTCACGTCACCTACCACTGGAACAGGCCACTGTCACACATTTAGGACCAGGCACCCAGGCAGAGGAGAGAGGTCCCGTAACAGAGAATCTGGCCTTATGTCAGCGCAGAATCAGTCTTCATGTCATAGCAGAGAATCAGGCTTCACGTCACCCACCACTGGAACAGGCCACTGTCACACATTTAGGCCCAGGCACCCAGACAGAGGAGAGAGGTCCTGTAACAGAGAATCTGGCCTTATGTCAGCGCAGAATCAGTCTTCATGTCATAGCAGAGAATCAGGCTTCACGTCACCCACCACTGGAAGAGGCCACTGTCACACATTTAGGCCCAGGCACCCAGGCAGAGGAGAGAGGTCCCGTAACAGAGAATCTGGCCTTATGTCAGCGCAGAATCTGTCTTCATGTCATAGCAGAGAATCAGGCTTCACGTCACCCACCACTGGAACAGGCCACTGTCACACATTTAGGCCCAGGCACCCAGGCAGAGGAGAGAGGTCCCGTAACAGAGAATCTGGCCTTATGTCAGCACAGAATCTGTCTTCATGTCATAGCAGAGAATCAGGCTTTACGTCAACCACCACTGGAACAGGCCACTGTCACATATTTAGGCCCAGGCACCCAGGCAGAGGAGAGAGGTCCCGTAACAGAGAATCTGGCCTTATGTCAGCACAGAATCTGTCTTCATGTCATAGCAGAGAATCAGGCTTTACGTCAACCACCACTGGAACAGGCCACTGTCACATATTTAGGCCCAGGCACCCAGGCAGAGGAGAGAGGTCCCGTAACAGAGAATCTGGCCTTATGTCAGCACAGAATCTGTCTTCATGTCATAGCAGAGAATCAGGCTTCACGTCACCCACCACTGGAACAGGCCACTGTCACATATTTAGGCCCAGGCACCCAGGCAGAGGAGAGAGGTCGCGTAACAGAGAATCTGGCTTCATGTCAGCACAGAATAAGTCTTCATGTCATAGCAGAGAATCAGGCTTCACGTCACCCACCACTGGAACAGGCCACTGTCACACATTTAGGCCCCGGCACCCAGACAGAGGAGAGGTTCATTCAACTTTGGGTTGCCCCGCAATATAATGGTAAAATGAAATTAAAAATAGTATTGAATGAGGAAGTGCCCTGGAGTAGAATAATATATTGTTAAGGGGAGGTAGTTAATATCTAATCTGCACAAGGGATGGACAGGTCCTGTGGGATCCATGCCTGGTTCATTTTTATGAACGTCAGCTTGTCCACATTGGCTGTAGACAGGCGGCTGCGTTTGTCTGTAATGACGCCCCCTGCCGTGCTGAATACACGTTCGGACAAATCGCTGGCCGCCGGGCAGGCCAGCACCTCCAAGGCATAAAAGGCTAGCTCTGGCCACGTGGACAATTTGGAGACCCAGAAGTTGAATGGGCCGAACCATCAGTCAGTACGTGGAGGGGTGTGCACAGGTACTGTTCCACCCTGTTAGTGAAATGTTGCCTCCTGCTAACACGTTCCGTATCAGGTGGTGGTGCAGTTAGCTGTGGCGTGTTGACAAAACTTTTCCACATCTCTGCCATGCTAACCCTGCCCTCAGAGGAGCTGGCCGTGACACAGCTGCGTTGGCGACCTCTTGCTCCTCCTCTGCCTTCGCCTTGGGCTTCCACTGGTTCCCCTGTGACATTTGGGAATGCTCTCAGTAGCGCATCTACCAACGTGCGCTTGTACTCGCGCATCTTCCTATCACGCTCCAGTGTAGGAAGTAAGGTGGGCACATTGTCTTTGTACCGGGGATCCAGCAGGGTGGCAACCCAGTAGTCCGCACACGTTAAAATGTGGGCAACTCTGCTGTCGTTGCGCAGGCACTGCAGCATGTAGTCTCTCATGTGTGCCAGGCTGCCCAGAGGTAAGGACAAGCTGTCCTCTGTGGGAGGCGTATCGTCATCGTCCTGTGTTTCCCCCCAGCCACGCACCAGTGATGGGCCCGAGCTGCTTTGGGTGCCACCCCGCTGTGAACATGCTTCATCCTCATCCTCCTCCACCTCCTCCTCATCCTCATCCTCCTCGTCCTCCAGTAGTGGGCCCTGTCTGGCCACATTTGTACCTGGCCTCTGCTGTTGCAAAAAACCTCCCTCTGAGTCACTTCGAAGAGACTGGCCTGAAAGTGCTAAAAATGACCCCTCTTCCTCCTCTTCCTCCTGGGCCACCTCCTCTTCCATCATCGCCCTAAGTGTTTTCTCAAGGAGACATAGAAGTGGTATTGTAACGCTGATAACGGCGTCATCGCCACTGGCCATGTTGGTGGAGTACTCGAAACAACGCAACAGGGCACACAGGTCTCGCATGGAGGCCCAGTCATTGGTGGTGAAGTGTGTCTGATCCGCAGTGCGACTGACCCGTGCGTGCTGCAGCTGAAACTCCACTATGGCCTGCTGCTGCTCACACAGTCTGTCCAGCATATGCAAGGTGGAGTTCCACCTGGTGGGTACGTCGCATATGAGGCGGTGAGCAAGAAGGCCGAAGTTACGCTGTAGCGCAGACAGGCGAGCAGTGGCAGGGTGTGAACGCCGGAAGCGCGAACAGACGGCCCGCACTTTATGCAGCAGCTCTGACATGTCGGGGTAGTTGCGAAAGAACTTCTGCACCACCAAATTCAGCACATGCGCCAGGCAAGGGATGTGCGTCAAACCGGCTAGTCCCAGAGCTGCAACGAGATTTCGCCCATTATCGCACACCACCAGGCCGGGCTTGAGGCTCACCGGCAGCAACCACTCGTCGGTCTGTTGTTCTATACCCCGCCACAACTCCTGTGCGGTGTGGGGCCTGTCCCCCAAACATATGAGTTTCAGAATGGCCTGCTGACGTTTACCCCGGGCTGTGCTGAAGTTGGTGGTGAAGGTGTGTGGCTGACTGGATGAGCAGGTGGAAGAAGAGGAGGAGGAAGCTGAGTAGGAGGAGGAGGAGACAGGAGGCAAAGAATGTTGCCCTGCGATCCTTGGCGGCGGAAGGACGTGCGCCAAACAGCTCTCCGCCTGGGGCCCAGCCGCCACTACATTTACCCAGTGTGCAGTTAGGGAGATATAGCGTCCCTGGCCGTGCTTACTGGTCCACGTATCTGTGGTTAGGTGGACCTTGCCACAGATGGCGTTGCGCAGGGCACACTTGATTTTATCGGACACTTGTTTGTGCAGGGAAGGCACGGCTCTCTTGGAGAAGTAGTGGCGGCTGGGAACAACATACTGTGGGACAGCAAGTGACATGAGCTGTTTGAAGCTGTGTGTATCCACCAGCCTAAATGACAGCATTTCATAGGCCAGTAGTTTAGAAATGCTGGCATTCAGGGCCAGGGATCGAGGGTGGCTAGGTGGGAATTTACGCTTTCTCTCAAATGTTTGTGAGATGGAGAGCTGAACGCTGCCGTGTGACATGGTTGAGATGCTTGGTGACGGAGGTGGTGGTGTTGGTGGTACATCCCATGTTTGCTGGGCGGCAGGTGCCAACGTTCCTCCAGAGGCAGAGGAAGAGGCTGAGGCAGAGGCAGCAGCAGCAGAAGAGGCCGAGGCGGCGGCAGCAGCAGAAGAGGCCGAGGCGGCAGCAGCAGAAGAGGTAGCAGGGGGAGCCTGAGTGACTTCCTTGTTTTTAAGGTGTTTACTCCACTGCAGTTCATGCTTTGCATGCAGGTGCCTGGTCATGCAGGTTGTGCTAAGGTTTAGAACGTTAATGCCTCGCTTCAGGCTCTGATGGCACAGCGTGCAAACCACTCGGGTCTTGTCGTCAGCACATTGTTTGAAGAAGTGCCATGCCAGGGAACTCCTTGAAGATGCCTTTGGGGTGCTCGGTCCCAGATGGCGGCGGTCAGTAGCAGGCGGAGTCTCTTGGCGGCGGGTGTTCTTATTTTGCCCACTGCTCCCTCTTTTGCTACGCTGTTGGCTCGGTCTCACCACTGCCTCTTCCTCCGAACTGTGAAAGTCAGTGGCACGACCTTCATTCCATGTGGGGTCTAGGACCTCATCGTCCCCTGCATCGTCTTCCACCCAGTCTTGATCCCTGACCTTCTGTTCAGTCTGCACACTGAAGAAAGACGCAGCAGTTGGCACCTGTGTTTCGTCATCATCAGAGACGTGCTGAGGTGGTATTCCCATGTCCTCATCATCAGGAAAAATAAGTGGTTCTGCGTTAGTGCATTCTTTCTCTTCCACCCCTGGGGAAGGGCTAGGTGGATGCCCTTGGGAAAACCCTGGCAGCAGAGTCTTCAAACAGCATAAGAGACTGCTGCATAACTTGAGGCTCAGACAGTTTCCCTGATATGCATGGGGGTGATGTGACAGACCGATGGGCTTGGTTTTCATACGCCATCTGTGCGCTTTCTGCAGAAGACTGGGTGGGAGATAATGTGAACGTGCTGGATCCACTGTCGGCCACCCAATTTACTAATGCCTGTACCTGCTCAGGCCTTACCATCCTTAGAACGGCATTGGGCCCCACCAAATATCGCTGTAAATTCTGCTGGCTACTGGGACCTGAGGAAGTTGGTTCACTAGGACGTGTGGCTGTGGCAGAACGGCCACGTCCTCTCCCAGCACCAGAGGGTCCACTAACACCACCACGACCATGTCCACGTCCGCGTCCCTTATTAGATGTTTTCCTCATTGTTCCCGTTCACCATAATTTTGAGAATGGCAAATTTGGGAATAGTTTTTCAACCCAGAACAAAAAGTGTGCTTTTACGGTCACTACAAATAACTTGACCAGCTAAAACAGTACAGATTTGGTTGAATAGAAATGTCAGGCCTGGTTTTTTTTTGCGCTGTGTGACAGGTATAGGTTTAATCACAGAATTAGACTTCTATCTGCACGGTAGCGTGTGTCTTAGGTTTTTATGAATGACACTATCAGCACCTTCAATGTAAGATGTCCTTTTTGGGATAGATTTCAAGTAGGCCTCATATACCAGAAACTAGTTATTTTGAGAATGGCAAATTTGGGAATAGTTTTTCAACCCAGAACAAAAAGTGTGCTTTTACGGTCACTACAAATAACTTGACCAGATAAAACAGTACAGATTTGTTTGAATAGAAATGTCAGGCCTGTTTTTTTTTGCGCTGTGTGACAGGTATAGGTTTAATCACAGAATCAGACTTCTATCTGCACGGTAGCGTGTGTCTTAGGTTTTTCTGAATGACACTATCAGCACCTTCAATGTAAGATATCCTTTTTGGGATAGATTTCAAGTAGGCCTCATATACCAGAAACTAGTTATTTTGAGAATGGCAAATTTGGGAATAGTTTTTCAACCCAGAACAAAAAGTGTGCTTTTACGGTCACTACAAATAACTTGACCAGCTAAAACAGTACAGATTTGGTGAATAGAAATGTCAGGCCTGGTTTTTTTTTTGCGCTGTGTGACAGGTATAGGTTTAATCACAGAATTAGACTTCTATCTGCACGGTAGCGTGTGTCTTAGGTTTTTCTGAATGACACTATCAGCACCTTCAATGTAAGATATCCTTTTTAGGATAGATTTCAAGTAGGCCTCATATACCAGAAACTAGTTATTTTGAGAATGGCAAATTTGGGAATAGTTTTTCAACCCAGAACAAAAAGTGTGCTTTTACGGTCACTACAAATAACTTGAACAGTTAAAATAGTACAGATTTGGTTGAATAGAAATGTCAGGCCTGTTTTTTTTTGCGCTGTGTGACAGGTATAGGTTTAATTACAGAATCAGACTTCTATCTGCACGGTAGCGTGTGTCTTAGGTTTTTCTGAATGACACTATCAGCACCTTCAATGTAAGATATCCTTTTTGGGATAGATTTCAAGTAGGCCTCATATACCAGAAACTAGTTATTTTGAGAATGGCAAATTTGGGAATAGTTTTTCAACCCAGAACAAAAAGTGTGCTTTTACGGTCACTACAAATAACTTGACCAGCTAAAACAGTACAGATTTGGTTGAATAGAAATGTCAGGCCTGTTTTTTTTTGCGCTGTGTGACAGGTATAGGTTTAATCACAGAATCAGACTTCTATCTGCACGGTAGCGTGTGTCTTAGGTTTTTCTCAATGACACTATCAGCACCTTCAATGTAAGATATCCTTTTTGGGATAGATTTTAAGTAGGCCTCATATACCAGAAACTAGTTATTTTGAGAATGGCAAATTTGGGAAAAGTTTTTCAACCCAGAACAAAAAGTGTGCTTTTACAGTCACTACAAATAACTTGACCAGCTAAAACAGTACAGATTTGGTTGAATAGAAATGTCAGGCCTGTTTTTTTTTTGCGCTGTGTGACAGGTATAGGTTTAATCACAGAATTAGACTTCTATCTGCACGGTAGCGTGTGTCTTAGGTTTTTCTGAATGACACTATCAGCACCTTCAATGTAAGATATCCTTTTTGGGATAGATTTCAAGTAGGCCTCATATACCAGAAACAAATTTTTTTGAGAATGGCAAATTTGGGAATGCTTTTTCAACCCAGAACAAAAAGTGTGCTTTTACGGTCACTACAAATAACTTGACCAGCTAAAACAGTACAGATTTGGTGAATAGAAATGTCAGGCCTGGTTTTTTTTTTGCGCTGTGTGACAGGTATAGGTTTAATCACAGAATTAGACTTCTATCTGCACGGTAGCGTGTGTCTTAGGTTTTTATGAATGACACTATCAGCACCTTCAATGTAAGATATCCTTTTTGGGATAGATTTCAAGTAGGCCTCATATACCAGAAACTTGTTATTTTGAGAATGGCAAATTTGGGAATAGTTTTTTAACCCAGAACAAAAAGTGTGCTTTTACGGTCACTACAAATAACTTGACCAGCTAAAACAGTACAGATTTGGTTGAATAGAAATGTCAGGCCTGGTTTTTTTTTGCGCTGTGTGACAGGTATAGGTTTAATCACAGAATCAGACTTGTATCTGCACGGTAGCGTGTGTCTTAGGTTTTTCTGAATGACACTATCAGCACCTTCAATGTAAGATATCCTTTTTGGGATAGATTTCAAGTAGGCCTCATATACCAGAAACTAGTTATTTTGAGAATGGCAAATTTGGGAATAGTTTTTCAACCCAGAACAAAAAGTGTGCTTTTACGGTCACTACAAATAACTTGACCAGCTAAAACAGTACAGATTTGTTTGAATAGAAATGTCAGGCCTGGTTTTTTTTTGCGCTGTGTGACAGGTATAGGTTTAATCACAGAATTAGACTTCTATCTGCACGGTAGCGTGTGTCTTAGGTTTTTCTGAATGACACTATCAGCACCTTCAATGTAAGATATCCTTTTTGGGATAGATTTCAAGTAGGCCTCATATACCAGAAACTAGTTATTTTGAGAATGGCAAATTTGGGAATAGTTTTTCAACCCAGAACAAAAAGTGTGCTTTTACGGTCACTACAAATAACTTGACCAGCTAAAACAGTACAGATTTGGTTGAATAGAAATGTCAGGCATGGTTTTTTTTTGCGCTGTGTGACAGGTATAGGTTTAATCACAGAATCAGACTTCTATCTGCACGGTAGCGTGTGTCTTAGGTTTTTCTGAATGACACTATCAGCACCTTCAATGTAAGATATCCTTTTTAGGATAGATTTCAAGTAGGCCTCATATACCAGAAACTAGTTATTTTGAAAATGGCAAATTTGGGAATAGTTTTTCAACCCAGAACAAAAAGTGTGCTTTTACAGTCACTACAAATAACTTGACCAGCTAAAACAGTACAGATTTGGTTGAATAGAAATGTCAGGCATGGTTTTTTTTTGCGCTGTGTGACAGGTATAGGTTTAATCACAGAATCAGACTGCTATCTGCACGGTAGCGTGTGTCTTAGGTTTTTCTGAATGACACTATCAGCACCTTCAATGTAAGATATCCTTTTTGGGATAGATTTCAAGTAGGCCTTATATACCAGAAACTAGTTATTTTGAGAATGGCAAATTTGGGAATAGTTTTTCAACCCAGAACAAAAAGTGTGCTTTTACGGTCACTACAAATAACTTGACCAGCTAAAACAGTACAGATTTGGTTGAATAGAAATGTCAGGTCTATTTTTTAGGCGCTGGGTGACAGGCATAACTTGCCCCTGATGTAGTATATGGCCAAAAAATAACCACACTATTGATGGTTAAATGCACTTGGGTGACATAGGCTCAGCTTGCACCAGATGTAGTATATGGCCAAAAAATAACCAAACTGTTGATGGTTAAATGCACTTCGGTGACACAGGCTCAGCCTGCAGCTGATGTAGTATATGGCCAAAAAAAAACCAGACTGTTGATGGTTAAATGCACTTGGGTGACACAGGCTCAGCCTGCAGCTGATGTAGGATATAGCACAAAATAACCACACTATTGATGGTTAAATACACTTGTTGATAGCTTGTGCTGGCGCACCACAAGTCACAAAATGGCCGCCGATCACCCCAGAAAAAAGTGATCTAAAAACGCTCTGGGCAGCCTCAAAAAAGTGAGCAAGTCGATATTAGCACTTCAATGATCCACAGCTGCAGATCGATCACAGAATGAAGTCTTTTGGAGGAGTTAATCTGCCTAATCTCGCCCTAACGTCGCAGCTGCAACCTCTCCCTATGCTTGAATCAGCAGAGTGACGTGCAGCGCTACGTGACCCAAGCTTATATAGAGGCTGGGTCACATGCTGCACTGGCCAATCACAGCCATGCCAATAGTAGGCAAGGCTGTGATAGCCTCTTGGGGCAAGTAGTATGACGCTTGTTGATTGGCTGCTTTGCAGCCTTTCAAAAAGCGCCAAGAAAGCGCCGAACACCGAACCCGAACCCGGACTTTTACGAAAATGTTCAGGTTCGGGTCCGTGTCACGGACACCCCAAAATTCGGTACGAACCCGAACTCTACAGTTCGGGTTCGCTCATCCCTATTTTTCAGCCCAGAACAAAAACTGTGCTTTTACGGTCACTACAAATAATTTGACCAGCTAAAACAGTACAGATTTGGTTGAATAGAAATGTGAGGCCTATTTTTTTTGCGCTGTGTGACAGATATACCTTTAATCACAGAATTAGACTTGTATCTGCACGGTAGCGTGTGTGTTAAGTTTTTCTGAATGACACTATCAGCACCTTGAATCTAAGATATCCTTTTTGGGATAGATTTAAAGTATGCCTGATATAGCAGAAACTACTTATTTTGAGAATGGCAAATTTGGGAATAGTTTTTCAACCCAGAACAAAAACTGTGCTTTTACGGTCTCTACAAATAATTTGACCAGCTAAAATAGTACAGATTGGGTTGAATAGAAATGTGAGGCCTATTTTTTTTGCGCTGTGTGACAGATATACCTTTAATCACAGAATTAGACTTGTATCTGCACGGTAGCGTGTGTGTTAAGTTTTTCTGAATGACACTATCAGCACCTTGAATCTGAGATATCCTTTTTGGGATAGATTTAAAGTATGCCTGATATAGCAGAAACTACTTATTTTAAGAATGGCAAATTTGGGAATAGTTTTTCAAGCCAGAACAAAAACTGTGCTTTTACGGTCACTACAAATAATTTGACCAGCTAAAACAGTACAGATTTGGTTGAATAGAAATGTGAGGCCTATATTTTTTGCGCTGTGTGACAGATATACCTTTAATCACAGAATTAGTGTCACGAGGGTATCAAGAGCCACGTCTGACTCCGTTATACCCGGGGTCAGGAAGTCGCAGCGGGTGGCTGCGCGCTCTATATCTAAAGATCATGGTGTTTCTTAGTTATTGTTTTCTGTGTTTGCCTTGCTATCCTTTTTGTCTCTCTCAGGGATCCGTAGCTTCTCCTCCTCAGCTGTTTCGTGTCTGCCACTCCCTACCTCCTTATATTCTCCCCTCACACTTCTCTAGTTGCCAGTTATAGAGCTTCCTGCCTGGACATCTATACTGACCCACTGGAGTGGTTAATCCTGGTTGTTGTTCCTGTGTGCTACCCTCCGGATCCCTGTTTGGCTTATTGTTGTCTCCTGTTGTCGCCCACCTGGGAATATATGTTGAGTCTGTGTTGTCTGTCCTCCCCTTGGTGTTTTCCCTTAGAGTTAGAGGTGCGGACAAGTGTTCCCATCGCCCTGTTCACTACCTAGGGCTCAGCTCAGGGAAAGCCAGGGCTTTAGGCACGTGATCGGCGTACGGGTGAGGAACCCGTCTAGGGACGTCAGGGCAGCCAGGTGCCAGCCGCCAGGTGAGTCAGGGGTCACCATCTTCCCTCTCACTTGGGCATGGCCTTCCTCGTTCCCTCCCTCTGTGTCACGTATGTGATAGCCACGCCGACCGTGATATTATAACTGGCCCTTACTTTTTGAGAAAAAATAAAAATAAAAAATAAAAAAAAATTTAATTTTTTTTTTTTTTTTTTTTCTCTCTCTACTTAGAATCCAATATGGATCCTATTGATGCCTTGGCAGAACAGCTTCAAAGCCTGTCTTTGGAGGTGGCAGAATTGAAGGCGTCTGTTCTCCAACAACAGCAGCAAATGCAGCAGACCGCACCCCCAGCGGTTGCTATGGGTAACCAGGTTGTCACTGAACCCAAGGTTGCTCTTCCCGACAGATTTTCTGGGGGAAGGGACAAATTTGCAACGTTCCGTGAGGCCTGCAAATTATATTTTAAGTTGCGCCCTTACTCCTCAGGTCATGAAGAACAGCGGGTTGGGATTGTCATTTCCCTGCTTCAGGGGGATCCGCAATCCTGGGCGTTCTCGTTACCCCCTGGTTCTCAGGCTCTTCGGTCAGTGGAGGGATTTTTTGGGGCTTTGGGTCTCATATATGATGACCCTGACCGAGTCGCCCTGGCTGAGTTGAAGTTACGGAGACTCCTACAGGGAGATCGGTCAGCAGAGGAATATTGCTCAGAGTTCCGTAGGTGGGCTACGGATACTCAGTGGAACGACCCGGCTCTCAGGAGTCAGTTCTGCTCTGGGTTATCTGAAAGGGTTAAGGATGCACTGGCGCTGTATGAGACCCCCCTTTCCCTTGATGCTGTTATGTCCCTCACTATCAGAATAGATAGACGTCTTAGGGAGAGATCTAAAATTCTGGAGCAATTGGTTACCTCTCCCAAGCAACAGTCAGCCTGTACTGACTTAGATGAGCCTATGCAGCTAGGCGGAACTTCTCGTCAGGTCCGTCCTCCCGAGATTCGCCGTAGGGGGGGGCTTGTTTTTTCTGTGGGGGGAGGGGTCATTTCATTAATGTCTGTCCCTCCTTTCTCAAAAACAAAAGACCGTCGGAAAACTACTAACCCCGGGCTGTGCGGAGGATGTCAGCCGGGGGGTATACGTTTCCTCCATACGAACATCTCAATTTGTGTTACCAGCGGTCATTGTTTTTGGTGTTAAGACGGAGTCTATTTCTGTTTTTCTAGACAGTGGAGCAGGGGTAAACTTTATGAATGCCCATTTTGCCCGCACTATGGGTTTGTCTCTCTGTACGCTGCAGAGACCTATTCCCGTATTCGCTATAGATTCTGCTCCTCTGTCTCAGAGAAACCTCACCCACATTGTTCGTAATTTACACCTTCGGGTAGGGGACCACCATAATGAGTGTCTTTCATGTTACGTTCTGGAGGGCCTTCCCTCTCCGGTGGTATTGGGTCTTCCCTGGTTGGTAGCGCACAATCCAGTGGTGGATTGGCAGGCCAGGGAGATATTGGAGTGGAGTGAGCATTGCAGAGAGAATTGCTTAAATAACAATTGCTTAATCGCCTCCATAGCTTCCCTACCTACATTTATTTCGGACTTTGAGGACGTTTTTTCTGAAAAGGGTTGTCAGAAACTACCACCTCATCGTCCTTATGATTGCCCGGTTAACCTGATTCCCGGGGCAAAATTACCCAAGTCCAGGTTGTATAATCTTTCGGGTCCCGAGAGACAAGCCATGAAAGATTATATCTCCGAGAGTCTGGCTAAGGGACACATCAGACCCTCTTCTTCACCCGTGGCTGCAGGGTTTTTCTTTGTTAAAAAGAAAGATGGGGGCCTGCGTCCTTGCTTAGATTTCCGTGAGTTAAACCAGATAACCATCCGTGACCCATACCCTCTTCCTCTCATTCCTGACCTTTTTAATCAGATTGCGGGTGCTAAGTGGTTCTCCAAACTTGATCTTAGGGGGGCCTACAATCTGATTCGTATCAGGGAAGGGGATGAGTGGAAGACAGCTTTTAACACCCCTGAGGGGCATTATGAAAATCTTGTTATGCCTTTCGGTCTGACCAATGCCCCTGCTGTCTTCCAACATTTCGTTAATGATATTTTTAGTCATCTCATCGGCAGGTTTGTAGTCATATACCTAGATGATATCTTAATTTATTCGGCTGATCTGAAAACACATGAGGTGCATGTCAGGCAAGTACTGCAGGTCCTACGGACGAATAAATTATATGCGAAAATTGAAAAATGTGTCTTCGCTGTTCAGGAATTACAGTTCCTGGGATATCTATTATCTGCTTCAGGTTTCCGCATGGATCCTGGGAAGGTCCAGGCAATTTTAGATTGGGATCTTCCTGAGAACCTTAAAGCCCTACAACGGTTTTTGGGTTTCGCTAATTTCTATAGAAAGTTCATTAAAAATTATTCAGTGATCGTTAAACCCCTTACCGACATGACTAGGAAGGGGACGGATTTTTCCAAATGGTCTGACGCCGCTAAAGATGCATTTTCCTCTCTAAAGGAGAGGTTTACCTCGGCACCTGTTCTAATTCAACCTGATGTCTCCCAGCCTTTTATTGTCGAGGTAGATGCGTCAGAGGTGGGAGTGGGAGCTGTATTGTCTCAGGGTCCGTCTCCTGGCAAATGGCGTCCTTGCGCTTTCTTTTCCAAAAAATTATCTTCTGCAGAGAAGAATTATGATATTGGAAATAGGGAACTGTTGGCGATTAAACTGGCGCTTGAAGAGTGGCGTCACTTCTTAGAGGGAGCAATCCACCCCGTCACGGTGATTACGGATCACAAGAACCTTCTGTACCTAGAATCGGCTAAACGTCTCACCCCTAGACAAGCTAGGTGGTCGCTATTCTTTACCAGATTTAACTTTGTAATCACCTATCGTCCTGGGGCAAAAAATACCAAGGCAGACGCATTATCTTGTAGTTTCCCTGGAGGGGGTAATGTTTGTGATCCGGTACCTATTTTACAAAGAGGAGTGGTTGTCTCTGCTGTACACTCTGTTCTAGAGGGAAAGGTGTTAGAGGCTCAGGGGGACGCCCCGGCCTCTTGCCCCTCAGAGAAATTGTTTGTACCGTTAAACCTGCGTCTTGAATTATTAAAAGAACATCATAATTCGGCACTTGCTGGACACCCGGGTAGTAAAGCAACCTTGGAGCTTTTATCTCGTCGTTTTTGGTGGCCAAGGTTGCGTCAGGATGTAATGGATTTCGTGTCTACTTGTTCTACTTGTGCACGCGCGAAAGTCTCTCATACACGTCCAGCAGGGTCTTTATTGCCACTTTTCATTCCCAATAGGCCATGGACACATCTGTCTATGGATTTCATCACTGACTTACTGTTGTCGGCGGGTAAAACAGTTATCTTGGTAGTAGTAGACAGGTTTAGCAAAATGGTACACTTTATTGCGCTACCCGCACTTCCTAATGCTAAAACTCTCGCTCAGGTGTTTATCAGTGAAATCGTGAAGCTTCACGGGGTCCCTTCCGATGTGGTTTCGGATCGGGGAACCCAGTTTATTTCTAAGTTTTGGAAAGCTTTTTGTTCCCGTTTGGGGGTTCACTTGTCCTTTTCCTCAGCTTTCCATCCTCAGTCGAATGGACAGACTGAGCGTACCAACCAAAACCTAGAAACATATTTAAGGTGTTTTGTGTCTGAAAACCAAGAGTTGTGGTCATCATACTTACCGTTAGCTGAGTTTGCCATAAATAATCATTATCAGGAGTCCACTGGCAAGTCACCATTCCTTGGTGCATACGGTTTTCATCCCTAATTTTGTACTTTCAAAGAGGGGGGGTCTTCTGGGGTTCCCGAAGAGGAAAGGTTTTCTTCATCTCTTTCATCGGTATGGCAGAAGGTGCAAGTTAACTTGAAAAAGATGAGTGGTAAATATAAATGCATAGCCGATAAGAAACGGTCGCCAGGTCCGGACCTAGGAGTGAATGACTATGTGTGGTTGTCTACTAGGAATATTAAGTTGAAGGTTCCTTCTTGGAAACTGGGTCCTAGGTTCATTGGTCCCTATAAAATAGTAGCCGTCATTAACCCTGTGGCTTTTCGCCTGGAGCTACCTCAGACTTTTAAGATCCATAACGTCTTCCATAAATCGTTACTCAAGAAGTATGTTCCACCTCTAGAACCATCGCCGCTGCCACCTCCTCCTGTTATTGTGGATGGTAATCTGGAGTTTCAAATAGCCAGAATTGTTGATTCTCGTCGGGTCCGCCGCTCTCTTCAGTATCTTGTGCATTGGAGGGGTTACGGTCCCGAGGAAAGAATGTGGGTTCCAGCGTCAGAGGTAAACGCCAACAGGTTAATTCAGACTTTCCATGCCTCTCATCCGGAGAGACCTGGTCCTGAGTGTCCGGAGGCCCCTCGTGAAAGGGGGGGTACTGTCACGAGGGTATCAAGAGCCACGTCTGACTCCGTTATACCCGGGGTCAGGAAGTCGCAGCGGGTGGCTGCGCGCTCTATATCTAAAGATCATGGTGTTTCTTAGTTATTGTTTTCTGTGTTTGCCTTGCTATCCTTTTTGTCTCTCTCAGGGATCCGTAGCTTCTCCTCCTCAGCTGTTTCGTGTCTGCCACTCCCTACCTCCTTATATTCTCCCCTCACACTTCTCTAGTTGCCAGTTATAGAGCTTCCTGCCTGGACATCTATACTGACCCACTGGAGTGGTTAATCCTGGTTGTTGTTCCTGTGTGCTACCCTCCGGATCCCTGTTTGGCTTATTGTTGTCTCCTGTTGTCGCCCACCTGGGAATATATGTTGAGTCTGTGTTGTCTGTCCTCCCCTTGGTGTTTTCCCTTAGAGTTAGTGGTGCGGACTAGTGTTCCCATCGCCCTGTTCACTACCTAGGGCTCAGCTCAGGGAAAGCCAGGGCTTTAGGCACGTGATCGGCGTACGGGTGAGGAACCCGTCTAGGGACGTCAGGGCAGCCAGGTGCCAGCCGCCAGGTGAGTCAGGGGTCACCATCTTCCCTCTCACTTGGGCATGGCCTTCCTCGTTCCCTCCCTCTGTGTCACGTATGTGATAGCCACGCCGACCGTGATAATTAGACTTGTATCTGCACGGTAGCGTGTGTGTTAAGTTTTTCTGAATGACACTATCAGCACCTTGAATCTAAGATATCCTTTTTGGGATAGATTTAAAGTAGGCCTGATATAGCAGAAACTACTTATTTTGAGAATGGCAAATTTGGGAATAGTTTTTCAACCCAGAACAAAAACTGTGCTTTTACGGTCACTACAAATAATTTGACCAGCTAAAACAGTACAGATTTGGTTGAATAGAAATGTGAGGCCTATTTTTTTCGCGCTGTGTGACAGATATACCTTTAATCACAGAATTAGACTTGTATCTGCGCGGTAGCGTGTGTGTTACGTTTTTCTGAATGACACTATCAGCACTTTGAATCTGAGATATCCTTTTTGGGATAGATTTAAAGTAGGCCTGATATAGCAGAAACTACTAATTTTGAGAATGGCAAATTTGGGAATAGTTTTTTAACCCAGAACAAAAAATGAGCTTTTACGGTCACTACAAATAACTTGACCAGCTAAAACAGTACTTATTTGGAGGAATATAAATGTCTGGTCTATTTTTTAGGCGCTGGGTGACAGGCTCAACTTGCCCCTGATGTAGTATATGGCCAAAAAATAACCACACTATTGATGGTTAAATGCACTTGGGTGACACAGGCTCAGCCTGCACCTGATGTAGTATATGGCCAAAAATTAACCACACTGTTGATGGTTAAATGCACTTGGGTGACACAGGCTCAGCCTGCACCTGATGTAGTATATGGCCAAAAATTAACCACACTGTTGATGGTTAAATGCACTTGGGTGACACAGGCTCAGCCTGCAGCTGATGTAGGATATAGCAAAAAATAACCACACTATTGATGGCTAAAAGCATTTGGTGGTAGCTTGTGCTGGCGCACCACAAGCCACAAAATGGCCGCCGATCACCCCAGAAAAAAGTGATATAAAAACGCTCTGGGCAACCTAAAAAAAGTGAGCAATTCAATATTAGCACTTCAATGATCCACAGCTGGAGATCGATCACTGAATTAAGTCTTTTGGAAGAGTTAATCTGCCTAATCTCGCCCTAACGTCGCAGCAGCAACCTCTCCCTATGCTTGAATCAGCAGAGTGACGTGCAGCGCTACGTGACCCAAGCTTATATAGAGGCTGGGTCACATGCTGCACTGGCCAATCACAGCCATGCCAATAGTAGGCAAGGCTGTGATGGCCTCTTGGGGCAAGTAGTATGACGCTTGTTGATTGGCTGCTTTGCAGCCTTTCAAAAAGCGCCAAGAAAGCGCCGAACACCGAACCCGAACCCGGACTTTTACGAAAATGTATACAGTTTGGGTTCGCTCATCCCTAAAAATTAGTCTTCTGGCTTTTCTTCTTTTTTATAGGCATCTCCCGGGTCAGCATATGTCATTGTTTTTATTTAGGTTTTAATTTTTAATTTATATGAATTGATATGTGTAACTATTTATTATTTATATTGTGTGTTTATCACTGCATGAAATTAATCACTTTTTATACACTTTTAGGCTCGATAATAACATGTTCCTGGACTAAAAATAATATTAAAAGAATAAAATAAATAAATATATATATATATATATATATATATATATATATATATATATTTTTTTTTTTTTATTATTATTATTTTTTTTTATATATATATATTCCTCCACTGCACACAATTTATTTATTTTTTCACAATTTATATTTTTATTTATTATATATTTTTTTATATTTTTTTTTTTATTATTATTCATTTTTTTATTTATTTTTCACTTGGATTGTTATATCACTAATCTTTTTTGTATTTGATCATGGTTTATATATCTTAAATCATGTTTATTGACTATGGTATGTATTGTCATATTACATTATATAACTTCTGTTATTCATATAATTTTGTATTGGTTACTTTTGTCATCATTATTATTATTATTTTCATACAATCACGTTTGCTATCACTCACACAACATACAATTAGGCCTCTTTCACATGGGCGTCCCGGATTTGCTCCGGATGCGTCGCGTGCGAACGCATTTTAAGTCAGTTTTGACTGTGATTGCGTTGCGTTGTTCATTTTTTATCACGCAGGTGCAATGCATTTTGCACGCACGTGATAAAAAATTGAATGTGGTACCCAGACCCGAACTTCTTCACTGAAGTTCGGGTTTGGGTTCGGTGTTGTGTAGATGTTATTATTTTCCCTTATAACATGGTTATAAAGGAAAAGAATAGCAGTCGTAATACAGAATGCTTACTAAAATGTTGCTTGAGAGGTTAAAAAATTAAAAAAATTAACTCACTGCATCCACTTGATCGCGCAGCCGGCATCGTCTTCTTCTTTCAGGACCTGCAAAAGGACCATTGATGACAACATTTTAGTAAGCATTCTGTATTAAGAATGCTATAAGGGAAAACAATACAGTAAATTGACTTTTATCAATTTACTAACATCCACACTCGCTTGCGGATGCTATGCGATTTTCACGCAGCCCCATTCATTTCTATAGTGTCTGCGTTGCGTGAAAATCGCATAATATAGAACATGCTGCGATTTTCACACAATGCACAAGTGATGCAAGAAAATCACCGCTCATTTGCACAGCCCCATTGTAGTGAATGGGTCCAGATTCAGTGCGGGTGCAAAGCGTTCACCTCACGCATTGCACCTGCGCAAAGTTCTCGCCCGTGTGAAAGGGGCCTTAGGGTATTATAGATTGTTTTTCATCTTGAGTGGGATTATGCCAGGCCTGCACATGCGCTGTTACTTACTAGATGCTGCTGACATTTAATCATTGTGGGATTTGCTGGCAGCATCATGTGACTGGATGGTGGATCACGTGACTGATTTGTCACGTGACGCATCACGTCACATATATGCAGCCCGCTCTATATGTGCTCACGTATTTTATGGTCCAGGTGTGTGTAATTTGCGATTTTAGTATCAAGCATAATTTTTTTTTATTTGAATTTTTTCCACAAAGATATAAAACTATGATAGCAGGGATTAATAAAAAGCTGAACTACTGTAGTATCTTCCAATTGGTGGAAGCTGACACTCTGTCACAACAGCAAACTAGTAAAATACCGCTATTTGCGTTGTGGGCTAAAATCTGGAAAGAGGTAAGAGATATGTGGCCTCACACCAGAATACATACAGACACTCTATTGTGGGATAACACTTATCTTGGAGAACTAAGGTAAATTGAACAAGAAGTTTGGTGGAAAAATGGAATCTTTAGATTGGGTCAGGTATGGAAGGAGGGAGATATAATTGCATATTCAGACATAAAAAATAAGTGTGGAATTAGAAATAGAGATTTGAGCTTTTTTTATTTACAATTGAATTAAGCCTTGCGTGCGTCGCTAGGAAAGGGAACACAAATACCTACCCTCCCACAACCTATAGTTAACATATCTAAATTAACAGCGGGTAAGAAACTGGTGTCTAGGATATATCAATGTCTGTTACATCAGACGACAGAAAAAGAGCAGTTAATTGTCTAATGCACAAATGGCAGGATGTCTTTTATTCTCAACGGATAGAGTTTTGGGAGAGGGCGATACAGGTAAAAAATGGGGTCTCAAATAATTTCTCCCATAGGGTTACCCAATTCAATATATTATATCGACTATATTATTCCCTAACGTCTTGATGAAATATTATAAATCCAAAGAATTTAGCTGCAAAAAATTTAGGCAGATAGGTGTGGATGATGTCCATATACTTTGAACATGCACAAAGATCCAAGACTTTTGGCGGAAGGTAAACGAAATTAATATGCAAACTGTATTTATGTTATTTTATAATGCAAAATTATTTAATATTGCTGAAGACTGTAAGGACTTTTCTAATAATAAAGATTATTTAAAAAAAAGTATCAAGCATTATGATTGGCTATTATCGGTATTTATTGTGTGCCTTGCAGTGATGATGGCACCCCCAGACGAAGGTTCGCCGAAACGCGCGTCAGGGTTGGCGCCATCTCGGAGGAGGCACACTATGGGTAATTGATGCTGCCTTTGTAATCTGTTACACTGTTGTTAATTGCACTTGCACTTTATATTTTTCTATTAAATGATAGAGCAGTAGTACCATCGTGTCCCCCTCTGGTTGATGTCACCTTTTCCTTGTACTTGTTTTATTGTGATTTATCATATTAATTTTGTTAATAAAATACAATAATGATTACATGCGGTCTGGTAGTTCCTTTATAGGTATTTGTATTCTTAATGTTTGTTGAATAAAAGAAATGGATTTTATCCTGACATGAGGAAACCTTTTTTTTTTTTTTTTATATTTGGATTATGTTGCACAAGCAAGCATTTCCTGTACCAATACATTTGGGACACTCAGTGAAGATTATTAACTGAAGCACAAGTGGGCTCCATTTATACTACTTGTTTGCAAACATGTCCCAAAATAGTGTTGTATTTTTACCGTAGCTCTCCTAATAATCTTCTCACCATTCCCTCAGTAGTTGAATACATTTATCATCTGATGTGAGGGCAGAGGGAAAACTCAATAACATAGCTGCTCCCTTACAGAAAGTTTCTGAAAAAGTCAACATGACAGGTGAATGGTCAGAGATCACCATGTTTTCTTAGCGAAATCTTCTCTGTGATCTAAGACATATGTCATGGATTCACCTGGTAGCGCTCCCGTGGCAAGTCCGGCCTTTTCATGGCAGCGCTGCCGCTGTTATTCCATTGCCATGGCCTCAAGCCCTGCTGTCATGGGAGCTGCTCGGCCTGTCAAGGAAGAGAAGCACCAGGCCGATGAGATGAAGCTCTGACATCACATGCTCTGTGCCAGAGGGAGATTTAAACAGGCAAATGCTGGCCTGTGATTGGTTTACTTAAAGGGGATCTCCGGAAATGTAGAAAATTAAAATACTTAAATATTACTTTATTATAAATATGTTCCCAAATACCTTTCATTAGTTGAATGGTTTGTTTTGTCTGGAGAGCAATCGCCAGGAGAAATAAAATGGCCGCCGTCCTATTAGTACACATAAAACCTGTCCTAATCACACAGCAGGACAAGTTACTTTAGAACACTGAGGTAAAGAGCCGCCTCATCCTCCTCTCTGCTCTTGTATGCAGGCTCCATTACCACAGAAACACATTACCACAGTCTGTCCTGTCCATCCTCTCTGTACTTCATGTCTCCTCATGAACTCCATTCCCACAGAGATTCAGCTAAAGATGTTATCATCTGTATTCAGGATCATAATCCCTAACAATCAGAGTAGATAGGAGGAAGAGGCAGCTCTTTACCTCAATGAAGTAACTTGTCTTTAGGAGATTAGGACAGGTTTTGTGTGGACTAAAAGGACAGCGACCATTTTATTTCTCCTGATGATTACTCCCCAGACAAAATGAGCCTTTATAACTAATGAAAGGTCTTTGGGAATATATTTATAATAAAGTAATAATTACCGTAAGTATTTTTATTTTCTTAATTCCCGGAGAACCCTTTAAGCTGCACTAGAATGTATAGTACTGCTGTTTGGATCTCTGGTATTCTGACTTTTGGATTCTCTCTGACCTTGCTCCAGACTGACATGATCTCCTGGCATTGACCCCATCTGGCATTTGACTCTGTGTTTGTATATTGCCTTGGCTCAGACGTATCTCTCTGGTTTGGACTCTGATTTAAACTTTGCTTTCGGATTCTGATCCAGTCCTGGTTTGCCTGTATGGTTATAACTTCTTTCTGTTTGACTTTTCTTATTACTTCAGGTTAGGCCCCTGTAATTAGCTAAGAAGGGACTGACATCCAGTTGTGGGCCATCGTGATTGGCTCTCCTGACTTGCCTTCTCTCTTTTATTGGCTAAGCTGCTCGTCCTTCATTCCTGCTGCTCTGAATCACAGAAAAACAGCAAGTGGCAGTGCCCGGGTAACCCTTTCCTTTCCAGATCAGAGCTGTCCTGTTAACGCTTTCAGTACAACACAGGAGCTTAGAAACCTGTTTTTCACAGTTATGCTACTAATACTATCGGCCCTGCTGTGCTGTCATTATCATACACTGTGTATTATAATGACAGCCCTGGTCGGCCCTGCTGTGCTAGTGTTATGTTAATGGCAGTCGGCCCACCGGGACTTTTCCTGGTGAAGTACATTCCCAATCCGCCCCTGCCTACCCCCACCCCCAATGCGTATGATATTTACTATCCGAAATATATCTATATGACCTTGCCGTAACCAGACTCCCTGAAGGGAATCATTCTTATACAGGAGAGCAACAAGCAAATGTCCGAACCTAATAGTAGCCCAGATCTATTCCTCAGAACTTGCAACTCTTGATCAGGGTCCATAACACTATGCAGGTAGAACCACCCGAGTCTTCAAACAAAGCTGCAGAAAAAACAATCAAGTCATCAAGCCCCAGTTCTAGACGACCAGCCTTCTGGTGTCTCTGCTGTATCGTTGAGGAGGTTGAACGATGTGCCTGTGATGTGTATCCTGGTAACTCGATCCAGTCAAAGGATGGCGCTGGTGGCGATCGTGAGCTGTCTTTCATAGTTTTACCCTGTTTTCCTGGTCAATCGGGGACCATCTTCTGTTCTCTACGTACAGTGATGCAGTCAGCTTCTTCTGTCCATTTACAGGCAGTCAATTCCTGACCCTCCAGGTAGGCCATTGTCTCAGCAGACACTTTAAAGATATGGTCAGGTGTAGAATTGTTGGATACTGGAGTTGGAACTTGATGCCTTTAGCATAGAGAATGGAGCATATTGCACTAAAGTCCTTTCTGTTGCAGAAATAATAATCTGCAGAAATCAGCACCCCTGATATACAGAGGAAATGTTTGTGTTCTGAAGGCATGTCAGATATCTTCATTGTGGTTATAATCTAAATAACAGACAATTACTTCCTCCAGTCTAAGGGATACATTGTCAGCTGCAGAGTCTTTTTGCAGCACAGGTCCCACATATGCACCCCCTGCACTTTTTTAGATCCCAAAAGTGACTCTAGTAGTTCATCTTTGCAAAGCTTCTGTAAGAGGTGAGGCTTAATGGCTTCTGGAAGACTGTGTTCTCCTGGATAAATTCTCCAGGTCTTCCATGCAGTCCTTCAAATTGGCATCATCTTTAAGAAGCTCTTTTATTTGTTTATGTGAGCTAGAAGGGTCATACACTAAAACATTGACTTGTTGCTACTCTCTGAGTCTGCTGATTAGAGATGAGCGAAATTTTGCAGATTCGCTAAAGTTTTCTAAGAAATTCGATTTGTTACAAATTAATTTGTCACAAATCACAATAAATCAGGTATACCTGTACATTACAGTAGCTGAGGGAAAGTATGGAGTGGGCTGCTGCAGGGATCCTCTCCATACGCGGCGGGTGCCGGATGTATCATACCAGCCGTAATGATGGGGAATGGTGAGCCCACCGAACCCTGTCACTTAACCCCTCAGATGCCACGGTCAACACCAATCGAGGCATCTGTGATGTAACACAGAGCAATGCGGCTCCATCTGTCTTCTGATCAGAGCCCTCACAGTGAAATTGCGGGGCTCCGATCAGGTACTATGGCAGCCTTGATGCTTGTGAAAACTATACAAATATATACTATGAACTGGATGGTGTTTAGCTTTAAAAATTTATTAGGGTTAACATCAGATAGGCCGAACATGGTGGATGGATCAAACATGACTGCAGGATTATTGCCATAAGGGACAGAAGCCTGAAAACTAGCTGCCATATAATATGGTGGCCAAACAGGGGCTGTTGCTGGTATGGGTTTGGCTGGTTAGGTGCCTGGCACAATATGCAGATTATTGCTGTTGTGGCCTGTAATCTCCTGAAAATTCTAATTTTTCATGATGATTACATAAAGGGGCCACATGGGGCCAATAGTTGACCACTATATATATTTTACCTAATAATTAAAGTTACACTAACCTCTAATTCTTGCATCCTGAAACTACATATGAAGAGTACCTTGTGGTGCAGCAGGATCTAACAAACCTACAGGTGGCAATTCCCTCCTTCTGCCATCTGCATTTCCTGTTTCCACATCATCTAATACTGATGATAATATGTAATCAGGAATATCCAGCTCCTCCTCTCTCTGCATCTTGCTGACTTTTCTCAGAAATGGAGACTGCAAAGGATGATTTGGAAGAAGTCAGCTAATGGGTGCATAAAAAATTATGATTTTGATATTCTACTACGTACTACTTCCATAGTCAACTACATGGAAAGTGAGGGACTGTAGTACCAGCACCTTGGTCAGGTGCACATTCATCTTCTGCACCATTGGATGAGTGCACGCATACTGTTGTCTTTTGCCATCACCGGGGTGATCGATTTCTGTCAAAAAAAGCGACGAGGAGAAGGAGGAACAGGAGAATTTGGGGCAATAGTGGACATTGAAGTCGATGGGAAGAAACAGCTTCCTTCTGCTGATGTTGACGAGACCTGACTACTGGAGAGGGGGTGCAGGCTGCTGGGAGATGCAATGGTTGCTGCATCAGGCTATAACACAAAATGAGTGGCATGGTTTTTCCCACACCACTTTATGGTGATGCTCCATGTGTTGTCGTAGGGCCATCGTGCCAACATTAGCACCCTGGCTGCGTCTCACCTTCTGCCCACACATCCTGCATACCGCCATGCTAACATCCCCCAGTGACTGTGTGAAATATTCCGACACTGTGAAGTATAGCATTTTCCATCCACCACTACGTGGTGCCCGCCTGCTGCTGCTTGATGATGAACCTGTGCACTGCTAGTGTGTTCCTCACAGGTAGTCTCCCGAGTAGCAGACTGTGTACACCTCCCGTGTTTGGCTCCAGATCTCCCACTGCTTCCACTCTGTTGACTCACGGGCACGCTAACACTCTGCTGTTTCTCTGGAACGCTTCCACCCTGTTGTCTCAAGGGCATGCTGCCGTTCTTACCACCTGATGATGACGATGTCCCCTCTTCACCTGGCTCCCACATGCGATTGGCTACATCATCATCTACATACATTTGCAAGTCACTTGTGTCACCCTCACCTGTCTCCTGCACATGTCCCTGACCTGTTGCAACATGTGCTCCCACTTATGCTCCCATCATAGGTAGTTGCATGCCTTAATGAGTCTGCATCAGTCTGTGCTGGCTGTCCCCACAAAGGTCATCATCACTGAAAAGCTGAGCAGAGCCAGTAGCAAACATTACATGGCTAACCGACGGAGCAGCAAAAGCAAGAGACAGGTTCAGGAGAGGTTGAGTGCATAGAGGCAGTTCCTGGGAATGCCAACTAAGCTTGGTGTCAGAGGAACCCACCAATTGCTGGCTGTGCATATCTGTTGTAACTTGAGATGATCATGAAGAGTGAGTCAACCATTCCAGTACAACTGGGTTGTTAGTCAAAACAATGACGGCTAGATGACAGTGGCACCTCTGGCGCTATGGCTGCTGCTACCACTACCCTTTCTTCTGCTGCTACTTGTGCTGGCTACAACATCATTTTTGCCACTGCCTGTTCCTTTGAAGGACCCAGGCAACTGCCTGTTGGTTATAGTGTATAACAACTGTATCGCTAACGGAAGGCATTTGCTATGATAAATTTCGCTCCACTTCACACATGTACAGGGAGCGAAATATTTTATCGTGACCTAATACTGACGCTATGTAACGCAACAGTTAACAGAAGTCATACACTATAATCAATTTAGTTTCACTGCACACATGTACGGGGCGAAGTATTTAACTGTGGCGTCATACTGACGCTATGTAACGCAACAGCTTAAAGACAGCATTCGTTATAATGAATTTAGTTCGACTGCACACATGTACAGAGCGAAATAATTAATCGCGGCGTCATACTGACGCTATGTAACGCAACAGCTAACAGAAGGCATTCGCTATGATACATTTTGCTACACTGCACACATGTACAGGGTGAGGTATTTAACAGTGGCCTAATTCTGGCACTATGTAACATAACAGCTAACAGAAGGCATTCGCTATAACCAATTTCACTCCACTTCAAACATGTGCAAGGCAAAAAATTACACCGTCCTGGACACAGCAAAACTGTATTGCTAATATAAGGAATTAACTCTGAAGGTGGGTGCACTAGAACATGATGCTTACGGTGAATACACCTGCCTTATATACTCAGGCACACTAACTGCATCACTAAAATAAGAGATTAACTCTGAATGTGGGTGCACTAGAACGTGATGCACATGGCGATTACACTCAATCTGCAGTCTCCTTGGTGTCTCCCTACAGTCTCAAAAAAACTCTCCCTACGGTCTCCCTGCATAATAGTTTTCAGTAACACTGTCCCTAGCGTATGAGCGCTTGCCACGTCTCTCCCTATGCTCAACTCACATTGAAATGGTGGCAACCGCGTGGGATCAGGGTTTTATGAGCTGTGATATCAAAAGGGATTGCTATCTTCGGATTGGCTGGCTGCACAACATTATGGGTGATCTCACATTCCCATACTTCTTACTTTCGCTTTGTAACACGTGCAGCTGCCATTTTAGGCAAACTTGATTAGTTACCACGAAGCGCGAGAAAATTCATCTTCGTTGTGCATCAAAGTTTTCCCAAACTTCAGACTGAATTCCACTTCGAATGCTTCGCTGAACACTACTGCTGATGTGTGTAGTTACCTCAGTTTTCAACTGTTGCATGGAGTCTGCAGTAGTGCAGATGAGAGTATCATTTATGTTTGCAGCTAACTTCTTACCCACTTCCAGAGCTAGGTAGGAGTCTATAATTAACATGAATGACAGCATGTTCTGGATTTTGTAGCTCTATCTCCTCAATAAACATCCTGGGGGGACTGGGTCTTCTGCGGTTTTCCCTCTGTGCTTGCTGTGGTTGCTATCTTTGATTCAACAGTGTGATCAGTACCCACATGTTATACAGCTATGCAAAGCTACTGTGGAGTAGATACGTCTCCATTAGCGATGAGTGAATCGTCTTTGGATAAAACATCCAAAGTCGATTCGCATAAAACTTTGTTTGGATACTGTACGGAGCGACCTCCGGACACCCAGGACCGACCTTATCCGGATTAGCCCTATGAAAGGCTTTTACAACTGGCATTAACGTCGGCTGCTGGAACCCACATTCTCTCCTCTGGACCGTAACCCTTCCAGTGAACGAGATACTGGGGGGATCTACGGAGAATTCGGGAGTCCACTATACTGACGATCTGAAATTCGAGATTACCGTCCACCATGACAGGAGGGGGTGGCAGGGAGGACGGTTCAAAAGGTTTGATATATCTCTTCAGTAATGATTTGTGGAACACTATATGAATCTTTAAAGCCTGCGGAAGTTCAAGACGAAAGATCTTATATGGACCAATAAATCTTGGGCCCAACTTCCAAGAAGGTACTTTCAACTCAATGTTTCTTGTGGACATGGAATCACCCACTCTCAGGTCCGGAACACTCATACGTCTCTTGTCAGCCATACGTTTATACTTCTTGGCCATTATTTTTAGATTATTTTGAATTTTCCGCCAAATAGATGACAAAGAAGAGGAAAATCTTTCCTCTTCAGGTATGCCAGAAGTCTCAGTACCAGAAAATGTGCCAAACTGGGGATGGAACCCATATGCCCCAGAAAACTGCGATTTATCAGTGGACTCCTGCCTATGGTTATTTATGGTGAACTCGGCCAAAGACAAAAAAGAAGACCACTCCTCCTGATTCTCTGAGACAAAGCATCTCATATAAGTCTCCAGATTCTGGTTAGTGCGCTCAGTCTGTCCGTTCGACTGAGGGTGAAAGGCAGAATAGAAGGACAATTGTACCCACAAGTGAGAGCAGAACGCCTTCCAGAATCTGAAAACAAACTGAGTCCCCCTATCAGACACCACATCAGAGGAAATACCATGAAGCTTCACGATGTTGTCAACAAATACTTGTGCGAGAGTTTTAGCATTAGGTTGCCCTGATAATGCTATAAAGTGTGACATTTTACTGAAACGATCAACAACCACCAGAATCACAGTTTTCCCTGAGGAATTTGGCAAATCTGTGATAAAGTCCATGGAAAAATGAGTCCAAGGTCTGGACGGGATGGACAACGGAAGTAGAGATCCTGAAGTGTCACCTTAGCACGTGCACAAGTACTACAGGCTGACACATAGCCCTCCACACATTTATGCAACCTCGGCCACCAGAATCTATGAGAGATGAGATCGACCATAGATCTGCTCCCAGAGAACTGTAAGAACAGTACAGTGATGTTCCTTGAATACCTTGTGCCGTAATTCCAAAGGAACAAAGAACTTTCCCTTGAGGACAAGAATCCGGTGCATCTCCCTGGGCCTCCAACACCTTTGCCTCGAGATCGGGATAAAGGGGGGATATAACTACCCCTTCAGACAAGATAGGACCGGGATCTTCCGAATCACCCCCCCCCCCCAGGAAAGCTACGCGACAAGGTGTCCGCCTTGACGTTCCAAATCCAAAGGCGATAGGTGACAATGAAATTAAATTTGGTAAAAAACAACGACCATCTGGGCTGCCTTGGGTTCAGACATTTAGCCGACTCCAGGTAAGCCAGATTCTTGTGATCAGTAATTACCGTAATAGGATTCATCGCTCCTTCCAACCAATGCCGCCATTCCTCAAAAGCCAACTTAATGGACAGCAATTCTCTATTGCCTACGTCATAATTTCTTTCAGCAGCTGAGCGTTTCTTAGAGAACATTGCACATGGGTGCCATTTACTAGGTGAAGGACCTTGCGAAAAGACTGCTCCAACCCATACCTCGGATGCGTCGACTTCCACAATGAATGGCTGTGACACATCAGGTTGCACCAGTATAGGAGCAGAAGCAAAACACTCCTTAACCGCTGAAAAGGCATGTAATGCCTCCTTAGACCAGACTGAGAGATCTGCACCTTTCTTAGTCATATCTGTTAAAGGTTTAACAACAGTCGAGTAATTCAAGATAAATTTACGGTAGAAGTTGGTGAACCTGAAAAATCCCATAAGCCCTTTCGGATTTTCGGTTCGATCCCAGTCCAACACAGTACGGACTTTCTCCGGATCCATACGAAAACACGAAGATGAGAGTAGGTAACCCAGGAATTGCACTTTCTGAACTGCAAATACATACTCCATCTTAGCATGCAATTTATTCTCTCTTAGGATCTGTAACACTTGTCTCACATGATCCTGATGAGTTTCCATGTCTGGAGAATAAACTAGAATATCATCCAAATACAGCACAACAAATTTTGTGTGAGAGGAAAACAATCAATAGCAAACACTGAAATATTTTTGTCCAATGCACTTGTTGTCAACCCATGCATACGAACAAACTGACCATCAACTAGGTTAACCCTTGCCCCACTGTCAATAAATACTTCAATTCCCACAGTTTTGGAGTCTAGAGCCACCTTGGCAGGCAGGAGAAATCAGGTACTATCGGCAAAAGACAAAAGTAATTTCTCAGATTCCCCACCCACACCACCAAGAGTGAGATGAGGACTAAACACATTTTTTTTTCTCTTTTTCACCTTGACGTTTAACATAAGGACATACGTTAACAAAATGTCCCCCTTTTCCACAGAAAAAGCAGAGTCTCATCTTAAGTCTAAAGTTCTTATCACCAGATCCAGGGTTAGCTCCCCCCAGCTCCATTGGCTCATTACCAGATATGTGCTCAAGTGTCTCTTTACCCAAAGTGTTGGAAGAGGCCACCACCTTATATGATAGTACGTCCTGAGTGTGAGGAACCTTAGATCTCTCCCTCAAGCGTCTATCAATACGTACAGCAAGAGACATAGCCGCCTCCAATGACTCGGGATATTCATGAAACACCAATGCGTCCTTCAGGCCCTCGGATAGCCCTTGGCAGAATTGACTATGGAGAGCTGGATCATTCCACTCCGTATCCGTAGCCCATCTACTAAATTCAGAGCAATAGGTCTCCGCAGTAGGGTTGTTGCGATACCAAAATTTTGATTCGATTTTGATGCCATAAAAAAGTACACCAAAAAAGCCACGTGCATTCCGCATTAAAAAAATGGTGAATCGCGCAGTTTTTATTTATTTTAGTTTTATAGTATAGTACACATGGCAGCAGGGAGCTTACCATGGCAGCCAGGGCTTCAGTAGCGTCCTCGCTGCCATGGAAACTGATCGGAGCCCCAGGATTACACTGCTGGGGCTCCAATCAGAAGTTGCCACTGCCACCAAAGGGAAGGGGAGGGGACACTGTGGCCACTGCCACCAATGATTTTTATACTGGGGGGGCGCACTGCACCACCAATGATTATAATACCTGGGAGGGCGGGGCGAGCGCACTGTGCCACCAATGATAATTAACCTTTAATACAGGAGGCGGGTGCCTGCAGCATGTCAGCGGCAGTTAACCCCTCAGGGGTTACCTGCCACTGCCGCTGATTGCAGCTCCCTGTCAGAGGCAGGGTGCCGGCTATGTGATTCTGCTGATGGCACCTGCCTCCTGTATTAAAGGTTAACTATCATTGGTGGCGCAGTGCGCCTGCCCCTCTCTCTTCTTATTGGCAGCAGCAGCACAGGGGGGGAGGGAGAGAGTGGTCCTTCTCCCCTGTGCTGCTGAGGCAACATGAGCGTGCTGACAGCACCCCCTCATGTTCTGTGATGCTAGACTGCGCAGTAGGGCAGACTAGTATCGATAAATGTCAAATCCTGGTATCGCATCGATACCGGGACAAAAGGATCGATTGTGTATCGATATTTCGATACCCGCAACAACCCTACTCCGCAGAAGGTCCTCCCTGCCGTAAGCCACGCAACTTGGTCTCAGCCAGGGAGATCCGATCTGGGTCATCATAGATAAGCCCTAGAGGTCTGAAAAATTCATCTACCGACCGGAGGGACTGTGATACGCTCGGCAACGAAAAAGCCCAAGACTGAGTGTAGTGTCCCACTAGGTAAATGTTGGCACTACACAAGGGTTAATATGATCAGTATAATTGATATGATGTGTTATGTGTATTTTCCTGTGTTATCTGGGTATCAGGCCTGTTAGGATGTAGTTCCTCCTCCTAGACATTCGAGGGAGCTAGGGAACCCCTAATATATATAGTTAGGCCCAGACAGGAAAGAGTAGTGCAGTCCAGGGGGCTAGTAAGTGCAGTCTAGCCAGCCTGAAGTTCCTGAGCCCCTGTTAGCTCAGAAGATTCACCCCAAGAGAAGAGTTTGCCTCCTGGGAGAAACCTGCAGTTCCCTAACCAGAGAAGAGCAGAGCCAGTGTTCCAGCTAGTCAAGTAAGCTGAAGGGCAGAAGGATCATTAAACTAAAGCAAGGGATATATACCTGAGGAGGATTGCTACCAAGGATAAAAGCCAGCATTAGGGCATACGGGCCTTGGGATACAGACAGCCAGGATATCTGAGGAAATAGTGCAGCCTGGTCTGTGAGTGTTGATTTTACCCTCTGAGTATCTTGCAAAGAACATTACCTGCCATTGTTGTAAGAGCCTGCTATTGATTACTGCTGCTAAGTGGAACTGAACCTAAATTGTATAAAGTTTGAACTGTTTCCAGTAAAGAAAAGTTTGGTTCACCCCAACAACGTGTTCCTTACTTATTACTACTACCAACCAGTGTGCCACCCTTACAGGCACTGGCGTCATAAACCTTAAATGGACCTTGCCCTAGGCACATTAAACATCTGCAACATTCAGGGCACCTCACCCACCATCAGGCCTGGTCCCTATATACAGAGAGTGCCCCAGAGGACTTCTGTGCCAGCCTCTCCATCACTGCTGTACGCCTGCCCAGGGTCTTCCTACAAACTGTGAGTAACCCATAGCAACCCTCGTTTGCCTAAGTAACCGTGACCTCACATCGCAATACCCTTCAGGGCTGCGTACTGCATGAGCATCACCTTTTAGCAAAGAAATTATTATACCCACTATTTGACTCTCGTCCCCAGAAGAGCGTGCACACAGTTTAAAATATAATTTGCACGACTCCCTGAACTGACTAAAATTGTCACCTCCCCTGGAAAATCTGTCCGGAAGAGCCACCTTGGGTTCAGGGCAGACCTGGTTCCCACTGTCGGAACCAGCCACCTGTGATCTCTGGATCTGTGAGACGGTCGTTCGGAGGTCAGCTACCTCCAGAGACAACCCCTGAAGTTGTCCGACCAGTGCAGAAATAGGATCCATTGTCGCACTGATACAAACAAAATGGCGGTTATTTGCAGTCCTCAGGACGGCAATACAATTGAATCTAATGCACTTGCACAGCTGAAATACCTGTGGTGACATCAAAGGTCATGTGACCAGCAAAACAGGCAGTGGTTGAGAAGGACCTGCGATGATGTCACCATCATATGACCAGTGCAGGAGAGGACAGCAGTGAAGAGGAGAAGAAGCTGTGATGATGTCTGCTACATGAGGAGAGATAAGTGAAGGGAGAGCAGAGCAATGCTGGGAGTTGTGGTAATTTAACTGGGACTGTATGTTAGGGCTGAAGGGAGGGATGTTATTTACATGGAACTGTATGTTGGAGGCGGCTGTGGGAGGGAGTGATGTTATTTACATGGGACTGTATGTTGATAGTGGCTGTGGGAGGGAGTGATGTTATTTATAGGGGACTGAATGTTACAGGGGTCTGAGGGAGGGAGTAATGTTATTTACATGGGACTGAATGTTACAGGGGTCTGAGGGAGGGAGTGATGTTATTTACATGGACTGAATGTTGAGGGAGCGATGTTATTTACATGGGACTGGATGTTGAAGGTGGCTGGTGGGGGGGAAATTATGTTATTTACATGGGACTGAATGTTGAGGGGGTAATGTTTACATGGGATTGCATATTGGAGGCGGCTGGGTAGGAGGTGATGTTATTTACATAGGAATGTACCTTGGTGGGGGCAGGAGAGATGGTGTGATGTTATTTACATGGGACTGTATGGTGGAGGGAGGAATATAACTACAGGGGGCACTGCAGGGGGCATTATAAATACTGGGGGCACTTCAGGGTGAGCATTATAACAGTAGGGGGAAGTATAAATACTGGGGGCACTGTAGGAGTATTATTATAAATCCAGGGGACATTATAGGCATTCTTATTACTACTGGGGGCTCTATAGGAGTGACTTATAGATCCGCCTTATTTCTACTAAAAGCGCTATGGGGGCCTTATTACTACTGAGGGGTCTGTGAGGGTATTTTTAACACTGGAGGGCTTTTTTTTTTACTAATGGAGGCATTCTTGAGGAGCATTATAACTGTTGGTGTCACGACTGTGACTGATCCAGACAGGTCTGGGAGGAGAAGGTCGCAGCGACTTGCTACTCGCGATAGCTTGTGAGTTTGCTCCGTGGTTCAGGGTATGTCATCTGGGTTTTGCCTTGTGAACCTTTTTGTCCTGACTGGGAGTTTGTAGGCATCCTTCTCAGGTGAGTCCTGTCTGCCACTCCCAGCTACTATATTAGTTTCACTTTCACTTGCAGTCATTGCCAGATATAGTTCCTACTTCCAATTCTATTCTGACCTTTGAAGGAGATCGTTTGATGGTGTTGCTGTGGAGCTCTTGTCCGGCGTGGACTGTCGTGATTGGGATCGCCTTCTCTGCTCGTGACTGGATAAGTCTATCTCTGATATAGTTTGTTTGTTGCTGTCTTCCCCTGCTGTTCTCCTAGACATGAGTGATGGTGACTAGTGCTCCCATCGGCCTTTCCCCACTCTAGGCTAGTTAGGGTGACTAAGGGTTTAGGCATCCTGCTCGCCGCACGGGTTCACATCCCGTCTAGGGTATCAGGGCAGACAGGTGCCAGCTTAGAGTTAGTCAGGGGTGGCCATACTATTCCCATCCGTAGATAAGGGTCCCCCTTCCCCTCCGTCTGGTGCGACACGACTGCTGCTGGGGTAGCGGTCGTGACAGTATATCTGGCCTTTTAAAAAAAAAAAAAGTGACATTTTTTTTATTTTTTTTTGCTTGCTGTTTTGCTTTGTATTTTTCTGTTCCACTATGGATACGGTTACGGTTTTGGCGAAACAATTACAGGGATTATCCCTTGAAGTGGCAGGATTAAAAGCAACAGTGCTGCAGCAGCAGCAGCCATCCTTGGGTTCCACCGTTGCTACGGGAAACCAAGGTACTCCTGAGCCAAAAGTGGCTTAACCTGATAGGTTCTCAGGAGGGAGAGACCAATTTGTAACCTTCAGAGAGGCTTGCAAATTGTTCTTCAGGTTACGCCCTAGATCCTCCGGCGGTGAGGAACAACGGGTGGGTATTGTAATTTCTCTCCTGCAAGGAGATCCGCAGGCTTGGGCTTTCTCCCTACCATCAGACTCTCTGGCCTTACGATCAGTGGAGGAGTTTTTTAAAGCCCTGGGTCTCGTATATGATGACCCGGACAGGGTCTCACTGGCTGAGTCTAAGCTAAGTAGACTTCGGCAAGAGAACCGGTCTGCTGAACTATATTGTTCCGAATTCTGTAGGTGGGCTACTGATACGTTATGGAACGACTCGGCCCTTAGGAGTCAGTTCTGCCAGGGGTTGTCTGAAAATTTAAAAGACGCGCTGGCGGTATACGAGGTCCCTGGGTCTCTGGAGGCTGCTATGTCTCTGTCCATAAGAATCGACAGACGACTCAGGGAGAGACTATTAAATTTTACGGAGGCCTCTATAGGGCAGGGATCGGTTTGTTATGATCCAGTCGAACCAATGCAAATAGGGGGCGCCACTAGACGGGTGAATCCTCCTAAGTTCCGCCGTAGGTCAGAGGTTTGTTTTCGTTGTGGGGGGAGGGGTCATTTTGTAAAGGTTTGTCCCTCAGAACCCAAGAGACCACAAACAAAGGAGCCGCCGGAAAACTAGAGTCCCCAGATTGTGCGGAGGATAACAGTCTGGGCGTATTCGTTTCCTCCATACGCATGTCTCAGTTTTTGTTGTCCGCTACCGTTGAGGCGGGCAATAAGACTGAGATCTGTTCCGTCTTTTTGGACAGTGGGGCGGGGGTCAACTTGGTGGATTCATGGTTTGCTCATGCTCTGGGTTTTACTCCAGAACCGATACGCAGAACTATTCCTGTTTTTGCCATCGACTCCTCCCCTCTTACTCAGAAAGAGTTAACTCAGATCATTCATAATATCCATCTGCAGGTAGGGGACCTCCATAAAGAGCATATCTCGTGTTATGTCCTGGACGGTCTTCCGGCTCCTATGGTATTGGGGCTTCCCTGGCTGGTGACTCACAATCCAGTGGTGGATTGGCAGGCCGGGGAGATTGTGGAGTGGAGTGAACATTGTAAGGACAACTGCTTGAGTAGTAGGTGCTCTACACTCTCTGTAACATCTTTACCTGCCTTTCTGTCAGATTTTATGGATGTGTTCTCTGAGAAGTGTTGTCAGGGGTTACCACCTCATCGTCCATATGATTGCCCGATTAATCTACTACCTGGGGCCAAACTACCTAAAACCCGGTTATACAATCTTTCCGGCCCGGAGAGGAAGGCTATGAAAGATTATATTTCGGAGAGTTTGGCTAAGGGACACATCAGACCCTCTTCTTCACCTGTGGCTGCAGGGTTCTTTTTCGTTAAAAAGAAAGATGGGGGCCTACGTCCTTGCCTGGATTTCCGGGAATTAAACCGGATAACTATCCGAGATCCCTATCCTCTTCCTCTCATTCCCGACCTCTTTAATCAGGTTGCTGATGCTAAATGGTTCTCCAAAATGGATCTCAGAGGAGCCTATAACCTGGTTCGCATCAAAGAGGGGGATGAGTGGAAGACGGCTTTTAATACTCCGGAAGGGCATTCTGAAAATCTGGTCATGCCATTTGGTCTTACTAATGCGCCTGCGGTATTCCAACATTTTGTCAACGATATTTTTAGTCACCTTATCGGGAGATTTGTTGTGATATATCTTGATGACATCCTGGTCTATTCCCCGGATCTGGATACACATAAGATCCATGTGAGACAAGTGCTGCAGATATTAAGGGCCAACAAATTGTTTGCTAAGTTAGAAAAATGTGTGTTCGCCGTAAAAGAACTGCCATTTCTGGGGTATGTGTTGTCAGATTCAGGTTTCCGCATGGATCCAGAGAAAGTCCGGGCGATTATAGACTGGGATCTGCCTGAGAACCTGAAGGCATTGCAACGCTTCCTGGGGTTTGCCAATTTTTATAGAAAGTTTATAAAAAACTATTCCTTGGTGGTCAAACCACTGACGGACATGACCCGAAAGGGATCCGATTTTTCCAAATGGTCACATGCAGCCAAAACTGCCTTTGCATCTCTGAAGGAGAGATTCACCTCGGCCCCTATTCTCGTACAGCCAGATGTCTCGCTTCCTTTTATTGTAGAGGTTGACGCATCAGAGGTGGGGGTGGGAGCGGTACTATCTCAGGGCCCGTCCCCTGGTGAATGGCGTCCGTGTGCTTTCTTTTCGAAGAAATTGTCTACTGCAGAAAGGAACTATGATATTGGCAACAGGGAACTTTTGGCTATTAAGTTGGCTTTTGAGGAGTGGCGTAATTTTTTGGAGGGGGCGGTTCATCCCGTCACGGTGATTACTGATCACAAAAACGTATTATATCTGGAGTCTGCTAAACGTCTCACCCCTAGACAGGCTCGGTGGTCGTTATTTTTTACTAGGTTTAATTTTGTAATAACCTATCGCCCGGGGGCAAAAAATACTAAGGCGGATGCATTGTCTCTAAGTTTTCCTGGAGGGGGTGATGTTGAGGTACCAGAGCCCATTTTGCAAAAGGGGGTGGTGGTCTCTGCATTACACTCAGGTTTGGAGGGGAGGGTGTTGGAAGCTCAGGGGGACGCCCCGGCCTCCTGCCCCTCGGGTAAACTGTTTGTGCCAGAAAATTTACGACTGGAGATACTAAAAGAACACCATAACTCCACACTGGCAGGACACCCAGGTAGTAGGGCAACCTCTGAGTTAGTGTCTCGTCGGTTCTGGTGGCCTAAATGGCGCCAGGAGGTGTTGAATTTTGTGTCTGCATGTGCTACCTGTGCTCGTTCTAAGGTAGATCATACTCGTCCGGCAGGGCGTCTTTTACCTCTGGCCATCCCCAACAGGCCTTGGACGCACCTGTCAATGGATTTCATTACGGATCTACCAGTATCAGCGGGGAAGACTATTATTCTTGTAGTTGTTGACAGATTCAGTGCACTTTAAAATGGTGCACTTTATTGCTCTTGCCGCATTGCCTAATGCTAACACACTGGCTCAGGTTTTTATTGACCACATCGTGAAGCTTCACGGGGTCCCTTCCGATATTGTTTCGGATCGTGGTACCCAATTCGTTTCTAAATTTTGGAAAGCTTTTTGTTCTCGTTTAGGGGTTCATCTGTCGTTTTCTTCATCTTTCCATCCACAGTCCAACGGTCAGACTGAACGTACCAATCAAAACCTAGAGACATATTTGAGATGCTTTGTTTCCGAAAATCAGGAGGAATGGTCATCTTATTTACCGTTAGCCGAGTTTGCCATTAATAATCGTCGTAAAGAAATCACCGATAAGTCACCATTTTTTGGTGCGTATGGTTTCCATCCTCAGTTTTGTACGTTTAGTGAGGGGGGGCCGTCTGGGATTCCCGAGGAGGAACGATTTGCGTCTTCACTTTCTTCAGTGTGGCAGAGTGTGCAAGAAAGTTTGAAGAGAATTGGTGGTAGATACAAACATGCGGCTGATAGGAAGCGCTCTGAAGGTCCGGACCTTGGGGTGAATGACTTGGTGTGGTTGTCTACCAGAAATATCAAGTTGAAGGTTCCCTCGTGGAAATTAGGTCCGAGATTTATTGGTCCTTATAGGGTAATTAAGATCATTAACCCGGTGGCTTTTCGTCTGGAGCTACCTCAGACTCTAAGGATCCATAATGTCTTCCACAGATCTCTGCTTAAGAGATATGTAGAACCTCCTGAACCATTGCCACTACCGCCTCCACCGGTGGTTGTTGATGGCAGTCTTGAGTTTCAGGTAGAAAAGATTGTTGATTCACGATATGTTCGCCGCTCTCTTCAGTACCTGGTGCACTGGAAAGGTTATGGTTCCGAAGAGAGAATGTGGGTTCCAGCATCAGAGATAAAAGCGGACAGACTCATTCGGGCTTTTCATAGCTCCCATCCGGAGAGGCCTGGTCTTGAGGGTCCAGGGGCCCCTCGTAGAAAGGGGGGTACTGTCACGACTGTGACTGATCCAGACAGGTCTGGGAGGAGAAGGTCGCAGCGACTTGCTACTCGCGATAGCTTGTGAGTTTGCTCCGTGGTTCAGGGTATGTCATCTGGGTTTTTGCCTTGTGAACCTTTTTGTCCTGACTGGGAGTTTGTAGGCATCCTTCTCAGGTGAGTCCTGTCTGCCACTCCCAGCTACTATATTATTTCACTTTCACTTGCAGTCATTGCCAGATATAGTCCTTACTTCCAGTTCTATTCTGACCTTTGAAGGAGATCGTTTGATGGTGTTGCTGTGGAGCTCTTGTCCGGCGTGGTCTGTCGTGATTGGGATCGCCTTCTCTGCTCGTGACTGGATAAGTCTATCTCTGATATAGTTTGTTTGTTGCTGTCTTCCCCTGCTGTTCTCCTAGACATGAGTGATGGTGACTAGTGCTCCCATCGGCCTTTCCCCACTCTAGGCTAGTTAGGGTGACTAAGGGTTTAGGCATCCTGCTCGCCGCACGGGTTCACACCCCGTCTAGGGTATCAGGGCAGACAGGTGCCAGCTTAGGGTTAGTCAGGGGTGGCCATACTATTCCCATCCGTAGATAAGCTGCTGGGGTAGCGGTCGTGACAGTTGGGGGCACTGTAGGGGCAGTATTTCTAATGAGGGCATTCTAGAAGGTAATTAATATTGGTGGGACTATAAGGAGCACTGTTACTATGGGGGGCACTCATTTTCCTTCAGGATAGTATTTTGAGGTATTGGGGAGCACAGCGAGCAGAAGGATAACACTGTGGGTACTCCAGGTTGGGGGAGGAGGATAGAAAAGTGAGTCTAAATCTATGCGGCGGTGCTCGCGATGTCAGGCGTCAGCCTGAAGGGCCCTT
The DNA here is from genome assembly GCF_905171765.1 of Bufo bufo. Classification (NCBI taxonomy): domain Eukaryota; kingdom Metazoa; phylum Chordata; class Amphibia; order Anura; family Bufonidae; genus Bufo; species Bufo bufo. The sequence goes on along the minus strand of NC_053389.1, from coordinate 300,704,531 downwards.
TAAATGCCAGGAAAGACTTCAGAAAAATCACAGCACCCCCAATCTTGAATCAAATCCTTCTCTTTATTAGCACTGAAAAAAGCAACGTTTCGACACAACAGGTCTTTTTCAAGCTACAGGCCTGTAGCTTGAAAAAGACCTGTTGTGTCAAAACTGTGCTTTTTTCGGTGCTAATAAAGAGAAGGATTTGATTCAAGATTGGGGGTGCTGCGGTTTTTCTGAAGTCTTTCCTGATAGAAAAGTGAGGACGCTAATATGTCTGTGTGTCACACTCTTCAGGACTGCCGCATACTGGATGTTTTTCCCTTTTCACACCATTCTTTGTAAACCCTAGAAATGGTTGTGTGTGAAAATCCCAGTAACTGAGCAGATTGTGAAATACTCAGACCGGCCCGTCTAGCACCAACAACCATGCCACGCTCAAAATTGCTTAAATCACCTTTCTTTCCCATTCTGACATTCAGTTTGGAGTTCAGGAGATTGTCTTGACCAGGACCACACCCCTAAATGCATTGAAGCAACTGCCATGTGATTGGTTGACTAGATAATTGCATTAATGAGAAATAGAACAGGTGTTCCTAATAATTCTTTAGGTGAGTGTATAGCTATGGGTAAAGAGTAGTGATGAGCGCCAGGGGCTATATTCTAATTTGCGATATTTCACAAATATTTGGGCGAATATTCATCATATATTCGAGAATTCGAGATTATTTTTTTGATTGCGAAAAATCGGCAATGTAATATTCGCGCAATGCGCGCGAAATACAGGCATGGGTCACTCTTGCTACATTTTCCAAGCTGCTAGAAGTTTCCTGAGACTGGAGAAAATGGTTGGCACGGCAGAACATTAAAAATGGCTTTATATGCAGATAGAGTGCTCCAATATATTCGCGATTGTGGTAATCGGCACTAATGATGTGAATATTTGAAACTTCACATTTTAGCTGGTCTGCATGTACGTATCGACAGCAGAACCTATCACACAACCTAACACACTGCACTGCAACAGCTACACTATATCAGGATATAACCTACACTGACTATCTCCCACTAACTATCTGTATTATATATATAAGCTATCTAGCTATCTATCTAATCTAGTGTGGAAAGCACAGAGCACAGCAATGACACTGCTGTCTCTCTCAGAATTTTAAAAAACTGTAGAAAATGGCTGCTGGGGGGTTCTTATATAGTAAGGGGTAGGCAACTTTCCTATTGGTTGCTAGGGATGTTGCTAAGCTCAGACAAAGATATTGCATCCTTCTCATTGGCCCACAAGCAAGAACGGAGGTTACTGATCAAAAAAAAATCTAGAATATTCGAAATTACAAATATATATCGCTATATTCTAAATATTCGCGAATTCTCGAAGTGCCGATATTCGCGATTAATATTCGCGATTTGAATATTCGCGCCCAACACTAGTAAAGAGCCTGTTTAAAAAGATGGGACCATTGGATTTCTTATGCTTTTTAAAAATAATAATTGTTCCTTATCGAGGGCAGATGGTGTTTAAACTAACATGGCATTATGGCGAAAAAACAGTGGCTTGTTCTGAACCAAAATTATGCCTTAACAGGGGCAATTGCCTGCCCATGTTTATACACAAACAGCAGTATCTTAAGTAGTGGCTTGTTCTGAAAAAGTAGTCCAAAAATTATGCTTTCCCATATGCATACACACAAATGGTAGTGCCAGAAAAAACATTGGCTTGTTCTGGACAAACAACCAAAAATTATGCCTTAATAGGGGCAGATGCCTGCCCGTGTTTATATACACATGATATTATCGAAAGTAACAGTGAAGAACAAGTGTCTAAAAATTCTCAGTATTTTTGTGACCAGCAAGCAGAATAGTGCGGCTGTATAGGGATAATAATAGTATTAGTGGCAAGGCTGTGTAGGGATGATGGAAGTAGTATTAGGGGGAGTAACCACTGTGGCAGCAAAAGCAGCCATACAGTACAGGACAAGATGGTATGCAGGCACTTAGCAGAAATGGCATGAGTAGGCCAAAGATAAATAGACAGTCAGTAATGGCAGATCTATTTATTGCCCTCACCTAGAGGTGTGTGAAAATCCTCACAAATCCATGCCTCATTCATTATGACAAATGTGATTTTTCTACACTTGTTTAGAACAAGTTTGTCTGTTTGGGTGTGAGGACACCACTTGCCACTCTGAAAACGCTCTCTGAGATGAAACTAGAGACTGAACAAGACAAAACAGAGAGAGCAATCTGGTCCAGTTCTAGAAGCCCATGAGGTCAGGGAATAGAGTATATGCCAGAGAAAAGGCACAGTCCAGGTAGAACTGAACATGGTTGTTCAGGTGGTACATATCCATTTGCTGATTTGTGTTAACCTTGCGTGGCACATGAAAGAAATGCTCAATCATGTTCATCTGACTGAATTGCTTGCTGCTAGTGCTGCTGCGACTTCAGTTCCATGTGGTAGAAGAAATGCGGGAGGTGTGTTACTCAGCGGGGGGTGTGGGGTGGAGAGGATTCATCTGGTCAGACATGTGGGCAGCAGGCATCTGCTCGCCGAAGGCTGCGGCAAGCTGTGTACACAATGTATCCTGGTAATGCAGCAATGTGGTCTCCTCTTCCCTTTCAGCATCAGGTAAACATTTCCCCATTTTGCTGTGATAGCAAGAGTCTCAAAGCATGACTATCCAGTAGTCATCAGTTTGTTTGATGCTAGCAAAATGCCTGTCAGCACATAAACAAACAAGCATGCAGTTTGCCAGCATGCCTGAGGAATTTGTTCTTTCTGGATCCGCCTTTACTGTGATGATTTGTCATCATGGCCAGTGTCATCAACATCATCAACCTCGCCCTCCTGCACCAAAGACTCCCCCTCCTCCTACTCCAGTGGTAGCTTCTCATGCTCATCCTCTTCCTCCACTTCCTCCTCCATAGGGATTTGTCTGGGTGGACAGCAAGATGTGGAAGATGTTTTACTCTAAATATAAATATCAGGGAGAGGACATTGTTGATGCAACAGTTCTGCCTACTGACAAATCTGGTGGCGAGACCTATCACTGATGAGTTGCCACTTCCTGACCTCAAAATAACACATGCTTCCTGTTGTGGTGTGGTGGTGTGCATTAGTATGTGTTATTTCCCCCAAATACAGTGCAGTAACAATGTCCCTGCCATTGTCACTAACCACCTTGCCCAGTTGTCATTGGCAGAGAAATGTGTTGCTTGATGCAAATTAGCAACTGAATGATTGTGTGGCTTCTCTTGCCCAGGCTCATCTGTTCTAAGACAACATGGCTATGCTTCAGTTTACATATATCAAATTAGGGAGTGGGTGTGGAAGCAACACTCTGCACTGTTTCTATTGGGGACAGAAGGAAGCCCATAGAGATCGATGTGCAGGGAGGATGTGGCTAAGAGCCTGGTGTGGAAACCAGACCAGCACAAACATATAGGACCGTTACTGTGGTGCCGCTTAACTGCAGCCACGCAAATTATCGACCCAGTGGATCCTGAAAGACAAGTACTGTCCCTGCCCATAACATCTTACTCCACATGCTGCATGGTGACAAACCTCAGGAGCATTCCATATTCTCCACCATGTTTGAGTACAAGGCACGGATGGCTTTTTTTTTTTAGATATAATGGAAGATAAGACAATTTAAAAAATACATTTCTATTGGAAAACATAAAGCTTACAATGGCAAAGGTTTGGTATATACAGGCACACTGGAGAGAACTAAATGTAGTTTAAATGTAGGAAGCTAGGAAGCTGTCTTACATTTAGTATTGGCGCTGGGTCTGCCGAACTTCATAAGCTCGGTGGATCCACCGCCAGATATGGGCCTTTAGTAAAGCCGGCATCTAAAACGCCGGTCTTAATCAATGTGCCCCCTAGTCTCTGCACGATTGCTTGCAGCTGCCCTGGAGTGCTGGGCTGGATCCTGCTCTCAGATTCCTGGAACAAGTGCAGAGGCACTGGTGAAGTTTGATACAGCACTTTTTTCTTGTGGAGACTCACTGAGTCTGTTAAGAAAACCAAATGAAACACAGACACAAAGGTATGGTTGAAATGGGAGGGTGGGGCACAGTTTTATTGAAGGATGGAAAATTTTGTCCAGTACAAAGTAAACCATCCACCGTCATTGTCGATCAATATGGCTGGGGAGGCATGTCCTAGTTGTTTTATCAGAGGAATGTGGGGATTTTCTCTGGTAGACAGACTAGCGGACGCAGTTTAGAGGCAACCACAAAGTCTTTAACTTAAACAGTTCAGTGTTTTATTCACACATAAGGAAAAACAAAAAGTGATGTTTTGCAGTCTAGTTGTTTGTTCACACCATGAAAAGTCCAAAGAACAAAAACCTTCACCTGGTTTGCAGTTTCTCCACCTGTGGTCCACAGCAGGCTTTAGGGGCCTATTTCTCAGCATGCGGCTCCCAGCCCTTTTGCACGCCACAAATTTTCAGATCCCAAAACACACAGGGACTGACAGCACTCCACTGTCAGGAGTAATCCACACACAGAGAGGAGTAATCCACACACAGCTGAGACTGCTGGCTGGGTTTGATATAGGCCAGTAAAGACCGTGGGGAGAGGCCACCCACCCAACACTTTGGCTACTCCCAGTAAGAACCGGCTCAGATCAGCTTACAGCCATACTAAAATAGCAGCATGTCAACCAGCACTAGCTACTGCTGACACTTGAAAATACCGGCTCTTACTTCAACGAGGCCAGGAACCTCGGTGACACATACCTTCCATCAACGACAGACCCTTGCGCCCTCCTACATACCTCCCCATATGTTCAAGTGAACACTTGCCAGACCCGGGACAGGGCATCTGCATTTCCCTGTAAGCGGCTGCTCTGTGTTCCACTGAGAACTTGAAGTTCTGTAACGACAAGAACCATCTGGTGACCCGAGCATTTCTCTCTTTGGCTTGGCTCATCCACTTGAGAGGGGAGGGGTTGGTCACCATACAAAACTTTTTCCCCAACAGATAATAGCGGAGAGACTCGAGTGCCCACTTGAGGGCTAGGCACTCTCTCTCCACTATACTGTACCTAGTCTCGGCTGGGGTAAGTTTGCGGCTCAGGAAAACAACGGGATGTTCCTCCCCATTGATTTCCTGAGAGAGTACAGCTCCAAGGCCTATTTCAGAGGCATCAGTCTGTACCAAAAACTCCCTCTTGAAGTCGGGCATCACCAAAACCGGTGACCCGCACAGGACTGACTTCAATGCGGAAAAAGCCTCTTCCGCATGGTTATTCCAGCGGACCATCACGGACTTCCGTCCCTTCAGGAGCCGCTAAAGTGGCAAAATGGGGAACGAACCTCCTATAATAACCCACCATTCCCAGGAACTACTTTATTTGCCTAGTGGTGACAGGTCGGGGCCAATTCCGAATCGCCTCTATTTTATTTATTTGGGGTTTGATGACTTCATGTCCAATCACATACTCCAGGTACTTAGTCTCCTCTAACCCTATCGCGCATTTTTTGGGGTTAGCGGTCAATTCAGCTTTCCTAAGGGAGTCCACTACAGCCTGCAATTTTGGTAGATGACTTTCCCAGTCAGTACTATGAATGACAATATTGTCCAGGTAAGTCGAAGCGTACCGACGATGTGGATGAAGTACAATGTCCATGAGCCGTTGAAAAGTGTTAGGGGCGCCATGCAGACCAAAGGGTAACACCTTATATTGGTATAGCCCTTCTGGTGTAATGAAGGCAGTTTTCTCTTTAACAGCCTCCATAAAGGGTACCTGCCAGTACCCTTTGGTGAGGTCCAAAACAATAAAATACTGAGCTCGGCCTAACCTCTAAATAAGCTCATCCACCCGAGGCATGGGATATGCATCAAACTTAGAGATTTCATTTAGTTTGCGAAAATCGTTATAGAACCGCAATGTCCCGTCCGGCTTGGGTATTAAGACTATCGCACTGGCCCATTCACTTTTGGACTGCTCAATGACATCTAGCTGCTACATTAGCTGCACTTCTTCCACAATGGCTTGTCGCCGAGCCTCGGGTACCTGGTATGGTTTTAACCAGACTTTTGCCTGAGTCTCAGTGATATTGTTATGCCGGATTATGGAAGTGCATCCAGGGAGGTCTGAGAACACATCCGTGTTCCGACTAATGAACTCCCTGGTATCGGGAGCCTGTTTAGAGGAGAGGCTGTCAGCAATTTTCACAGTGGCAGCCGCTTCCCTTGCTTCAGACAGAGGGGCCGAAACCGCTTTCCCTAGAAAGCCTGGTCGCGGGCTGTCTTCAGTACAGGTTTCCTTATCTTTCCATGGTTTGAGCAGATTCACATGGTACACCTGCTCCGGCTTTCACCTCCCTGGCTGGTGTACCTTGTAATCTACCTCTCCAATTTTTTCACGTACCTCGTAGGGCCCCTGCCACCTAGCTAGGAACTTACTGTCTATGGTTAGTACCATAACCAATACCCGATCACCCGGGGTAAAGTTCTGGACCCGAGCCTGCCGATTATAGACCTTACTCTCAGCTCACTGCACTGCCTCCATATGCTCCCTAACCAGAGGTAACACTGTTTCTATCCATCCTTGTATCTGGGTGATGTACTCAATAACACTTTTGTGCGGTGTGAGTTGTTGTTCTCACGCCTCTTTGACCACGTCCAACAGACCGCGAGGGTGTCTGCCGTATAGCAGTTCGAAGGGCGAGAATCCAGTAGAGGCCTGGGACACCTTTCGCACTGCGAACATGAGATAGGGCAGAAGAAGGTCCCAGTCCTTCCCATCCTTAGACACCACTCTTTTTAGCATATTTTTTAATGTTTGATTAAACCAATCTACCAGGCCATCCGTTTGCAGATGATACACGGACATCAGTAGCTGTTTTATGTGGAGCAACTTACAGAGTTCCCTCATGACCTTGGACATAAATGGGGTCCCTTGGTCAGTCAAAACCTCCTTAGGCAGACCCACTTGAGAAAACATCTTCATTAACTCCTTAGCTATGAGTTTGGCTGATGTATGACGCAGTGGCACCGCCTCCGGGTATCGAGTGGCGTAGTCGAGGACGACCAAGATGTGTTGGTGCCCTCTAGCGGACTTCGGTACCAGGCCTACGAGATCCATAGCAATTAGCTCGAACGGGACCTCGATAATCGGGAGGGGTACCAGGGGACTACGGAAATGTGGTTGTGGGCACGTTATCTGGCAGGTTGGGCAAGACTTACAATATTCTTCTACCTCTCTGAACACACTGGGCCAGTAAAACCGTTGTAGTATCTGGTCCTGTGTTTTCTGCATTCCCAGATGACCCCCGAGAACATGCTGGTGGGCTAACTCTAACACAAGTTTGTGATAAGCCTGGGGCACCACCAACTGTTCAATGGATTCACCTCGCAGCTGGTTTATCCGATACAACATATCTTGATGAACCACAAAATGGGGAAACACCAACTCTGTCCCCGGTTGTTGTGGTTCCCCATCTATTATTAATACATTTTCCCAGGCTCGGGATAGGGTTGAGTCCCGGTGTTGTGCAGAACCAGAATTATTCCCGGAGACATTGAGGTCTGCCAGCTCAGTACTAGTGTTGAGCACGAATATTCAAATCGCGAATTGTAATCCTGAATATCGCCACTTCGAGAATTTGCAAATATTTAGAATATAGTGCTATATATTCGTAAATAGTGTTGAATATTCTAATCGCAAATTTATCGCGAATATATACATTGACGATTTTTGCAATCAAGTAAACAATGACTGGAGAATAACGAATTCTCGAATTTACTAATTTATGACTAATATTCAGACACAAATTTGCGAAATATTGCAAATTCGAATATTGCCTATGCCACTCATCACTATTCAGGACCCAGCGGCCAATCCTCCATGTCTCCCACCATCACACTTAACGGAGTTGTCTCCCCCTTTTCCACCGAAGTGGCAGTCACCCCTACCACTGGCCCTTCGGACTCAGGTTCCCAGGGTTCTGTTCTCCCCCCTGAGCTGGGCCACTCTGCTAGGGTTACATCTGTCTCACGGGTATCGGTAACTTTCGTATCCGGCCATAGTGCCGGGAAACCAGGGAAGTCTCTCCCAATTATTAGTTCATACTGTAATTTTGTGGCGACGGCCACCTCATGAGTCCATCTGTCGGTACCATTGACAGAGATTGAAAGGTATTGCACACCTGCACACCTTTAAATGGGGTGGGTGCTCATAGAGGACCAAGACAATTTCAGCTAGAGATCTATGGCACACCACACGTGATATTAAAGGATGTGTTTTTAATTCATTAATTCATGTATTTTATCTTTACAACATTTTGTGTTATTCCACATCCAGTGTTACATATTAGGCATAACATAGGGTCATATACAGGAGTCAGTTGTTACGTTTCGGTCAGTTGTGACCTTTATCAAGGGATCTGCGGCCAGCTGTGTGGCATCCAGCTCTCCACACAGATCCACGGGCCGCAGATCCCTTGATAAAGGTCACAACTGACCGAAACGTCGGGACTCCTGTATACGACCCTATGTTTTGCCTATTATGTAACACTGGATGTGGAACAACACAAAGTGTTGTAAAGATAAAATAAATGAATTAATGAATTAAAACTACAACCTTTAATATCATAATGCGTGGTGTGCCATAGATCTCTACCTGAAACCGTTGACAGAGAGACCAGGGCGGTGGGATAGTCCGTTAAGTCTCCATAAATGCACACAACGCCGACCTTTCAGCCAGTATACTCGGCGGGCCACAGCAGGGCAGCTCTTACCAGGGACACCAGGCTCCCCCAATCCAGCAGTGCCAATCCAGCAGTGTCCCCCCAGGTGGCTATTGTCTTTAGTCTTGGAGGTACCTGTGGCACACAGCTTCCTGGCATACAATTAGTGGCGGTAGCCACAGTTGGTATTCATGGGTTCACCCTGATGGGGACAGTCGGCCCTTATGTGTCCAGGCTCCTGACACCTCCAGCAGACCACCGGGGTTGGGTCTGCAGGGGGTACGTCCTGGGCGGGTTTTGCTGGCACCAGCCGCCGGGTCTGGGGTGGAGATTTCCGGGGTTTGACGGGCCCCCTCCCAAAAGAACTCCCCTGTAGTTTTCTGGTGGCCTTGTAGCGCTCCAGGAGACACCTGGCCAATTCAGTGCTGGAGAGGGTACGGCAAAGCCCTCCAGAACACATCCGCCAACAGACGGTCCAGCATAGCAGTGGGAGTCAATACATCAGGCTTCAGCTATTTTTGCAACCGGTGTAGCAGGTAATAATATTGAGGTCTGGCGGGTTCAACCGGGTTAAATTCCCACTGATGCACCCGCTGGGCCCGGACCAATACATTCATCCTTGCCAGGATCTCACCTTTTACAGTCGGGTAGTCTGCCGCTTGATCATTGGGTAGATCGAAAAAGACTTGCTAGGGTCCAGACGCCAGGAACGGAGCAACGACCTCAGCCCACTGGTCTTGGGTTAACCTCTTCCTCACGGCCACCTTTTTGAACACCGCCAGGTAGGTCTCGACGTCATCTGAGGGGGTCATCTGAGGGATTGCCGCACGGACAGCTTTCCGGGCATCGTGGGCGTTCTGGGACGCTCCTGCCGCTTGCAATGCCATCACAGGTTGTAATAGGAGCTAGTTAGTTTCCTGCTGCTGCTTGTTAGCCTCCCGCTGCTGCAAGTTAGCCTCCACAAAGGCTTTCACGACCTCCTCCATTTTGTCAGGGGACACAGGTCGTAGCCTTGCCGGCTTAATATAGGACATACGCTCGTGCCTGGGAAAATCAAAAACTTTTCGGCCTTCAGGCCTACCTCACTGTGTTTGCCCTCATCCTCCACCAATTGTGGGGATTTGCTCTGGTAGACAGGCTAGCGGATGCAGTATAGAGGCAAGTACAAAGTCTTTAACTTAAACAGTTCAGTGTTTATTCACACATAAGGAAAAACAAAAAGTGATGTTTGTTCACACCATGAAAAGTCCACAGAACAAAAAACTTCACCTGGTTTGTAGTTTCTCCACCTGTGGTCCACAGCAGGCTTTAAGGGTCTGTTTCTCAGCATGCGGCTCCCAGCCCTTTTGCACGGCACAAGTTTTCAGATCCCAAAACACACAGGGACTAACAGCACTCCACTGTCAGAGAGGAGTAATCCACACACAGCTGAGACTGCTGGCTGGGTTTGATATAGGCCAGTAAAGACCCGGCCTGGAGCGTGGGGAGAGGCCACCCACCCAACACTTTGGCTACTCCCAGTAAGAGCCGGCCCGGATCAGCTTACAGCCATACTAAAATAGCAACGTGTCAACCAGCAGTAGCTGCCGCTGACACTTGAAAATACTGTCTCTTACTTCACCAAGGCCAGGAACCTTGGTGATACATACCTTCTGTCCACGAAGGACCCTTGCACCTTCCTACAGGACCTCATCTTCTCTTGGATACTGCCAGGACAAGGTCTACCCACACTCTCTGCAGTGGCATCTGAAAAGGCATTAACAGTAATCAAAAAAGAAAGGATCGCGAATATACACTCAATTCTGCCATCCACATGGGAGGGAGTGTTCTTCCTGGCTGGGAGAGATCACAGAGGAAGGGCAACCATGGAGTATAATAAGAAATATCTAAAATGTGAGTTCTCCCAGCTAATGAGGAGTCAATCTCCCTGGTCCAATGCAGAAGCTAATTTGATCCAGCAGCCAAGTCGCAACAACTAGAAATGGGTTTGCATCGGAGTTGGCCTCTTGGCTCCCACATTGATGAGATAGCAGGTGCACAGGTTTACTTTCCAGGTTCTAAGAGCGATCCCATCAAAAGCAGATAAAGCAGTTTGTGTGCTCTGTGCTTGCCAAAATACACTGTGGAAATATTTCAATATGCACGAATGCTCTAGTAAGAACTACGCCGTTCCACCTCTAAACAGGCACCCTGGGCTGACACACACTGTAAACAGCCAGGGCCCATTCGGATATCATCATCCATGGATGATGAGTTGCACCACTATGACATGCTCAGTGTTACATCTATGGAAGTTTTTATTTGGGTTACCATGCTGTTTTCTGAGGCTTCCACTTTGATTTTTGCAGTTGGACAGACCTGTCAGTCTAAAGAATTGGCGCTGTCGTGAATGGTTTGGAACAGTGATTGCCAGCAAGGAGACAACCTAGTCTCTGTGGACCATTGCTTGCAGCTGCACTGGAGCGCGGGACTGTATCCCGCTCTCAGATTGTTGGAACAGGTAGTGCAGGTGCATAGATACTAGGAAAGTTCAATACCAACACAGCATGTTGATTGCATAGAGGAGTGCATTCTCAGTCTCCCAGGTCCAAAAATCCTTAAAAAGTTTGATTGCAGCAGGAGATGCAAGAATGATGAGAGTGGTGGTAGTGTCTGTAATGGTGGTAGTGTACCCACAGTTCACAGTGGCACTCTCCGCTCTGGTACTCCCTGGGGCCATGCAGTTACTGGATGGCACACCCTTTCTTACCTTAAGGCACACTCTGGCCTAGAGGCTCCTGCCTAGTGGTATTAGAGGGTGCCATTGATGGTGAATAATTTGGCAGGATGCAGCGCAGGGTCGTCAGATAATTGATGGAGTCAATAACCAGTCCTGTTAGTTTCAATACACAAGTCAATCCTTACTGAAGTGCAAGTGGGAGTAGTAGTACATATAGCAGTAAAAGGCATGGTTCCAAAACATATGATAGTGCAGTCATATCGAAATAGCAGCATATGGGCAGCAACAACGATAGAGCTTGGAGTACTACCTAATTCTCTCTAAAGTCAGTTTGCAGTCTCTCAGCAGAACCACAGGCATGCAATGAAGTTCCTTTTAGGTTTGTCTGCAGTTCCCGAATTGAGAGGTGCAGATATAAGATACAGATGACCAGTCCATGTCAAAATTCCCCTCACGGCAGCAAAGCCTTTCTACCATAAACAAGCACAATACCTTGCTGTCCGAATCCAATGCACGACCTTGTGAGTTCTAGACCTTCTAATCTCCTTGTTTAAGGGGTACTCTGGTAGCACAGTTGCTTCTTTGGCAGTTGAAGTCTCAGACACTGAGGTTCTCTGAACTTGAACCTAACTCTCAGGAGCTTGAACATGTAGGTCTACATTGTCTCTCAGCTGAGACAAAACTTACCAACCAGGAGGCAGACTAGGTCTATCATCCTGGCAATCTAACACAGTTTGCCAAGTTGTCAACCAGGACCATTTGTTAGATAGCAGTATAGCTCTTCTATAGTCTTTTACAAATATACAGAATGTGCTAATCAATTTTTTCTAGCCCCCAAAAAAGATGTTTTTATAAATATGCCGATTAGATGAAAAGAGCCCAAGGGGCTGTACTTTAGTGCTGGATTCCAGCCGCCCATTAGAACAGAGCTCTGCTTCCCCCTTCCCCTTCTTCAGTCCAACTCACAGCCTCAGCAATGTCATCATTAGTCCACTGGAAATTTTGCACAGGCATACATTTCCTTTATCTGTGCTCATGCGCATAAAACGAAAAGGGGTGCCTATGCTAAATTTCCAATGGAGTCACACTAGCGTCGCCAAGGCTGAGAGGTTGAGAGTAGTGTTGAGCGAACTTCTGTTTTAAGTTCGGCGTCTAAAGTTCGGCTTCCGGTTAGCGGAAAATCCCGATATGGATTACGAATTCCGTTGTGGTCCGTGGTAGCGGAATCAATAATGGCCGATTATTGATTCCGCTACCACGGACCACAACGGAATTCGGAATCCATATCGGGATTCTCCGCTAACCGGAAGCCGAACTTTAGACGCCGAACGTAAAACAGAAGTTCGCTCAACACTAGTTGAGAGCAGAAGAGGAGGGGAGGAGCAGTGTTCCATTCTGATAGGCGTGGCTGGGCTCCAGCGCCAATAAGTACAGCCCCTTGGGCTCTTTTCACCCAATTGCCATAATTATAAAAATATGTTTATTGTGGCGAGAAAAGATTGATTAGCATAGGTATATTTGTAAAAGACTACAAGAGAGTTACATTGCCATCCAAACCGTTACAAACAGTCCTGGTTAGTGACAGACTCCCTTTTACCATTAGGCTGTCCATACAATGCCATTAGGTATATACAAAACATAACAAATCACAACATAACATGGCATTAACTCTTTGGCAAAAAAATGTGGCGCTGTACACGCTAAACTGATCTTAATCTACAATGCAGTAGCCAAGAAACAACAAACAAAAATGGTTCTGGACCAGCACAGGCCACTTACAGTTGTGTTCAAAATAATAACAGTCAAACATCACTATCCTGATCAATCACTGTTTTTGGTAGAAATTATATTTCTACATGGCAAATAATTTTTGTAGTAGAGTAATAGAAAACCAACAGACCCAACAGTCATGCCATGCATGTTGCTGATTCTCTGTAATTCCATCACCTATGGAAAGGGGCATGTTCAAAATAATAGCAGTGTGGAGTTCAATTAGTGAGGTCATTTATTCTTTGAAAAACAGGTGGCAATTATTGCCCTTATTTAAGGAAGGAAGGTAGAAAATGTTGTACATGCTGGTTACAGTGCATTTCTCTCAGAAATTCTGAGGAAAATGGGTCGTTCCAGACATTGTTCAGAAGATGGCAACAGAAACCTGAAAGACGTGAAAGAAAGTGAAAAACTACCATTCGAATGGACAGATGAATAGCAAAAATGGCAAGGACTCAGCCAACAATCAGCTCCAGGAAGATCAAAGAAGGTCTAAAGTTACCTGTGAGTACTGTTACAATTAGAACAATGTGAAGCCAAGCTATCTGCAAGAAGCCCCCGCAAAGTCCCACTGTTGAAAAAAAGAAATGCGCTGAAGAGGTTACAATTTGCCAAAGAGCACATTGACTGGCCAAAAGAAAATGGCGCAACATTTTGTGGACTGATGAAAGCAAGATTGTTCTTTTTGGGTCTAGTTTCCGGAGACAGTTTGTCAGACGACTCCCAAACACTGAGGTCAAGCCACAGTACACTGTGAAGACATGGTGGCACAAGCATCATGATATGGGGATGTTTCTCATACTAAGGTGTTGGGCATATTTATCGCATACCAGGGATCATAGATCAGTTTGAATACATCAGAATACTTGAAGAGGTCATGTTGCCTTATGCTGAAGAAGAAATGCCCTTGAAATGGGTGTTCGAACAAGACAACGACCCCAAACACACCAGTAAACGTGCAACATCTTGGTTCCAGACCATCAAGATTGACATTATGGAGTGGCCAGCCCAATCCCCGGATCTTAATCCAATAGAAAACTTGTGGGATGACATAAAAAATTCAGTTTCTGAGGCAAAACCAAGAAATAGAGAAGAACTGTTGAATGTACAGTAGTCCAATAATCCTGGGCTGGAATACCTGTTCACAGGTGCCAGAAGTTGGTTGACTCCATGCAACACAGATGTACAGCAGTTCTTAGAAACAGTGGTTATACAACTAAATATTAGTTAAGTGATTCTAAGGAAAGAAAAATCTTCAAACATTTTTCAGTTTATATAGTGAATATTTGAGTTTGTAAAGAAGAATACAAACACTGCTATTTTTTTGAACAGTCTAATATTAATTTTTCTTCAATTTGTTTAAAGCAGGCATGCTCAACCTGCGGCCCTCCAGCTGTTGTAAAACTACAACTCCCACAATGCCCTGCTGTAGGCTGTTTAGGCATGCTGGGAGTTGTAGTTCTGCAACAGCTGGAGGGCCGCAGGTTGAGCATGCCTGGTTTAGAGGAACAACACAAATTTGATATATTTTTCTTCATGTTTTGATTTGGAATAGAATGTGTAGTGTTCCCAATGCATTTGTGTGTATGGAAATAAAAGCTATTAGAAGGATTTTAAGCTTTATTCACTTTTTTAAACACACTGCTATTATTTTGAACACAACTGTAGCTCCCCTTTTGTGTCATAGTGGGTGTGCAGGTTCACTTTCCAAGTTCAGAGGGCCATCACTGTAGAAATGGATAAGGCAGCTTGTGTATTCTGCACTAGCCAAAATAAGATGCGGCAGTATTTCAATCCCCACAAATGCCCCTTTCTCCTGTAAATCGGCTCCCTTGGCTGAAACACCTGAGCTCTCACCTGGTATTGTGCATGTTTCCACACCTTACTGACGAATGAAGTGTCAAGGCTGCTGCCAGGGAGATAAACAGCAGTGGCCCTTTGTGATATCATCTTCCATGGATAAAAAGGGGCCCATTGTGACATGCTCAGTGTTCCATCTATGGAAGTTTTCATGAGGGCTGCTTTACTGCCTTCTGAGGCTGCCACTTTGATTTGCAGTTGGACAGATCTGTCCCAGCATATTGATCGGACTGACAGGTCGTTAAAAGTATGGTATCCCAAAGAAGGGGGCAGTGTAGACACTACACTAATATGAACCTACAATACAATGGCCAAGAAGTAGCAACCAGAAATGGTTCTGAACCAGCTTTGAACATTGGGTCCTTCTTTGGAGTGGAGGTTTACTTTCCATTACCAGAGGCCATCCAGTCAGAAACAGATAGGGTGGCTTCTGTGTTCTGCTCTTGCCAAAATACACTGCAGCAGTATTCCAATCTGCACAAAAGCTCATTTTTGGGCCGCTCCCTTCCCTCTATAAAAACGCACCCTTGGCTGCCCTCACCTGTTGATGTGCACAGTTACACACCTGACTGACTAAAACCACATCACAGCTGCTGCTAGGGAGATAAACAGCCAGGCCTCATTATGATGTCATCATCTATGGATGAGGAGGGGCCCCACTGTGGCACATCTATGTAAATTTTCATGGGGGCTGCCATTCTGGTTTTCTGAGGCTGACACTTTGATTTGCAGTTAGACTTGTCAATCCAATGAATTAATGCTGTTGTGAATGGTTTGGATTGCAATAGTGGATGTCAGCAAGGGGGAAACTGCTTGGAGCTGCACTTGGAGCTCCAATGCAAAGGCCCTGGGGACGTTTGGTGCCAGCACAGTGTGTTGATTGGACAGACAGGCATGTTCTCAATCTCCCTGGTCCAAAAATCTTTAAAAGGTACTGAATCTCACAGAAGGCGTTGGGGGAGGGGGGTTGCAGTGCAATGCAGCTGCCAAGAAGTAGAAACTAGTGGTACTGGATTGGCCTTCACAGTTTGGCTCCTCTCTTGATGCGACAGCAGGTGTGCAGGTTTACTTTCTAAGATCAGAGGACTATCCCATCAGAAAAGGGTAAGGTAGCTTGTGTTTTCTGTACTCGCCATAATACACTGTGGTAGAATTCTAATTTGCACAAGTGTCCCTCCCCCTATGAACACTGTCCATTGGTTGACACATACAAATACTCTTTCACCAGTTGATGTGCACGGTTCCACACCTGACTGACGAATGAGGCATCATGGTTACTGCCAGGGTGGTAAGCAGACAGGGCCCACTGTGATGTCATGATCCATGGATGCTAAGGGGCCCCATTGGGACACGCTCAGTCTTCCATCTATGTAAATCTTTATGGGGGCCTTGATAAGAAAAGCTCTGCCATTTTGTTAAACCAAGCACAAGTGAAACAAGGAAAGGAGGTGACCTCTTGCATCTTCCCTGTTCTATCTTACTCCTTAACTCTTTCTCCTGATCCATTTAGTTGTTAATTGTCAATATTCTTCCCAATTTCTAAATTTTTCCAAATATTATTTATTTTGGTTTTCCTTTTTTTCCTGTAAATTTTCAGATCTAATAATTTTACCTGTGCTACATCTCCTGTATTATGTTTGCCCATCCTAAATATCAGTGACATTCAGTGTAATTTTTTCGCTGCTGGTGACAGCGACATTACCTGCGCTACTTCTCCTGTATAATGTTTTCCCATCCTAAATATCAGTGACATTCAGTCAAATTTTTTCACCGCTGGTGGCAGCGACATTACCTGCGCTACATCTCCAGTATAGCGTTTGCCCATCCTAAATATCAGTGACATTCAGTCAAATTTTTTCACTGCTGGTGACAGCGACATTACCTGTGCTACATCTCCAGTATAACGTTAGCACATCTGAAATATCAGTAACATTCAGTGTAGTTTTTTCGCCGCTGTTGACAGTGACATTACCTGCACTACATCTCCAGTATAACGTTAGCGCATCCGAAATATCAGTGACATTCAGTGTAATTTTTTCACCGCTGGTGACAGCGACATTACCTGTGCTACATCTCCAGGTGGTCGGTTGGATTGCGACAGATAATGCTTCCAGTCGGTTAAGCACCACCCTGTCTTCCACAAAGTCCAGGCTCAGTAGCAAAGAGTCTGGTCAACAGAATCCTCACCAAAATCCTCCTTCCTGCCACCATGGAGAGTTTTGGTAAACAAGTGATCCCACACTCAGATCTTCCGAGGAGCTCTTTTCAGTGCCATTCCTTGATTTGGTCCTCTTGCCAAGGCCGCTTGAAGAGGGACATGAGGAGATCTTGTGCACTGATTGCCAAACTCTTGAGCATCCACAGTCAGAAAAAGATGATGGTGGGGAACGGCAATTAGTGTTTCACGAGGTGGATGATGATGATGAGACACAGTTGCCAATAAGTCAACCGCAATTAGTCTATCAAGAGGTTCATGATGAGGATGAGACACAGTTGTCAATAAGTGAGGATCTTGTTAGGTCAACAAGTCAGGAGGATGACCAGAGGGAGGAAGTGGAAGAGGAGGTGGTGGACGATGAAATCACTGACCCAACCTGGGAAGGTGGCAAGCCGAGCGAGGACAGCAGTACAGAAGGGGAGGGATCCGCAGCACTGTAACAGGCTGGAAGAGGCAGTGGGGTGGCAAAAGGAAGAAGGCAGGCCACACCAAACAGGCCCGCAACTGTTCCCCAGAGCACTCCTTGCGTCAATCTCCCTTGCCAAACAGTACGTGTTCCGCAGTCTGGCGCTTTTTTGAGGAAAGTGCGGTCGATAAAAGAATTGTCATTTGCAACCTGTGCCATACCAAAATGAGCAGGGGTGTGAACGCTAGCAACCTTACCACCACCAGCATGATCCATCACATGGCATCAAAGCACCCTAATAGGTGGGCCGAACGCCTTGGTCCACAATCAGTGTCTGCGGGTCACACCACTGCCTCTTCTTCCTCTGTGTTACATGCTGGCCAATCCCCTGTCCAAGATGCAGTCCCGGGTGCCTCCCCCCTGCACCTGGATCTTCGCAAGCACCATCAGCTAGCACTTCCACTTCTGTGTCCCAGTGCAGCGTACAGATGTCCATACCCCAGGCTTTTGAACGAAAGTGCAAATACCCAGCCACCCACCCACAGGCCATAGCACTAAATGCACACTTTTCCATATTGCTGGCCCTGGAAATGTTGCCATTTAGGCTTGTGGACACCGAGGCTTTCCGCAGCCTGATGGCGGTGGCCGTTCCTTGTTACTCAGTCCCCAGCCACAATTTTTCCCGGTGTGCCGTCCCCGCCTCACACCAGCATGTGTCCCATAAAATCACCCATGCCCTGACCAACGCAGTTATTGGGAAGGTCCACTTAACGACTGACACAAGTGCTTGTGGCCAGGGACGCTACATTTCCCTGACGGCACACTGGGTGAATGTTGTGGAGGCCAGGAGCGAGTCGTACCCAGGGATGGCACAGGTGCTTCCAATGCAAAGGATTGTGAGCCCTACTTCCATCAGGATTTACGCCACCACCTACATTAGTGGCTGCAACCCCCCTCCTTCTCCTCCTCCCCCTTCTCCTCCACTTCCACCTCTGAATTGTCATCTTGCAGAACCAGTCAGCCATCAGTCAGTAGCTGGAAGCAGTGCAGCACTGCAGTGGGGAAGCGGCAACAGGCCGTGCTGAAACGTATTTGCTTAGGTGACAAACAGCACACCGACGGTGTGGCAGGGTATAAGGGACCAGACTGAGCTGTGGCTCTCGCCACTCAACCTACAACCAGGCATGGTTGTGTCTGATAATGGCCGTAACTTGGTAGCGGCTTTGGAGCTTGGCAAGCTCACACACATACCATGCCTAGCCCACGTGTTCAACTTAGTGGTTCAACAGTTTCTCAAAACCTACCCCAATTTGCCTGAGCTACTGTTGAAGGTGAGCCGCGTGTGTGCCCATTTCTGAAAGCCATCTGGCAATTGCCAGCTCACCGACTGTTGTGCGACGTGAGCACGTGCTGGAACTCCACGTTCTACATGTTGGCCAGGCTTTGTGAGCAGCAGAGGTCAGTAGTGGAATACCAGCTACAACATGGTCGTCCAGTCAGCTTCCGCTCTTCACAAGCGATGAGTGGGCATGGATGTCTGACCTCTGTGAGGTTTTACACAACTTTGAGGAATCAACACAGATGGTAAGCGGCTATGCCGCTATTATCAACGTAACCATCCCACTTCTGTGTCTACTGAAATGCTCACTGCTCACAATGAAGGTGGACGCTTTCATGTGGAAGAGGAGGAAATGGGGGAAGACAGTACACAGGGTGATAGCCAGACCAACCTCATTTCGTCTTCTCAGCTCGAATTGGATGATGATGAGAAGGAGGAGGAGCAGGAGACGGTTGCCTCCGCTACAGAGGGTAATACCCATAGCAGGTTTATTCCATCTGTTCAGCGTGGATGGGAAGAAGAGGAGGAAGAGGATGAGGAGATTGAGAGTCATCCTCTTGATGAGGACAGCGAAGTCTTGTCTGTTGGGACTCTGGCACACATGGCTGACTTTATGTTATGCTGCCTTTCCCGTGACCCTCACGTTGTACGCATTTTGGCTAACACCGATTACTGGTTGTTCACCCTTCTTGACCCCCGCTGTGGGGGAGAGGACTAGCCAAATGGTGCAATACCAGAAGGTCCTTGTGGAATGATTGCTCCAAAAATTTCCAGCTGACAACGCTGGCGGATGAGTACATCGTTCCTTGGGCAATCGAGCAGGGGAGACGAGGGGAACACACAGCAGTTCTAACAGAGGCAAGGCAGCACTCTCCAAGGCCTGGAACAGTTTCATGACACCTCACCAGCACCCTATCCCTGATGCGCATCCTACTGTCACAAGGAGGGAAACATTTTGTAAGATGGTGAAGGAGTACGTTGCCGACCGTGTCTGTATCCTCAATGATCCCTGTATTGAATACACTGTATCATATCAACATGCTAATTAGGCTGTCCTCGCTCCTAATGTTTTAGAGGGTCAGCTCAGCAGCAGGCCCTTTCCCATAATTTTTTCCATGGTCAAATCAGCAGCAAGCCCTCGCCCCTAATGTTTTAGATGGTCAGCTCAACAGCAGGCCCTGACCCCTAATGTTTTAGATGGTCAGCTGAGCAGCAGGCCCTCGCCTAGAATGTTTTAGATGGTCAGCTCGGCAGCAGGCCCTTGCCCATAATGTTTTAGAGGGTCAGCTCAGCAGCAGGCCCATGCCCATAATTTTTTCCATGGTCAGATTAGCAGCAGGCCCTTGCCCCTAATGTTTTAGATGGTCAGCTCAGCAGCAGGCCCTCACCCCTAATGTTTTAGATGGTCAGCTCAGCAGCAGGCCCTCGCCCATAATATTTTAAATGGTCAGAACAGCAGCAGGCACTAAACCATAATTTCTCCGATGGTCAGCTCAGCAGCAGGCCCTTTCCCATAATTTTTTCCATGGTCAAATCAGCAGCAGGCCCTCGCCCCTAATGTTTTAGATGGTCAGCTCAACAGCAGGCCCTGACCCCTAATGTTTTAGATGGTCAGCTCAGCAGCAGCCCCTCGCCCATAATGTTTTAGAGGGTCAACTCAGCAGCAGGCCCGCGCCCATAATTTTTTCCATGGTCAGATCAGCAGCAGGCACTCGCCCCTAATGTTTTAGGTTGTCAGCTGAGCATCAGACCCTCACCCCTAATGTTTTAGATGGTCAGATCAGCAGCAGGCCCTCACCCATAATGTTTCAGAGGGTCACCAGCAGACCCTTGCTTCTAATGTTTTTGAGGGTCACCAGCAAGCCATCAATCATAATTTTTCAAGGGTGTGTATGATGCCCTCCTTTATGTGTAATAAAGGGTGTAATAAAGGGTGCCCTCCTTGTAATTTTTGGCAGCACTTGCACTTTATATACAAGTAAATATACATGAAAGAATGTTTCCTAACAATTTTTCCTCTAAAATCCATTTTATCTTCGGTTTTGTGCGTATTATTGTCAGTCTGTAAAATTGGCATACTACTCGGACAACATCGTTCCAAGCAGCGACCTGGGAGTCCAAGATGCATCCAGACATCCTCCCCATGCTGTTCCCAAACCATTTCAGTGGTGTTTCCATAAATTTCTGACCTTTTCATGTGAACCAGACACCCTCCCATCTTCAGAGCAGTGGGTGCCTGGTTTAATGCTTGGGTTCTCCCATTGACTTCCATTGTGCTCGGTTGCTCGGTAGAGCTACCAAGCATCCCGAGGTGTTCTACTCGAGCACCCGAGCACTTTGGTGCTCGATCAACACTAGTTATTACCCAAAGTCTTGCAAGACTTCGCGAAGTAATAACTTTGTCTCATCGGAGCCAATACATTCTAATACTTTACGGAGCTCCCACTCCGTACTGTATTCTAACAATGTTTTATGTGAATCAACTTCGGGTGTTGAAGCTGATTCGTTCATCCTTAATTACAACTTGTAAACCTGGCGTAAGACCTAATTGCAAATAAGGGCTTGCCCTTCACCTCAGTCCCTGAAGTGCATTTTACTGCAGGGCTTCCATAGGGGGTACTGGTAGATTAATAAATGGTATGGGCCATCTCTCATAATTAGAGTTGAGCGGACACCTGGATGTTCAGGTTCGACGAGTTCGGCCGAACTTCACAAAAAAGTTTGAGTTCGGGACCCGAACTTGACCCGAACCTGACCCCATTGAAGTCAATGGGGACCCGAACTTTTGAGCACTAAAATGGCTGCAAAAAAGTCATGGAAAGGGCTAGAGGGCTGCAAATGGCATCAAAATGTGGTTAAGAGCATGGCAACTGCTCTGCAAACAAATGTGGATAGGGAAATAACTTTAAATAACATAAAAAACATTAAAAAAAAAATAATCTTGATCTTGGAGGACGAGGTCCATATGGAGTAGGAGGTGGAGGAGGCAGTGGATGTGGCGGTATAGGTGGAAGCGGCGGTGGAGGATGAGGAGGTAGCCTACACTGCTTTTTGGTTTTATTTTTTATTGTTTAAATTAGGGTACACCCCAAAACTTTGGGAAATATAACCTGTTATAACCCACTCCAGCCATGCTAAACAAACGTTCAGACAATTCACTGGCTGCAGGGCAGGCCAGCACCTCCAAGGCGTAAAGGGCAAGCTCAGGCCATATGCCCAATTTGTAGACCTAGAAGTTGAAGGGGGCAGACCTATCAGTCAGTACGTGTAGGCATGTGCACACATACTGCTCCACCATGTCGCACGTCCCCGTGATGTCCACGATCCAATTGGATATCTTCTCTATCAACTTTCGATGTTCTTTTCTGCGCCTGCCATGTTGATTACGGTTAGCGGCAATCCAGGGTTCCACGTCGGAGAGGGAGCATGAGAAAGGGAGACCACATCATAGGGAGGTCAATGGCTGCAATGTGATCAAGCTGAAATGTGGGACAAGTTATTAAAGCAGAAGGATCGAATGAAAGGGCCAATTAAAGACTAATTTTAGAAATTTAAGTCCCTGTCACCTATGCAGAGCAGGGGTTTTTCATCGCCAGAAATGGGTTGTCACCCACCAATGGAACAGATGATTTTAAAAAATTTTGGTCCATGTCACCTGCAGAGCAGGGGTTTAATCACGGCAAAAATGGTAAAATGTCAACCAAGAATGTAACAGAAAAATTTGTGAAATTTATTAACCTGTCTACTAGGTAGAGCAGGGGTATATCACAGCCAAAAATTGGTGAATTTCAACCGAAAATGTAACAGACAAATTAGTGAAATTTGTTTACCTGTCTACTAGGTAGAGCAGGGTTATATCACAGCCAAAAATTGGTGAATGTCACCCGGAAATGTAACAGACAAATTAGTTAATTTGTTTACCTGTCTACCAGGTGGAGCAGGGGTATATCACAGCCAAAAATTGGTGAATTTCACCCTTAAATTGTCACCGCCAGCTCTGTGAGAAGGTCTGTTAGACGTTCTTCGCTACCTCTTGCATGAAGTTCTTTGTTTTGGTTTCACTTTGTCATCTCCTTTCCTTCTCCCAGCTGTCATCTATTTGCACTGATTGTCTCCCTTTATATTCCCTCCCATACTGCCTCACTTTGCGGTTTATACTTCTTCCTGGATGAGTTGTTCACTGCTGGATGCTCCTTCTCCTGAATCCTCAGATAAGTCTGTTTCCTTTATTTGTGTTTACTTGCTGGCTTGATTGTAGGTGACCCTGACTCCGTCCGTATTAAGTGCAGGGAGCCGGTGGTCGTGTCCCCTCACTATTATAGGGTTTTCAGGTGTTAGATAGTATAAGGTACGTGGACATGCAATCGTCTACCATAAAGATCTTTGCATGGGCATAGCAGTCAGGGAGAGCTCTAGGGGTTTTATAGGGCTCACCCATATGCTCCTTAGTTTGGGATCAAGCCAGTCGGATGTTTATTTATAAGTTCCAGCTTTCTGCAACACCATCCGTGACATTATAAACCGCCATAACCATCTTAAGCATGGATCCGGTTTCAGCCTTGATTGACCGCATGCAAGGTCTTTCACTGGAGGTAGCAGATCTCCGTAAAACTGTGTCTCAGGTGACCGGTTCTGCTTGCGTTCATGGAGTTTGTTCCGAGCCTAAGATCTCACTTCCGGATACGTTCTCCGGGGGTAGTGAGAATTTTGTTTGCTTTAGAGAGGCTTGCAAACTCCATTTTCGCCTACTTCCCCATTCCTCTGGTGATGAGGAGCAGAGGGTGGGGATCAACATCTGGCTGCTCAGGGATAATGCTCAGTCTTGGGCCTTTTCGCTGCCGATCGGTGGATTAATTTTTTGTAGCCCTGGGGCAGATATATGATGACCCGGATCGTATTGCTCTGGCTGAATCTAAACTGCGTCTTTTATGTCAGGGTAAACAGTCCACAGATATAAATTGTTCAGAATTTCGGAGATGGGCAGCTGATACTGGTTGGAATGATGCTGCACTCCGAAGTCAATTTTGCCATGGTCTTTCGGAAAGATTGAAAGATGCATTTGCTTTTTATGAGAGACCAGCCTCGTTAGAATCTGCCATGTCTCTAGCTGTTCGTATTGATAGGCGTCTTAGAGAGAGAGAGGAGACTACTCCTTCCTGTCAATTTCAGTCCAAGGACAGTGGGGCTGTCTCATTCAGTGCGCAGGGGTCTCAGTCTCTCTCAATACCCTCTGAGGAGGAGGCCATGCAGCTGGGTTTGCTTGCCTCTGATAGTAAAGGATTCAGCTCTCAGAAGAGGGTTTGTTTCTGTTGTGGGGGTATAAATCATTTGGCTAATGTTTGACCCTCTAGGAGATTCATGGAGTTTTCTGAGGGTAATAAAACAAAAAGAAAAAGAAAAAAACCCTCTAAAAACTTTCCATTTGCTACTATTGGCAAGGTTGATGTGGAAATTGAAGGTTTGCCATTTACTTGTAGTTCCCGTTTTCTCCTACCTGCCAGAGAGGCGCTAGACAGCAAGAACATTGTTTGTGAGAATTTTGTAGATAGTGGAGCAGCTGTCAATCTCATTGATAATCAATTTGCAATAACGCATGGTTTCCAGATATGCACTTTGGAAAAGGATATACCTGTTTTTTGCTATCGATTCCGCTCTACTTTCTCAAAGATCGTTAAAGGGCATAGTTCACAATATCCGTTTGACTGTGGGTGACGCTCATGTTGAGAATATGTCATGTTTCGTCTTAACTAGATTACCTACTCCTCTAGTGTTGGGGCTACCCTGGCTCACTAAACATAACCCCACTATTGATTGGCAAGCAAGGCAAATAAATGGTTGGAGTGAGTTTTGCAGAGAGAATTGCCTCACGGCGTCTCTTTCAGAGGTTTCTACCAAGACTGTGCCATCTTTTCTCTCTGAATTTTCGGATGTGTTTTCCGAGAGTGGTGTCCAGGATTTTCCCCCGCACCGGAAGTACGACTGCCCTATTAATCTCATCCCAGGCGCCAAACTGCCAAAATCACGTTTATACAATCTCTCCCAACCTGAAAGAGTCGCTATTCGTACTTATATCTCTGAGAGCCGGAGAAAGGGACACATCCGACCCTCGAAGTCACCTGTTGCCGCTTTGTTTTTTTGTTTTTTGTTAAGAAAAAAGATGGTTCTTTAAGACCCTGTCTGGATTTCAGGGAGCTGAACCGTATCACGATTCGTGACCCATATCCGCTTCCTCTGATCCCGGACCTGTTTAACCAGATTGTTGGGGCTAAGGTTTTTTCTAAGTTGGATTTAAGAGGGGCATAAAACCTAGTCAGGGTCAGGGAAGGGGACGAATGGAAGACGGCCTTCAATACCCCTGAGGGTCATTTTCGAGAATTTGATTTTTCTTCGTGGTCGGTAGATGCGCTTAAAGCCTTTTCTAGTATCAAAGATAGTTTTGCTTCCGCTCCCATTTTGGTACAACCTGATGTCTCTCTACCTTTTATTGTTGAGGTGGACGCTTCTGAGGTGGGTGTGGGTGCAGTCTTATCTCAGGGTCCCTCTCCTGCCAAATGGCGACCATGTGCCTTTTTCTCAAGGAAACTCTCCTCTGCAGAGAGAAATTACGATGTCGGAGATAGGGAGTTGTTGGCCATCAAATTGGCTTTTGAGGAATGGCGCCATTGGTTAGAGGGAGCCAGACACCCTATTACCGTGTTTACAGACCTTTGTTCTTTTCTAGATTTAATTTGGTTGTTACGTTCCGCCCTGGGGTTAAAAATGTGAAGGCGGATGCCCTGTCACGTTGTTTTCCGGGAGGGGGGAACTTTGAAGACCCGGGTCCCATTTTGGCTGAAGGGGTGGTTGTCTCTACTCTTTATCCTGATTTGGAGGCAGAGGTTTAGGCAGCCCAGGCAGAGGCTCCTGATTTTTGTCCCCCTGGGAGGTTGTTTGTGCCTCTCGCTTTACGACACAAGGTTTTTAAGGAGCACCACGATACTGTCCTTGCTGGGCACCCAGGGAGCAGAGCCACAGTGGATCTCATTGCTCGGAGATTCTGGTGGCCGGCTCTTCGTAAGACGGTTGAGGGTTTTGTGGCAGCCTGCGAGACCTGCGCTCGTGCCAAGGTCCCTCATTCACGGCCATCGGGTTCTCTCCTCCCGTTACCCTTTCCTTCCCGTCCTTGGACGCATCTGTCCATGAACTTCATTACGGACCTGCCTCGTTCCTCGGGGAAGACTGTGATTCTGGTAGTAGTGGACCGTTTTAGCAAAATGGCGCATTTCATTCCCTTTCCTGGGTTACACAATGCTAAGATGCTGGCTCAAGCGTTTGTTGATCACATTGTTAAATTGCATGGCATTCCTTCAGACATCGTTTCTGATAGGGGCACGCAATTTGTTTCCAGATTCTGGAAGGCCTTCTGTTCTCGCTTGGGGGTTCGGTTGTTGTTCTCTTCTGCTTTTCACCCGCAGTCGAATGGTCAGACCGAACGCGTCAATCAGAATATGGAGACATATCTGCGCTGTTTTGTGGCGGAGAATCAGGAGGATTGGTATTCTTTTTTGTCCCTTGCTGAGTTGGCTTTAAATAACCGTCGCCAAGAGTCCTCTGATAAGTCACCATTTTTTGGTGCATATGGGTTTCATCCGCAGTTTGGGACATTCTCTGGAGAGGGGTCTTCTGGTTTACCTGATGAGGAGAGATTTTCCTCGTCTTTGTCATTTATTTGCCAAAAGATTCAGGGTAATCTGAAGAGGATGAGTGAGAGATATAAGAGTGTGGCGGACAAGAGACGTGTGCCTGGTCCAGACCTGAACGTGGGGGATCTGGTGTGGTTGTCTACAAAGAATATCAAACTGAAGGTTCCCTCCTGGAAGTTGGGTCCTAGGTTTATTGGGCCTTACAAGATCTTGTCCGCCATCAATCCCGTTGCCTTCCGTCTTGATCTTCCTCAGACTTGGAAGATCCATAATGTTTTTCACAGGTCCCTATTAAAACCTTATGTCCAACCCACGGTACCCTCCTCTTTTCCTCCTCCTCCGATTGTTGTTGATGGTAATCTTGAATTTCAGGTCTCTAGGATTGTGGATTCTCGCATTATCCGCGGTTCTCTCCAGTACCTCGTTCATTGGGAGGGTTATGGTCCTGAGGAGAGGATGTGGGTCCCAGTGTCGGACATTAAGACCACTCGTCTCATCAGGGCTTTCCATAGGTCTCATCCTGAGAAGGTGGGCTCTGAGTGTCCGGAGTCCACCCGTAGAGGGAGGGGTACTGTCACCGCCAGCTCTGTGAGAAGGTCTGTTATACGTTCTTCGCTACCTCTTGCATGAAGTTCTTTGTTTTGGTTTCACTTTGTCATCTCCTTTCCTTCTCCCAGCTGTCATCTATTTGCACTGATTGTCTCCCTTTATATTCCCTCCCATACTGCCTCACTTTGCGGTTTATACTTCGTCCTGGATGAGTTGTTCACTGCTGGATGCTCCTTCTTCTGATTCCTCAGATAAGTCTGTTTCCTTTATTTGTGTTTACTTGCTGGCTTGATTGTAGGTGACCCTGACTCCGTCCGTATTAAGTGCATGGAGCCGGTGGTCGTGTCTCCTAACTATTATAGGGTTTTCAGGTGTTAGATAGTATAAGGTACGTGGTCATGCAATCGTCTACCATAAAGATCTTTGCATGGGCATAGCAGTCAGGGAGAGCTCTAGAGGTTTTATAGGGCTCACCCATATGCTCCTTAGTTTGGGTCAAGCCAGTCGGATGTTTATTTATAAGTTCCAGCTTTCTGCAACACCATCCGTGACATAAATGTAACAGACAAATTAGTGAAATGAAAAAATAAAATAAATACAAATTAAAAATAATAATCTTGATGTATGAGGTGGAGGTCCATATGGAGTAGGAGTTTGAGGAGGCGGTGGACAAAGCGGTGTACGTGGAAACAGCGGTGGAGGAGGACAATGTAGCCAACACTGGTATTTGGTTTAAATATTTTTTTATATATTTTTTTTAATTAGGGTACACCCCAAAAGAGTGGGAAATATTAAAAATATAACAATGAGCAATTGCGCTGTAGTATAACAATGGCTGGGTAAGGCTGGTATACATGTCTATTCTGCACAAGGTACGGACAAGTCCTGTTGGATTCATGTCTGGTTAATTTTAATGAACGTGAGCTTGTCCACATTGGCTGTGGACAGGCGGCTGCGATTGTCTGTGATAACGCTCCCTGCCGTGCTAAACACACGTTCAGATAATACACTGGCTGGAGGGCAGGCCAGCACCTTCAAGGCATAAAGGGCAAGCTCAGGCCATGTGCCCAATTTGGAGACCCAGAAATTGAAGGGGGCAGACCCGTCATTCAGTACGTGTAGGCGTGTGCACACATACTGCTCCACCATGTTGCTGAAATGCTGCCTCCTGCTAAGACGTTCCATATCAGCTGGTGGTGCTGGTTGTTGTGGCGTGCTGACAAAGCTTTTCCACATTTCGGCCATGCTAACCCTGCCTTCTGAGGTGCTGGTGGTGCCCCAGCTGCGTTAGAGACCTCTTCCTTCTCCTTTGCCTTTGCCTTGTGCTTCCACTGTGGCACCGCTGTCAGGTGGGAATGGCACCAGCAGCAAGTCTACCACCGTGCGCTTGTACTCGCACATCTTACGATCACGCTCCAGTGACGGAATTAAGGACGGTACGTTGTCCTTGTAACAGGGATCCAGCAGCGTGGCCACCCAGTAATCAGCACAAGTTAGAATGTGGGCAATTCGGCGTTCGTTGCGGAGACACTGCAGCATGTAATCGCTCATGTGTGCCAGGCTGCCCAAAGGCAACGACATCTCCTCCTCCTCATCCTCCACCTCATCATCCTCCAGAACTGTGCCCTGGCTGGACAATTGTGTACCTGGCGTTTGTGAGTGCAGGAACCCACCCTCAGAGCTACTTGTGAATGACAGGCCGGAAACCCTATGAAATGATCCCTCTTCCTCAGCCTCCTCCTCCTGTGCCACATCCTCTTCCCTCATTGCCAAAAGCATTTTTTCAAGGAGGCATAAAAGTGGGATAGTAACGCTGGGAACTGCGTTATCGGCACTGGCCATGTTGGTGGAGTACTCGAAACAGCGCAACAAGGAACACAGGTCTCGCATGGAGGCCCAGTTATTGGTGGTGAAGTGGTGCTGTTCCGCAGAGCGACTCACCCGTGTGTGCTGCAGCTGAAACTCCACTATCGTCTGCTGCTGCTCGCACAGTCTGGCCAGCATGTCCAAGGTGGAGTTCCACCTTGAGGGCACGTCGCATATGAGGCGGTGAGCGGGAAGGCCGAAGTTACGCTGCAGCACTGACAGGCGAGCAGCAGCAGGGTGAGAACGCCAAAAGCCCGCACAGACGGCCCGCACATTCTGCAGCAGCTCTGACATATCAGGGACATTTTTAAGGAACCTCTGCACCACTAAATTGAGCACATGATCCAGGCAAGGGATGTGCGTCAAACCGGCTAGTCCCACAGCTGCTACGAGATTTCACCCATTATCGCACACCACCAGGCCGGGCTTGAGGCTCACTGGCATCAACCACTCATCAGTCTGTTGTTCTATGCCCGTCCACAGCTCCTGCGCGGTGTGGGGTTTGTCCCCCAAACAGAAGTTTTAAAACTGCCTGCTGTCGTTTACCCCTGGCTGTGCTGAAGTTGGTGGTGAAGGTATTTCGATGACCGGATGAGGAGCCGGTAGAGGATGAGGAAGCGGAGTAGGAGGAGGAAGCAAAATTTGGATTTTGCCCAAAATGGGTGTTTTTTTAATAACAGAATATGACAGCAGTATATAATGCTTGTATATCACACTGACAGATGCAGCATGGGCTGTAAAATGTAGTATTTTGCCCAAAAAGGGTGTTTTTTAAAACTCAGAAAATTATTGCAGTATTTCAAGCTTAAATTGCACACTGACAAATCCTGCATTGGCCCCAGATGGAGGGTATTGCCAAAAATGGGTGCTTTTTAAAACCCAGAAAATTATTGCTGTATTTCAAGCTTGTATTTAACAATGACAGATGCAGCAAACGCTGCAAAATTAGGATTTTGCCCTAAATGGGTGTTTTTTTTTATAACAGAATATGACAGCAGTATATAATGCTTTTATTTCACACTGACAGATGCAGCAAGGGCTGTAAAATTTAGTATTTTGCCCAAAAAGGGTGTTTTTTGAAACCCAGAAAATTATTGCAGTATTTCAAACTTAAATTGCACACTGACAAATGCTGCATAGGCCCCAGATGGAGGGTATTGCCAAATATTGGTGCTTTTTTAAACCCAGAATATTATTGCAGTATTTCAAGCTTGTATTTAACAATGACAAATGCTGCAAAGGCCACAGATGTAGGGTCTTGCCAAAAATGGGTGATTTTTTTTAAACCCAGAATATAATTGCAGTATTTCAAGCTTGTATTTGACACAAATGCACATATGCTGTGCTGGTGCACAGAACTTGCATAAAATTGCCGCCGCCGCCCACCTAACAGACGGATAAAAGTTATTTTTCCGTGTCACTGGGCTCAGGGCAGGGTAAAAAGATTGTGCACTGCACCCACAAAATAAAATCTAGGTAGATCGCTGAGTAAACAAGCACTTCAGATTAAAGATTCTGTCCTATTCTCTCCCTCACAGCAGCAGAATCCTATCCCTACACTAATCAGAGCAGAGTGACGTGCAGCGTTATGTGACTCCAGCTTATATAGAGGCTGGGTCACATGCTGCACTGGCCAATCACAGCCATGTCATTAGTAGGCATGGCTGTGATGGCTTCTAAGGGCACACAAGTTAAACGCTTGTTTATTAGCTGCTCTGCAGCCTTTTAAAAAGCGCTATTAAATCGCCGAACACCGAACCCGAACTTTTACTGAAAAGTTTGGGTCCGGGTCCGGGGTCCAAAAATCCTGAAGTTCGGTACGAACCAGAAATTTACAGTTCGGATTCGCTCAAGCCTACTCATAATTAAAGACTGAAAAATTTGGGTTTATGCAGCTTGGAGAAACATATTTTAGCCGTCATCTTATAAATGTGTAAATGTATAAATATAAATGTATAAATTTATAAATACACTCACCTAAAGAATTTTTAGGAACACCTGTTCTATTTCTCATTAATGCAATTATCTAGTCAACCAATCACATGGCAGTTGCTTCAATGCATTTAGGGGTGTGGTCCTGGTCAAGACAATCTCCTGAACTCCAAACTGAATGTCAAAATGGGAAAGAAAGGTGATTTTAAGCAATTTTGAGCGTGGCATGGTCTGAGTATTTCACAATCTGCTCAGTTACTGGGATTTTCACGCACAACCATTGCTAGGGTTTACAAAGAATGGTGGGAAAAGGGAAAAACATCCAGTATGCGGCAGTCCTATGGACAAAAATGCCTTGTGGAAGCTAGAGGTCAGAGGAGAATGGGCCGACTGATTCAAGCTGATAGAAGAGCAACGTTGACTGAAATAACCACTCGTTACAACCGAGGTATGCAGCAAAGCATTTGTGAAGCCACAACACGCACAATCTTGAGGCGGATGGGCTACAACAGCAGAAGACCCCACCGGGTACCACTCATCTCCACTACAAATAGGAAAAAGAGGCTACAATTTGCACGAGCTCACCAAAATTGGACTGTTGAAGACTGGAAAAATGTTGCCTGGTCTGATGAGTCTCGATTTCTGTTGAGACATTCAAATGGTAGAGTCCGAATTTGGCGTAAACAGAATGAGAACATGTATCCATCCTCTGATGGCTACTTCCAGCAGGATAATGCACCATGTCACAAAGCTCGAATCATTTAAAATTGGTTTCTTGAACATGACAATGAGTTCACTGTACTAAAATGGCCCCCACAGTCACCAGATCTCAACCCAATAGAGCATCTTTGGGATGTGGTGGAACGGGAGCTTCGTGCCCTGGATGTGCATCCCTCAAATCTCCATCAACTGCAAGATGCTATCCTATCAATATGGGCCAACATTTCTAAAGAATGCTATCAGCACCTTGTTGAATCAATGCCACGTAGAATTAAGGCAGTTCTAAAGGCAAAAGGGGGTCCAACACCGTATTAGTATGGTGTTCCTAATAATTCTTTAGGTGAGTGTACAGGTCCTTTAAAAAAAATTAGCATATTGTGATAAAGTTCATTATTTTCTGTAATGTACTGATAAACATTAGACTTTAATATATTTTAGATTCATTACACACAACTGAAGTAGTTCAAGCCTTTTCTTGTTTTAATATTGATGATTTTGGCATACAGCTCATGAAAACCCAAAATTCCTATCTAAAAAAATTAGCATATCATGAAAAGGTTCTCTAAACGAGCTATTAACCTAATCATCTGAATCAACTAATTAACTCTAAACACCTGCAAAAGATTCCTGAGGCTTTTTAAAACTCCCAGCCTGGTTCATTACTCAAAACCGCAATCATGGGTACGACTGCCGATCTGACTGCTGTCCAGAAGGCCATCATTGACACCCTCAAGCAAGAGGGTAAGACACAGAAAGAAATTTCTGAACGAATAGGCTGTTCCCAGAGTGCTGTATCAAGGCACCTCAGTGGGAAGTCTGTGGGAAGGAAAAAGTGTGGCAGAAAACGCTGCACAACGAGAAGAGGTGACCGGACCCTGAGATATATTGTGGAGAAGGACCGATTCCAGACCTTGGGGGACCTGCGGAAGCAGTGGACTGAGTCTGGAGTAGAAACATCCAGAGCCACCGTGTACAGGCGTGTGCAGGAAATGGGCTACAGGTGCCGCATTCCCCAGGTCAAGCCACTTTTGAACCATAAACAGCGGCAGAAGCGCCTGACCTGGGCTACAGAGAAGAAGCACTGGACTGTTGCTCGTCATTCGGAAATCAAGGTGCCAGAGTATGGAGGAAGACTGGGGAGAGGGAAATGCCAAAATGCCTGAAGTCCAGTGTCAAGTACCCACAGTCAGTGATGGTCTGGGGTGCCATGTCAGCTGCTGGTGTTGGTCCACTGTATTTTATCAAGGGCAGGGTCAATGCAGCTAGCTATCAGGAGATTTTGGAGCACTTCATGCTTCCATCTGCTGAAAAGCTTTATGGAGATGAAGATTTCATTTTTCAGCACGACCTGGCACCTGCTCACAGTGCCAAAACCACTGGTAAATGGTTTACTGACCATGGTATTACTGTGCTCAATTGGCCTGCCAACTCTCCTGACCTGAACCCCATAGAGAATCTGTGGGATATTGGGAAGAGAAAGTTGAGAGACGCAAGACCCAACACTCTGGATGAGCTTAAGGCCGCTATCGAAGCATCCTGGGCCTCCATAACACCTCAGCAGTGCCACAGGCTGATTGCCTCCATGCCACGCCACATTGAAGCAGTCATTTCTGCAAAAGGATTCCCGACCAAGTATTGAGTGCATAACTGAACTTAATTATTTGAAGGTTGACTTTTTTTTGTATTAAAAACACTTTTCTTTTATTGGTCGGATGAAATATGCTAATTTTTTGAGATAGGAATTTTGGGTTTTCATGAGCTGTATGCCAAAATCATCAATATTAAAACAAGAAAAGGCTTGAACTACTTCAGTTGTGTGTAATGAATCTAAAATATATGAAAGTCTAATGTTTATCAGTACATTACAGAAAATAATGAACTTTATCACAATATGCTAATTTTTTGAAAAGGACCTGTATATACTGGGTCAGTACAAAGAATTGGCATGTAAAGTACAGTCTATACAGGGAGTGCAGAATTATTAGGCAAGTTGTATTTTTGAGGATTAATTTTATTATTGAACAACAACCATGTTCTCAATGAACCCAAAAAACTCATTAATATCAAAGCTGAATATTTTTGGAAGTAGTTTTTAGTTTGTTTTTAGTTTTAGCTATTTTAGGGGGATATCTGTGTGTGCAGGTGACTATTACTGTGCATAATTATTAGGCAACTTAACAAAAAAACAAATATATACCCATTTCAATTATTTATTTTTACCAGTGAAACCAATATAACATCTCAACATTCACAAATATACATTTCTGACATTCAAAAACAAAACAAAAACAAATCAGTGACCAATATAGCCACCTTTCTTTGCAAGGACACTCAAAAGCCTGCCATCCATGGATTCTGTCAGTGTTTTGATCTGTTCACCATCAACATTGCGTGCAGCAGCAACCACAGCCTCCCAGACACTGTTCAGAGAGGTGTACTGTTTTCCCTCCTTGTAAATCTCACATTTGATGATGGACCACAGGTTCTCAATGGGGTTCAGATCAGGTGTACAAGGAGGCCATGTCATTAGATTTTCTTCTTTTATACCCTTTCTTGCCAGCCACGCTGTGGAGTACTTGGACGCGTGTGATGGAGCATTGTCCTGCATGAAAATCATGTTTTTCTTGAAGGATGCAGACTTCTTCCTGTACCACTGCTTGAAGAAGGTGTCTTCCAGAAACTGTCAGTAGGACTGGGAGTTGAGCTTGACTCCATCCTCAACCCGAAAAGGCCCCACAAGCTCATCTTTGATGATACCAGCCCAAACCAGTACTCCACCTCCACCTTGCTGGCGTCTGAGTCGGACTGGAGCTCTCTGCCCTTTACCAATCCAGCCACGGGCCCATCCATCTGGCCCATCAAGACTCACTCTCATTTCATCAGTCCATAAAACCTTAGAAAAATCAGTCTTGAGATATTTCTTGGCCCAGTCTTGACGTTTCAGCTTGTGTGTCTTGTTCAGTGGTGGTCGTCTTTCAGCCTTTCTTACCTTGGCCATGTCTCTGAGTATTGCACACCTTGTGCTTTTGGGCACTCCAGTGATGTTGCAGCTCTGAAATATGGCCAAACTGGTGGCAAGTGGCATCTTGGCAGCTGCACGCTTGACTTTTCTCAGTTCATGGGCAGTTATTTTGCGCCTTGGTTTTTCCACACGCTTCTTGCGACCCTGTTGACTATTTTGAATGAAACGCTTGATTGTTCGATGATCACGCTTCAGAAGCTTTGCAATTTTAAGAGTGCTGCATCCCTCTGCAAGATATCTCACTATTTTTGACTTTTCTGAGCCTGTCAAGTCCTTCTTTTGACCCATTTTGCCAAAGGAAAGGAAGTTGCCTAATAATTATGCACACCTAATATAGGGTGTTGATGTCATTAGACCACACCCCTTCTCATTACAGAGATGCACATCACCTAATATGCTTAATTGGTAGTAGGCTTTTGAGCCTATACAGCTTGGAGTAAGACAACATGCATAAAGAGGATGATGTGGTCAAAATACTAATTTGCCTAATAATTCTGCACGCAGTGTATTACAGGACTGCAATGGATCATCATTAATGTAGGGAATTGGTCTTTACTATAAGTATTGTCAAACTATGGATTGTCTTACAAGAAGTAATATTAAAACTTTAGCAGTATTTAGAATGTATCTTGTCTCTAATGTTAGCTAAAGTTTTAATGAATAAAGTGGGAGAATGACATATGAAAGTAACACAAGAATTATTATGACATCAGCCAAAAAAGGCTGTGTGAATAACCCCATAGACTATCTCTATTATTAATTGTTTTTCACTGTCATATTAAAGTAGCCTAAGGCCAGCAAAAGAACACTCCACTTGGAGCTGAATTTGGAGCCAACCTCTTATGACTATGATCTTATGGGTTTGTAAGGTGGGGGACCTAAGACTCACTTTAAGAGAAGCCACTGCTTTACTGAAGGAATGAGAAGTGCTACTGCCTACAATCCTTTTTAGGAGCCAGAACCTGGCCCTCAGGACCTGTGGAAACTGAAGATAAGTGCTATCCTTCTCTGGTGACATGACAAGTGACACTTCTAACACATCAATTGCTCGGAAGGAGGGCAGTAGGGAGAGGAGCTGTGTCAGGCACCATGTTGAGCAGAGTGAAGTATGCCACATAGTTAGCTTTCACCCCCCTGCCCCCACCACAGGGAGTGAATCTGAGCCAAACCCGGATGTAGTAGGTGAGAGAAGCAGGTGGATAGCCAGGACACCAAGCTTGCATCAGAAGGCTGCACAGAGGCTGTGGCAGTAGAGTTACAGAAGAAGGGGAAGTCTACCTCCTGATTATGCGTTCAAAAGTGGTACAGTAGTGCCAGAAGCAGTGTGCATTCCACCACTGTGGGGTGCACAGGAAGAACAGCTTGAGCAGTAAAGAGGTTTAGGGCCCAAAAAGAGCCCAAGTCATGCAGCCCCATAGGGGTTGCAACAAAAAGACGGTCGTTAGAAGAAGAGGGGTTTCTGTCATGCACATGGATTTTGGAGTAAGGTTAAAGCAACTAGGCCTCAGACCAGGTCTGTTTTGAAGTCCTTTGCTCAGGAGCAGCAGTCACTACAGCTGTAATGAATAGAAAACGGCTGCATGTATTGGTAGTGTCATACAGAGCATGTGAGGTGGGTTGAAGTGGTTGGACAGCTGTGATGAAGAGGGTGAGCGAATGTGGGAGGAGTGGAAGTCTCCCTCCACAGAGATGTGAAGTAAAGTTTTTCTTTTGCTAATTTTTGTGGGTCTCTGCCTGTTATTGTTTCTGCAAACCCAAAATAGCCTGCGCTTTCAGGTTGATTTATTATACCACCAACTAGACATTATTAATGATCTTTTTTGTGCGCACAATAATAATGACAGAGATTGCAATGTAATTAAAAGTGGTCATGCACATATTCAGTAAAAATGATGGATGGACCCTCTGATAGGCACAACTGATACTGTGAGTGACCAAGGCTAACCAGAGATTTTATAGTCTTTTAATTATGTGGTTCATGTGGCTCTCCTTGCTCGGGAAGTTTTTCCATTTAACATATTTTTTGCCCCATAACACTCACTTCTCCCCCAAAATGTGAGTAAAATGTACTCACCACTTCCTGGTCCTCTGCTGTCGGCTGTACTGTGACTGCACACAGCGTGAGGACATCTGCGCTCTGTGACTTCAAGCAGAGCGCGTGGTAGGTAGAGATGGAGCTGGATCCTGGGAGCGGAGGAGGTGGCGGTGTCCGGAGCAGGAGAGGTAAGTGGATTTTTTTTTTTTGCTTGAGCCAGAGAGTCTGTATTGGGGTCATTCATATTCGGGGGTCTGATCTGAGGTCTGAATGGGAGGGATTTATTCATAATGGGGCCGTTATTTAAAGTCTGGGGGTCATTCACATAGGGGGTATGATTTGAGGTCGGAATTGGGGGTTCTTATTCACATTGGGGCTCTGATCTGAGGTCTGATTGGGGGTCATTTACATTGGAGTCTAAGCTGTGTTCTGATTGGAAGTCTGATCTGTGGTGTTATTGGGGTCTAATTAACATTGGGGTCTAAGCTGAGGTCTGACTGAGGGTTTTATTAACATTATGGGTCTGATTGGTGCTCTGAGCTGAGGTCTGATTAATATTGGGTGTCTGATCTGAGGTCTAATGAAAAATATTTTGTCTTATGGGCAAGTGTGTCTTATAGTGTGAAAAATACAGTAGTTACTATAACACATGTCAATGAAATGTTTCTGGGGGCTCTGAAATCTGGAGATAAGTTAGATAAAGTAGTAGGAACAGTATTTTTAGTAATCCATTAAAAACATGGCAATCAACCTCTCCATGACCACAAGCTGAGACAGGCATTGTTTTGTCTACCAAAATCTTGCAATCCATGGCAAATCTGCACTTGACCTTCAAACAAAACTGATGATGTGGTCTTCAGGTTGCATGTGGATCTATTATCCCAGTCTAGCTGTGTCCACTTAACCACTATTGTAAGTAAAGAAAGAAATGTACTTCCATTTAAAACTGTCTCAAATAGCAACTTTATCAACTGACCCCATAGTTTAAAAAGAGGCATAGAAAACTAGAAGAAAAGATGTTTTTAAGAATAGATGTTTAAAGAAACAAAAAGATGAACTTGGAAGACTTTACAAGAACATAGAATTGATTCTTAAGACTGTTCTAGGGTAAGCCTTCCCTTTATGACAACAGTCTTCCAAGTTCATCACTATTTCCCATGTCATTACATTATCCTGTCTTTGTGTTATCATGACTCCAGTTATCCTTCTCCAGAGAGCTGCCAAATTCTTGTATCCCCAGGTGGTATTTGTCATCAAGATGTAATGATACCATTCTAAAAATGAGAAGATGAAATGACATTAGAAATTATTTTCCTTCTGCATAAACTTATGAGATACAATTGACTCCCATTTGAAGGTATTTAGTTTACCTTTTGGATCTAATTGCTACTTTTTACCTCTTAAATCTGAATAGCACTTCTTAAATAGAGCACAAACTGCCTTAAATTGCTTTTGCTGCATTTTCTGTCTCTTTCACTTGATAAATTATTCCCAATAGACTTTATTGAGCTTCTCCATTGGGTTCCCGCACCTGCATTTGCATTATGTTGATCCAGAGGCAGGCAAAGCTCATTTATATTCACTTGATGTGTCACACTATATTATGGAGCACTTGGATTTTCTGCTGGCCTCCCCTGTCTCATGCTTATATTAAATGAGCTTGGTTTATATTATACTGTGTAAATGTGGGCCTCTTCCAACTTGAAGCATTGTATACTTTCTTTTAAGATCCAGGCAATGAGCAGAGTCATGTATATTATTTTCTCATAAATAATCTGTTATCTGTTAATATTGGTATGCCTTAGACTTTTTCCAGGGCGTGGGTGCCCTATATACAGTACATATGTGCATGCATTTAAAATGCTAGCTTATACCGGGTTTCCAGGAATATACACTGATGGCCCATTGAAAGAATAATCTATCAATGTGTAAGTTGAGGTTCCTCCCCAAGACCTCAACCAATTAAGACAAAATTGCAGTAACAGGCATAGCCGCATGTATGGATGCGCCACTATGTCTGGAGGCCACAGTGTTTCAGCAAGTAACATGTCCCCTTCATTCCGCTGATCATTGGGAATCGCAGGGGATGGAACCCTACCAATCACACATTGCTGGACTTTTCTAAGGATAGACCAGTGATTCCCAACTAGTTTTAGTGTTTAGGAACCACTAGGAGTAAAAATATCTTAGGGAATCTCTACCATTTTAGGCTAGGTCGAAATCTTCTGCTGTGGACTTTTGGCAAAAATACAGCAAATCTGTGATGAATCAACTGCTAAAATCCATAGCGAAATTTATATTACAGTGGATTTTGGTGTGGATCATTCACCCTTTGCGATGCAAATCCATGACATTTCTGAAACATAATGAGCATGCTGCAGATTAGAAAATCATCAGCATACTCTGATCTCTATGAGGAAAATATATTTATGTGCTTAGCTGACTTGCAAAGCTGTTCACTACTTTTTGGGTGCACCCCTATACCGATGAACCTGACTGGCCACTAACCCTTTCCTATCCACACTTACCTCACTCAACAGACAACCATTGTTTCTTCTCAGTGTTGTGTCCTGCTTTGCAATGCAGTGCACCTACTCCTGGACAAAAGTCTGCCAGTGTCGGGATGTTGTTTGTTGAACCACTGCATACAATGACCTTATGGTAAAGGTGTCAGGATGTGTAAAACATGTTGAAAGGTCCCCTAAATCGTTTCCCAGTCTGGAATGTGAAGACACCTCTGGTGGTTTCTGATGGCATATTGCATCTTAGGCCAAGCAGCTTCCTGCTAAGTCTGTCCCCTTTTCAAGTGAGACAAAAAATTGGAGGAAACTCAATTTGCACCAAATTGAACCACTTTGCGCCACTATATTGACAAATTCTAGGCCCAGACACATTAGTAAA
The DNA here is from genome assembly GCF_905171765.1 of Bufo bufo. Lineage (NCBI taxonomy): Eukaryota > Metazoa > Chordata > Amphibia > Anura > Bufonidae > Bufo > Bufo bufo. Next base: position 300,664,813 of record NC_053389.1, on the reverse strand, counting down.
TCGGGTCCATTCTGTTCTAATAGTGACCACTAAGACTAGTGTTGGGCGCGAATATTCAAATAGTGAATATTAATCGCGAATATCGGCACTTAGAGAATTTGCGACTATTTAGAATATAGTGATATATATTCGTAATTTCGTAATTTCGTAATTTTCATCAGTAACCTCCCTTCTTGCTTGTGGGCCAATGAGAAGGCTGCAATGTTTTTATCTGAGCTTAGCAACATCCCTAGCAACCAATAGGAAAGTTGCCTACCCCTTACTATATAAGAACCTTCCCATCAGCCCTTGTATGCAGTATTTTGCAGATCTGAGAGAGACAGCAGTGACATTGCTGTGCTCTGTGCTTTCCTGTGTCATTACATTAGATAGATAGTTAGTTAGTTAGTTAGCTTATATATATACACTCACCTAAAGAATTATTAGGAACACCTGTTCTATTTCTTATTAATGCAATTATCTAGTCAACCAATCACATGGCAGTTGCTTCAATGCATTTAGGGGGGTGGTCCTGGTCAAGACAATCTCCTGAACTCCAAACTGAATGTCAGAATGGGAAAGAAAGGTGATTTAAGCAATTTTGAGCGTGGCATGGTTGTTGGTGCCAGACGGGCCGGTCCGAGTATTTCACAATCTGCTCAGTTACTGGGATTTTCACACACAACCATTTCTAGGGTTTACAAAGAATGGTGTGAAAAGGGAAAAACATCCAGTATGCGGCAGTTCTGTGGGCAAAAATGCCTTGTGGATGCTAGAGGTCAGAGGAGAATGGGCCGACTGATTCAAGCTGATAGAGCAACGTTGACTGAAATAACCACTCGTTACAACCGAGGTATGCAGCAAAGCATTTTTGAAGCCACAACACGCACAACCTTGAGGCGGATGGGCTACAACAGCAGAAGACCCCACCGGGTACCACTCATCTCCACTACAAATAGGATAAAGAGGCTACAATTTGCACGAGCTCACCAAAATTGGACTGTTGAAGACTGGAAAAATGTTGCCTGGTCTGATGAGTCTCGATTTCTGCTGAGACATTCAAATGGTAGAGTCCGAATTTGGCGTAAACAGAATGAGAACATGTATCCATCCTCTGATGGCTACTTCCAGCAGGATAATGCACCATGTCACAAAGCTCGAATCATTTCAAATTGGTTTCTTGAACATGACAATGAGTTCACTGTACTAAAATGTCCCCCACAGTCACCAGATCTCAACCCAATAGAGCATCTTTGGGATGTGGTGGAACGGGAGCTTCGTGCCCTGGATGTGCATCCCTCAAATCTCCATCAACTGCAAGATGCTATCCTATCAATATGGGCCAACATTTCTAAAGAATGCTATCAGCACCTTGTTGAATCAATGCCACGTAGAATTGAGGCAGTTCTGAAGGCAAAAGGGGGTCCAACACCGTATTAGTATGGTGTTCCTAATAATTCTTTAGGTAAGTGTATATAATACAGATAGTTAGTGGAAGATAGTCAGCGTAGGTTATATCCTGATATAGTGTAGTTGATAGGTTCTGCTGTCAATGCATACATGCTACATACATAGTGCTGTATGTATGTATATATGTATGTATGCTACATACATACATAAATACATCTGGCTGTGATGTCACAACTTCACAACAATACTTAGTGCACCAATCACTAATAAGTAGTCAGACCTGTTAAAATATGAAGTTGCACGTATTGCGCCAGAATATTCGCATCATTAGTGCCGATTTTGCAATCATGAATATATTGGAGCACTCTATCTGCATATAAAGCTATTGTGATGTTCTTCCGTGCCAACCATTTTCTCCAGTCTCAGGAAACTTCTAGCAGCTTGAAAAATGTAGCTGTAGTGACCCACGCCTGTATTTCGCGTTTATTACGCGAATATTACATTGCCGATTTTTCGCGATCAAGAAAGTAATCTCGAATTTGCGACTATATGACGAATATTCTACCAAATATTCACAAAATATCGCGAATTCGAATATTGCCCCTGCCGCTCATCACTAACTATGACAATATTACAACAGGGGGACGCAGTTGAGCCTCATCTTACCCATAACAGTCTAATGTCCTGTCTTTATGGTGGGTACACCACTGCTGACAAATTTGTTGTACTTGTGTGACACTATCAGGTCAACATGGGCAAAATCTCTCAAGACTGACTCCCCCACCATGTTAAACCACTATGTAGTGGTTCTGTCATGGAGACCGAGTAACTCTTAATGCATACCCTGTGTATTTCAGTTCTCGTTAGTCTCTGCTTACTAAAGCATTCTCCAAGATTCCAATATCCCTTTTTTCAGCAATATATATAATCCCTATGGGACACCAATAGTAATTCTACTCTGTGGTGTATGTACTCTGTCAATTAAACGTTTTGCTGTTGTTGAGTTAATCAATTTAGAATCCATTCACAAATCTTGAATACTATAGGCTATATCCGGACGTTCTTACTGCCAATATAGTATAAAGGGATGTAACCACCTTTTAAGAGAGAAAAGTAACATAAAATGTTACCGATGATTGAACACTTCTGTTTCCTTAAGGGAGATATATTGACATTGTATAATGTATAAGCTAGAAGCAATATTGACAGCTTGTGATAGGGAAGGAAAGGCAATACGCTTCTTTCTTTATTATCAAAATGTTGCACATAAAATGGAGACTAGTAGATATGATAAAACATAATCTAACACATTTCTGAATATCATTGGGTTGCCACCATACTATTAAAAAGTATCAATAGTAGCATTGTGGTTTGATATGTCTATATGTTTTATATTTTTAGGTAAAAACATCCTTGTTCTGCATAGAAATACTATATTATGTTGTAAACCCATCTGAGACAGATAGTGCCCATCAACCTGTACTCATCGCACCTCGTTCCAGTGCCATCCTTTTCAATCTCCTCAGTGGAATGCACAGCATTGCAAGTGGTGCCGATGACATCACAACGGCACCATATTGTTTCACCATGGCAACCAGATGCCATTTGGTCTTCCAAAACCCTTACCCGAGCATCAGCATTGCATAGCACAGATTCCCGTGGTTTTTGATTCAAGCTGCCTTGTTTCTGTTTTTGACTGTTGACCTTATCCTGGACTCTGGTCTCTTGGTTCCTGTGATCTGGTTCCTTGATTTCTTCTGGTTCTGACTATGACTCTACCTTCATCTGCCACTTCTGATACCAGGCTGCAGTCCTTCTAGCTTCGGCCAGGGCTGCTTTAGAGCAAATAGTGCAACTGCATCGGGCCCACCAGCAGCAAATCACATGACTCATGTCTCTCAATCAATGCTCGACATAGCAGCATGTCTTAATTTCAACTGTTTCTGCATCCTGAGGATGCATATACTGTTGAATACAATGATGAAGCAGTGAGATGTCAGCTTCATTCTTCAACTTTCCCAAGCCTGTGCCCTCCTCAGTAGGCAGGCGTAATGCAGTGATGTCATCTTGCCATCTGAGCAGGATAGAGCAAAAGCTGAGGTATGATGTACCTAATTCAGCTGGGAATGGGACTAGGTGAGTATTACTTTATATGAATAAAACTACAAAGGCTTCACTATTGCGAGTGGAGACTACAGGGACAGCACTATTGCAAGCTGGGAACTAAGGAGGCTGCACTATTCTGAGGTGAGCACTAAGGGAGCAACACTATTGTAAGGTGCACTGCAGAGGCGTAACTACTATGTGGGGGCACTATAGGGTCATTCTTCTCTGTAGAGAACTAAGAAAGCACTCTATTTTGAAGGGGCCACTAAGGAGGAATAACTACTGTGTGTGGGCACTAAAGGGTAAAACTACTGTGTGGGAACAGTAATGTGTTAAAACAGCCCTGCATACAGCTTCAGCTGACTATGAACCTGTCTAGTCCTTCTGTCTCTCAACCATGGCACCACTCATTGTTTACATCACTCCAGGATGGACTAATTTCCATGCATTGTCTTCTGACCTCCGCTCAATTTTCAGATATCGGGGGTAGACGAATCAGCACATTAAGAGGTTGGGTAGGGAGTTATTTCTCTCCCCTCATTGAAGGAACATAATTATTATTATTATTTATTTGAAAGCACTATTTATTCCTTGGTGCTGTATATCAAGAGGGGAAACACATACTTAATATAAAAAATACAAATACACCGTGCCCACGAGAGATTGTAATCTACAAGGGATAGGGGAAGAACACAGTAGGTGTGGGTAAAAGCTACTCAACTGGCTAAGCGGCGGCAGCATGCTCATCGCTGGTAGTAGGCTTTCCTGAAGAGGTGGGTTTTCAGGATATTTTGAAGGTTTGGATCTTGGTTCAGAGTCTGATGTGCTGGGGTAGCGATTTCCAAAGTAGGGAAGAGGCACGTGAGAAATCTTTTAGATAATTGTGTGAAAAACTGATGGGAGGAGAACAAAGAAGGTTTTGTGAGGATCAGAGATTATGTGTGGGGATGAATTTGTGAAGCAGGTCAGATATGTAAGAAGGGGACAGATTTTAAACAGCCTTATATGTAGTTGTTAGTGTTTTAAACAGAATTTGCTGGCCAAAGGAGAGCCAGCGAATGGATTGGCGGAGGTACAAGGCAGAATAGAAACAAGGGTAGACGTGGATTAACCCGGCACTGGCAGCAGAGTTGAGAATAGATTGGATGGGTGCGAGAGTGCTAGATAGGAGGCCACAGAGGAGAACGTTGCAGTAGTCCAGAGAGGAGATAAGGGAAGTAAGGGTTTGGATTTGTGGCTTAAAGGAAAAGGCATAATCAGATGTTATCCCCAGCCAGCATACATGTGAGATTGGAGAAAGCATGGTGCTGTTAAAGGGGTTTTCTGAGACTTTTCTACTGATGACCTATCCTCTATCAGTATCTCATCGGTCTGGGTCCGCTGATCAGCTGTTTGAGAAGGCACCGGTGCTCACAGTAGTGCCATGGCCTTCTCTCAGCTTAGTCTCAGCCTGTGATGGCTAACCTCCGACACTCCATCTGTAGTAAAAAATTTGACTCCCACGATGTACACTTGCTTGGCTGTTCTCAGAACTCCATATAAATGAACAGAGCATGCTGAGAGTCGTAGTGTCACCACAGCTGGAGTGTCAGAGGTTAGCCACCTAGGCCATGGGACATCATGTTCATTGGACAAATGACCTCGATGCAGCTCAGCCCCATTGAAGCAAATGGTGCTGAGCTGCGATACCAAGCAAAGCTTCTATCACGGTCCTGCTCATTGCAGCAGCAGCGTATGGCAGCAGAGCATGAGAAGCTAGCCGCGCACACCAGTAGCCACGCCACGCTTCAGCACCTTGTTGAATCAATGCCACGTAGAATGAAGGCAGTTCTGAAGGCAAAAGGGGGTCCAACACCGTATTAGTATGCTGTTCCTAATAATTCTTTAGATGAGTGTAGATTCTAGTGTATTATACTGTGTATTTCCCAGTTGATAAATTATCCTTGGGAAACACAGTCCTCACCCCTGACCACCAGGACCAGGTAGCACTCTGTCAGTACATGGCGGCCTCCCCTCTCCGCCCCGCTGATCCGCTGTGTACTGGTGCTTATTCTGACATTAGGCTGGGTTCACATCCCATTTTTGCCATCCATTTAATGCATACCAAAAATGTATGCGTTAACAGATGCTTCAGACTGATGTCGTACAGTGGTGTCCGTTCACCATACAGTTCCATTGTAAAAAAAAAACATATACGTTAACGTGTGCATTTTTTTTACTGGACTCTGCAGGATAAAAAAATGTGGAGTGCTGCACATTTGTATGCATCAAACCAATAGGAAAAACATGATGTGAACCCACTGGGGGGGGGGGCATACAAAATTTTTCTGTGGAGCCCAGTCAGTTCTAGCCACATCACTGCACAGCTCCTTCTCTCCTCCAGGCGCGGCCCAGCGGTGTCTCACAGGGAGCTGCGGTTAGTGAATGACAGGACCGCCGGCTCTCCTGCGCTCCAGCAATGATAGGTATGTGAGGGGGCCACTGGGGGGGTCATTATACTGTGAGGGACCCTAGACAGTAAAATGACCCCCAGTTCCCCCCATTTAGTATATTGATCCCAAATGACCCTCGATTCAGTATGATGACCACCAGAGCCCCCATTCAATATAATGACCCCAAGTGACCACCATACAGTATAATGACCCCCAGTGCCCCCTCCATACAGTATAGCCCCCAGTGTGGGGGCCACTAGGGTCATTATTCTGAATGTGGGGCAACTGGGGGCTATTATTCTGAATAGAGGGCCACTTCGGGGTTATTATACTGTGTGTGGGGCCACTCGGGGTCATTATACTGTGTTTGGGGGCATTGGGTGGGTCATTATACTGTGGTCATTATACTCTATAGTCGCCACTGGTGATCATTATACCGTGTGGGAGCCACAGAGTGACTGTACAAAAATGCCTCAAGGGGGCCCACTGGGATTTATCGCCCAAGGGCCCGCATGAACCTGGAGCCTGGGGTACAGTGTTCATAATGGGAGATTTTAACTGTGGATGTAGTGCGGCTGTGGATGTAGTGTTTCTGGATTTTGCAAAGGTTTTTGATACTGTCCCTCATAGACGGTTAATAGGTAAAATAAGGTCTATAGCAGTGATGGCGAACCTATGGCACGGGTGCCAGAGGCGGCACTCAGAGCCCTCTCTGTGGGCACCCACACCCTGGAAAAAGTCTATGGTGTACCAATATGCCTTAGACTTTTTCTGCCATTCAGCAGCACATGGCGCACTATGAACAGCACAGGTGCAGCGTACTCAAGTTGTGTGTAGAAATGTGTTCCTGGGTGTAGTAGTGCAATAGACACTAACCTGAGACGGCTGACTCTCTGCATAGGCAGGTGATGGTAGGAAAATGTTTGTGACGCCAGTGCCAATTAAACGGTGGCACGCCGTTTACTGATAACAGGAATAAATGAGGAACCATGTGATGTTAAAACAGAACTCCAACTTTAGTAGTTTTCATATAGAGACATTAACGGAATCGCAGTTCCTTGGCATACAGTTGATTTTTCAATACAGTTGATGCAGGCAATACAGATTAAGCAAGGTGACTTCAAAGTGTGAAACACAGGACTTGCAGTACAGGAGCTTGCACTCTATTCCTGACTGATCCTGGGACATAGAAAATCTTCTCCAAGGCCCAATACCCTAGCTCTGGCGTATATCCTTGGTTTTATCTTTATAAAATACCTCCTCTGTTGTCTTGAGTACCTCTTGCTTCTCTGAGCTTGCCCCTGTCTCTCTCTCAGCTTCCTCAGACTCTAGAAACTTCTGAACTCCCTTCCTAGGCTAGGCCCTGCCTATTTATACTAACCAGGGGGCTCCCTCTGCTGGCTGAAATATGAATTGCCTGCTGCAGGCCTAACTCTCTTAAAGGGAAATACACGTTATGATATAGCAGTGTCGGGTAACCTACCCGTATGCTGCACACCCCCAGACTTTAACGTGAGTAAGGCCTCGTACTCACACACACCTTCCTGAATCGGCATAACATGGTACATAACATTGACATTACATTATAATATGATAAATAATTGTTTCACACATAAAAAACATAACATTGGTAACTTCATAAATAAGTGAAGCAAGGGAAAGGGGCGTCTTCTTGCTTCTTAGGCACGGCCGCTGACCTGGCACAGCGGACTTAGGGTGAACCAGGTTAGTCCATTTGTCTTTGGTGGCAGTATAATAACAGAACTACCCAGGGGTTTCCTGTGGGTGTATCACAGGCAAGGGCTCACGTGGAGGAGTCCATTCTTGCGCACAAATGTCCAGCAAGGTATTACCAGTAGCAACTGTTTGGGAGGAGACACCACCAGAATAGTCAAAGTCCCCTAAACGGACTGGCGGGCGTCCCCTGGTCATCCGGGTAGACCTTCTCAAAACAGGGGTCTCCTCTTCCCTTAGCAACGAGGTAGAAGAGAGAGGAGCAACAGGAGGGTCTCCATCAGGGAGATCTTGGTCAGGAACAACAGGAACAACTGGAACAATTAGATCCACTAGAGGGGGAACTGGATCCGGGGCATCTTGAACCAGCTCTTCCGGAGGTAAAGCTACAGTAGGTGCCGGAGCAGGCACCAGCAAGTTCAACCAAGGTGTCAGAAGCCAATGCATGGGATCAGCGTCATACCTCAGACTACTAACAGCCTGCATAGGATCCTCGGGCTGTATTGCTGACTCTGACACAGGATATTCAGATCCAGAACTCTCGGCACTAGGTTCTGGTGTCAGGCAGAGCTTCAACCGGTTTCGGTGTACAATTTGGGATCCCTTGTCTTCCCGGGTGATCTCATAAGTGTGAGTTCCAACATTTGGGATTGCAGTGATAACATAGGGACTTCGCTCCCACTTACTGTCCAATTTACTGGTACGGCGGTTATTCTTTAACCATACCACAGCCCCTATTGTCAAGGGTTCTGCATGGGCTGCTTGATCATAGTCTCTCTGCTGTCGGTCCCTAGCATAGTCCATACGCTCCTGAACAATGGCTTTGGCTGTATTCAATCGCCTTTGATGTTCAGCAACCCAGTCGGTGTTAGGTAATGGGTTAATGCAATCAGGTACGTGTATGTCCAATGAATGATCAGCAGGCAATGTCCCTTGGCGCCCAAACATCAAATAAAAGGGGGTATACCCGGTGGAACAATGTATGGTATGATTGTATGTGAACATGAGCTGTGGCAACAGATTAGGCCAATCTCCTCTGGTTTCAGGAGGCACGGCCCTCAGCATCTCTATCAAGGTCTGATTCATTTTTTCACATAATCCATTACCTTGAGGATGGTAGGCCGTTGTCCGGATCTTCTTACAGCTGTGTAAGCGGCACAGTTCATGGAACAGATGGGACTCAAAAGCAGGTCCTTGGTCGGTGAGGATCTTTTCTGGACATCCATAGGGCAGGAGGAAGTGCTTCCAGAACATTTCGGCTGTAGTCTTGGCTGTCTGGTCTCTCACAGGCACTGCTACAACAAACTTTGTGAAATGGTCAATAATAGTCATGGCATAAGCATACCCTGAGCGACTAGGCTCCAGTTTCACATGGTCGATGGCGACAAGTTCAAGAGGACGAGTACTTACAATGGGTCTCAGTGGTGCCCTCTGATCATGGTGCTCACTTCGTTTTAAGGCACAGGCTACACACTCCCGACACCACTTCTCCATGTCTTCTCTCATGCCCACCTAGTAAAACCGCTGGCGGATAGTAGCCTCAGTCTTTTGGACCCCAAAGTGCCCGGATTGATTGTGGTACATCTCCAACACCATACCTGCATCTCGTCGGGGTATGAGAATCTGGTGTACTCTTTCGTTGGACACTGGGTCTAGGCTTCTCCGTAGCAATAGGCCCTTTTGTATGAAGAGTTGATGGCGCTGTCTCCACAGTTTGATGAGCTCAGGATCTGCACTCTTACGCCGAATCCTCTCAGGGGCTCTGCCACTAGTAATGAAGTCCAACAACTCACCCAGCACTCTACTTTCAGACTGTAGTTTCACCCACCTTTCTTCCTTAGGATCAGGCCTACTGGAGGGTGAAGGAACTGCAGCTCTGTCATTGGTAGCTCGAGCCTGATCCTGTTGAGCAAATTTGTTATAGAAAGCCGGCATCTCTACATCTTCCCAAGCATCTCGCACATCATCAGGAGCTGTCTCTGTGGGAAGCCTGGATAAAGCATCAGCATTATCATTAGTACGTCCAGCACGATATTTTACAGAGAAATCATAGTTGGCGAGGCGAGAGGCCCATCTCTGCTCCAAGGCCCCTAATTTAGCTGTATTTAGATGTGCCAGAGGGTTATTGTCAGTGAATGCAATGAACAGGGTGGCGGCTAGATAATCCTTGAATTTTTCTGTCACCGCCCACACTAATGCCAGGAACTCTAGTTTGAAGGAACTATAATTCTGGTCATTTTTCTCAGCTCCTTTCAGGGAGCGGCTTGCATATGCTATCACTCTCTCTTTTCCCTCTTGGATTTGGGCTAACACAGCTCCCAGGCCTCGCTTGCTAGCATCGGTATAAAGATGGAAAGGCTTGCTATAATCTGGATAACCTAACACAGGAGGCTCGGTCAGTTTCTTTTTTAGCAATTGGAACGCTATCTCTCTTTCCTCATTCCACTCAATGGGCACAGGAGTTCTAGGACTTTTCTTGGGTTGCCCCCTCAAGAGCTCCTGGATAGGATCAGCTATTTGAGCAAAATGGGGGATAAAACGTCTATAGTAGCCGGCAAAACCAAGGAAACCCCTCACCTCTTTGACGGTAGTGGGGACCGGCCAATTACGGACAGCCGCTATCTTATCAGGGTCAGGTTGCACGCCCTCTCCGCTTACCACATGCCCCAGGTATCTTACTGCAGGTTTGAGCAGGTGACACTTGGATGGCTTTACCTTCAAGCCATATTTGATAAGGATTTCAAATACTTCTGCCAAATGTTTCAGATGGTCTTCATATGTTTTTGAGTACACAATGACGTCATCTAGATACAGCAGCACTGTTTCGAAGTTTTTGTGACCCAAACACCGTTCCATTAGTCTCTGGAAAGTTCCTGGGGCATTACATAGCCCGAACGGCATACAATTGAATTCGAACAGGCCCATGGGAGTAGTGAAAGCAGTCTTTTCCCTATCTGCAGGGGCCATGGGTACTTGCCAGTAGCCACTGGTCAAGTCCAAGGTGGAGAAATAGGCAGAGGAGCCCAGAGCAGTTAGCGACTCCTCAATGCGGGGCAGTGGGTATGCATCTTTGTGGGTTATTTGATTAATTTTCCTATAATCCACACAGAAACGGATACCACCGTCCTTCTTCTTTACAAGGACTAGGGGTGCAGCCCACGGACTACGGCTGTCCCGGATTACATTAGAGTCATTTCCTTTACAGTCTGATATGAAGTAGGCGGTAAGGGTCTGTATCTTTCCTTGATAGGAGGATGAGAGCCAGTAGGTATGGTGTGTTGTATGGCACTCACCTCTCCATAATCCGTAGCATGCTTACTGAAGGCCTGGTGGTACTCTTTGACAAGCTGTATAATCCCTTCTTGTTGTTGTTGGGGGGTAGTCTCGTCCCCCACATGGAGCTCTTCCCACCAGGGCACTTGTGGCTGGGTCACCGGCGAACATCCGCTGACTGCAGCTGGCGGCTTTTCTGTCACTGGGAGACGAATGATGTCTTGGAAGGACACCTGGGACAGCTGGGCAACACGGCAATGCTTAGTAAGCGCAACAGGATGATCACTCAGGTTAATCAGACGGACAGGTACTTTACCTTGGGAGACGTTCACCAGGCACTTGGCAGCTCTCACATAAGGGTAATCCTCCATCTGGATTGGTTCCACCAGGGCTGGATAATCTCGGCCTTGGACTCCCAGGACAGCACGACACCATAAAAGAGTTTGAGAATTAGGAGGCAAAGTCACAGGCTTAATATCACTAATCCTGGCAGTACAAATTTCTCCTTTCCCATTAGCAAACCTCTGCTGGGCACTTAACACAGTAATAGTCTTTTGAATCACCCTCCTGGATGCAGAGGAAGCAGTGGGCAAAGTCTGATGTAATACAGCAAGTATTTCTGAATAACAGTTTTTGAAGACATTGGTGCCTAGAATGACAGGATGTCCTCCTCTGTCACCGGCCTGTACTACGATCACTCCCTGTTGAGGCAGGGTTACTTCTCCCACCTGCAGGGTGGGTTCCCAGTATCCATGAATCTTTACTGGTTTGCCATTGCTGGCGATAATTTCCACCCAGGATTCAGGCGGTTGAGTCAACTGGTTGGTGTCCCAGAACTTTTCAAATGCAGGCAGCTGAATAGTAGTGACCTGAGACCCAGTATCTAATAGGGCTTCAAAGGGGACCCCGTTGATCTCGATATTGATTTTAGGATGGGATCCTACATAACGTGGCATCCAATTTGGATCCTCTGGACCTAGTGTTCTACCTCCCGAGGGGTGGTCCTCAGCCTCAGGGGTTGCCCGTTTAACTGCCAGCACGTGGATTCTGTGTGTCCCAGCTTTTTGCAGTATGTACACACGGGCCGCTTGCGATCTCTATTACGCCTCCCAGGATCCCTGGGGTGAGTCTCTTGGTAAGGAGGTGGGAACGGCCTAGGAGGTGACAGGAATTCTTCTTCTGTCATTATGGGTTTTTCCCATTCCTCTATTTTTCTGCACACTTTCTCTAGACTTTTAGTGAGGTGATTTACTTGCTCTGTCAGCATGGCAATAGTATCGGTAGCTGACACTTGAACAGCTTGACCGGCCTGAGCTTGGTTAGAGATAAGCGGTTTCACCCTGCAGGCTGATGACTCAGGTGGGGTGCTCAACTCCGTAGATACTGCTGATCCCAGAATTTTTATAGCCAGTTCTTTAAAGTCCAGAAAGGCACTGTTAGGGTGCTGGGCAGACAGCATCTTTAATTGGGTCCTTATTTGCTCACTAGACACCCCGTTGATAAATTGTTCCCTCAGGGTCTGGTCCTGGTTATCAGCCTCTTTGGGATCTATCTGAATTACAGCCCCTAAAGCCTCCTGAAGTGATAGGGCATAGTCACGGAGGGACTCACCGGACTTCTGTTTCTTGCCAAAGAAGTGCATCTTTATCTCTGAGGCAGTCCTAGTTTCAAAAGTGGCCCTGAGGCGGGTGAATATCTGTTCTAGAGTACTCCGCTCAGTAGCAGGCCAGGATAATACCTCCCTGCGGGCAGCTCCCTCCAGCTGCGCTAGCAGGATTTCCATTTGCTGGTCGGCATTTATGGGGTACAGTTTGAATAATGCCAGCAACTTTTCTTTAAAGTCCCTTAGGGTATGGGTCTCTCCTCTGTAGCGGGGGAACCATGGGGCCCCGAAATAGTAAGGCATGGTAAAGGGCATCATGCTGGGGGCTGTAGGATGATTAGGAGCCGCAAGCTCTCCCGGGGCCGGCTGCTCAGGCACTCCCGGTTCTGACATGGTAGTCTATTGAGATATGGCCGCTGGCGACTAAAGGGGCCGGAACAATCCCCTTCCCTCCGGTTACAAGTTCTTACCGGTATCGCCGGGTTTGCGCAGTCCAAGTCTCGAGAGATTCCGGACGTCCTGAGTACGCGGTGACGTAGAAGAAGCAGGGCCGCGGCGGTGCGATGATGACGAGGGGCGGGATTCTTTGTGTCTTTGAAGGGATCCGCCCACGAAGGTCCTCAGCAGCGCGGGAAACTTTACTCCAGGCGGCCGGTGGCCATCTTTAGCAAAACGCTGTCCATTCACTGACAGCAAGCAGGATTGTAAAAAGTCCACAAAACCACACTCCAATGTGGCGATTTTCTTCCTCTTGGTAGCGCAACACTGCACAGCGCTTTTTAGAGGTTTTAGGAACACTTTTGGTATGATTTTCAGTCCACAAAGTCCACTTTAAATAAACAGGCAATTTGTCACTTTGGTCATAGGGCAACTGTATAAGGCACAAAGTTCACGCTTCTTGCACTATAAAGCGTGCGTATCCTGTTCGTGACGCCAAAAGAGAGGTGCAGCGTACTCAAGTTGTGTGTAGAAATGTGTTCCTGGGTGTAGTAGTGCAATAGACACTAACCTGAGACGGCTGACTCTCTGCATAGGCAGGTGATGGTAGGAAAATGTTCGTGACGCCAGTGCCAATTAAACGGTGGCACGCCGTTTACTGATAACAGGAATAAATGAGGAACCATGTGATGTTAAAACAGAACTCCAACTTTAGTAGTTTTCATATAGAGACATTAACGGAATCGCAGTTCCTTGGCATACAGTTGATTTTTCAATACAGTTGATGCAGGCAATACAGATTAAGCAAGGTGACTTCAGAGTGTGAAACACAGGACTTGCAGTACAGGAGCTTGCACTCTATTCCTGACTGATCCTGGGACATAGAAAATCTTCTCCAAGGCCCAATACCCTAGCTCTGGCGTATATCCTTGGTTTTATCTTTATAAAATACCTCCTCTGTTGTCTTGAGTACCTCTTGCTTCTCTGAGCTTGCCCCTGTCTCTCTCTCAGCTTCCTCAGACTCTAGAAACTTCTGAACTCCCTTCCTAGGCTAGGCCCTGCCTATTTATACTAACCAGGGGGCTCCCTCTGCTGGCTGAAATATGAATTGTCTGCTGCAGGCCTAACTCTCTTAAAGGGAAATACACGTTATGATATAGCAGTGTCGGGTAACCTACCCGTATGCTGCACAGGCAGTGGACTGAATGTAGACAGGATATTGTAAATAAATGATAAAGTACATGGAAGATATTCTATATTGGACTGTAGTATTCAAGGTAAATTGCTGTGTTGGCACTTTGCGATAAATAAGTGGATTTATGTTGCAGTTTGGGCACTCGGTCTGTAAAAGGTTCACCATCACTGGTCTATAGGCTTGGAAAGTATAGTTTGTAATTGGATTGAAAACTGGCTAAAGGCCCATGTCCAGAGAGTTATGGTCAATGATTCCTATTCAGAATGGTCCCAGGTTATAAGTGGTGTACCCCAAGGTTCAGTGCTGGGCCTTTTATTATTTAATTTATTTATTAATGATATAGAGGATGGGATTAATAGCACTATATTTATTTTTGCAGATGACACTAAACTATATAGAACTGTACAGTCTATGGAAGATGTCCATAAACTACACGCTGACTTGAACACTCTGAGTGATTGGGCATCAACTTGGCAAATGAGGTTCAATGTGGACAAAAGTAAAGTTATGCATTTGGTAGTAATAATCTCTGTGCATCATATGTCCTAGGTGATGTAACACTGGGAGAGTGACTTATAGAGAAGGATTTGTGTGTCCTTGTGGATGGTAGAATAAATTGCAGCATACAGTCTCAATCAGCTGCTTCTAAGGCCACCAGGATATTGTCATGCATTAAACGAGGCATGGACTCTCGGGACGTTGATGTAATATTACCACTTTACAAAGCAATGGTGCGGCCTCATCTGGAATATGCAGTTCAGTTCTGGGCACCAGTCCATAGAAAGGACGCACTGCAGCTGGAAAAAGTACAGAGGAGAGCGACTAAACTGATAAGGGGAATTAGTTATGAAGAAAGATTAAAAGAATTGAATTTATTTAGTCTTGAGAAGAGACATCTAAGGGGGGAAATGATTAACATATACAAATATATAAATGGGCCATGCAAAAAATACGGTGAAAAGCTGTTCCGTGTAAAATGCGCTCAAAAGACAAGGGGGTACTGCCTCCGATTGGAGAGGAAAAAGTTTAGTCTCCGGATTCCGGAAGCCTCCAAGCTTCTTTACTGTAAGAACTGTGAATCTGTGCAATAGACTTCCTCAGGATGTGGTCACAGCAGGAACAGTAGATAGTTTCAAAAAGGGTTTAGACTAATTCTTAAAAGTAAAAAACATTAATGCTTATGAAAACGTGTAGAAATCGGAGTCTCAATTCCTTTTGAGATTTGCATCCCCACTTATCCCTTGGTTGAACTTGATGGACACATGTCTTTTTTCAACCGTATTAACTATGTAACTATGATATACTGTAAGAGTAGTGAAGTAGTAGAAGAGGTGAGTACTGACATGAAGTTGTTAGTATGAGATTAAGTCTTCCTTGGAGTGAGTATGTTCTGCAACTCTGGAAGCTTGACTCAGTTTTTTTATCTGGTGGGTGTGCCAGGCTTGTCAATTAATTTTCCAGATTCTGGTGTGTGTGAGGCAGCATCAAGGGCTGAAGTAATTGTGTTGCTGTAAAAAGCAGCATCTGTGTCAGCAAAAGGAAGATATGATGGACAACGGTAAGAGAGAGCCAGAGAGTGTGTGAATGGAGAGATGTTTGAGGTTTCTACAAGGGAGTGCTAGTTTATGAGTTGGATTGGCAGTTGAAGAGAGAGTGGTTGAGAATGTAAAACGATTGTGGGCAAAGAGGGGTAGAGGAGAGACTAAATAGGGAGCAGAAGTGGGTGAAGACCAGGTATAGAGTGTGTCTGTCTCTGTGGGTGGCTGTGGAGTACCATTGTGTGCAGCCAAAAGAGGAAGTAAGAGATAGGAGTTTGTAGGCAGTTGCATTGTATATGTCAACAGGGATGTTAATATCCAGCATGATTATGGTGGGGATGTCAGCCAATAGGAAGTGTAGAAGTCAGATACTGAAGTGGTCAAAAAAGGTGGTAGCAGGGCCTGGTGGATGGTAGATGATGGAAGTTGGAGGGAGAGAAGATTTAGATAGTGACCTTCAAAAGAGTGGAGGTTGACAAAGGATGGAGGTGGGTTGAAGGAGCAGTTATCTAATAAGAGGAGGCTCACACCACTACCATGTCTGGACGGAGAGTGTGCGGAAATTGGAGTTTGCATAGTAGACTGCAGCAGGGGAGGCTATGTTGGTGGGTGTCGACTCAGCCATGTTTCAGTGAAACCAAGGAAGGCAAATGTCTGGGAAATGAAGAGGTTGTGGATGTAGAAAAGCTTATTGCAAATGGAACATTATTTTCCTAATGCTCCACATAGAGAGACTGGGAGAGGAGCAAGTGAATGGGTATGAGGCTAGAGAAGTAAAAGCACTTTATGGTAGGAGGTCGGCAATAGAACAGTCAGGATTAGACAAGGGGGCCCAGGATTAGGAGATTTGTCTGAAGCAGTCAGAAGAAGTAAAGATAGTAATAGCATGTAAGGGTAGAATAGGGCACAAGGTAGATGAGTGTGTTTAGAAAAGGTTTTAGTGCTTAGGAGGAGGTCGGCGGAAGCAGTGAGGGGGGCGGCCAGATAAATAGCTCCTTGTCAGGTGTAGGAATAGTGGGGTGATGAAATATTTTGAGGGATATGGAAGCTATGATGGTAAATACAAAAGAAAACATGCTTAGTTAGTATAGGTGTAGAGGAAAAAGATGACAGAACTGGTAAGGGAAATAACATTATCTTCTGGTCACTTCTGGTTTAATTCCTGGTATAATTCTTGCTGTACACTTAAATGTTGCACTTGGATGTTGATGAAATGACCAAGGTCACAAATGACCAGATATCTCCAATATATACAAC
Organism: Bufo bufo; assembly: GCF_905171765.1. Taxonomy (NCBI): domain Eukaryota; kingdom Metazoa; phylum Chordata; class Amphibia; order Anura; family Bufonidae; genus Bufo; species Bufo bufo. Next base: position 300,647,848 of record NC_053389.1, on the reverse strand, counting down.
TAAGGAATGCTAATGAATGATACAATATAAAAGGGTATTTTTTGTACTGGCGCACACTATAAGGGGGTAAAATCCTCCTGAAAAAGCATTAGTGAAACGTGCGTCGAGGACTACGCCAGACAGAGACAGCCCACACATACACTGCTGGATATTGGGTAAGAAGGAGATTCTGACCGCTTCGATACATATATTGTAGCATCATTGTGATGCGCTGATTTGTTTATACCGCACAGGTCAGACTATATGGATGTCATCTATGCCCCATATATCCATACCATATGGTGTTTATAGCTAGAGGCAGCTTCTATATCATATGCTGGTCTAGATACATTATACACAGTGTTCCCACATAGTGACTGTGGGCTCAACAGTGATTTTTTACCAGTTGGTAGCGGTGTTATTGTGAACTGCCCCTGTAGGCACTCTGTATGGTCTCTACAAATATGTATTTGTTTGTATGTTTTTATGTCATAATAAAGATTAAATTTTATTGGGTATCATATAGTACCGGTTCTCTTTTGTTGGTAAATATATTAAGGAGGTACACCCTTGCTAATACAAGGCTGTGTTGATCCAGTTGAATACTATAAGGGGGTATTTGCACTGACACATTATAAGGGGGTAGTTTTTGTACTGGTGCACATTATAGGGGTATTTTTTGTACTGGCTCACATTACAAGAGGGGAAACAATAACTATATGTGTCAGGGACACTATTTGCTTGGCGCAGTTATTTTTTAGGGCACTGTGATCTAATAGATATTAAAGGAGGCACTATCTGTGTGGTACTAGTATTTTCAGGGGGACTGTTTCTGCAGTATAGTATTGGGGAGCACAGCGTGCACAGTATTGGGGATGTCAGGATCGGATGTTCAGGAGGTGGGAGGATGATGAAAAATTAGGAAACTCAGATTTCTGTTTGCCAAACTCAGCAGAGATGATAGATGGCTAAAATAAATCATCGTGGGGGTCTGGTTAGAATGGAGAAGATGAGGAAAGAGAATATCTACATCAGAGGAGACATCACTGATTATATAAGAGTTATATGACGCTGTATTACCCTGTATAACTTGTAGTGCTGTATGTGATGTCTTTAACAGTAGGACTGGAGGGAAGGGGTTAGGAAGAAAATTTGGAGCTGTTTAAATTCTTACCTCGGGCAGCAGAAGGGCTAGGTGCACCCTTGCAACAAAGCACTGAGGGAAGGGGGACCCAAGCAAAACTTTTGCACCAGGACCCATGAGCGTTTAGCTACGTCCTTGGTAAGCACTAATGCGGTCATTTATTAAGACCGACATTTTAAACACCAGTCCTAATACACTTGCACTGGTGCATGATGCGCCTAAGCTATGTAGAGGCGCTAGCCTCTACTTAACTTACTGTAGGTGTGTCTACCGCCGACTTAAATTTACGCTTAAAACAGATGATAAATGATACATGCCAGCTGGTCCACCCCCTTCCACGCCATGACCCCTTTTTAGACCAAGCGTGAGCAGGGAAAAAGTCTCAGATTCGGCGGCAAATCCACTTTAGCATATATCTAATAATAAATAACCCCCAAGTGTTTACCTGGCAAGTATGCCACAAAATCCTGTTAATGCACTTTGAACATAGCCTTAGATTGTGACCCATCATCTCTGTGGACTGGAAGAAAGGCCTATTGAACAAACTACTCCAGAAGGATAACTTCCAACTTCTGGACGGAGGAAAAGGGGGCAGTAACATGCTGTGTAAGCAGCCGGTAATCACAATATTTTTTTCTGAGCTCCAACATTACTTATAATAAATAATTTTATTAATATAAAGTATAAGGGGTCGGAGCTTCATTTGTCTTATATGCAGCTGCAACAAATTATTCTTCATATTAATATAATGACTTATTTTCCATGTAGAAGTCATTTTTGGAAAACATTATAATGACAGTTAGTATTTAAGAAAATCTATCATTAGAAAAAAAGAACAATATTTGTCTTTTAAAATAATTTTACTGAAATAACAAGAACAATTATGGCCAATTATGGAACATACAAATACTGGAAAAGTACAAGAAGCAATAAAATGAAAATAAGTTGTATACAGTGAATGGAAAAGAGTCATAAACATGGCATAAACCTAAAATATTAGGGGATGTGGAATGATAGAGAAACCTCAAAGAAAGGAGGACAATAGAGTGAATTTCCCAAAATTCGTTTCAGGTCCAACTCAGTTGAATCAGCCGTCAAATTTGATTCGGTCAGAACAAACTGACCCAAATCAAAAGTGTTCCAATTGCCCTAAAAAAATATGTATGACACTCTAGGGTCACCTAGGACTGTATCCAGACCCTTTCAAGCTCTTTAATGCCAGTATAGCATTAGTAATATCAAAGTGACAGTGACATATAAGTCTATATCCTTATCATATTGAGAATTATGGGGGTCATTTGTCATGGTGTAAAGTATAAGTGGCTTAGTTGCCCATAGCAACCAATCAGATTCCACCTTTCATTTTTGAAAGCTCTTTTGGAAAATGAAAGGAGGAATCTGATTGGTTACTATGGGAAACAAAGCCAGTTCTACGTTATACCAGCATGATAAATGACTCCCTCAGTTTTTTTTTAGAAAACTAATAAATGTTAATAGTTTCTTTATAATCATATATTGTCTGTGAATAAACCATTAGCTCACATAAAACAAAAACCCCTAAAACATAACTTTTAATAATATATATAATATATATATATTTTTTTCTTTTTATTTAATCCAGTAAAGTACAAAAAGAGCAGTAATAATACATTTAACAATTACATAATAAAAACATCAGTCATCAACCAAGAGGAAGTAAGAGTGCTTAATACAATTGCACCAATAAGAGTAGTAGGGTATTCGTTCCCCTGCCACTAAAACATCCCCTACATGGAGATACTTGTCCTATCCAGTACACTACAGTAAATAGCACATTACTTATATTACCTTTAAACCTTTATTCCTTATTTCCCCCCTCCCCCCCATCCCACCCTTCCCAAACCCAATCCCCCCACCCTATATCCACCGGGAAGGAGGGGGGGTGGAGGGGGAGGACAAAAAACAAATAGGTAAAAAAAAAATTATATATATATATATATATATATATATATATATATATATTTATTTATATGTATATATATATATATATATAATATTAATAACCCGCACATATATAAAATGATTATCGATAATTGCCCACAGATTAACTAGTGTGACTGGATATTTTCTATTAGATACAAGGGGCACAAGTAGGGCTAATTTTATACAGTCAGGCATGCACGGTTCTCCGGTGTATTAGAATCCATCTTGTTGAGGGCATTTGGGGATAAGGTTATTACTGGTGAAGAATTTAAATGAATGATTCCCAAAAATCCTCAATTTCCCACTTTTTATGCCCTTCCAAAAATACATAAAGGGTACCCTCCGTTAAAAGGCCGTCCGATCATTTCAGGGGTCAATTCTATCACACAAAATAGCAGTGCATATATTAATGAGATTCTTAGTCCTTTTGTAACGTCTTTGCCTTCTTATATACGTGACACTACAGATCTGATGACAAAGATAGAAAACATCACAATTGATAACAAGGTGTACTTGCCTCAATAGATGTGGAGGCACTATATACCAGTATACGACACCAATATGGCCTGATGGCAACAGAATATTTTTTGAAAACCAAGGGTATACGGTACAAGACTCATAACAAATATGTACTAGAAATCTTAGAGTTTATTCTTCTACACAATAACTTTTTGTTTGATGGACAATTTGTTCACCAGCTCAGGGGGACTGCAATGGGGAGCCCATGTGCGTCCAGTTATGCAAATCTCCTTCTGGGCTGGTGGGAAGATACTATAGTGTTTGATGAATGCCATGAACAATGGACCCCCCATATTATCTTCTGGGGCCAGTAAATTGACGACATTTTGATATTGTGGGATGGGTCTGTTGACCTATTTAAATCTTTTATTTTCTTAATTCTAATGACATAGGCCTCATATTCACCCACGAAATCCATGACATCTTTATAACTAAGAGAAATTGGGAGTTACGCACTGAGACTTATCGGAAGCCAACATTGACTAATAGTCTCTTGAGGTGGGACAGTTACCATCCCCCAAATCTGAAAAAGGGCATCCCTAAGGGCCAATACCTACGTATTAGAAGGAATTGCTCTACATCTGAGTCATTTAGAAAACAAGCCAATGATTTACGTGAACGTTTTTTGTCAAAGAGGATACTCCTCTGAGATTCTGAAAGACGCATTCAAATACTCCTTACAAAAAGAGAGACATTCTCTCATTGCCGCTAGCCTACATTCCAAAAAAGAAGATAAAATCATGAGGATAATAGGCACTTTTGATGAACAGAGGTATTGGAGGTTACTTCTGTCTGATCCCACGATAAGTGGCCTTATTCCCCCACAACCATTAATCACGTATAGAAAAGGCAGATTGATTAAGAATAGACTGGTACACAGTCACTACACTAAACCACAGGAAAAGGGCACTTGGCTAGATCGAAAACCGTTTGGCACATTTGGATGTGGAAACAACTATATTTTTTGCCCTTTGATCCTGAAGTCAACCCCCTCACTAGAGTCTCAACTGGTATTACTTACAAAATGTGAGACTTTGCTAACTGTAAGACCCAAGGTGTGATTTATCTTTGTACCTGTGACTGTCCCCTCAAAGCGTGAATCAAGATGCAGGGTAGGCGATCATCTTGGAGATATAGGTCATCACCGGGACAAACCCATAGCACGCCACATTTTGGAGTATCATAATGGTGACTAGTAGTGTCGATCGAGCACCAAACTGCTCAGGTGCTTGAGTAGACCACTTTGGGATGCTCAGGTGCTCAGCAGAGCACCCGAGCACAATGGAAGTCAATGGGAGAAGCCGAGCATTAAACCAGGCTCCCCCTGCTCTGAAAAGGGGAGGGTGTCTGGTTCACAGGAAAAGGTCAGAAATTAATGGAAACATCACTGAAATGGTTCGGGAACAGCATGGGGAGGATTTCTGGATGCATCTTGGACTCCCAGGTCGCTGCTGGGAACGATGTTGTCCGAGTAGTATGCCACTTTTACAGACTGACAATAATACGCACCAAACCTAAGATAAAATGGATTTTAGAGGGAAAATTGTTAGGAAACATTCTTTTCTGTATATTTACTTGTATATAAAGTGCAAGTGCTGCCAATAATTACAAGGAAGAGGCACTCCGATACAACCTGTATGTTACATAAAGTAGGGCCTCATTCACATTGTGGTACAATTGTTCAGGTAGTGGGACTCCTACACTCATAAAGCCTATGCACTAAGTGAAAGGGCTGCCAAAAATTACAAGGAACCGGCACTCCAATACACCCTTTATTACACATAAAGGAGGGCATCATACACACCCTTGAAAAATTATGATTGATGGCCTGCTGGTGACCCTCAAAAACATTAGGAGCAAGGTCCTGCTGGTGACCCTCTAAAACAATAGGGGTGAGGGCCTGCTTCTGATCTGACCATCTAAAACATTAGGGGTGTGGGTCTGCTGCTGAGCTGACCATCTTAAACATTAGGCCTCATGCACACGACAGTATTTTTTCACGGTCCGCAAAACGGGGTTCCGTTGTTCCGTGATCCATTTCCGTTTTTTTCCTGTGTGTCTTCCTTGATTTTTGGAGGTTCACCAGACATGAAAAGTGAAAAAATAATCTAAGTCAAGTTTGCCGGACGCGGATGATAATCTTGTGTGCCTCCGTGTTTTTTCATGGACTCATTGACTTGAATGGGTCCGCGAACCGTTGGGACAGGTCATATTTTTTTCACGGACTGGAAACATGGATCACGGACGCGGATGACAAACGGTGCATTTTCCGAGTTTTCAACGGACCCATTGAAAGTCAATAGGTCCGCAGAAAATCACGGAAAACGGAACAACGGACAGGGAACACAACAACGGTTGTGTGCATGAGGCCTTATGCTGCTGATCTGACCATGTAAAAAATTAGGGGTGAGGGTCTGCTGCTGATCTGACCTTCTAAAACATTAGGGGTGAGGGTCTGCTGTTGATCTGACCTTCTAAAACACTAGGGGTGAGGGTCTGCTGTTGATCTGACCTTCTAAAACAATAGGGGTGAGGGTCTGCTGCTGATCTGACCTTCCAAAACAATAGGGGTGAGGGTCTGCTGCTGATCTGACCTTCTAAAACATTAGGGGTGAGGGTCTGCTGCTGAGCTGACCATCTAAAACATTGGGGGTGAGGGTCTGCTGCTGAGCTGACCATCTAAACAATTAGGGGTGAAAGTCTGCTGCTGATCTGACCTTCTAAAACATTAGGGGTGAGGGTCTGCAGCTGAGCAGATCATCTAAAACATTAGGGGCGAGGGTCTGCTGCTGATTTGACCTTCTAAAACATTAGGGGTGAGGGTCTGCTGCTGATCTGACCTTCTAAAACATTAGGTGTGAGGGTCTGCTGCTGAGCTGACCATCTAAAACATTAGGGGTGAGGGCCTGCTGCTGATCTGACCATCTAAAACATTAGGGGTGAGGGTTTGCTGCTGAGCTGACCTCAAAAACATTAGGAGCGAAGGCAGCCTAATAAGTATGTTGATATGATGGAGGAGGAGGAGGACGAGAAAAGGAAGATTGAACCATATATCCTTTTTTGTGGTGGAAGGGGTGCATGGGAATACAGTGTATTTAATACACCATAAAAGTCACATTTAAAGTGCCTTTATGTTCACCCGCTTTCCTCTGGTGGAGTATAGTCAGGGTGTCACGGATGAAGTTGCAGATAGCTGGAAGTTATGAATAAATGTCCGACTGGCTTGATCCTAAACTAAGGAGCATATAGGTGACCCCTATAAAACCCTAAGAGTTCACCCTGACTGCTAAGCACATACAAGGGTCTCAAAGGTAGACGATTGTATGCCCCCGTACCTAAGACTTTGTGACACCTGAAAACCCTATAATAGTGAGGGGACACGACCACCGGCTCCCTGCACTTCATACGGAGGGAGTTAGGGTTACCTAGAATCAAGCCAGAAAGGAAACACAATACATGAAAGGACTTATCTGAACAAGCAGCAGCAGAAGACTCCAGCAGTGAACACTTCAATCCAGGAAGTAGTATAAACCGCAAAGTGAGGCAGTATGGGAGGGAATATAAAGGAAAGAGGATTAGTCTAAATAGGTGACACCTGGGAGAAGAAAATGAGATGAGAAAGTGAAACCAAAACAAAGAACATCATGCAAGAGGTAGAGAAGGACGTCTGTCAGACCTTCTCACAGAAGTGGCGGTGACACAGGGGCAATCCAGGCCTTGTTCATTTTGATAAAAGTCAACCTGGCAGCATTTTCAGTTGACAGGTGATGCGCTTATCAGTTATTATGTCCCCAGCAGCACTAAATACCTGCTCTGACAAAACGCTGGCGGGAGGGCAGGCCAGCACCTCCAAGGCTTAGAGCTCCAGTTTGTGCCACTTTTCCAAGTTGGACACCCAATTGTTGTAAGGCACAGAGGGATCATTCAGGAAGCTGACATGGTCTGCTACGTACTCCTTTACCATCTTCCAAAACGTATCTCTCCTTGTGACACTAGGCCAAGCATCAGGGTGAGGGTGCTGGCAGGGTGTCATGAAACTGTCCCAGGCCTTGGAGAGTGTTGCCTTGCCTCTGTTGGAACTGCTTTGTTTTCACCTCGTCTCCCCTGCTCGGTTGCCCAAGGAACTACATACTCTGCCGCCAGCGTTGTCTGCTGGAAATTTTCGGAGCAATTTTCCACAAGGACCTTCTGGTATTGCACCATTTTTCTAGTCCTCTCCACCACAGGAAGGAGAGATGAGAAGTTCTCTTTGTAGCGGAGGTCGAGAAGGGTGAACAACCAGTAATCGGTGTTGGCCAAAATGCGTATAAGGCGAGGTTCACAGGAAAGGCAGCCTAACATAAAGTCAGCCATGTGTGCCAGAGTCCCAACAGACAAGACTTTGCTGTCCTCATCAGGAAGATGACTCTCAATCTCTTCATCCTCTTCCTCTTCTTCGGCCCATCCACACTGAACAGATGGAATAAACCTGCTAAGGGTACTTCCCTCTGTAGCGGAGGCAACCGTCTCCTGTTCCTCCTCCTCATCATCATCCAATTTGCACTGTGAAGACGAACGGAGTATGGTCTGGCTATCACCCTGTGTACTGTCTTCCCCCATTTCCACCATTTCCACATGCAAAGCATGCGCCTTCATTGTGAGCAGCGAGCGTTTCAGTAGACATAGAAGTTGGATGGTTACACTGATAATAGCGGCATCGCCGCTTACCATCTGTGTTGATTCCTCAAAGTTGTGTAAAACCTCACAGAGGTCAGTATGTGGAACGTGGAGCTACAGCACATGCTCACGTCGCACAACAGTCGGTGAGCTGGCAATTGCAAACGCTGCTACAGCGATGCCAGATCGGTGGCAGCGGTAGATGACTTTCGGAAATGGGCGCACACGCGGCGCACCTTCACCAGTAGCTCAGGCAAATTGGGTCAGTTTTTGAGAGACCGCTGAACCACTAAGTTGAACACATGGGCTAGGCATGGTATGTGTGTGAGCTTGCCGAGCTCCAAAGCCACCACCAAGTTACTGCCATTATCAGACATAACCATGCCTGGTTGTAGGTTGAGTGGCAAGAGCCACAGCTCAGTCTGGTCGTTTATACCTTGCCACAGCTCTGCGACGGTGTGCTGTTTGTCACCTAAGCAAATTAGTTTCAACACGGCCTGTTGCCGCTTCCCCAATTCAGTGCTACACTGCTTCCAGCTACTGACTGATGGCTGACTGGTGCTGCAAGATGACAATTCAGAGGTTGAAGTGGAGGAGGAGGAGAAGTGGGGGTTGCAGCCACTAATGTAGGTGGTGGCGGAAATCCTGATGGAAGTAGGGCACACAATCCTTCGTATCGGTAGCACCTGTGCCATCCCAGGGTACGACTCGCTCCAGGCCTCCACAACATTCACCCAGTGAGCCGTCAGGGAAATGTAGCGTCCCTGGCCACAAGCACTTGTCCATGTGTCAGTCGTTAAGTGGACCTTCCCAATAACTGCGTTGGTCAGGGCACGGGTGATTTTATTGGACACATGCTGGTCTAAGGTGGGGACGGCACACCAGGAAAAATAGTGGCTGGGGACTGAGTAACAAGGAACGGCCACCGCCATCAGGCTGCGGAAAGCCTCGGTGTCCACAAGCCTAAATGGCAACATTTCCAGGGCCAGCAATTTAGAAAGGTGCGCATTTAGTGCTATGGCCTGTGGGTGGGTGGCTGGGTATTTGCACTTTCGTTCAAAGGCCTGGGGTATGAACATCTCTACGCTGCGCTGGGACATGGAAGTGGATGTGGTAGATGATGGTGCTTGCGCAGGTCTAGGTGCAGGGCGGGAGGCATCCGGGCCTGCGTCTTGGACAGAGGAATGGCCAGCACATAACACAGGGGAAGAGGAGGCAGTGGTGTGACCCGCAGACACTGATTGTGGACCCAGGCGTTCGGCCCACCTATTAGGGTGCTTTGATGCCATGTGGCGGATCATGCTGGTGGTGGTGAGATTGCCAGTGTTCACACCCCTGCTCATTTTGGTATGGCACAGGTTGAAAATGACAATTCTTTTATCATCCGCACTTTCCTCAAAAAAGTGCCAGACTGCGGAACACGGGGAACAGTTGCGGGCCTGTTTGGTGTGGCCTGCCTTCTCCCTTTTGCCACCCCACTGCCTCTTCCAGCCTGTTGCGGTACTGCGGATCCCTCCCCCTCTGCACTGCTGTCCTCGCTCGGCTTGCCACCTTCCCAGGTTGGGTCAGTGATTTCATCGTCCACCACCTCCTCTTCCACATCCTCACTCTGGTCATCCTCCTGACTTGTTGACCTATCAAGAACCTCACTTATTGACAACTGTGTCTCATCCTCATCATGAACCTTTTGAAACACTAATTGCGGTTGACTTATTGGCAACTGTGTCTCATCATCATCATCCACCTCGTGAAACACTAATTGCCGTTCCCCACCGTCATCTCGAGATCTCCTCATGTCCCTCTTCAAGCGGGCTTGGCGCGAGGGCCAAATCAATGAATGGCGATGAAAAGAGCTCCTCGGAATATCCGAGTGTGGGATCACTTGTTTGCCAAGACTCTCCATGGAGGGAGGAAGGAGGACCAGGGTGAGGATTCTGTTGACCAGATTATTGGCTAATGAGACTGGACTTTTTGGAAGACAGGGTGGTGCTTAACCGACTGGAAGCATTATCTGCCGCAATCCAACCGACCACCTGGTCGCACTGGTGTGACGTCGAGAGTGGTGTCCTGCACCGCCCTGCAAACTGGGACATGAAGCTAGGTATCGTGGATGAGTGTGTTTCTTGTGCTCTGGCAGCAGGCACAGTTTCACCGCGCACAGGGCCACGGCCTCTGTGTGCACCATCAGCAGCACGGCCACTTCCTTGTCCCTTACTGCTCGCTTTAGCATATTAAATGGTATATATGCTTGCAAGTATGTCACACATACACAAGGGCATAGCTAAAGACTCATGGGCTCTGGTGCAAGAGTTCAGCTTGGGCCCCCCTTCCCTCAGTGCTTTGTGGCCAGGGGCAGGGAAAAACATAGCCTTCGTGCTGCCTCAGGCAAAAATTGAAACGGCACCTCACTAATGCCAAATTCTTGACCTAAACCCTTCCATCCAGCCAGGGGTGTAACTGCTGAACCAGTATGTACTTTCTATAATACCGGTGTCTTCTTATGCGGCACAAGGGTCTTTGGACCCCTCAGGCTCCTGGGCCCGGTAGCGACTGCTAACTCTGCACCCTCTATAGCTACGCCCCTGCACGTACAGTAGTGCAGGTTTTGTAAGTGTATGCGCAATTAAATTAGACTGATATTTAGCATGGGCAAATGTAGCACAGGTAATGTCGCTACCAACAGCAGCGAAAAAATTAGACTGAATGTCACTGATATTTAGGATGGGAAAATGTTATACAGGAGATGTAGCACAGGTAATGTTGCTGCCACCAGCAGTGAAAAAATTTGACTGAATGTCACTGATATTTCGGATGCGCTAACGTTATACTGGAGATGTAGCGCAGGTAATGTCGCTGTCACCAGCGGCCAAACATTTGCGCTGAATTTCACAGCGCATTTGTAACATAACAGATGTAGCAGAGGTTGTGTCAGCAGCGGCCAAGTTGCGCTAAAAATATATATGGCAGTCAGATAAAACAATAGTCCTTAAAAGGACTTTTGGGTCTTTAACACCTTTCACCAGTAAAACGTGCCTAACAAACAAACCAATTCCTGTCCCTACACTATCTGTCCCTTCTGCTGCAGCTCTCCCTGACTAAGACTAAACCGAACCTCGTGTCATCGGGTGCTATATAGCACCCAATGACGCGTTCCAGCCAGCCAATCATTGTAATTCCAGCCAGCCAATCACTGTAATGCCAGTAGCCAACATGGCTATAGCATTACAGTGAGTGCCAGTACCTCCACGCACGTTTATTGGCTGCGTAGCAGCCAACAAACGTGCAGGGAGGAGACTCGAGCATCGCGCTCGAGCACAAGCGTTGTTCGGCTGAACACCTCAATGTGCCGAGCATCGCGATGCTCGAGTAAAAAAGTGTTTGGCTGAGCATGCTCACCCAACACTAGTGACTATAGGACTTAAAAATTTTGGACCGGGTCTCAGCTGTCTAGCACGTACCGTTCCTGAGATATTACCAAAAAATGCATTAGTCAATAGAAGCCTGCCATACACACGGTCACATGTCCCTTATCAGCCAATAGAAGCTTGCAAGCCCTTAGTCTCCACATACGCACAGTTTTACACCAAGTTTCCATAACAACCCATCCATTTTTCTTCACTGCTGTAGGTCAGCTTTGAAGGGGCAGGGCGCTGTGGATGACACTGTTAAGGGAGCAGAGTGCTGTGCATTTCACAGTCAAGGGGGCAGGTAAGGTGGCCTTTCAGGCCACCCTCAAAAGAGGGACTTAAAAAACCCATCCCCGACTCACTTAGGCCACGTCCCCTCCCACTCCGCAGCCGATGGGGATTGAAAAAATGAAGGTAAAAATCAACTTCTGTCAGCTGCAGGGGTGGGAGGGAGGGTGACTTTCTCCCTGCAGCTCACGCTCAGACAGCACAGTGCTGCTGTCTGAGAGTGAGCTGTTCAAAAGCTGTTCATTAAGTCTGAAAGCTGGACTGTCCACCCTAAAACCGTACCTCTGGCCACCCTAGGGGCAGCTGCTGTGGAGGTGACAGTTAAGGGGACGGTCCACTATGAAGGTCAGTGTTAAGGGTCAGATTGCTGTAGAGGCCAATGTGAAGGGGGCGGGGTGTTGTGGAAATCGCTGATAAGGAGACCGGGTACTGTGGAGGTCACTAATAAAGGAGAGGCCGCTGTGGACGTCACTGCTAAAGGGGCAGGCCACTGTGGAGGTCACTGTTAAGGGGGCGGGATACTGTGGAGGTCACTGTTAAGGGGGTAGGGAACAGTGGAGGTCACAATTAAGGGGACTGCCCGCTTTGGAGGTCAGTGTTAAGGGACGGGGTGCTGTAGAGGCCACTGTCAAGGGGGCGGGGGGGTTGTGGAGGTCACATTTTAAGGGAACAGAGCTCTGTGGAGGTCACAGTTAAGAGGACGGTCCGCTGTGGAGGTCAGTGTTAAGGCGCAGATTTTCTGTAGAGGCCATTGTGAAGGGGCGGGTTATTATGGAAATCACTGTTAAGGAGACGTGGTACTCTGGAGGTCACTAATAAAGGGCAGCCGCTGTAGAGGTCACTGTTAAAGGGGAGGGCACTGTGGATTTTACTGTTAAGGGGGCAGGCCGCTGTGGAGGTCACTGTTAAAGGGGCGGGCACTGTGGAGGTCCTTGTTAAAGAAGGAGGGGACTGTGGAGGCCACTATTAAAGAGGTAGCGGGGTACTGTGAGGTCAATGTTAAGGGAGCAGGGTACTGTTGGGGAGCAGGGTATTGTGGCAATCACTGTTAAAAGGGCAGTCGCTTTGGAGGTCTCTGTTAAGGGGGCAGGGAATGGTGGAGGTCACAGTTGAGGGGACTTTAACCTATGGTCAGTGTTGAAGGGTGGGTGCTGTAGAGGTTACTGTTAAGGGGGTGGGCCCCTGTGGAGGTCACTGTCAAGAGGGTGGGGTACTGTGGAACTCACTGTTAAAGGGGCAGGCTGCTGTGAAGGTCAAAGTTAAGGGGATAGGCTGCTGTGGAGGTCCCATTTTAGGGAGACAAGGCACTGTGGGGGGAGGGTCAGTGTTAAGGGGTGGGGGGCTGTGTAGGTCACTGTTAAGGGGGTGGAGTACTGTAGATGTCACTGTTATAGTGGATACTGACGATATCTTTTAACGGCACACACAAACATTAAATGAAATAGATGAAATATACCGAAAGCCTTCAGCTAGTGCTCAATATAGTAAGGCCTTTTATTGTTATTATATTATTATATATTATTTGTTATAGTATAGTCTTTTATTATGGGTTAAATAAAAGAGTTAAAAAATAAACAGAAAAAAAAGTTTATATAAGTCTCTCTGCGTACTTGAACTTAGGATCTCTACATGCCTGACAGACCACTGACCAATAAACTACAGTATTAAGACATGGTGATGCATGTTTTTTCTATGCTCATAGGCTAATACATCACTGGTGTCTGTATAATCATACACTGAACAAAAATATAAACACAACACTTTTGGTTTTGCTCCCATTTTGCAAAGATCTGAAACATTTTCTACATACACAAAAGACCCATTACTCTGAAATATCGTTCACAAATCTGTCTAAATCTGTGTTAGTGAGCACCTCTCCTTTGCCGAGATAAACCATTCTACCTCACAGGTGTAGCATATCAAGGTGCTGATTAGACAGCATGAATATTGCAAAGGTGTGCCTTAGACTTCCCACAATAAAAGTCCACTCTGAAATGTGCAGTTTGATCACACAGCACAATGCCACAGATGTTGCAATGTTTGAGGGAGCGTGCAATTGGCATGCTGACTGCAGGAATGTCTACCAGAGCTATTGCCAGAGCAATGAATGTTCATTTCTCTACCATAAGCCGTTTCAAAAGGTGTTTCAGAGAATTTGACAGTACATCCAACCGGCCTCACAACCGCAGACCATGTATAACCGCAAACTGAAAAGAATGGCGTGGTATTAAACACGTGCAGTTGTGCATATATATATACAGGGGAGCAAATCCTGCACTTGTGGCCCGTTGCTAATGGCAATCCCCAGCAAAAATGCATACAGTAGAGGGTGCCCGCAGCGAACCACAAGTAGCACAATAGACATCCTACACAAGATAGCAATTATGTGGATGTGATAATCAATATAACAATATAACAATAGCAAAGACAGGTGCACTCTGCGGTCTTACTAAACCCTCAAACTGATTTTAAAAATGAGAGATTAGCCAACATGTCCTACGGTGTAGGACATGTCTGAGCGCGAGCACCGCGCCAAGGTCTCTCAAGTAGCTCGGGACCTAACACTCACCTACCTGTGCCGTATGGGCAATACCAGGGGCCAGTGGGCAAATTACAGGATCATGAGGTCCGACTCACAAACAACTCACCGGTTACCTCCAGCATGTAACCATGCTAGCAATGGTAGGAGGGAGGAGTCTGCGAGTCCCACTCAAGACTGGCTGGTATGGCCCAGGCCTCACAGGTGCACCTAAATGTAGCCTGTGGATGGAAAGCAGGTACATTGCACCTGTTTTTGCTATTGTTATATTGTTATATTGATTATCACATCCACATAATTGTTATCTTGTGTAGGATGTCTATTGTGGTACTTGTGGTTCGCTGCGGTCATCCTCCACTGTATGCATTTTTGCTGGGGATTGCCATTAGCAACGTGCCACAAGTGCAGAATTTGCCCCCCTGTATATATATGCACAACTGCATGTGGGTTTGAGCACATCCTGCCTGTTTAATACCACGCCATTATTTTCAGTTTGTATATATAGAGATGCCTGGAGGTGTATAAACTCCAATTTAAATGTAGGACATAGGACATGTTGGCTAATCTCTCAATTTTAAAATCAGTTTGAGGGTTTAGTAAGACTGCAGAGTGCACCTGTCTTTGCTATTGTTACATGTATAACCGCACCAGCCAAGGACCTCCACATCCAGCATGTTCACCTCTATGATGGTCTGAGACCAGCCATCCGGACAGCTGCAGCAACAATCGGTTTGCATAACCAAAGAATTTCTGCACAAACTGTCAGAAACCGTCTCAGGGAAGCTCATCTGCATGCTCATCGTCCTCATCGGGGTCTGGACCTAACTGCAGTCCGTCATCGTAACCGACTTGAGTGGGCAAATGCTCACATTCGATGGCGTCTGGCACGTTGGAGAGGCGTTCTGTTCACGGATGAGTCCTGGTTTTCACTGTTTAGGGCAGATGGCAGACATCGTGTGGCGTCGTGTGGGTGAGCGGTGTGCTGACGTCAACGTTGTGGATTGAGTTGCCCATGATGGCGGTGGGGTTATGGTATGGGAAGGCGTATGTTATGGACAACGAACACAGGTGCATTTTATTGATGGCATTTTGAATGCACAGAGATACCATGACGAGATCCTGAGGCCCATTGTTGTGCCATTCATCCACGACCATCACCTCATGTTGCAGCGTGATAATGCACGGCCCCATATTGCAATGATCTGTACACAATTCCTGGAAGCTGAAAACATCCCAGGTCTTGCATGGCCAGCATACTCACCAGACATGTCACCCATTGAGCATGTTTGGGATGCTGTGGATCAGCGTATACGACAGCGTGTTCCAGTTCCTGCAAATATTCTGCAACTTCGCACAGCTATTGAAGAGGACTGGACCAACATTCCACAGGCCACAATCAACGACCTGATAAACTCTATGCGACAGAGATGTGTTGCACTGCATTAGGCAAATGGTGGCCACATCAGATACTGACTGGTTTTCTGACCCCCCGCCCCAGTAAGGCAAAACTGTGCACGTTTCAGAGTGGGCTTTTATTGTGCGCAGTCTAAGGCACACCTGTGCATTATTCATGCTGTCTAATCAGCACCTTTATATGCCACACCTGTGAGGTAGGATGGATTATCTCGACAGAGGAGAAGTGCTCACTAACACAGATTTAGACAGATTTGTGAACAATATTTGAGAGTAATGGGTCTTTTGTGTATGTAGAAAATGTTTCAGATCTTTGATTTTAGCTCATGCAAAATCGGAGCAAAACCAAAAGTGTTGCGTTTATATTTTTGTTCAGTGTACTTTGTGCCTGTGAATAAAGCAGTAATATGTATATTAGCTTTCTGAGCAGATCTCAGTGTGGTAAAGCTATAGAACATAGAGTATATGATATGTACATGCTAGGACACAGCTCTGTCCTCAGCATGTCCAGCCCTGTCAATCAAGGGGAGTTTGCAGAGCACAGGGGGTGTTACGAAGCAGTGCTTAAAGGATTCTGTCCTGCCTCCTGGTGTTCGAACTTCTTATTATATCTCAGCAGCTGTTTAGCATACAGACAAAGAAAGGTATTGTCTAAAAAAATTTTTTTACATTCACACTGACACCTATATTGTAGAGATGCAGTGGTGTGCCTAGGTCGTTTGGCACCCGGGGTGGGTCCTTTCTCTGACAGCCCCCCCCCCCCAATACTTAAAAAAAAATTGTACCCCCTCACAGTAGTATTGCCCTCATTGTACAATCTTCACAGTAGTTTTGCACAGATGTGTTCCCTCTCACAGTAGTTATGCCCACATTGTGCCCTCTCACAGTAGTTATGCCCACATTGTGCCCCCCTCACAGTAGTTATGCCCTCTCTGTGCCTCTTTCACAGTTGTAATGCCCTCTTTGTGCCCCCTTCACAGTAATAATCCCCATTGTGCCCCCTTCACATTAATAATCCCCATTGTGCCCCCTTAATAGTAGTAATGCCCACTGTGCTAATAATGCCCTCTGTGCCCCCTCCACAGTAGAAATCCCCATTGTGTCCCCTTCACAGTAATAATGTCCACTGTGCCCCTTCACAGTAATAATGCCCATTGTGCCCCCTTCACATTAGTAATGCCCTCTGTACCCCTCCATAGTAGTAATGCCTTCTGTGCCCCCTCCATAGTAATAAAATCTTCTGTGCCCCCTCCATAGTAATAAAGTCCTCTGTCTGTGCCCCCTCCATAGTAATAAAGCCCCCTGTGCCCCCTCCATAGTAATAAATCCCTCTGTGCCCCCTCCATAGTAATAAAGCCCTCTGTGCCCCTCTGTATTAAAAAAAACCCCCAAAAAATACAGTAGCTACTCACCTTGTCCCGTTCCTGAAGCTCACATACCTCTCTTCCCTGCAGACACAGATCACTCTGCAGCACTGTGTGGGTGAAACTTAGGGTCCATTCACACGTCCGTTTTTTCTTTCCTGATCTGTTCCGTTTTTTGCTGAACAGATCTGGACCAGATCTGGACCCATTCATTTTCAATGGGTCCTGGAAAAAAACGGACAGCTCAATGTCTGATTTTTTTCAGGACCCATTGAAAATGAATGGGTCCAGATCTGGTCCAGATCTGTTCAGCAAAAAACGGAACAGATCAGGAAAGAAACAACGGACGTGTGAATGGACCCTTATGCAGATTTCCGGGCTGCAGGCTCCACCCACACAGGCCGGCAGCGCGATCTGTGCCTGCAGGCTGAATGGTGGATCAGGGAGAAATCTTCCTGCTTCACCATTCTGTGCGCCGCCGGCCTGAAGGAGGGCAGGAGAGCGGGGAGCTGAGCGGTCAGTGAGTGACAGGAACACAGCTCACAGTGCTCCAGCAATGAGCGCTTCCATCTGTATTGACTCCCTGGCTGTGCCGCAGTCCATTCACAGCAGAGAGTGTCACAGCCAGGGAGAAGGTGAGCTTTCTTTTTCTCCCTGGCTGTGACACTCTCCACTGTGATTGGATCGTGGCACAGCCAGGGAGAAGGAGACGCCCCCCTGAGAAACCCTGGCATCTCCTCCTCCCTGTACCGATGCTTAGTATTACCATACTAAGCGGGAAAACTACAGGGGGGCACAGCAGGGCGCAGGAGCGATATTAAAAAAAAAAGAAAACAGGCAGGGTGACAGCATCAGCGGGGGGTACCCCGCAAGTAAAGGTATTTTTCTAGAATAAATAAAAACCATGAAAGCTCCTCTTTAAAGAGAATCTATCATCATATACTTTCAAATGAAACCTACTTGTATACATGTGCGCTTCTCTGCTTATTCTAGTACACTTTTGCCCCATTTTGATCGGTGGACCCTTTTCGGGGAAATAACACTTTTTAGTTTATGCTGATGAGCCCCTTGGTGAAACAGCAGAGTTTATCTTGCACCTAGAAACTGTGCTCCTTTTCCCTCCCAGCTGCGCCCCATTCATTTTGGCTGACAGTGCAGTGTAGATGTATTCGTGCCTGGTTCTGAAATCTCGCGGCAGAGCGTTCCGCGCATGTGCAGTACAGTGGTGGAGATCCCAAGGCAGATGGAAGGTATTTGGTGACAGATTCCCTTTAAACTCCATGCCTCATGTATTACAACATGTATGATTATAAAAGTAACAGGTTTTATTCCAGTTTGTCCTTGCTTTGTTTTCTCCCATGATTCATGGGTAGATGAAAGTTGATGAAATGTACAAGTTTAATAAGTTGCCTGTAGCTTCATCACACGCTGCTTTGATATAATTCATCTTGCTGAGTGGGCCAATTGTATTTGAATTACCTATATGAGCATAGAGGCTCTTCAGGTTATCCCTTGTGCTTTGAGCTAATTTGTATTCAAAGTCTGCTTTTAAATGTATTCTGGCATATTTGCATTTACTGCTATGAGGCCAAATGTGTTTAGACTCACTTTAGACTATTTTTACTCAATTTATTTCTCCTGTACATGGTCTACAGTTGAGAAATAAAGTATGTATTTTTAAGGAATGCATTTCCTTAGTCTCCAGAGACATAGAAATATTGTAGCCAAATAGGTTATATTAAAGAAAATCTGTTTTTCCTGGAGAATGGGTGATCCACCGCAGTCTTAAAAAGTCAATTTCATTTATGATTTTTGGGGGTGAATCAAATTGCAGGATGGTGTAAACATCTCGCAATTCTGAACTTCAAGTATTCCTTAGTCTGCTCAATGCAGTCATATGCAGGATTATTGTGGGTGGAGAAGGCTATATCACAGTGGCATAGCTATAGGGGTCGCAGTTGAGACAGGACCCCTAAACCAGGGCGGTCCACAGGACCCCTTTTGCCAGTGGCACTGTATTTTCACTTTATAAGACGCAGTGAATACTAATGAGCGCCTCTATTATGAAAGCGCTCACTAGTCTGCTGGAGGGGGATGAACGAAGCACTGTGAGTGCTATACTCACCCCTCCTCTCTGGTCTCCTCCGGGCTGGGCTGCACTGTACTGTCCTGACTGCGTACAGCATCAGGATGTAGTGTGCGCACTATGACCTGACGCTTCACGTAGTGCAGTGTGGGTTCAGAGAAGACCACCTCCCGTGACTGCATGAAGAGACTACCAGACCTGGAGAGGAGTGGTAAGTAAAAAAAATTATTTATTTTTTATGTCTGATACTTGGGGGGTCTGACAAGAAGTCCTCATCTGAGGTCTGATATTTGGGGAGTCTTACATAGAAGTCTAATGGGGGTCTGATCTGAGGTCTGACATGGAGTCCTGATCTAAGATCTGATATGAGGGTCTCACATGGAGGTCTAATCTAAGGTCTGATATGGGGGTCTCACATGGAGCAGGAAAGGCACACTATAAAGGGGTATTCTGGTACTGGCACACATTAGGGGGTGGCACACATTATAAGGAGAAGTATAGGCGCATTATTTAAAGAGGACCTTTCACCTGAAGATGAAAGTTAAACTAAAGATATAGCCTTACTTACATGCCCCCGGTATTGCTTATTCAGTCATTCATTTTTCAATCAGTGCCACCGTTTGTCCGCGCTGCCCCCCGGAATATTTGCTGCCTTGTATGCTAATGAGCCATTCGGCTCAACTGGGCGGGCCTTCAAAAGTTCTCCCGGGCGTGTCATTCTTCTCCCTGGCACAGAGCGCATCCAATCAGCGTGCTCTGCTCTTAGCCAGGGAGAAGATGCTCCAGTTCTCGCGAGATTCGCGAGAATTGGAGCGATTTCATCCATCCGCAGCCGGCGCCATCTCGCGAGAACTGGTACGTCTTCTCCGTGGCTAAGAGCGGAGCGCGCTGATTGGATGCGCTCCGTGCCAGGGAGAAGAATGACACGCCCGGGAGAACTATTGAAGGCCTGCCCAGTTGAGCCTAATGGCTCATTAGCATACAAGGCGGCAAATATTCCGGGGGGCAGCGCGGACAAAGGGGGACACTGATTGAAAAATTACTGAATAAGCAATACCGGGGGCATGTAAGTAAGGCTATATCTTTAGTTTAACTTTCATTTTCAGGTGAAAGGTCCTCTTTAAAACCCTCCATATCAGCCCTCAAATCAGACCCCCTTCCCAGCACTAATAAAACGATGCACTCTGGGAGATAATTAATTCTATTGGTGGGACTTTGGAGAGCACTGCTATTGTGGGGGACACCGTGGCACAATTATTTTGAGGGGACATTATGTTTATATTATTAGTGACACTCTTTGATGGGTGCAGTTATTTTTTAGGGCACTGTATGCCTATAATTATTGAAGGGGGCACTATCTGTGTGGTAGTAGTATTTTCAGGGGGATTATCTGTTTCTGCAGTAAAGTATTGGAGAGCACAGATTCCTGGACCCCATGCAGAACTGATGCATGGCGGTCACAGGCAGAGCTGCCCAAACAGACAGACAAATTCCTGGACCCCATGCGGAACAACACATGGCAGTCACAGGCAGAGCTGCACACATGGACTATATATCCTCCCTCTGGAGAACCCAGGAGCCCTCTCACCGAAGGCATAGACTCAGACTAGCAGTTGCCTGTTCCCCTTATGGAGTTAGTCCATGGGCGAACAGACAGAGCTGCACCACAAGACACATGACTGGACTCGCAGATGCCTGTTCCCCATGCCGAGTTAGTCCATGGGCGAACAGACAGAGCTGCACGCAAGACACAGAAATGGTCAAGCAGGTGCCTGTTCTCCATGCACGGATTGTCCATGGGCGAACAGACAGCTGCACCACAAGACACAGAACCGAACTAGCAGATACCTGTTCCCCATGCAGAGTTAGTCCATGGGCAAACAGACAGCTGCACCATAAGACACAGAACTGGACTAGCAGATGCCTGTTCCCCATGCGGAGTTAGGAGTTAGTCCATGGGTGAACAGACAGTTGCAGTACAAGACACAGAACCAGACCAAGTGACCTTGCTGTCTCGCTAGGGGACCACACAGACAGGGCAGATGGAATATCCCCAGGTCATGTGTATAGCTCCTGCACCCAGCAAAGCTGGAGACAGACTGACCTCAAACCCACAGCACACAGGATGTAATAGCAGCGTAATGCTGACCACCTAGCTAACACACCCAGAAAAAACAGGAAAAGCTAACCCCACCAGAACCGAGAAAACAGGGAGGGGAGCATGCAAGCACAAGAAGCACTTTACACAGAGGCTGCCGCAACTACACGTAGGTCATAGCAACCAGCCTACACAGCAGCCAGTACGCCAGAGAACTACTAAAGTACGTATGGCAACCCGTGATACTGTCTTCTAAAACTTCAGGAAACCTGACCATGTGGCCGTATCCTATGCAAAAATATCTTGATCAAACGTTTCCTTCTTTTCATTATTACTGTTTTCTGTACCATTAAAAAAGCAGACCATTGATATTCTATTGTGTTTTTGACATTATTCTTTTCCCCTCGACTGCAATGTTATATCCTTTCCCTCCCCTGTCCCTTGTTTCCTTTCTCTCCAAAACATCTTTTCCTTCACTGGCTGGTTGCCCCTCTAAGGGACCTAGATATTGATGTTGCCTTTAATTGAAGTCAAGTTCTGCTGTGTTCATGCAAAAGGAGTCCATTAGGCCTAAGTGGCAAACATCTCAAGAGCTAAGGTGTTTGGTTACCCAGGCATCAGCTTCTGAAATACGCTGTCAAAACTCATCACGTCTAAGAGGAATTACAGAATCATTATGTCGAACAGCGGATCTCTGACTGAAGCTTAATGCAACCGCCTTGATGACTTGAGATCAGGTTTCTTGCCCTTTAGTGACATCAAGTTCACCACAGTAGCTGGAATGGGAGAAGGACAATGTTCACAGCTTGTGAAAACCAGGACACCGAGGGAATAACATTGTGAAGCAATACAGTGATCCCTCAAGATACAATGGCCTCAGGATACAATATTTTAAACATACAACGGTCTTTTCTGACCCATCGTAAGTTGAAATAAGACTCAACATACAATGCCTCAGACTCAGACCCATTCGATCAAGGCCACTTCTCTGGTAAAATAGTTGTATTAGTTGCTAGTTAGTAGCTATTCCTAAGTGTTATATGTAAGTACTGGTTTTATCTGTCTTAGTTATCTGCTTATTTTCTGAAATCTTCATTTTCTCTTATCTTGGATGACATTTTGGGGCTTTGGAACCAATTACTCAAGTTACAATGGTTTCAACATACAATGATCATCCTGGAACCAATTAATATTGTAACTTTAGGGACCACTGTACATGCATCAATGGTGTTTAATGCATATTCCTATTTAATGATTACTCCTCATGTGCCATTTAACCTCCAAGTTCTCTTCATCCCATGTAATATACATTGCTCAAAAAAATAAAGGGAACACAAAAATAACACATCCTAGATCTGAGTTAATTAAATATTCTTCTGAAATGCTTTGTTCTTTACATAGTTGAATGTGCTGACAACAAAATCACACAAAAATAAAAAAATGGAAATCAAATTTTTCAACCCATGGAGGTCTGGATTTGGAGTCACACTCAAAATTAAAGTGGAAAAACACACTACAGGCTGATCCAACTTTGATGTAATGTCCTTAAAACAAGTCAAAATGAGGCTCAGTTGTGTGTGTGGCCTCCACGTGCCTGTATGACCTCCCTACAACGCCTGTGCATGCTCCTGAGGAGGTGGCGGACGGTCTCCTGAGGGATCTCCTCCCAGACCTGGACTAAAGCATCTGCCAACTCCTGGACAGTCTGTGGTGCAACGTGAGGTTGGTGGATAGAGCGAGACATGATGTCCCAGATGTGCTCAATTGGATTCAGGTCTGGGGAACGGGCGGGCCAGTCCATAGCATCAATGCCTTCGTCTTGCAGGAACTGCTGACACACTCCAGCCACATGAGGTCTAGCATTGTCTTGCATTAGGAGGAACCCAGGGCCAACTGCACCAGCATATGGTCTCACAAGGGGTCTGAGGATCTCATCTCGGTACCTAATGGCAGTCAGGCTACCTCTGGCGAGCACATGGAGGGCTGTGCGGCCCTCCAAAGAAATGCCACCCCACACCATTACTGACCCAATGCCAAATCGGTCATGCTGGAGGATGTTGCAGGCAGCAGAACGTTCTCCACGGCGTCTCCAGACTCTGTCACGTCTGTCACATGTGCTCAGTGTGAACCTGCTTTCATCTGTGAAGAGCACAGGGCGCCAGTGGCGAATTTGCCAATCTTGGTGTTCTCTGGCAAATGCCAAACATCCTGCACGGTGTTGGGCTGTAAGCACAACCCCCACCTGTGGACTTCAGGCCCTCATATCACCCTCATGGAGTCTGTTTCTGACCGTTTGAGCAGACACATGCACATTTGTGGCCTGCTGGAGGTCATTTTACAGGGCTCTGGCAGTGCTCATCCTGTTCCTCCTTGCACAAAGGCGGAGGTAGCGGTCCTGCTGCTGGGTTGTTGCCCTCCTACGGCCTCCTCCACGTCTCCTGATGTACTGGCCTGTCTCCTGGTAGCGCCTCCATGCTCTGGACACTACGCTGACAGATACAGCAAACCTTCTTGCCACAGCTCGCATTGATGTGCCATCCTGGATAAGCTGCACTACCTGAGCCACTTGTGTGGGTTGTAGACTCCGTCTCATGCTACCACTACAGTGAAAGCACCGCCAGCATTCAAAAGTGATCAAAACATCAGCCAGGAAGCATAGCAACTGAGAAGTGATCTGTGGTCACCACCTGCAGAACCACTTCTTTATTGGGGGTGTCTTGCTAATTGCCTATAATTTCCACCTGTTGTCTATCCCATTTGCACAACAGCATGTGAAATTGATTGTCACTCAGTGTTGATTCCTAAGTGGACAGTTTGATTTCACAGAAGTGTGATTGACTTGGAGTTACATTGTGTTGTTTAAGTGTTCCCTTTATTTTTTTGAGCAGTGTATTTCAAGCTATAGTACAGTACATCAGCTGTACCAAAACATTGGAATAATGCATTCAACCAAGAGAAAGAAAGACTTCAGTAAATGTAATGGTGGGGTAGCTATGATGCCGAAGATCAAATAAAATTACACAAATTTCCTTCATATGTATTAAACATGTAAATATAATTTATATGTTATACTTTTCTATGCTATGATATAATCACTTGAAGTTACAAGCTCAAAGCACCACTTCTGAGAGATACTGATCACCACGTGACCCAGTTGTGTGAATAAAAATAACCACCCACATTAAAGGGACTTTCTGGTAATTAGATATTGATGGCTTATCCTCAGGATAGGTCAGCAATATCAGATTGGTGAAGGTCTAAGACCCTGCACTGGTCAGCATCCCAACTGATCAGCTGTTTTGGACAGTCACAGGAAAATATACACAAGGTTCCATCCACTGTGTGCTGGCTGTACTAGAGTAGTGTAGCTCAGCATCCATTCAAGTGAATGGGAGCTGAGCTGCAGTTCTCTGGTGCCGGAAACTACAAAGGAGACGAGCCTTCTATCCAAAAGCTAATTGGTTGGGGTATGTGGTGTCAGATCCCAGCAAGCTGATATTGATGACCTATCCGGAGGATAAGTCCAATATGTAAGTACCTTAAAACCTCTTTAATATCTACATCCTTACTGGCTTGAATAGTGTCCAATATGTTCGAACATTGATAATGGTCATGATATGAATCGCTGCAAGGTCACCACACTACACCCAAAAGATTTTTAGGGCATTTTAGGTGTTTATAGTGTATCCTGTGTATATGCTAGTAATATCTAATAGGTGTAGATCAAATACCTGGGGCTCTTACCTATACAGAGAATGTGGGTCCCATGACCATAACCCACATTCACTAATTAAAATGAGCCCAATAAAATGAATTAGGAGATGATGCCATGCCTGAGTGCAGGTCTTTTCATTGATGTCTTTGTGAATTGCAGAAAAAAGGAAGGCGATCATTTATTAAGATCGGCATTTTAGACATCGGTCTTCATAAGGCGCTGCACTAACGAAGGCCTCTACAAAACTTTGGCTGCTAAATCAAGGCAGCTAGTGTAGATTTAGACCATTTTCTATGTCTAAAAAATGATGAATGAGGTCGGCCTACCGGCCTTTCCCTTTTACCCGCCCGCTTTTTTAGACCTGGAGTGACCAGGCAAAAGTCGCAAATTGCAGCGCAAGAACCTTCGTGCCAGAAATACACTTAATATAGGCGTATTTCTTTTAGTAAATAACCCTGTGCTACTTACATAGTTCTTTCAATAGCTATTATAGACTTCAAAAGAGACCTCCACACTCAAATGAGGTTGCCTCTCCATTGATTTCATTGCGTTTGGGATACCCAGTGTGCTGATAGATGTGTACCATATTAGGTACCCGCATATATCAGGCAAATCCTTTCACACGAATGCCTAATATGAGAATGCCAGTGTTTTCATTCAGTAATGCAGTCTAAAACTTTGGCCATTTAACGTGACAGATTACATGTAGTGTTAATTATGGGCAATATGAATTGTGGTAAACTTGGATACCAGGATGCATTACAATTAGCTCTTGTTAACCTTTTCCACTCCTGTATAGAAAACAGTCTTTCACATATTGCCCCGGAGATACATATGGTATGTAATGCAATTTACTTCTCCACAGTCTAGACATATATAACTATACAGTTCTATGAACATAGAAGTGGAGATGAATGAAATGTGTCTTTCCACTTCCCCTGATTCTCTATGAGATCACTACAGCAGAAGTGAAGGGAGGGGACGAAAGCAGGGAACCTAATGAGCATGTTAGTCCACCACTGAATGCAGGAAGAGGTGGACCAGATGAAAAAACAGCATGGGGCACTACCCATTCTTTGAATAGTAATACTTTTCAAGGGATATCTCTTTTAAGGGAGCCTCTGTGTAGAGTTGGTCAGGAAGCAGTAAAAGAACACTCAAGGTGAGAAGGAAAAGACCCAGATGACAGGTCAATGGCAATAGTATGTACATCCTTCCATGTTTAGAGAATGAGCCATAATTATAAGTTTTGTTATGAGAAGCCACAAAGACTTGATACTCTCCTCCGTACCAACCAAATTTAAGCACAGTTCATCTTAGTAAGTGAGCATCAACATGGTAAAGCAATGGATTATGCAATATTCCACCACAGTAAAAGTAATGAACACATACTGGACAACACTACTTCACTTTATCTGATGAAGTTTCATTTGTGTATAACAATGTACAGGTGAAACTCAAAAAATTTGAATATCGTGCAAAGTTTATTTATTTCAGTAATGCAACTTAAAAGGTGAAACTGACATATGAGATAGACTCATTACATGCAAAGCGAGATATTTCAAGCCTTTATTTATCATTTGGATGATTATGGCTTACAGCTTATGAAACCCCAAAGTCACAATTTTGAGGTACCCTTTGCTGAGGGGGTATGGATTAATTAGCTGACTAGAGTGTGACACTTTGAGCCTAGAATATTGAACCTTTTCACAAAAATCTAATTTTAAGCTGCATTAATGCAATTCCTTTTCATTTGCATTACTGAAATAAATGGACTTTTGCACAATATTCTAATTTTTCGAGTTTCCCCTGTATATTAAGTTGTCCTTCTCCTTTAATTTTTTGTAATATAGTTGGTTAGTTGTACATGGTGATACCTGGCATTCCTGAAGAATGAAGTAACTGTACTGACCTTACGGAGGGGCCAAGAGACTACAAAACTTCTAGCTATGTAACAAAGAGCTCAGCTCCTTTGAAGATATCATCAGGGTAAGATATGTCTTGCTAACATCACCTTTCTTTGCATCATAAGGGCATTGCCGAGTGCCATGTTTGGCACTGGTCGATAGGAGCTGGCCCATTTGTTAACGACTTTAGGTAACTCTTACTTTACTCTGTATATTATCTTTATATAGCTTTATATAGCTTTATATCTATCTATCTAGTTATATACTGTATATATATATATATATATATATATATATATTGTGACACAGAAAAGGGAGTTGTATGGGGAGGCAGGTATTTTCCTCCCAGTGTGTGCTGCTGGACTGATTAGCGGACAAGTGGGGTCAAATACTGGACTGGACTCACGTTCCCCATTTTGCCACTTTAGCGGCTCTGTTCACAGGGCTCTTGAAGGGACAAAAGTCTATGATAGTCCGCTGGAATGACCAGGCGGAAGAGGCTTTTTCTGCGTTAAAGTCGGTCCTGTGCAAGTCACCGGTTTTGGTGACGCCCGACTTCAAGAGGGAGTTTGTGGTACAGACCGATGCCTCTGAAGTAGGCCTCAGAGCTGTACTCACTCAGGAAATCAATTGGGAGGAACATCCCGTTGTTTTCCTGAGCCACAAACTCACCCCAGCCGAGACTAGGTACAGTATATTGGAGAGAGAGTGCCTGGCCATCAAATGGGCACTCGAGTCTCTCCGCTATTATCTGTTGGGGAGAAAGTTTCGTCTGGTGACTGACCACTCCCCTCTTAAGTGGATGACCCAGGCCAAAGAGGGGAATGCTCGGGTCACCAGATGGTTCTTATCCTTACAGAACTTTAAGTTCTCGGTAGAACACAGAGCAGGCCGGTTGCAGGGAAACGTGGATGCCCTGTCCCAGGTGCACTGTTTGGCATGTGTTCACCCCCTCAGGGTTGAACAAAGGGGGGGGGGGGTATGTGACACAGTAAAGGGAGTTGTATGGGGAGGCAGGTATTTTCCTCCAGTGTGTGCTGCTGGACTGATTAGCGGCCAAGTGGGGTCAAATACTGGACTGGACTCATGTGCCGGTTCGGGTTTTGGCAGCACCTGGCTGTCATTAGATAGGCAGCTGGGCTCCGCAGAAAGGATCTCTGTATTGCGATCTGAGGCTTGTGCTGGGTTTGGAGGTCTGAGACCAGTGTGAGGGGAAACATCCCACCTAAAATCTGTTCATGGACTCTTTGAGGCAGAACTGCCAGCTGGGTGTAAACTTAACACCAAAACCAAAAGGTGACTTTTTGTGTTAAATGTGACTTTTTGTTTATGAACTTGCCAAGAGTGTGAATAAACACTGAACTGTTTGATTTAAGAACTGGTTAGTGCCTCTATACTGCGTCCGCTTATCCTGTCTACCAGAGCGAATCCCTACAATATGTATATATACACTGCTCAAAAAAATAAAGGGAACACAAAAATAACACATCCTAGATCTGAATTAATGAAATATTCTTCTGAAATACTTTGTTCTTTACATAGTTGAATGTGCTGACAACAAATTCACACCCAAAAAAATTATGGAAATTACATTTGTTTAACCCATGGAGGTCTGGATTTGGAGTCACCCTCAAAATTAAAGTGTAAAAACACACTACAGGCTGATCCAACTTTGATGTAATGTCCTTAAAACAAGTCAAAATGAGGCTCAGTAGTGTGTGTGGCCTCCACGTGCCTGTATGACCTCCCTACAATGCCTGTGCATGCTCCTGATGAGGTGGCGGACGGTCTCCTGAGGGATCTCCTCCCAGACCTGGACTAAAGCATCTGCCAACTCCTGGACAGTCTGTGGTGCAACGTGACGTTGGTGGATAGAGTGAGACGTGATGTCCCAGATGTGCTCAATTGGATTCAGGTCTGGGGAACGGGCGGGCCAGTCCATAGCATCAATGCCTTCGTCTTGCAGGAACTGCAGACACACTCCAGCCACATGAGGTCTAGCATTGTCTTGCATTAGGAGGAACCCAGGGCCAACCGCACCAGCATATGGTCTCACAAGGGGTCTGAGGATCTCATCTCGGTACCTAATGGCAGTCAGGCTACCTCTGGCGAGCACATGGAGGGCTGTGCGGCCCTCCAAAGAAATGCCACCCCACACCATTACTGACCCAATGCCAAACCGGTCATTCTGGAGGATGTTGCAGGCAGCAGAACGTTCTCCACGGCGTCTCCAGACTCTGTCACGTCTGTCACATGTACTCAGTGTGAACCTGCTTTCATCTGTGAAGAGCACAGGGCGCCAGTGGCGAATTTGCCAATCTTGGTGTTTTCTGGCAAATGACAAACGTCCTGCACGGTGTTGGGCTGTAAGCCCAACACCCACCTGTGGACGTCGGGCCCTCCTATCACCCTCATGGAGTCTGTTTCTGACCGTTTGAGCAGACACATGCACATTTGTGGCTTGCTGGAGGTCATTTTGCAGGGCTCTGGCAGTGCGCCTCCTGTTCCTCCTTGCACAAAGGCGGAGGTAGCGGTCCTGCTGCTGGGTTGTTGCCCTCCTACGGCCTCCTCCACGTCTCCTGATGTACTGGCCTGTCTCCTGGTAGCTCCTCCATGCTCTGGACACTACGCTGACAGACACAGCAAACCTTCTTGCCACAGCTCACATTGATGTGCCATTCTGGATAAGCTGCACTACCTGAGCCACTTGTGTGGGTTGTAGACTCCATCTCATGCTACCACTAGAGTGAAAGCACCGGCAGCATTAAAAAGTGACCAAAACATCAGCCAGGAAGCATAGGAACTGAGAAGTGGTCAGGTCACCACCTGCAGAACCACTCCTTTATTGGGGGTGTCTTGCTAATTGCCTATCATTTCCACCTGTTGTCTATCCCATTTGCACAAC
This sequence comes from Bufo bufo, assembly GCF_905171765.1. NCBI lineage: Eukaryota > Metazoa > Chordata > Amphibia > Anura > Bufonidae > Bufo > Bufo bufo. Next base: position 300,617,866 of record NC_053389.1, on the reverse strand, counting down.
AGCATGTGAAATTGATTGTCACTCAGTGTTGCTTCCTAAGTGGACAGTTTGATTTCACAGAAGTGTGATTGACTTGGAGTTACATTGTGTTGTTTAAGTGCTCCCTTTATTTTTTTGAGCAGTGTATATACAGTACAGGCCAAAAGTTTGGACACACCTTCTCATTCAAAGAGTTTTCTTTTATTTTCATGACTATGAAAATTGTAGATTCACACTGAAGGCATCAAAACTATGAATTAACACATGTGGAATTATATACATAACAAACAAGTGTGAAACAACTGAAAATATGTCATATTCTAGGTTCTTCAAAGTAGCCACCTTTTGCTTTGATTACTGCTTTGCACACTCTTTGCATTCTCTTGATGAGCTTCAAGAGGTAGACCCCTGAAATGGTTTTCACTTCACAGGTGTGCCCTGTCAGGTTTAATAACTGGGATTTCTTGCCTTTTAAATGGGGTTGGGACCATTAGTTGCGTTGAGGAGAAGTCAGGTGGATACACAGCTGATAGTCCTACTGAATAGACTGTTAGAATTTGTATTATAGCGAGTATGGGGGGGGGCACTCTCAAAAGGGATCCAAAGCGGTAACAGTGATAATACACTTTATTATTTTAAAATATTAAGAACATACCCCTAAAATAATATAAAATACATATATCACATGTACAAATAGGTATATGACCAACACTCAGTCTCTGCGACAAAAACGTCAAATAGTCGCAATGGAACAGCGTGCGGCAAAAATCCCACTCAGGGAAATATTGTTATAGTGGAAATCTATCACCAATCCTGTGATAGACTGTCAGTGGACAAATAAGCCAGCAATGATGTAGTGCTTTAGATGTGATAATCCAGTATCCCACTTCACTGTCCAGTGCACTGATATAATGTAATAAAGCAAAAGCCCAGTTATCTGTCCAAGACACTTGTGGTATAACTCCCACAATGGTGGGTTAAATCTCACTTGCCTCCACAAACTTAGCAGTGCTCGGAATCGAGCCCGGTCTTACCCGTCTTCACTGCCTCATCCGCAGCGTTGATCCAGGCGGCCGCACACCAAACAGCGTCTTACGTGGTGTGCTCGTCGGCCTGTACGTGGCGTCCCACGTGACCTGGTTGTCTAGGGGACCGGATATGCGCTCGTATGACGTAAATATTGAGCGACTGCTTTCAAGTCCGTACGAGCTGCTTTGTTCACTTCACTTTTTATGTTGCCGGCTTTCTTTTTCTTTCTTTAGATGAATCCACGCTCACTCTAAACCGCCAGACGCGTTTCAGGGTCCTACACCCCTACCTCAGTGGCCAACTGAGTGAGCGGATCCTCACTCCTTATAAATGGGATTCCTCCGCCCACATTTCTCCATATTCATTGTGTAATTGTATTATATGGAGTGGATTTATCCCTTATAGAGTGGATTCCCATTCCTAATATGTTAATCATACATACATATATAAATTCATTGTAAAATATTAAAACAATAAATACACCCCTTCATAGTACATTCTAAATGCTTAAAATGGATACTGGAGGAGACTGCAAGGTCCTACCTTGTACCTGAATAACCGCACGAAAAAAACGCATAAAAAACGCATTAAAAACGCATATAAGTACATTGTGTTTTTCACTGCAATTTTCATCTTGAAGAGAACACGTTCATCTGGGGGACCTATAATATTATTTTATTCATCCCAAAGGACCGATGAGTACGATTGATATGGGGAGCCCTCCAGCAAGGAGGGGAGATCACAGTGTTGATAAACGGCCAAACTGCGATGTCCCATCCCCACCGGAAAACCCCCCCTCTCACAAGAACCCAAACACTTCCATTTCGGCGTTGAGGCCTCTAGGGATGATGGTATCATACTCAAACATCCTCCGGGATTCTTGTCGTGACATATGTGCAATATGATTGCCCCCTCTCCATGCTTTTTTTACTTTCTATTGCTACAAATTTCAAACCTGTAGGGTCGCAGTTATGCATTGTTTTGAAATGCTTTGATAAAGAGTGCGTCTCTAGGCCTTTTTTGATATTTGCCACATGTTCCGCTACTCTCTTTTTCAGCGTTCTTTTGGTCCTGCCTATATATTGTTTCCTGCATCCACATTGTAGCAGATATATAACATCTGTGGAATCACAGGTCAGGCATTCTTGTATTTCCAAACTAAATGCATTAACTGTAGACACTACTTTTGTGTTTTTTTTGGGGGAAACTAGTAATTTTGCAGTTAGCACATCTGCCACACTTAAAGAACCCGTTCACTGCCAACCAATTTTCTTTTTTGTGGCTATCCTTCTTTACCCTCACAGTTGGAGCTATTTTCCCGGCCAAATTGTTTGCCCTTGTGTAGGTTATCTTTGGTGCTTCACTCAAGAGAGGACCAACTATCTTGTCATTCAATAAGTGTCCCCAGTGTTTTCGGATGCTCCTTTCCACTATTCTGTATTGCGAATTAAATGGAAGGATAATCCTCAATGTTTCATCCCGTGCCTGGGGATCACTGGCCAAAAAGAAATCTTTTCTTTCCATTTTCTTTACTTTCTCAGTGACTTATCGATCACTTGGACTGGATAGTCTCTTTCTAACAATTGCTGTTTCAAACCAGTCGCTTCCTCCTCGAATTTATTGCCATCAGTACAGTTCCGTTTAAGTCTACGGAACTGACTGGTTGGCACGTTGATTAGCCATCGAGGAAGATGACAACTGGCAAATCTGATAAAGCTGTTTTTAGCGACTGGTTTGAAAAAAGGGTTACAGTGTAGCTGGTCCCCCCTTACCCATATTTCCAGATCCAAAAATTCAACTTTCAATTTGCTCACACTAGGGCTGAATACCAGATTCCTATCATTTACATTGATATTTTGGAGAAATAAATCCAGGGATTCAGATGTATCCTGCCAAATTAACAAAATATCGTCTATGTAGCGCCGCCATAGCACCAGATCCGTCCCCAGCCTGGGCATGATGACCTCCTTCTCCCATTGCGCCAAAAACAAGTTGGCATAGCTGGGGGCGAATCTGGTGCCCATGGCGGTGCCGGTGCGCTGTACATAGAACTCCTGCTCAAAAGAAAAATAGTTATGGGCCAGTATATATCTCAACCCGTCCAATATAAACTGCAACTGTTCCATGGAGAGACTGGCATCTCCCGAAAGTTGCTCTCTCAGTGACTGTATCCCCTGGGTATGGTCAATGACTGTATATAGGTATCCAACGTCCAACGTCCCCAAGATCCTTCCGTCTGTCCATTTAATTGTTTCAAGAGTTTTAATAATGTCAGTGGTGTCACATATATATGACGACACCTTTTTCAAATAGGGTTGAAGCCATTGGTCGATATATTTCGACAAATTGCATGATATGGATTCAATCCCTGACACTATAGGACGACCTGGAGGTACTTGAAAAAAATTTATGGATCTTGGGGATGCAATAGAACATCGGAATTCTCTTCTCGGTGTCCAAAGTGAATCTAGCTTCCTGTTTAGAGAGAAAGCCCCTCTCCAGTCCCCTTTCACAATATATCTTTAAGGTTTTGTAGTACTCTTCTGTTGGGTCTCCTCTTAGTTTTTGATAAGTGTTCTCTGTTCCTAATTGCCTATGACACTCCTTCAAATAATCTCCCATATTCTGTATCACCACAGCCCCGCCCTTATCGGCTGGCCTAATTATAATATTATTCATCTCTTGTAGTGATTTAATTGCGTTAATCTCTTCTCTATTTAAATTTGCGTTCATCCTGCTGCCATTAATTCCCCTCAAATCTCGTTCTACATTTTTGCTTTATTACATTATATCAGTGCACTGGACAGTGAAGTGGGATACTGGATTATCACATCTAAAGCACTACATCATTGCTGGGCTTATTTGTCCACTGACAGTCTATCACAGGATTGGTGATAGATTTCCACTATAACAATATTTCCCTGAGTGGGATTTTTGCCGCACGCTGTTCCATTGCGACTATTTGACGTTTTTGTCGCAGAGACTGAGTGTTGGTCATATACCTATTTGTACATGTGATATATGTATTTTATATTATTTTAGGGGTATGTTCTTAATATTTTAAAATAATAAAGTGTATTATCACTGTTACCGCTTTGGTTCCCTTTTGAGAGTGCCCCCCCATACCCGCTATTTTACATTTTCCTACCGGTCCTGAGGGTGGGACCAGGGGGTGAGCACCTTTTCCATATAGAGAGAGGGTGAGCCGCTGTAATCCTTTTTCGTTAGAATTTGTATTATGGCAAGAAAAAAGCAGCTAAGTAAAGAAAAACGAGCGGCCATCATTACTGAAATGAAGGTCAGTCAGCCGAAAAATTGGGAAAACTTTGAAAGTAAGGGCTATTTGACCATGAAGGAGAGTGATGGGGTGCTGCGACAGATGACCTGGCCTCCACAGTCACCGGACCTGAACCCAATCGAGATGGTTTGGGGTGAGCTGGACCGCAGAGTGAAGGCAAAAGGGCCAACAAGTGCTAAGCATCTCTGGGAACTCCTTCAAGACTGTTGGAAGACCATTTCAGGGGACTACCTCTTGAAGCTCATCAAGAGAATGCCAAGAGTGTGCAAAGCAGTAATCAAAGCAAAAGGTGGCTACTTTGAAGAACCTAGAATATGACATATTTTCAGTTGTTTCACACTTGTTTGTTATGTATATAATTCCACATGTGTTAATTCATAGTTTTGATGCCTTCATAGTCATGAAAATAAAGAAAACTCTTTAAATGAGAAGGTGTGTCCAAACTTTTGGTCTGTACTCTATATATATATATATATATATATATATACTGAACAAAAATATAAATGCAACACTTTCGGTTTTGCTACCATTTTGTATGAGCTAAACTCAAAGCTCTGAAACATTTTCTACATACACAAAAGACCCATTACTCTCAAATATTGTTCACAAATCTGTCTAAATCTGTGTTAGTGAGCACTTCTCCTTTGCCGAGATAATCCATCCCACCTCACAGGTGTGGCATATCAAGGTGCTGATTAGTCAGCATGAATATTGCACAGGTGTGCCTTAGACTGCCCACAGTAAAAGGCCACTCTGAAATGTGCACAGTTTTGCCTTACTGGGGTAGGTGGGTTTAGGAAACCAGTCATTATTTGGTGTGGCCACCATTTGCCTCACGCAGGGCAACACATGTCCGTCGCATAGAGTTGATCAGGTTGTTGATTGTGGCCTGTGGAATGTTGGTCCACTACTCTTCAATAGCTGTGCGAAGTTGCAGAATATTGGCAGGAACTGGAACACGCTGTCGTATACGCCGGTCCAAAGCATCCCAAACATGCTCAATGGGTGACATGTCTGGTGAGTATGCTGACCATGCAAGAACTGGGATGTTTTCAGCTTCCAGGAATTGTGTCTCGATCCTTGCAGTATGGGGCCGTGCATTATCATTCTGCAACATGAGGTGATGGTTGTGGATGAATGGCGCAACAATGGGCCTCAGGATCTCGTCACGGTATCTCTGTGCATTCAAGATGCCATCAATTAAAATGCACCAGTGTTCATTGTCCATAACATATGCCTGCCCATACCATAACCCCACCGCCACCATGGGCCACTCGATCCACAATGTTTACGTCAGCAAACCGCTCACCTACACGACGCCACACACACTGTCTGCCATCTGACCTAAACAGTGAAAACCGGGACTCATCCGAGAACAGAACGCCAGTCTCCAACATGCCAGACACATTGAATGTCAGCATTTGCCCACTCAATTCGGTTACAATGACAAACTGCAGTCAGGTCCAGACCCCGATGATGACGACGAGCATGCAGATGAGCATCCCTGAGACGGTTTCTGACAGTTTGTGCAGAAATTATTGGAGGGGAACATGCAGGATGTGAAGGTCCTGGGCTGGTGTGGATACACGTGGTCTGCGGTTGTGAGGCCGGTTGGATGTACTGTCAAATTCTCTGAAAGGCCTTTGGAAACGGCTTATGGTAGAGAAATGAACAATCACTGCTCGGGCAACAGCTCTGGTAGACATTCCTGCAACCAGCATGCCAATTGCACACTCCCTCAAATTTTGTGACATCTGTGGCATTGTGCTGTGTGATCAAACTGCACATTTCAGAGTGACTCTTTATTGTGGGCAGTCTAAGGCACACCTGTGCAATATTCATGCTGTCTAATCAGCACTTTGATATGCCACACCTGTGTCACGAGGGAGTCGAGGTCCACGCCTGACTCCGTTATACCCGGGGTCAGGAAGTCGCAGCGGTTGGCTGCACGCTCTATTTAAGATAGGGCTGTTTTCCTTATGGTAGCTTTCTGGGTTTGCTTAGCAAACCCTTTTGGCTCACTCAGGGATCCGTAGCTCTTTCTCCTCAGCTGTTCCTTGTCCAGCACTCCCAGACCTCCTTATATTTCTCTCTCACACTTCTCTGGTTGCCAGAGATAGAGCTTCCTGCCTGGACATCTATTCTGACCTTCTGGAGCTGTGTTGCTGCGTTCGCTGGTAGTTGGTCCAGTACGCTACCCTCCAGATCCCTGTTGGACCTTTTTGGTTTATTGTGGTCGCCCACCTGGGTGTATGTGTTTGTATGTTTTGTCTGTCCTCTCCCTGGTGTTTCCCTCTTAGTGATAGTGGTGTGGACTAGCGATCCCACCGGCCTGTTCACTATCCAGGGCTCATATTAGGGAAAGCCAGGGTTTAGGCACGCGATCGCCGCACGGGTGAGGAACCCGTCTAGGGACGTCAGGGCAGTCAGGTGCCAGCCGCAAGGTGAGTTAGGGGTCACCACCTTTCCCTCTCCCTTGGGCAGGGCTTTCCCTGTTTTCCTCCCTGTGCGTGTCGTCGGTCATTACATTATCTCTGGCCATTATTTTGTGTAGGTAAAAAAAAAAAATAATTTTACCTACTTAGAATCCAGTATGGATCAAATTGCTGCTCTGTCCAAACAATTTCATGGCCTGTCTTTGGAGGTGGTAGGATTGAAGGCGTCGGTCCTCCAGCAACAGCAGCAATTACAACTGACTGCAAGCCCAGCGGTTGCTACTGGTAACCAGGTTGTTGCGGAACCCAAGGTCCCTCTCCCTGACAGATTTTCTGGGGGAAGGGACAAGTTTTTGACATTCCGTGAGGCCTGTAAGTTATATTTTAAACTGCGCCCTTACTCCTCTGGTAATGAAGATCAGCGGGTGGGGGTTGTTATTTCCCTGCTGCAGGGGGATCCGCAGTCCTGGGCGTTCTCTTTACCTACTGATTCCCAGGCTCTTCGGTCAGTGGATGAGTTTTTTGGGGCCTTGGGTCTCATATATGATGACCCTGACCGAGTCGCCCTGGCTGAATCAAGATTACGGAGACTCTTACAAGGAGAGCGGCCGGTAGAGGAGTATTGCTCTGAATTCCGTAGGTGGGCTACGGATACCCAATGGAACGACCCGGCTCTCAGGAGTCAGTTCTGCTCTGGGTTATCCGAAAGGGTTAAGGATGCGCTTGCATTATATGAGACCCCCTTTTCCCTTGATGCGGTTATGTCCCTTTCTATCCGAATAGATAGACGCCTTAGGGTCAGGTTGAAAAAACCGGAGCAATTGGTAACCCCTCCCAAGCAGCAGTTAGTCTGTACGGACTTAGACGAGCCTATGCAGCTAGGAGGAACTACTCGTCAGGTCCGTCCTCCTGAGGCTCGCCGTAGGCGTGGGGTTTGTTTTTTTTGTGGGGAGAGGGGTCATTTCATTAATGTCTGTCCTTCTTTCCTCAGAAACAAAAGACCGTCAGAAAAACTACTAACCCCAGGCTGTGTGGAGGATGTCAGCCGGGGGGTATACGTTTCCTCCATACGTACATCGCAATTTGTGTTGCCAGCGGTTATTATTTTTGGTGATAAGACGGAGACTATTTCTTTCTTTCTAGACAGTGGAGCAGGGGTAAATTTGATAGATGCCCATTTTGCCCGTACTTTGGGTTTGTCTCTCTGTACTTTACAGAGACCCATTCCCATATTCGCTATTGATTCTGCTCCCCTGTCTCAGAGAAACCTCACGCACATGGTTCATAATTTACACCTTCGGGTAGGGGACCACCATAACGAGATGCTTTCAGGTTATGTTCTGGAGGGGCTTCCCACTCCGGTAGTGCTGGGTCTTCCCTGGTTGGTAGCGCACAATCCAGTGGTGGATTGGCAGGCCAGGGAGATATTGGAGTGGAGTGAGCAGTGCAGAGAAAATTGCTTAAATAGCAATTGCTTAGTCGCCTCCATAACTACCCTACCTACATTTATTTCGGACTTTGAGGATGTTTTTTCTGAAAAGGGTTGTCAGAAGTTACCACCTCATCGTCCTTATGATTGCCCGGTTAACCTTATTCCCGGCGCAAAATTACCCAAGACCAGGTTATATAATCTTTCGGGTCCAGAGAGACAAGCCATGAAAGATTATATCTCCGAGAGCTTGGCTAAGGGACACATCAGACCCTCTTCTTCACCCGTGGCTGCAGGGTTTTTCTTTGTTAAAAAGAAAGATGGGGGCCTGCGTCCTTGCTTAGATTTTCGCGAATTAAATCAGATAACCATCCGAGACCCATACCCTCTTCCTCTCATTCCTGACCTGTTTAATCAGATTGCGGGTGCTAGGTGGTTCTCCAAACTTGATCTTAGGGGTGCCTACAATCTGATTCGTATTAAGGAGGGGGATGAGTGGAAGACAGCGTTTAACACCCCTGAGGGGCATTATGAAAATCTAGTTATGCCTTTCGGTCTGACCAATGCTCCTGCCGTCTTTCAACATTTCGTTAATGACATTTTTAGTCATCTAATCGGCAGGTTTGTGGTAATATACCTAGATGATATTTTAATTTATTCGTCCGATCTGAAAACACATGAGGTGCATGTCAGACAAGTACTGCAGGTCCTACGGACGAATGAATTATATGCTAAAATTGAAAAATGTGTCTTCGCCGTTCAGGAGATACAATTCCTGGGTTATTTTTTATCTGCGTCAGGTTTCCGTATGGATCCTAGGAAGGTCCAGGCAATTTTAGATTGGGATCTTCCTGAGAACCTCAAAGCACTACAACGGTTCTTGGGCTTCGCGAATTTCTATAGGAAATTCATTAAAAATTATTCACTTATTGTAAAACCGCTTACTGACATGACTAGGAAGGGGACTGATTTTTCTAAATGGTCTGACGCCGCTAAAGTTGCTTTTTCCTCTCTAAAAGAGAGGTTTACCTCAGCACCTGTACTGGTCCAACCTGATGTCTCTCAGCCTTTTATTGTTGAAGTCGATGCGTCAGAGGTGGGAGTGGGGGCGGTGCTGTCTCAGGGTCTGTCTCCTGGCAAATGGCGTCCTTGTGCTTTCTTTTCTAAAAAACTATCTGCAGCAGAAAAGAACTACGATATTGGCAATAGGGAACTATTAGCTATTAAACTTGCGTTTGAGAAGTGGCGTCATTTCTTAGAGGGGGCAGTCCACCCCGTCACTGTAATTACGGACCACAAAAATCTTCTGTACCTCGAATCAGCTAAGCGTCTCACCCCTAGACAGGCTAGGTGGTCGCTATTTTTTACCAGGTTTAACTTTGTGATTACCTATCGTCCTGGGGCAAAGAACACCAAGGCTGATGCACTATCTCGTTGTTTCCCTGGAGGGGGTAATGTGAGTGATCCGGTGCCCATTCTTCAAAGAGGAGTGGTTGTTTCTGCGGTACACTCTGTTTTGGAGGGGAAGGTGTTAGAGGCCCAGGGGGACGCTCCGGTCTCTTGCCCCTCAGAGAAATTGTTTGTACCGTTGAACTTACGTTTCGAATTATTAAAGGAACATCATAATTCGGCACTTGCTGGGCACCCGGGTAGTAAAGCAACCTTGGAACTATTGTCTCGTCGTTTTTGGTGGCCAAGGTTGCGTCAGGATGTATTGGATTTTGTGTCTTCTTGTTCTACCTGTGCGCGCGCAAAAGTTTCACATACACGTCCTGCAGGGTCTCTATTACCACTCGTCATTCCCAATAGACCGTGGACACATCTGTCAATGGATTTTATCACTGACTTACCTTTGTCTGCGGGTAAAACAGTTATTTTGGTAGTAGTGGACAGGTTTAGCAAAATGGTACACTTCATTGCGTTACCCGCACTACCTAATGCTAAGACTCTTGCTCAGGTATTCGTCAGTGAAATCGTGAAGCTTCACGGGGTCCCCTCCGATGTTGTTTCGGATCGAGGTACCCAGTTTATTTCTAAATTTTGGAAAGCTTTTTGTTCTCGTTTGGGGGTACACTTGTCCTTTTCCTCTGCTTTCCATCCTCAGTCGAATGGACAGACTGAGCTTACCAACCAAAACCTTGAGACATATCTAAGATGTTTTGTGTCTGAAAACCAAGAGTTGTGGTCATCATATTTACCGTTAGCTGAGTTTGCCATAAATAATCGTCGTCAGGAATCCACTGGCAAGTCACCATTTCTTGGTGCATATGGTTTTCATCCCCAATTCTGTACTTTCAAAGAGGGGGGGTCTTCTGGGGTTCCCGAAGAGGAACGGTTTTCGTCATCTCTTTCATCGGTATGGCAGAAGGTGCAAGCTAACTTGAAAAATATGGGAGGTAAATACAAATGCATGGCTGATAAGAGACGGTCGCCAGGTCCGGACCTAGGAGTGAATGACTATGTGTGGTTGTCTACTAGGAATATTAAATTGAAGGTTCCCTCTTGGAAACTGGGTCCTAGGTTTATTGGCCCTTACAAAATTGTAGCCATCATCAACCCCGTGGCTTTTCGCCTGGAGTTACCTCAGACTTTTAAAATTCATAATGTTTTTCATAAGTCGTTACTCAAAAAATATGTTCCACCTCTAGAACCATCACCGCTACCACCCCCTCCTGTTGTCGTGGATGGTAACCTAGAATTTCAGATATCCAAAATTGTTAATTCTCGTCGGGTCCGCCGCTCTCTTCAATATCTGGTGCATTGGAGAGGTTACGGTCCCGAGGAAAGAATGTGGGTTCCTGCGTCTGAGGTAAACGCCGACAGGTTAGTTCGGGTTTTTCATGCCTCTCATCCTGGGAGACCTGGTCCTGAGTGTCCGGAGGCCCCTCGTAGAGAGGGGGGTACTGTCACGAGGGAGTCGAGGTCCACGCCTGACTCCGTTATACCCGGGGTCAGGAAGTCGCAGCGGTTGGCTGCACGCTCTATTTAAGATAGGGCTGTTTTCCTTATGGTAGCTTTCTGGGTTTGCTTAGCAAACCCTTTTGGCTCACTCAGGGATCCGTAGCTCTTTCTCCTCAGCTGTTCCTTGTCCAGCACTCCCAGACCTCCTTATATTTCTCTCTCACACTTCTCTGGTTGCCAGAGATAGAGCTTCCTGCCTGGACATCTATTCTGACCTTCTGGAGCTGTGTTGCTGCGTTCGCTGGTAGTTGGTCCAGTACGCTACCCTCCAGATCCCTGTTGGACCTTTTTGGTTTATTGTGGTCGCCCACCTGGGTGTATGTGTTTGTATGTTTTGTCTGTCCTCTCCCTGGTGTTTCCCTCTTAGTGATAGTGGTGTGGACTAGCGATCCCACCGGCCTGTTCACTATCCAGGGCTCATATTAGGGAAAGCCAGGGTTTAGGCACGCGATCGCCGCACGGGTGAGGAACCTGTCTAGGGACGTCAGGGCAGTCAGGTGCCAGCCGCAAGGTGAGTTAGGGGTCACCACCTTTCCCTCTCCCTTGGGCAGGGCTTTCCCTGTTTTCCTCCCTTTGCGTGTCGTCGGTCATTACAACCTGTGAGGTGGGATGGATTATCTCGACAAAGGAGAAGTGCTCACTAACACAGATTTAGACAGATTTGTGAACAATATTTGAGAGTAATGGGTCTTTTGTGTATGTAGAAAATGTTTCAGATCTTGGGAGTAGTGTTGAGCGAACAGTTCGAGCATAGTTCGGGTCCGTACCGAATTTTGGGGTGTTCGTGACACGGACCCGAACCCGAACTTTTTCGTAAAAGTTCGGGTTCGGGTTCGTCGTTCGGCATGTATTTTGGCGCATTTTGAAAGGCTGCAAAGCAGCCAATCAACATGCATCATACTACTTGCCCTAAGATGCCATCGCAGCCATGCCTACTATTGGCAAGGCTGTGATTGGCCAAGTGCAGCATGTGACTCAGCCTCTTTATAAGCTTGTGCGCACGTCGGGACGTGCTCACTCCCGATGTGAATAGAACAGGGATAGACGCAGCTGATGCTAGGGCGAGAATAGGCAGGGATAATTGAATAACTGGAAGCAAATTTCTCTCCTCCACCTGTGATTCATCTGAACAACTGCAGCTGAGCTGCTTTTTTGATAGGGATTGGCTATTTTTAGAGTGGCCAGAGTGATTTTTCCATCCACATGTACCTGGGCTGACCGCCGGCCGCCATTTTGTGACTTGTAGTGCTGCAGCAGAAGCTGCCACAGTGTGCATTCCAAAGCTCCAAACAAGTCAGACATCTACACCTGGGATTCAGACCAATAGCGATTTAGCAGCACAGTCCAAGGCTATTTTTTTTAAAGGTTGTGCAGACCATTTTGTGGCACATGTTACTGGGCTGATAGGCGGCGGCCATCTTGGGACTAGTGCTGCAGCACAATCTCTCCCAACGTCCATTAATCACTTGTAATAGTGGTCTGTGCCATAGAAATCCTACATCAGGGACTTGGGTGTGCTTGTGTCACCCCTACTAATACCAGTCCACCTGTAATCCATACAGTGAAAAGCCATAAAGTATTCCAGTGAGGGAATTTTTTTTTTATTTAAAAAAGGCCAAGTTAGTTTATCTGGCGTTCAATATACTAGATACAGTTAGGCCTGCGTTTCATACATCTGGAATTAGCAAACTAATGTGCTGGGGTTGGGAAAACATATATGTACCCATACTAGAATCTGTCAAAGAAAGCGGTACTCACATATAACAGTCATTCCATCTGTAATCCATACAGTCAAAAGACTGAAAGTATTCCAGTGAGGGAATTTTTTTTATTTAAAAAAGGCCAAGTTAGTTTATCTGGCGTTCAATATACTAGATACAGTTAGGCCTGCGTTTCATACATCTGGAATTAGCAAACTAATGTGCTGGGGTTGGGAAAACATATATGTACCCATACTAGAATCTGTCAAAGAAAGCGGTACTCACATATAACAGTCATCCCATCTGTAATCCATACAGTCAAAAGACTGAAAGTATTCCAGTGAGGGAATTTTTTTTATTTAAAAAAGGCCAAGTTAGTTTATCTGGCGTTCAATATACTAGATACAGTTAGGTCTGCGTTTCATACATCTGGAATTAGCAAACTAATGTGCTGGGGTTGGGAAAACATATATGTACCCATACTAGAATCTGTCAAAGAAAGCGGTACTCACATATAACAGTCATTCCATCTGTAATCCATACAGTCAAAAGACTGAAAGTATTCCAGTGAGGGAATTTTTTTTATTTAAAAAAGGCCAAGTTAGTTTATCTGGCGTTCAATATACTAGATACAGTTAGGCCTGCGTTTCATACATCTGGAATTAGCAAACTAATGTGCTGGGGTTGGGAAAACATATATGTACCCATACTAGAATCTGTCAAAGAAAGCGGTACTCACATATAACAGTCATTCCATCTGTAATCCATACAGTCAAAAGACTGAAAGTATTCCAGTGAGGGAATTTTTTTTATTTAAAAAAGGCCAAGTTAGTTTATCTGGCGTTCAATATACTAGATACAGTTAGGCCTGCGTTTCATACATCTGGAATTAGCAAACTAATGTGCTGGGGTTGGGAAAACATATATGTACCCATACTAGAATCTGTCAAAGAAAGCGGTACTCACATATAACAGTCATTCCATCTGTAATCCATACAGTCAAAAGACTGAAAGTATTCCAGTGAGGGAATTTTTATTTTATTTAAAAAAGGCCAAGTTAGTTTATCTGGCGTTTAATATACTAGATACAGTTAGGCCTGCGTTTCATACATCTGGAATTAGCAAACTAATGTGCTGGGGTTGGGAAAACATATATGTACCCATACTAGAATCTGTCAAAGAAAGCGGTACTCACATATAACAGTCATTCCATCTGTAATCCATACAGTCAAAAGACTGAAAGTATTCCAGTGAGGGAATTTTTTTTATTTAAAAAAGGCCAAGTTAGTTTATCTGGCGTTCAATATACTAGATACAGTTAGGCCTGCGTTTCATACATCTGGAATTAGCAAACTAATGTGCTGGGGTTGGGAAAACATATATGTACCCATACTAGAATCTGTCAAAGAAAGCGGTACTCACATATAACAGTCATTCCATCTGTAATCCATACAGTCAAAAGACTGAAAGTATTCCAGTGAGGGGATTTTTTTTATTTAAAAAAGGCCAAGTTAGTTTATCTGGCGTTCAATATACTAGATACAGTTAGGCCTGCGTTTCATACATCTGGAATTAGCAAACTAATGTGCTGGGGTTGGGAAAACATATATGTACCCATACTAGAATCTGTCAAAGAAAGCGGTACTCACATATAACAGTCATTCCATCTGTAATCCATACAGTCAAAAGACTGAAAGTATTCCAGTGAGGGAATTTTTATTTTATTTAAAAAAGGCCAAGTTAGTTTATCTGGCGTTCAATATACTAGATACAGTTAGGCCTGCGTTTCATACATCTGGAATTAGCAAACTAATGTGCTGGGGTTGGGAAAACATATATGTACCCATACTAGAATCTGTCAAAGAAAGCGGTACTCACATATAACAGTCATTCCATCTGTAATCCATACAGTCAAAAGACTGAAAGTATTCCAGTGAGGGAATTTTTTTTATTTAAAAAAGGCCAAGTTAGTTTATCTGGCGTTCAATATACTAGATACAGTTAGGCCTGCGTTTCATACATCTGGAATTAGCAAACTAATGTGCTGGGGTTGGGAAAACATATATGTACCCATACTAGAATCTGTCAAAGAAAGCGGTACTCACATATAACAGTCATTCCATCTGTAATCCATACAGTCAAAAGACTGAAAGTATTCCAGTGAGGGAATTTTTTTTTTATTTAAAAAAGGCCAAGTTAGTTTATCTGGCGTTCAATATACTAGATACAGTTAGGCCTGCGTTTCATACATCTGGAATTAGCAAACTAATGTGCTGGGGTTGGGAAAACATATATGTACCCATACTAGAATCTGTCAAAGAAAGCGGTACTCACATATAACAGTCATTCCATCTGTAATCCATACAGTCAAAAGACTGAAAGTATTCCAGTGAGGGGATTTTTTTTATTTAAAAAAGGCCAAGTTAGTTTATCTGGCGTTCAATATACTAGATACAGTTAGGCCTGCGTTTCATACATCTGGAATTAGCAAACTAATGTGCTGGGGTTGGGAAAACATATATGTACCCATACTAGAATCTGTCAAAGAAAGCGGTACTCACATATAACAGTCATTCCATCTGTAATCCATACAGTCAAAAGACTGAAAGTATTCCAGTGAGGGGATTTTTTTTATTTAAAAAAGGCCAAGTTAGTTTATCTGGCGTTCAATATACTAGATACAGTTAGGCCTGCGTTTCATACATCTGGAATTAGCAAACTAATGTGCTGGGGTTGGGAAAACATATATGTACCCATACTAGAATCTGTCAAAGAAAGCGGTACTCACATATAACAGTCATTCCATCTGTAATCCATACAGTCAAAAGACTGAAAGTATTCCAGTGAGGGGATTTTTTTTATTTAAAAAAGGCCAAGTTAGTTTATCTGGCGTTCAATATACTAGATACAGTTAGGCCTGCGTTTCATACATCTGGAATTAGCAAACTAATGTGCTGGGGTTGGGAAAACATATATGTACCCATACTAGAATCTGTCAAAGAAAGCGGTACTCACATATAACAGTCATTCCATCTGTAATCCATACAGTCAAAAGACTGAAAATATTCCAGTGAGGGAATTTTTTTTTTATTTAAAAAAGGCCAAGTTAGTTTATCTGGCGTTCAATATACTAGATACAGTTAGGCCTGCGTTTCATACATCTGGAATTAGCAAACTAATGTGCTGGGGTTGGGAAAACATATATGTACCCATACTAGAATCTGTCAAAGAAAGCGGTACTCACATATAACAGTCATTCCATCTGTAATCCATACAGTCAAAAAACTGAAAGTATTCCAGTGAGGGGATTTTGCTTATAAAAAATAATATATTTCATTGTGGTGCGAGTTGAATCGCAACAATGAAGAAAAATACTATTAAGGGACGAGGACGCGGTCGTGGTGGTGTCCGTGGAGCCTCTGTTGCTGGTAGAGGACGTGGCCGTTCGGCCCCAGGCGCACACAGTAGGGAACGAACTCCCTCAACTAGCCGGCAGAATGTACCGCAATATCTCGTGGGGCCCAATGCCGCTCTTAGGATGGTAAGGCCTGAGCAGGTACAGGCATTAATCGATTGGGTGGCCGACAGTGCTTCCAGCACGTTCACCACATGGTCTTCCACCCAGTCTTCTGCGGAAAGCGCACAGGTGGCACCTGAAAACCAAGCCCATCAGTCTGTCACATCACCCCCAAGCATATCAGGGAAACGGTCTGAGCCACAAGTTATGCAGCAGTCTCTTCTTCTGTTTGAAGACTCTGCTTCCAGGGTTTCCCAGGGGCGTCCACCTAGCCCTTCCCCAGTGGAGGAAGACATACCATGCACTGACGCACAACCACTTATGTCTCCAGATGAAGAGGACATGGGAATACCACCACAGCAGAGTCACCGACTCTCTGATGATGACGAAACACAGGTGCCCACTGCCGCGTCTTTTTGCAGTGTGCAGACTGAACAGGAGGAGGTCAGGGAGGGAGACTGGGTGGAAGACGATGCAGAGGACGATGAGGTCTTAGACCCCACATGGACTGAAGGTCGTGGCGATGACTTTCACAGTTCAGAGGAAGAGGTAGTGGTGAGACCGAGACAACAGCGAAGCCAAAGAGGGAGCAGGGGGCCAAAGCAGACGAGCCGCCGCCCCCAGAGTTCGCCTGCTACTGGACATCGCCAACAGGGACCCAGCCCCACAAAGGCAGCTTCAAAGAGTTCCCTGGCATGGCACTTCTTTAAACAATGTCCTACCGACAAGACCCGAGTGACTTGCACGCTCTGCCATCAGAGCCTGAGGCGAGGCATTAACGTTCTGAACCTCAGCACAACCTGCATGACCAGGCATCTACATGCAAAGCATGAACTGCAGTGGGGTACACACCTTAAAAACCAGGCACTCGCTGAGGCTCCCCCTGCTCCCTCTACCGCTGCTGCCTCGGCTTCCGCCTCGAGAGGAATGTTGCCACCTGCCGAGCAGCAAACAGAGGATGTGCCACCGACACCACCACCACCGCCACCGTCAACTAGCGTCTCCACTATATCACACAGCAGCGTTCAGCTCTCAATATCTCAAACCTTAGAGAGGAAGCGCAAATTCCCCCCGAGTCACCCTCGAGCCCTTGGCCTGAACGCCAGCATTTCTAAACTGCTGGCCTTTGAAATGCTGTCATTCCGGCTGGTGGACACAGACAGCTTCAAACAGCTGATGGCCATGGCTGTCCCGCAGTATGTGGTTCCCAGCCGCCACTACTTCTCCAAGACAGCCGTGCCTTCCCTGCACATGCAAGTGTCCGATAAAATCAAGTGTGCACTGCGCAACGCCATTTGTGGCAAGGTCCACCTAACCACAGATACGTGGACCAGTAAGCACGGCCAGGGACGCTATATCTCACTAACTGCACACTGGATGAATGTAGTGGCGGCTGGGCCCCCGGCGGACAGTTCCTTGGCGCACGTCCTTCCGCCCCCTAGGATCGCAGGGCATCATTCTCTGCCTCCTGTAGCCTCCTCCTCCTACTCGGCTTCCTCCTCCACTGCTTCCACCAGCTCATCCGGTCAGCCACACACCTTCACCACCAACTTCAGCACAGCCCGGGGTAAACGTCAGCAGGCCATTCTGAAACTCATATGTTTGGGGGACAGGCCCCACAGCGCAAAGGAGTTGTGGCGGGGTATTGAACAACAGACCGACGAGTGGTTTCTGCCGGTGGGCCTCAAGCCAGGCCTGGTGGTATGCGATAATGGGCGAAATCTCGTGGCAGCTCTGGGACTAGCCGGTTTGACGCACATCCCTTGCCTGGCGCATGTGCTGAACTTGGTGGTGCAGAGGTTCATTCACCACTACCCCAACATGTCAGAGCTGCTGCATAAAGTGCGGGCCGTCTGTGCGCGCTTCCGCCGTTCACATCCTGCCGCTGCTCGCCTGTCTGCGCTACAGCGGAACTTCGGCCTTCCCGCTCACCGCCTCATATGCGACGTGCCCACCCGGTGGAACTCCACCTTGCACATGCTGGAGAGACTGTGCGAGCAGCAGCAGGCCATAGTGGAGTTTCAGCTGCAGCACGCTTGCGTCAGTCGTACTGCCGAACAGCACCACTTCACCACCAATGATTGGGCCTCCATGCGAGACCTGTGTGCCCTGCTGCGCTGTTTCGAGTACTCCACCAACATGGCCAGTGGCGATGACACTGTTATCAGCGTTACAATACCACTTCTATGTCTCCTTGAGAAAACACTTAGGGCAATGATGTTAGAGGAGGTGGCCCAGGTGGAGGAGGAGGGGGAGGATGAGGGCTCGTTTCTAACACTTTCGGGCCAGTCTGTTCGAAGTGGCTCAGAGGGAGGTTTGTTTAAGCAACAGAGGACAGGTTCACAAGTCGCCAGCCAAGGCACTGTACTGGAGGACGAGGAGGATGAGGAGGAGGAGGTGGAGGGGGACGAGGATGACGCAAGTTCACAGCGGGGTGGCAGCCCAGGCCCATCACTGGTGCGTGGCTGGGGGGATACGGTGGACGATGACGATACGCCTCCCACAGAGGACAGCTTGTCCTTACCCATGGGTAGCCTGGCCCACATGAGCGAATATATGCTCCAATGCCTGCGC
The DNA here is from genome assembly GCF_905171765.1 of Bufo bufo. Classification (NCBI taxonomy): domain Eukaryota; kingdom Metazoa; phylum Chordata; class Amphibia; order Anura; family Bufonidae; genus Bufo; species Bufo bufo. Next base: position 300,598,944 of record NC_053389.1, on the reverse strand, counting down.
AACGACAGCAGAGTTGCCCACGTTTTAACGTGTGCAGACTACTGGGTGGCCACCCTGCTGGATCCCCGGTATAAAGACAATGTGCCCACTTTAATTCCTGAACTGGAGCGCGACCGTAAGATGCGCGAGTACAAGCGCACGCTGATAGAGGCGCTCTTGAGAGCATTCCCACATGTCACAGGGGAACAGGTGGAAGGTGAAGGCAGAGGAGTGGCAAGAGGTCGCCAACGCAGCTGTGTCACGGCCAGCTCATCTGAGGGCAGGGTTAGCATGGCAGAAATGTGGAAAAGTTTTGTCTCCACGCCACAGCTATCTGCACCGACACCTGATACGGAACGTGTTAGCAGGAGGCAGCATTTCACTAACATGGTTGAACAGTATGTCTGCACACCCCTCCACATCCTGACGGATGGTTCGGCCCCATTCAACTACCGGGTTTCGAAATTGTCCACGTGGCCAGAGTTAGCATGTTATGCCTTGGAGGTGCTTTCCTGCCCGGCGGCCAGCGTTTTATCTGAACGCGTATTCAGCACGGCAGGGGGCGTCATTACTGACAAGCGCAGCCGCCTGTCCACAGCCAACGTGGACAAGCTGACCTTCATAAAGATGAACCAGGCATGGATCCCACAGGACCTGTCCCTCCCTTGTGCAGAGTAGTCCTTATTAACTGCCTAAAACATGTCTTGTTGTGCTACGGGCCACTTCTTTATTTGATACAAATTTTATGAAACCCACAGTTGAATGAAACTCTTCTCTGTCTGGGCGCCGGGGCCTAACCAGATGAAAGTGGCCGGTTAAACTAACGGGTGACATGAAGCCATAACCTCTGCCATGCTACCTCTGTCTTCTGTCTGGGTGCTGAGGCCTAAGTCAAATAAAGCGGTCTTCTGCTGTGCTGGGGGATATGAAGCTAATCTCTGACCTCTCTCCTCTGTCTGGGTCCAAAGGCCTAAATCACTGAAAGAGGCCTTCTCCTGTGGTGTGTGATATGATGCCAGAATATGTGCTGTGGGGCCTCTCTCCTCTTCCTGGGTGCAGGGGTCAAATAAACTAAATTGTGGCCTACTCCTGTGGTGGTTGATATGATGCCTGATTCTCTGATGTGGAACCTCTCTCCTCTGTTTGGGTGAAGGGGTCAAAGTAACTAAATGGTGGCTTCTCCTGTGGTGGCTGATATGATGCCAGAATATGTGCTGTGGTGCCTCTCTCCTCTTCCTGGGTGCAGGGGTCAAAGTAACTAAATGGTGGCTTCTCCTGTGGTGGCTGATATGATGCCAGAATATGTGCTGTGGGGCCTCTCTCCTCTTCCTGGGTGCAGGGGTCAAAGTAACTCAATGGTGGCTTCTCCTGTGGTGGCTGATATGATGCCAGAATATGTGCTGTGGTGCCTCTCTCCTCTGTCTGGGTCCAAAGGCCTAAATCACTGAAAGAGGCCTTCTCCTGTGGTGTGTGATATGATGCCTGAATATGTGCTGTGGGGCCTCTCTCCTCTTCCTGGGTGCGGGGGTCAAAGTAACTCAATGGTGGCTTCTCCTGTGGTGGCTGATATGATGCCAGAATATGTGCTGTGGGGCCTCTCTCCTCTTCCTGGGTGCAGGGGTCAAAGTAACTCAATGGTGGCTTCTCCTGTGGTGGTTAGTATGATGCCAGAATATGTGCTGTGGGGCCTCTCTCCTCTTCCTGGGTGCAGGGGTCAAAGTAACTCAATGGTGGCTTCTCCTGTGGTGGCTGATATGATGCCAGAATATGTGCTGTGGTGCCTCTCTCCTCTTCCTGGGTGCGGGGGTCAAAGTAACTCAATGGTGGCTTCTCCTGTGGTGGCTGATATGATGCCAGAATATGTGCTGTGGGGCCTCTCTCCTCTTCCTGGGTGCAGGGGTCAAAGTAACTCAATGGTGGCTTCTCCTGTGGTGGTTAGTATGATGCCAGAATATGTGCTGTGGGGCCTCTCTCCTCTTCCTGGGTGCAGGGGTCAAAGTAACTCAATGGTGGCTTCTCCTGTGGTGGCTGATATGATGCCAGAATATGTGCTGTGGTGCCTCTCTCCTCTTCCTGGGTGCGGGGGTCAAAGTAACTCAATAGTGGCTTCTCCTGTGGTGGCTGATATGATGCCAGAATATGTGCTGTGGGGCCTCTCTCCTCTTCCTGGGTGCAGGGGTCAAAGTAACTCAATGGTGGCTTCTCCTGTGTTGATTGATATAAAGCTGATGGTTGTGCCATCTGACATGGTTGCCAGGGTCTGATTCAATGGGGGCCTACTCCTGTGGTGGGTGATCTAAATGCCTGATTCTCTGCTGTGAAACCTCTCTCCTCCGTCTGGGTGTAGGGGTCAAAGTCTTTCAAAGTCGCCTTCTCCTGTGCTGATTGATATGAAGCTGATGGTTGTGCCATCTGACATGGTTGCCGGGGTCCCATTAAATTGTGGCCTACTCCTGTGGTGGTTGATATGATGCCTGATTCTCTGATGTGGAACCTCTCTCCTCTGTTTGGGTGAAGGGGTCAAAGTAACTAAATGGTGGCTTCTCCTGTGGTGGCTGATATGATGCCAGAATATGTGCTGTGGGGCCTCTCTCCTCTTCCTGGGTGCAGGGGTCAAAGTAACTCAATGGTGGCTTCTCCTGTGGTGGCTGATATGATGCCAGAATATGTGCTGTGGTGCCTCTCTCCTCTTCCTGGGTGCGGGGGTCAAAGTAACTCAATGGTGGCTTCTCCTGTGGTGGCTGATATGATGCCAGAATATGTGCTGTGGTGCCTCTCTCCTCTTCCTGGGTGCGGGGGTCAAAGTAACTCAATGGTGGCTTCTCCTGTGGTGGCTGATATGATGCCAGAATATGTGCTGTGGTGCCTCTCTCCTCTTCCTGGGTGCAGGGGTCAAAGTAACTAAATGGTGGCTTCTCCTGTGGTGGTTGATATGATGCCTGATTCTCTGCTGTGAAACCTCTCTCCTCCATCTGGGTGTAGGGGTCAAAGTCTTTCAAAGTCGCCTTCTCCTGTGCTGATTGATATAAAGCTGATGGTTGTGCCATCTGACATGGTTGCCAGGGTCTGATTCAATGGGGGCCTACTCCTGTGGTGGGTGATCTAAATGCCTGATTCTCTGCTGTGAAACCTCTCTCCTCCGTCTGGGTGTAGGGGTCAAAGTCTTTCAAAGTCGCCTTCTCCTGTGCTGATTGATATGAAGCTGATGGTTGTGCCATCTGACATGGTTGCCGGGGTCCCATTAAATTGGGGCCTACTCCTGTGGTGGGTGATCTAAATGCCTGATTCTCTGCTTTGAAACCTCTCTCCTCCGTCCGGGTGTAGGGGTCAAAGTCTGTCAAAGTCGCCTTCTCCTGTGCTGATTGATATAAAGCTTATGCTTGTGCCATCTGACATGGTTGCCGGGGGTCTGATTCAATGGTGGCCTACTCCTGTGGTGGGTGATCTAAATGCCTGATTCTCTGCTGTGTAACCTCTCTCCTCCGTCTGGGTGTAGGGGTCAAAGTAACTAAATGGTGGCCTACTCCTGTGGTGGGTGATATGATGCCTGGTTCTCTGCTGTGGGACCTCTCTCCTTTGTCTGGGTGCTGTGGTCAAAATAATAGTAAGTGACCTTCTCCATTGGTGGGTGACTTGAAGCCTGATTCTGTGCTATGGGACCTCACTCCAATTAATATTGTTTAATTTTTATTTATTTTATGTTAACTCATCATTTCCCTATCTACATTTGTTTGCAGGGGATTTAACTACATTTTGCTGCCTTTTGCAGCCCTCTAGCCCTTTCCGGGTGTGTTTTACAGCCTTTTTAGTGCCCAAAAGTTCGGGTCCCCATTGACTTCTATGGGGTTCGGGTTCGGGATGAAGTTCGGGTCGAGTTCGGATCCCGAACCCGAACATTTTTCGAAAGTTCGGCCGAACTCGTCGAACCCGAACATCCAGGTGTTCGCTCAACTCTACTTGGGAGCAAATGTTGCATTTATATTTTTGTTCAATGTATATATATATATATCTATCTACGTTCCAAAAAATGAGGCAGCACTTCCAGATTTCGGTGAAAGGGTGAAGACCCCAAAATTTATTCCCCAGCAACGTTTCGGCCTGCTCAATGAGGCCTTTGTCAAGCTATACAACAGTGCAAAACACAGAGTATATATACCCACAAGCCAGTGCAGTCACATAATACAATTAGTGCATACACATGTTAACACTCACATAGTATCAATCACATGATAACCATCAGTGCTCAGTCATATGACACTCTCTATGACAAATCCATATTGTAAATAAATCCATGTCAATATAAAGGTGTATAAAAGTTCCAGTAGTGATATAAATATTAGTATACGGTGCATAGTGTATATCTTATACATATGTCTATACCCCTTTTCATCCAACATATCGGAGCCAAGATCGTGAGGGATCTCCCTGTGTCCAAGCACTTTGCAGAGGCTGGACACAGAGAGAGGGATCTCAAATTCAGGGTGATTGACCATATTCCTCCTCTGAAAAGAGGAGGTAATAGAGAGCGAATATTGAAACAGGATTCTCCATGGTTTGGTGAGCGACTGCACATTTCTGTCTACTCCATCTGTTACAGAATTAAAGAAAGGCTATGAGGCGGATGGCAAACGTTTAGCCTCTATGGAACTGCACTTGGCGACTTTGGCTGAATACTATATGTTGCATAGAATCCCAAGGGCGATGCGCTCCCAGCTGAAGCCCAATTTGTTCTCAGCTGAAACTAAGTTTGCACAGAAATTTATGCAGATTTCCAATAAATATGCGTTATACTATTGAATTTGGAATTCCTCCATTATGAACTGGGGGTTACACGGGATCAGCTTAAAAAGGCGGACAACAAGTTGAAGGATGTCCTCCCGGTACAGGATTATGATACATACCTGACGAGCTGTTCGGTATATCTGGATAAGTTCAGAAAGGAGCAAGAAGTTATTAAAAGGCGTAAATGGCTACGAGATGAGGAGGATTACAAACGTGGAAATGTGTACACCTGGCATGAGCAGAGGGGCCAGAGACGCCAACCCAACTATGGTGGTAATAATAACACAAGGAAATATGTCGGCAATTCTAGGAATAAATTGGCACCCTCCATAGTAATGGGATCCACACAAGCTGAGCAGCAGGATGATTGTTTTTTAGGCGCGGTCCTAGATCCAAAAGGACCAGACGTGGTGGACAAAGACAGCACATACTGTATGGAGAAAACGAACAACGCACAGCAAGAAGCCGGCCTGTGAGGAAAATAAATCAGTATCAGTAGTGCTAAATGTATCTTCCCATATACTGACTGTAGCACAGACTGAACTTTTATCAAAGGGTTTGTCTTCTTGCCCCTCAGTGGGTGTAGACTGGTTCCAACTTGAAGTTGATTTACAGCGTTTTTTCGGGAATATCAAGCTTAAAGTGTGGTTCTCAGATGTAAACAAGCATGTTTCTAGTAGTGAAAGTGTTAATAATTGTGAACTTTCCCTTCGCAGTGTTGGTTTACACACAAAGAGCGACTTCACCCCGCAATTAAATTGTCCAGCCATTGATACGTATATTAATGCAGTTAGGGCAGATATCAACAATCTCAAGGGTCCGATGCAGGAGAGTGGTTTAAGACATCCAAACATGACATCAGCAGAGATACAGGCTCTTGATGAGCTTTTCAACAACGGTTCCCTCACAGTCAAACCCGCAGACAAGGGGGGAGCCGTTGTTGTCATGGATACAAAATGGTACATCTCTGAGATTCAGAGACAGCTTGGGGATGTTGGTGTGTACAGGCGTCTTAATCATGACCCCAAGTTTGATGTGATTAGAACCATCACTAGAGTGCTTGATAGAGCCAAGATGGGAGGCCTGATTGATGGACCCCTGTACACTTACCTATTAGTGACACAACCCAAGACACCATTAATATACGTGCTACCTAAGATTCACAAGTGCCTCAGTAACCCTTCAGGGAGACCCATAGTGTCCGGGAGGGAGTCAGTGTTTTCCAACATAGCCATTTTTCTGGACAGGATCCTCCGTCAGTTTGCTATTGCAGCTAAATCGTATATACGAGACAAAGGCGATTTTTTTGGACAAAATTGCGTGGGTGGTGGTGACTCCGAACACTATATTGGCATAATTTGATGTGGTCAGCCTCTACACCTCTATTAATCATGATAGAGGTGTGGAGGCAGTCAGAAAGTGTTTGCTGAACACACAATACACTGATGAATGTAAAGAGTTTATCATTGACCTGCTCGGTGTAGTGTTGAGATACAACTATTTCGCTTTCCAAGATGGCTACTTCCTCCAATTGCATGGAACCGCAATGCGTTCAAATAAGGCGCCAACTTATGCCAACATTTTCATGTCAGGCCTCGAGGCAGACCACATCTATGTGTCCCACCACTTCAGCCATGTGCTGGGGTGGTGGAGATACATAGACGATGTGTTTGTTGTCTGGGATGGCACTGAGAGTGAATTGGCTGAGTTCCACAATTTCCTGAACAGAATGGATCCTGAGATCCAGTTTACTCTCACTCACTCCACCGAGCAGGTTAAATTTTTAGACACAATGGTAAAAATACAAGGGACGGTCTTGATGACAGATCTGTTCATTAAACCGACAGACTGTAATAAATTGCTGAAATTCGAAAGCTGCCACCCGCGCTCTATGGTCAAATCGCTGCCACGGAGTCAGTTTCTCTGTGTCCAGCGAATTGTGAAGGACCCACAATTATGTGAATTGAGACTGTCAGAAATGTCAGACAAATTTACCTACAGAGGTTACCCTAAAAAATTGGTCCAGTAACATCTGGACACAGTGGCACCCGGTCCCTCAGAGACAGTCACTAAGCAGGTCACAAATAGGGTACCATTTATTTCCACTTATACAGAAGGGAGTTATCAGATAGCAGGGGTCATTAAAGGGTTTCTACCACAACATTTTGACCTAATTAGCTGTCAGACACTAGCGATCTGCTAGTGTCTGCTCTACCTAACCATGCTATTGTAATTCCTTTCTCTGCAGCTGTTACCCTAAAAAACGTAGTTTTATTGGTGCAAATGAGCCTCTAGGTGCTATGGGGGCGTCTTTTCAGCACCTAGAGGCTCCGTCCACTCACCATTTCTGCCGACCAGCGTGCTCCAGCCCGCCCCTCTCCTCTAGATTGACAGCCTACTCGCGCCTGCGGCGTGTGCTTCTGTATTCGGCGCAGGCGCAGTGACTGTCTCCCTGCGCCGGCATCTTCACTGTGCCTGCGACGATTACAGAAGCACATGGCGCAGGCGCGAGTAGGCTGTCAATCTAGAGCAGAGGGGCGGGCTGGAGCGCGCTGGGCGGCAGAAATGGTGAGTGGACAGAGCCTCTAGGTGCTGAAAAGACGCCCCCATAGCACCTAGAGGCTCATTTGCATACCAAAAAAATTACGTTTTTTAGGGTAACCGCTGCAGAGAAAGGAATTACAATAGAATGGTTAGGTACAGCAGATACTAGCATGAGGCCATTGCTCAGCATGATGCGAAAATAGAAGAGCTGGAGCAAAGAACTCTCTCTCTGGAGGCAGACAATGCCAAGTGTGCTCATAAAATGAATGAACTGGCCAAACAAAATGATATATTGTGGGACCGGGTGGAGGATTGGGAAAACCGGTCGAGATGAAGTAATCTACGTCTCCCGGGCCTCCCTGAGTCCGTTAAACCGCAAGCATTGAAAGGACTGTGCGAACTGGACCTCCCGCGGGCATTGGGACTTGAAGGGTGCCATAAGGTGGAGCTTGCTTACAGGATTGGACCCGTGCCTGAGCCCCGTGATACACAGAGGCCATGCCAGGTGATAATGAAATTCCTGGACTATGGGGACAAAGAGGCCATCCTTAGAGCATTCATAACCAGGAAGGGCCCACTAAAGCTCCTGGGTTATGCCGTTTTATTATTTGCTGACTATTCATCAGCGGTGGCGGAGAAAAGGAGGGAGTTCAGCCATGTTTGCTCTATTCTACACAAGAGGCAAATTAAATTTCCGCTTCTGTACCCAGCCAAGCTTCGGGTCACCCACGCAGATGGCTCTACGATTATTTTCCATGAACCGTCGGCAGTGGAGGAGATGATTGACTCACTGCAAAATCAGAGAAATGCAGGTTGCTCGGAGCAGACAAGGAGAGCTGATTCACCTGGCCATGATGGACATAAAGGGGAGCGTCGCAGACATAAGTCCAGCCAGGATAAAACCTGTGGACCTGGAACTGGGCGTAAAAGGTCTCCCATGAAAGGTGACTCCTCGGGACCGAGGAGATGACTGATTAATTCATAGCAGATGTCAGTGTCTGACAGGAATAGCCTTTCTTCATCATAGGAAGAATTAAAATGCTGTTCTCATTATGGATGGATCCAATCTGTCGCCTTGAGAGACGGAGGATCTGATGTTACTAATAGATGATTTTGTTAGGAGTTTCTGTTCCTATTCATATGCGGTTCAAATGTTATGGTTGTTTTCTATTTACGTGAGGGGGTTCCGGGTATCTCAGTTATGCAGTTACAGCCCAGAAAGGTGGGCGATGGTCGCAACCCAGAAAAAAGGAAGTTCCGTATCAGAAATTGAAGTTAGTTGCTGCTCTAACTTCAGGGGAAAGTATTTTGAGTGGGTAGGGCGGGAAGGGTTATCCTATTGGTAAGACCAGGATTTTTATCTTTCTGATTGTACTAAGTTAATCGAGTTACTAGTGGGTGTTGGATAAGAAACGCAATATGAAAATAGTCTCATGGAATGTCAAGGGCTTGAGATAACCTCATAAAAGGGGGATGGTCCTCAGGCATCTCAAAAAGCTCAAACCGGATGTTGCTCTCCTGCAGGAAACCCAACTGGGGGAGAATGATTTTGCTAGAATGAAGAAGATGTGGGTGGGTACATTAATAGGATCACCGGCAAACAACAGGAAGGCGGGAGTACTGATTTTGATAGATAAGCAACTTAACTGTAATATTGTTCAGCAATCTATAGATGCACAGGGTAGGTGGGCACAGGTACTTCTACAGATCCAAGATATACAGTACAGCATTTATAACATATATGGTCCGAACTCAAACAATGGTCTTTTTTTTCAGGGACCTGGAGAAATCTTTATTAGGTGACACGTGTGTTAACAAAATTATTGGAGGTGACTTCAACTCTGTGGTAAAAGGATCGGAGACGAGTAGGTGACAGAGTGAGGGGTGACGGACCTCAGGATAAAGTGCTGATGCCGTTGATGAAAGGCGCGGGACTGATAGATCCATGGCGCCAACTTCACCCTGATGATCGGAGCTTCACGTTCTATTCAACTCCGCAATCCTCTTGTCTAGAATAGACTATATATTTCTGCCTCACTCCCTGATGCACAAGGTGGAATTTGCGGAGATAGGGGACATTGTCCTCTCTGACCATGCACCGGTTTCTCTGATTCTAAAGGATAGATATCCTAGGGGGCCAGATTATATTTGGCGATTCCCCTCCAACTTGTGCTCAGGGGAGGAGTTTGTAGAAAAGCTTACTATATGGTGGGAGGAATATAAGGCTGACAATGTAAAAGGAAAATAAATGTTTGCCATATATCAATTGTTGCTTGAAAAATATGCAATTATATACAATGTAATATTTTTTTTTTATTACTGTTTCTATATGATTAATGATTGTGTCGACCCGGCTGCAATAGTCTGCTGGCAGTGTTGGGAGCCTGGCCATGTACGAGTTGACTGTCCACATCAGGTGGAACAAATGGACATGAACTATGGCTTCCGTCAGTCATTATATGCCAGAAAGCTGTGTGCAGCGGGTACCCCAGAAACTCTGAATCACTTGTGCCAGGGGGAAGTGGGAGACACTCCAGCGGAGGCCCTGCTGGACCCAGGGAGTCTGGTGTCGCTAGTAAGGGCTCCCCTGGTATGGTCCGCTGACTATACTGGCCGGAAAGTCGGGGTCATGTGCATTCATGGGGGCTTAAAAGACTATGCCACCGCCCTGGTGTCTCTAACCAAGGGGGCCGGCAGGTGGACTCAAAAAGTGTCAGTTGTCACAAACTTACACTACGAACTTATAATCGGGAGAGACTTCCCGGGTTTCTCGGCACTGTGGCCTGCTACGAAAGTGACTGATACCCATGAGACAGGGGTAACCGCAGCAGAGTGGCCTTGCTCCGGGGGAAGGCCAGAACCATGGGAACCCGAGGCCGAAGTCCCAGCGGTAGGGGTCACCGCCACTTCACAAGGCGATCTCAGTAAGACTGGAACCTAACACTAAATACCACATTAACTGGTGCCATACTGGCCTCCATTACATTCAGGGAATGCAGGTACCACATGCATGCCTAGCCCACATTATATTATTCCTCTTGTGGTGCCAAAATGGCCTCCATTATATTTAGGGGATGCAGGCTCCTCATGCATGCCGAACTCACACTATATAATACCTCTTTGGTGCCGGCCTCCATTTTGTTCAAGGAATGCCGGTTCCACTAGCATGCTGAGCCCACTCTGTATTTCACCTTACCTGGTGCCAAATGGCCTAAAATGCATACAGGGAGAGTAGGCTACAACAAAATGGAGGCCGGCACCAAAGAGGTATTATATAGTGTGGGCTCGGCATGCATGTGGTACCTGCATTCCCTGAATGTAATGAAGGGCAGTATGGCACCAGCTAATGTGGTATTTAGTGTTAAGTTCCCGTCTTACTGAGATCGCCTTGACGTTTGGCAGACAAGCCCAAATCATTTTGTACAAAAGGATTTGCCAAGCATCTCAAATTTATTTGCACCAGAATACTTTCTATTATTTTGGCATTATTGTACTTTATTTGGTTTGCAGAGTGCTGTTGCATCAGGATATGTTGTATCGGGTAAACCAGCTGCGGGGTGAACCCATTGAACAGTTGGTGGTGCCCCAGACTTATTGCAAACTCATGTTAGAGTTAGTCCACCAACATAATCTCGGGGGCCATCTGGAAATGAATAAAACACATGACCGGATACTACAACAGTTTTGTTTAGGGAGGTGGACGAATTAGACCTGCCAGGCAACTATCCCCCAGCACCTTTTCCGCAGTCCCTTGGTACCTCTCCTGATCATCGAGGTACCGTTTGAGCGAATCGCTATGGACCTCATAGGCCCAGTACCGAAGTCTGCTAGAGTACACCAACACATCTTGGTCGTCCTAGACTACAGCAATCGGTATCCGGAGGCGGTGCCACTGCGACAAACATCGACTAAACTGATAGCTAAGGAGCTAATGGAAATATTCTCCTGAGTGGGGCTACCTAAAGAGGTTCTGACTGACCAGGGGACCCCTTTTATGTCCAAGGTCATGAGGGAACTTTGTAAGTTGCTGCATATCAAACAGTTACGGACGTCCGTGTACCATCCGCAAATGAACGGTCTGGTTGAAAGGTTTAACAAAACACTAAAAACCATGTTAAAAAGGGTATTGTCTAAAGATGGGAAGGACTGGGACCTTTTTCTGCCCTATCTCATGTTCGCTGTGCGAGAGGTACCCCAGGCCTCTACTGGGTTCTCGCCCTTCGAATTGCTATATGGCAAACATCCTCGTGATTTGTATGTAGCCAAAGAGGCGTGGGAACAGCAACCCACTCCGCATTAAAGTGTCCAGGAGTATGTTACCAAGATGCAACAGCAGATAGAGACCGTTTTCCCTCTTGTCAGGGAGCATATGGAGGCCGGTCAGCGAGTGCAGAGTCGGATCTATAATCGGCAGGCTCAGTCCGGATCTTTAACCCGGGTGATCGGGTTTTGGTTCTGGTGCCGACCGTGGACAGTAAGTTCCTGGCTAGGTGGCAGGGGCCCTACGAGGTACTTGAGAAAATTGGAGATGTAAACTACAAGGTACACCAGCCAGGGTGGTGAAAGCCGGAGCGGGATGTGAATTTACTCAAACCGTGGAAAGATAGGGAAACCTGTACAGAAGACAGCCCGTGGCCGGGTTTTCTAGGAGAAGAGGTACCGGCCCCTCTGTCTGATGCAAGAGAGGCTGCTGCCACAGTAAGAATTGCTGACAGCCTCTCCTCTAAGCAGGCTCAGGAGGCCAGGGAGTTTATTAGCTGAAACATGGATGTGTTTTTGGGTCTCCCTGGACACACTTCCACAATTCTGCATGACACTGTCACTGAGCCTCAGGCGAAAGTCCAGCTAAAACCATACCAGGTACCCGAGGCTCGGCAACAAGCCATTCCAGAGGAAGTGCAGATGATGCTGAGGCTAGACGTCATTGAGGAGTCTAAAAGTGAGTGGGCTATTCCTATAGTGCTAATACCCAAGCCGGACGGGACACTCCGGTTTCTTAACGATTTCCGAAAACTAGACAAAATCTCTAAGTTTGATGCATATCCCATGCCTTGGGTGGATGAGCTTAGGTTAGGCCAAGCCCGGTATTTTTCTGTTTTGGACCTTACCAAAGGGTACTGGCAGGTACCCTTGACGGAGGCTGCCAAAGAGAAAACTGCCTTTATCACACCAGAGGGGCTGTACCAATATAAGGTGTTACCCTTTTGTCTGCATGGCGCCCCTGCCACTTTTCAATGGCTCATGGCCATTGTGCTGCGTCCCCATCGTCTGTACGCTTCAGCTTACCTGGATGATATTGTCATCCACAGTACTGACTGGGAAAGTCATCTACCCAAAGTGCAGGCTGCAGTGGACTCCCTTAGGAAGGCTGGACTGACCTCTAACCCAAAGAAATGTGTGATAGGGTTAGAGGAGACTAAGTACCTGGGATACGTCATTGGACGTGGAGTTATTAAACCCCAAGTGAATAAAATAGAGGTGATTCAGAATTGGCCCTGACCTGTCACCACGAGGCAAGTAAAATCATTCCTGGGAATCGTGGGCTATTATATGAGGTTTGTTCCCCATTTTGCCACTTTAGCTGCTCCGTTGACAGGGCTCTTGAAGAAGTCCATGATGGTCCGCTGGAATGACCAGGCGGAAGAGGCTTTTTCCGCGTTGAAGTCGGTCCTGTGCAGTTCACCGGTTTTGTTGACATCCGACTTCAAGAGGGAGTTTGTGGTACAGACTATCAAGTAGGCCTCATAGCTGTACTCTCTCAGGAAATCAACGGGGAGGAACATCCGTTGTTTTCCTGAGCCGAAAACTCACCCCACCCGAGAAGAGGTACAGTATAGTGGAGAGAGAGAGTGCCTGGCCATCAAGTGGGCACTCGAGTATCTCCGCTATTATCTGTTGGGGAGAAAGTTCCGTCTGGTGACTGACCACTCCCCTCTTAAGTGGATGAGCCAGGCCAAAGAGAGGAATGCTCAGGTCACCAGATGGTTCTTGTCATTACAGAACTTCAAGTTCTCAGTGGAACACAGGGCAGACCACTTGCAAGGAAACGTGCATGCCCTGTCCCGGGTACACTGTCTGGCAAGTGTTCACCCCCCAGGGTTGAACAAAGGGGGGAGGTATGTAGGAAGGCGCAAGGGACCGTCATGGATGGAAGGTATGTGTCACTGAGGTTCCTGGCCTTGGTGAAGTAAGAGCCGGTATTTTATGTGTCAGCAGAAGCTATTGAGAGTTAGCATGGCTGTCATAGCTGATCCAGGAAGGCTCTTACTGGGAGTAGTCAAAGTTTTGGGTGGATGACTACTCCCCATGTTCCAGGCCGGGTTTTGCCAGGCATAAAAACCAGCCAGCACTGCCAGGTGTGTGGATTTATCTCCCTCTCACAGTGGAGCTCAGGAGTCTGTGTGTCTGGATGAAGGCTTGCTAACGGTTTGGTGTGAAAACAGGTTCGTGCTGCTATCAGCAAGGACTCTATGAGGCAGAATTGCCGCATAGTGTGAATTAACACCAACACCGCAAGGTGATTTTTTGTTTGATTATGACTGCTTGTTTTGTCATTTGCCTAAACTGTGAATAAAACACTGAACTGTTTGATCCAAATACCTTGTTGTTGCCTCTATACTGCGTCCTCTAATCCTGTCTACCAGAGCGAAACCCCACTATATATATATATATACACTCACCTAAAGAATTATTAGGAACACCATACTAATACGGTGTTTGACCCCCTTTTGCCTTCAGAACTGCCTTAATTCTACGTGGCATTGATTCAACAAGGTGCTGATAGCATTCTTTAGAAATGTTGGCCCATATTGATAGGATAGCATCTTGCAGTTGATGGAGATTTGAGGGATGCACATCCAGGGCACGAAGCTCCCGTTCCACCACATCCCAAAGATGCTCTATTGGGTTGAGATCTGGTGACTGTGGGGGCCATTTTAGTACAGTGAACTCATTGTCATGTTCAAGAAACCAATTTGAAATGATTCGAGCTTTGTGACATGGTGCATTATCCTGCTGGAAGTAGCCATCAGAGGATGGATACATGTTCTCATTCTGTTTACGCCAAATTCAGACTCTACCATTTGAATGTCTCAACATAATTCGAGACTCATCAGACCAGGCAACATTTTTCCAGTCTTCAACAGTCTAATTTTGGTGAGCTCGTGCAAATTGTAGCCTCTTTTTCCTATTTGTAGTGGAGATGAGTGGTACCCGGTGGGGTCTTCTGCTGTTGTAGCCCATCCGCCTCAAGGTTGTGCGTGTTGTGGCTTCACAAATGCTTTGCTGCGTACCTCGGTTGTAACGAGTGGTTATTTCAGTCAACGTTGCTCTTCTATCAGCTTGAATCAGTCGGCCCATTCTCCTCTGACTTCTAGCATCCACAAGGCATTTTTGCCCACAGGACTGCCGCATACTGGATGTTTATTTCCCTTTTCACACCATTCTTTGTAAACCCTAGAAATGGTTGTGCGTGAAAATCCCAATAACTGAGCAGATTGTGAAATACTCAGACCGGCCCGTCTGGCACCAACAACCATGCCACGCTCAAAATTGCTTAAATCACCTTTCTTTCCCATTCTGACATTCAGTTTGGAGTTCAGGAGATTGTCTTGACCAGGACCACCCCCCTAAATGCATTGAAGCAACTGCCATGTGATTGGTTGACTAGATAATTGCATTAATGAGAAATAGAACAGGTGTTCCTAATAATTCTTTAGGTGAGTGTATATATATAATCATAGTTTAGTAAACTCTTTATGCACCTAAGTCGTGCTGTCTATTTTTCCTGAACCTCAAATTTCACAATAATACAATTTGAATGACTTTCACAGGACCATCATCATTTTCCATTGAAGATGTCAGTGATGAGCGGCAGGGGTCATATTCAAATTTGCGATATTTCGCGAATATTTTGTAGAATATTCGTCGAATATTCGCGAATTCGAATATTCGTTATAGTCTACTTTTTTTTTACTCGAAAAATCGTCAAGGTAATGATCAATATAGTGCTATATATTCATTTTTTAGAATATTCATAATTTTTTTCCATCTGAAGTCATGATTCCTCCCTGCTTAAGTGGAGGAATCATGACTTCAGATGGAAAAAAATGATGAATATTCTAAAAAACGAATATATAGAGCAATATAGCTTTTATAGTGCTATATTAGTTTTTCAGAATATTCGTAATATTCTAAAACAAGAATATATAGCAATATAGCGAATATTCGAAAAAAACTAATATAGAGCAATTTAGCTAATATAGTGCTATAATCTTTTTTTTTATAGTCGTAATTTTTTTCCAATCTGAAGTTCAGATGAGAAAAAAATTACAACTATTAGACAAAGAAGATTATAGCACTATATTAGCTATACTGCTCTACATTCGTATTTTCGAATATTCGCTATATTGCTATATATTCTTGTTTTAGAATATTACGAATATTCTAAAAAACTAATATATAGCACTATATCGAATATATTAGTTTTTTTAGAATATTCATCTTTTTTTTTTCAATCTGTACAGTTTTTCCACTTCAGCATACTCCTCCCCAACAAGCGTCCCCGTCACCATGGGAACGCCTGGGGGTTAGAATATACCATCGGATCCGAGTTTTCACAATCTCACAATATAATGCTCAAGCAGTGGCTCCCTCTTTGTTAAACTACCGTAATCATCTGTAGTAGTACTCACTAGCTCACTCAAAGCAGCGGTCAGGCCGGCAGCGTAACGTCACTCACTCGGTCATGCTCCTCCTACTTGATTAATGAAGCTGGCAGGAGCGTGACTGACTGAGTGAGTGACGTAACGCTACCGGCCTGACCGCTGCTTTGAGTGAGCTAGTGAGTACTACTACAGACGATTACGGTAGTTTAACAAAAGAGAGCCACTGCTTGAGCATTAAATAGACTTTACATATAAAGACTGCTGTGAGCGGGGCCCAGTGTAATGGGGTCACTATTCACACAGGGACATGAGAGGACACATTAATAATGTAATAATGTGACACATAGGGCCATGAGGGGGACCAGCATAAGATGCTATATGTGTGTCATCCACACATCCCCCATAACAGTGTCATCCACACATCCCCATAACAGTGTCATCCAAACATCCTCCATAGCAGTGTATCATCCACACATCCCCCATAACATTGTATCATCCACACATCCCCCATAACAGTGCGTCATCCACAGATATCCCCATATCAGTGTGTGATCCACAGATCCTCATAACAGTGTCATCCACAGATCCCCCATAACAGTGCGTCATCCACAGATATCCCGCATAACAGTGCGTCATCCACAGATATCCCCATATCAGTGTGGGATCCACAGATCACCCATAACAGTGTCATCCACAGATCCCCCATACCAATGCATCAGCCACAGATCCCGCCATAACAATGTCATCCACAGATCCCCCATAACAATGCATCAGCCACAGATTCCCCATAACAGTGTCATCCACAGACCACGATTAGTTCAAAACCCACCAAAAGCACACATTTTGGTTCAAAATATTTATTTTCTTATTTTCCTCCTCAAAAATCTAGGTGTGTCTTATCATCAGGTGTGTCTTAAAAAGTGAAAAATATGGTATATCTTGCAGATTCTCGGCCAGTGTAAAGAGCCCCTTAAGTAATATGGACAATTTTCGATTTGGAGGAAATCTTTATATCTCCTTCCTAGCCCAACACTTCATCTACTCTTTTACAATTAATCTCAATTTAGCTATTCAGATAACAGGTGAAATGTGGCTTAAAATCGTCTCCTTGTTTTTGCTCAATAATTCTGCAGATATCAGTATTTCAAGGTCAAATGACAGGAGACAGGTGAAGGCAATTTTCATAATGACTTAACTTTATCAAAACATGTCCAGGTCACACAGCATCTCATTCATATGGGTTAGGAGTCCCCCTGGCCTTTGATACACTGGGGAGCACTCATGTCTGATTACAAAGTGCCTTCTTCAGGTTTAATCAGAACCCAAAAGAACACGCAAACACACATGAGATTCTAAATGTTAATTATCATTAAGAGATAATAATTGACCCTTTTCAAGTAGTTGATTGAGAAATCCTTGCTCCAGGAGGGTGCCACTACATAATCAAGATATATGTGTATATACCAGTAAAAATTAAATGCTCTAAATATGAAATTATATTAATGTTTGCAGGATATGTTCTCTGTAGCTAGCTCATTACATTAGATTAATCTAGTGAAATAGGATATAATAGAAAAATTAGTTACACAATGCCGTTCTGTAATACCTGGAGGTATAACTCTTTCCATTCTGTGTAGGAACCAAATTTGGTGTGACCCTTGTTTGAGAGATTTTATGGGATTTTAATATTGATGGCCTCTCATCAGGATAGGCTGTCAGATACTATAACCAATCTAGGGTACTTTCACACTTTTATTTTCACGCGTTTATCTTTTCCGGCATAGAGTTCCGTCCTAGGAGCTCTATACAGGAAAAGAACTAATCAGTTTTATCCCCATACATTCTGAATGGAAAGCATTCCGTTCAGGATGCATCAGGATGTCTTCAGTTCAGTCTTTTTGACTGATCAGGACAAATATAAAACCGCAGCATGCTACGGTTTTATCTCTGGTCAAAAACACTGAAGACTTGCCTGAATGCCGGATCCAGCAATTTTTTTCCATAGGAATGTATTAGTGCCGGATCCAGCATTCAAAATACCGGAATGCTGGATCCGTCCTTCCGGTCTGCGCATGGTAAAAATGTGAAAAAAATCAAAAAACTGATCCGTTTGTCCGTATGACAAATGGACGGACCGATCTGTTCTTGCAATGCATTTGTTAGACGGATCAGGATCCTGATCAGTCTTAAAATGCATTCAGTTGGCATACGTTTTGACGGAACTGCTTGCCGGATCACTCTGTCGCAAGTGTGAAAGTAGCCTAAGGATCTGTTTAAGTCTTTTTTTCAACCGTCAACTGCTCCTGCTGTGACTACCTTCTGAGGTAGACTATTCCACAAATTCACAATTCTTATGGTGAAGAAGCCTTGATTTCTCTGGAAACTGAACTTTTTGTTCTTCAGGTGGAGGCAGTGCCCCCTTGTCTTTTGATGGGATTTTACATGGTACTACAGTTTTTCAGCATACTGTTTGTACAGCCATTTATATATGAAATAGGTTAATTATGATCCATTTAGATGCCTCTTCTCAAGACTAAATTTACAGGGCCTTTAAAAAGTATTCATGCCCCTTGAAATTTTCCATATTTCTTCACATTACACCCACAAACTTAACTGTATTTTATTGGGATTTTATGTGATAGACCAACACATAGTGGCAAATATGTGTGAAATGAAAAGAAAATGATACATGGTTTTCAAAATTTGTAATAAATAAAAATCTGGAAGGCGTGGCGTGCATTTGTATTCAGTTTCCCTGATTTAACACCTTGTAGGATCACCTTTAACTGCAATTACAGCAACAAGTCTTTTTGGGCAGGTCTCTACCAGCTTTGTAAATCTAGAGGCTGAAATCTGTGCCCATTCTTTGCCCAAAATAGATCAAGTTCAGTCAGATTGGATGGAGAGTGTTTGTGAACAGCAATTTTCAAGTCTTGCCATAGATTCTCAATGGAAATCAGGTCTGAACTAGTGTTGATCGAGCACCAAAGTGCTCGGGTGCTCTGGCCGAACACATTGGGATGCTTGGGTGATCTACCGAGCACAATGGAAGTCAATGGGAGAACTCCAGCTTTTTTTTTATTAATTATCTTTATTAATATATCAAAACCAGTCACAATAAACAGAAGAATTGAATAAACACTCCACATATTCACTATATCTTCCCCTTATGCCTATTCCCCCAAACCAACCCCCCTCCCCCCCACCCCAAGCCTGTGATGCGTCCACCTACCCCTCCCCCTCTGCCCCCCTCCCCCCAAAGAAAAAAAAAGGGGGCTGAGACAAGAGGGGAGAGGAAAGAAAAAAGAGGAAAAAAAACTCCAGCATTAAACCAGGCAGCCCCTGCTCTGAAGAGGAGAGGGTGTCTGGTTTACAGAAAAAGGTTAGAAATTGATGGAAACACCACCAAAATGGTTTGGTAACAGCATGGGGAGGAAATTTAGATGCATCTTGGACTCCTATTACCTATGACATACAATAGACAACCATACAAAAGCTATATGCCAAAAGCTGGGTATGTACAAGCCAACAATCTATCCATGAGACAGTCAGCACACCTTACAATGGCAGCCTTGTGCACTATGAGATATTCAAAACCAGCTTATTTTTTTTCCCCCTCATATTCCATCCCATCATCATCCGACTTTATTGCATACTTTATTTTCAAGTTCTATCACTCCTAAATGTTCCATTCTGTCTGATGCACTCCAAATCAGCTCTCATCTGACTGAGAGCCAATAAGCCTCAAAGTTGCTTCGTATCTGTTGGATGGCTTGGGTGGACCTGCGCACCTAGATCTTTATGATTAGGATGACAAAAAGTTTTCTGATTCTCCTAACATAATATTCAATAACCTTTCTATACAGTTTTGTCATGTAAACTCATTTGTATAAATGTGGGCATATGGGAATGACATGCAAATGAGCATAATCTGCCTTGTTTTTTAGCTGAAAAACCATTTGCATGGAAAATTAGCAATAAAAATTTGCGATTACAATATTCGCGATCTACACTACTCATGAACAGCGCCATCTATTGGATTCAAACCAATAACATATAAAGCATCATCAATCCTTACATAAAGACGCACTACCATGAGACTACACGACAATAAATCCACATGAACTCCGAAATGAGACACTGTACACCTCCAGGAATACCTATAATAAAAATAAAACTTTAAACCACATCACCTGTATAGAAGGGGGGAGGGTTAGGGGGGAAGGGAAACATTTAGGGAAAGGATTATTGCACTGTTTATGTTTTTTATTTTTGTTTTCACTGCACATATCTGTAAAAAAGGAATATGACCTGTAATTTGATCAAATATGTACCTTTGAATGTAAATGTGCAAATTATATCAAAACCTAATAAAATGTATTTTTAAAAAAAGACTATGAAACCAATAGATGGCGCTGTTCATGAGTTATGAACAGCGCCATCTATTGGATTCAAAGTCTTGTCATAAGACTATGAAACCAATAGATGGCGCTGTTCATGAGTCATGAACAGTGCCATCTATTGGATTTAAAGTCTTGTCATAAGACTATGAAACCAATAGAGGGTGCTGTTCATAAGTCATGAACAGCGCCATCTATTGGATTCATAATCTTGTCATAAGACCATGAAACCAATAGATGGCGCTGTTCATGAGTCATGAACAGCGCCATCTATTGGATTAATTGTTTTTTTATAAGACTATGAATCCAATAAATGGCGCTGTTCATGAGTAATGTTGATTGCGAATATTCTTATCGCAAATTTTCCATGCAAATGGTGTTACAGCTGAAAAACAAGGCAGATTCTGCTCATTTGCATGTCATTCCCATATGCCCACGATTATGCAAATGAGTTTACATGATAAAACTGTATAGAAAAGTTATTGAATATTATGTTAGGACAATCAGAAAACTTTTTGTCCCCTAATGATAATGATCTAGGTGCGTAGGTCGACTCAGGCCATCCAACAGTTATAAAGCAACTTTGAGGTTTACTGGCTCTCAGTCAGATGAGAGCTGGTTTTGAATGTCTCATAGTGCACAAGGCTGCCATTGTAAGTGTAGCGGAGCGCTAGTGCGACATAGGCTTTCTCCGCTGGCATTCCAAGGGTTACTTCAGGATCAAGTTATTAGCACAGGAAGCACAGCATCAGTAGTAAATAAAACCATCCACGAATATCCCATCACTCTTCCCAATAACTGGACGACACACAGTATCAGGAGCAGGGTACTGTTTAATGCCAAATACCCTACTTTTATGCCACTCTCCCATGCAAGGGAGACACCTACAGAAAATTATCCATTCTTCAATCACAGATTGGTTACAGCCCACACATCGCCTCCCCTTAGCCTGAGAAGTAATTCAATCAACAGTCCAGTTGAGACATACATTGTTGCCATTGTGTTTCTACCGCACAACCAGATGAATACTCAGCAGGTTACTGATTACTTTTTGTCTTACAAGTAATGAACCATAGGGAATTAAACATAACATTGCAAATCCAATCAACAGTCCAGTTGAAACATCCATTGTAGCCAAATGCAATTTGCTACACTAAGCATTCATTGTAGCCAAACGCAATTCGCTACAGTAAGGTATGCTGACTGTATCAGTCTCATGGATAGATTGTTGAGTTGCACATACCTGGCTTTTGGCATATAGCCTTTGTGTGGTTGTCTATTGTATGGTAGGTAAAGAGAGTCCAAGATGCATCCAGACATCCTTCTCATGCTGTTTCCATCAATTTCTAAACTTTATCTGTGAACCAGACACCCTTTCCTCTTCAGAGCAGGGGGTGCCTGGTTTAATGCTCGGGTCTCCCATTCATTTTTATTGTGCTCAAGCATACACAGTATTCAGCCGAACACTGCGATGTGCCGAGCATGCTCGCTCAACACTAGTCTGAACTTTGACTGGGCCATTCTAATACATAAATATGCTTTGATCTTAACTATTCCATTGTAGCTCTCGATGTATGTTTAGGGTTGTTGTCCTGCTGAAAGGTGAATGTCCGCCCCATTCTCGTCTTTTTCAGCCTCTTACAGGTTTCTCTCCAGGAGTGCCCTCTATCTTTCTATCAATTCTGACCAGCTGAAAGGTGAGGTTACAAAGTTTGGCGTTTGTAACCCCAAAACTGTAGAAGGAGTAGCATATAGAAAAAGGGGGGCGGAGAATAATAATAAAACGGAATAATAAGCTGAAACAATCGAATAACAGTATGTTGGCTTTTTCAAGCCAACATAATTATCATTCAAAAGAGTGTTTCTTCAGGGAGGAACAAAAATACCAAATTTCAAGAAAGCTAAATTTAGCCAACTAAGAGAGGCCATAGGCCTAACTAACTGGGACAAAGTCCTCAAAAGTAAAAATACAGCCACAAAATGGGATATTTTTAAAAGCATCCTAAAATGTAATTGTGAGAGGTACATACCTTATGCAAATAAAATGTTAAGGAACAAGAAAAAAACAATGTGGATAAATAGAACTGTAAAGAAAGCAATAAATGACAGAAAGAAATTTAAATCACTAAAACAGGAGGGTAGCATGGAAGCACTGAAAAACTATAAGGAAAAAAATTGAATATGTAAAAAACAAATAAAAGCAGCCAAACTGACCGAGAGATTATTTGCCAAAGAGAGCAAAACTAACCCTAAAATGTTTTTCAATTATATAAATGGTAAAAAGTATAAATCTGAAGGTGTCGGCCCTCTACAGAGTAATGAGGGCGGAGTTGCAGAGAGTGATGAGGAGAAAGCAAAGCTTTCAAATATTTTTTTCTCCACTGTATTCACTGAAGAAAATAAACTGGCAGATGACATGCAGAATGTAAAAGTTAATTCCTCATTAAAAGTGCCCTGTCTGACTCAGGAAGAAGTACAGCGGTGTCTTAAAAAGATTAAAATAGACAATTCACCAGGATCAGATGGCATACACCCCCGTATCCTAAGAGAATTAAGTAATGTCATAGCCAAACCCTTATTTCTGATATTTAAGGACTCTATACTGATAGGGAGTGTTCCACAGGATTGGCACATTCAAATGTAGTGCCAAAATTTAAAAGGGTCCAACAGAGCCTGGAAACTATAGGCCGGTAAGTTTAACATCTGTCGTGGGTAAACTGTTTGAAGGTTTTCTAGGAGATGCTATCTTGGAGTACCTCAAGAAAAATAAGCAAATAACGCCATATCAGCATGGCTTAATGAGGGATCGGTCATGTGAAACTAATTTAATCAGTTTCTATGAGGAGGTAAGTTCTAGACTTGACAGTGGCGAATTAATGGATGTCGTATATCTGGACTTCTCCAAAGCATTTGACACTGTACCGCATAAAAGGTTAGTATATAAAATGAGAATGCTCGGACTGGGTGAAAACGTCTGTAAGTGGGTAAGTGATAGAAAACAGAGGGTGGTTATTAACGGTACACACTCAGATTGGGTCCCTGTCACTAGTAGAGTACCTCAGGGGTCAGTATTGGGTCCTATTCTTTTCAATATATTTATTAATGATCTTGTAGAAGGCTTGCACAGTAAAATATACATTTTTGCAGATGACACTAAAGTGTGTAAAGTAATTTAAAGGGAAGAGGACAGTATACTGCTACAGATGGATCTGGCTAGATTGGAGTCTTGGGCAGAGAAGTGTCAGATGAGGTTTAACACTGACAAATGTAAGGTTATACACATGGGAAGGAATAATGTAAGTCACCTGTACATACTAAATGGTAAAAACACTCGGTAACACTGACATGGAAAAGGACTTAGGAATTTTAGTGACCAGCCAACTAAGGCCTCTTTCACACTTGCGTTGTTGGGATCCGGCATGCACTTCCGTTGCCGGAGGTGCCCGCCGGATCCGGAAAAACGCAAGTGTACTGAAAGCATTTGAAGACGGAACCGTCTTCCAAATGCTTTCAGTGTTACTATGGCACCCAGGACGCTATTAAAGTCCTGGTTGCCATAGTAGGAGCGGGGAGCGGGGGAGCGGTATACTTACAGTCCGTGCGGCTCCCGGGGCGCTCCAGAATGACGTCAGAGCGCCCCATGCGCATGGATGATGTGATCCATGCGATCACGTGATCCATGCGCTTGGGGCGCCCTGACGTCACTCTGGAGCGCCCGGGGAGCCGCACGGACGGTAAGTACACTGCTCCCCCGCTCCCCACTACACTTACCATGGCTGCCAGGACTTTAGCGTCCCGGCAGCCATGGTAACCATTCAGAAAAAGCTAAATGTCGGCTCCGGCAATGCGCCGAAACGACGTTTAGCTTAAGGCCGGATCCGGATCAATGCCTTCCAATGGGCATTAATTTCGGATCCGGCCTTGCGGCAAGTGTTCCGGATTTTTGGCCGGAGCAAAAAGCGCAGCATGCTGCGGTATTTTCTCCGGCCAAAAAACGTTCCGTTCCGGAACTGAAGACATCCTGATGCATCCTGAACGGATTTCTCTCCATTCAGAATGCATTAGGATAATCCTGATCAGGATTCTTCCGGCATAGAGCCCCGACGACGGAACTCTATGCCGGAAGACAATAACGCAGGTGTGAAAGAGCCCTAAGCTGTAAAAAACTGTGTTCTGCCAAGGCCAATAAGATAATGGGTTGCATCAAAAGGGGCATAAATGCCTGTGATGAGAACATAGTCCTATCACTTTACCAATCACTAGTCAGACCACACATGGAGTACTGTGTATAGTTCTGGGTTCCTTTAAACAAGGCAGACATAGTAGTGCTGGAGAGGGTACAGAGGAGAGCAACTAAAGTAATAACTAGAATGGGGGGACTACAGTACCCTGAAAAATTATCAAAATTAGGGTTATTCACTCTAGTAAAAGACGACTGAGGGGAGATCTAATTACTATGTATAAATACATCAGGGGTCAGTACAGAGATCTATCCCATTATCTATTTATCCCCAGGACTGTGACTGTGACAAGGGGACACCCTCTGCGTCTGGAGGAAAGCATGTTTGTACACAAACATAGAAGAGTCTTTACGATAAGAGCAGTGAGACTATGGAACTCTCTGCCTGAGGAGGTAGTGATGGTGAGTTCAAGAGGGGCCTGGATGTATTTCTGGAGTGTAATAAAATTACAGGCTACATGTATAACTACTAGAGATGGGTCATTGATCCAGGGACTTATTCTGATTGCCTGATTGGAGTCGGGAAGGAATTTTTTATATTACGGCGGCGACTACAAATGACCATAAACTGTGTTTTGAACAATAAAGGAATTTATTAACAATCACAAGTCTAAAGTCTATTATATTTGCTATATCTATATATATTTATATCAATGGTTATAAATAGGGTTCAGCGAACCCGAACTGTAAAGTTCGGGTTCGTACCGAACTTTAGGATTTTTGGACCCCAGACCCGAACCCCAACTTTTCAGTAAAAATTCGTTCGGCGAGTTAATGGCGCTTTTTGAAAGGCTGCAGAGCAGCCAATCAACAAGCGTTTAACTCGTGTGCCCTTAGAAGCCATCACAGCCATGCCTACTAATGTCATGGCTGTGATTGGCCAGTGCAGCATGTGACCCAGCCTCTATATAAGCTGGAGTCACGTAGCGCTGCACGTCACTCTGCTCTGATTAGTGTAGGATATTATGCTGCTGCTGTGAGGGAGAGAATAGAAAATAATTTTTAACCGGAAGTGCTTGTTAACTCAGCGATCTACATAGATTTTGTTTTGTGGGTGCAGTGCACAATCTTTTTACCCTGCCCTGAGCCCAGTGACACAGAAAAATAACTTTTATCCGTCTGTTAGGTGGGCGTCGGCGGCCATTTTATGCAAGTTCAGTGCACCAGCACAGCTTATGTGCATTTGTGATAGTCAAATACAAGCTTGAAATATTGCAATTATATTCTGGGTTTTAAAAAAAATCACCCATTTTTTGCAAGACCCTCCATCTGGGGCCTTTGCAGCATTTGTCAGTGTGAAATACAAGATTGAAATACTGCAATATTTTTCTGGGTTTAAAAAAACACAAATTTTTGGCAATACCCTACATCTGGGGCCTATGCTGCATTTGTTAGTGTGAAATACAAGCTTGAAATACTGCAATAATTTTCTGGGTTTAAAAAAACACAAATTTTTGGCAAAATACAAAATTTTCTGCCTTTGCTGCATCTGTCAGTGTGAAATACACGCGTTAGATACTGCTGTTATATTCTGTTATTTAAAAAAACACCCATTTTGGGCAAAATACTAAATTTGCAGAGTTTGCTGCATCTGTCAGTGTGAAATACAAGCTTGAAATACTGCCATAATATTCAGTTGATAAAAAAACACCCATTTTGGGCAAAATACTAAATTTGCGGTTTTTGCCGCATCTGTCAGTGTGAAATACAGATGTTAGATACTGCTGTTATATTCTGTTATTAAAAAAACACCCATTTGGGGCAAAATACAAAATTTGCGGAGAATGAGGAGAGCGTCAAATAGGGGATGTGGCCCCAGTCGTGGTGCTGCTGGTGGAGGTCCTGTTGCAGGGAGAGGACGTGGTCGATCTGTGCCAGGGCCGATGCAAGGATTTTTGCACACACAAGCGAAGCTACATTTTGCCCCCCCCCCCCCACAACTCGGTGGGGGTGATGTAAAAAGGAGGGCGTGATGTGAGATGGAGGGGGATGAGAAATGTGACATGGAGGGGGAGAAATGTGACATGGAGGGGGTTGAAATGTGACATGGAGGGGGAGAAATGTGACATGGAGGGGGGAGAAATGTGACATGGAGGGGGGAGAAATGTGACATGGAGGGGGGAGAAATGTGACATGGGAGGTGATGTGACATGGAGGGGGAGAAATGTGACATGGGGAGGGTGATGTGACATAGGGGGGGTGATGTGACATGGAGGGGGAGAATGTGTCACATTTCTCCCCCCCATGTCACATTTCTCCCCCTCCATGTCACATTTCAACCCCCTCCATGTCACATTTCTCCCCCTCCATGGCACATTTCTCCCCCCATGTCACATTTTCCCCCTCTATTAATGTTGTGTAAAAATAAACATTATGCTCCTCACCTGGGCCTGTTCCCATCTGCAGCAGCTCCCCTTCTCCTCTGTGTGGTCCTGGTATCTTCTCTCTGTGCTCTCGACAAGACTTTGAGGACCTTTCCCACTCAGCCAATCAGCGGCTGCAGCTGTGTCATGTGTCAGACCAGTGATTGGCTCAGCGGGAAATCACTGCCCTGACACGTGACACAGCTGCGGTTACTAATTGGCAGAGTGGGAAAGGTCCTCAAACAACTTGTCAGGACTCGGGGGCCCAGAGAGAAGATATGAGGACCACCACACAGAGGAGAACAGCCGCAGGGAGCCGGCGGCATGCAAGTGATTAATGAAAAAAAATAAAAAGTTTCATTTTTCCGCCCCCCCCTTCTCAGCACCCTAAGGCGGCCGCTTGGTCTGCCTTATTATAGCACCGGAGTTGGCACCTGCAGCTGATGTCTATCAGTCTTTCACCTCACCCCCTTGCAAATCAGCCAAGCAGTCTGAGCCTCAAGTCATGCAGCAGTCTCTTCTGCTTTTTGATGACTCTGCTAGCAAGTTTTCCCAGGGCCATTCACATAGCCCTGCCCCAGAAGTGGAAGAGATTGAGTGCACTGATGCCCGACCACTTATGTTTCTAGATGAGTACAAGGGAGGACCACCGCAGCACGTCTCGGATGATGACGAAACACAGGTGCCAACTGCTGTGGCTTTCTGCAGTGTGCAGACCGACAAGGAGGGCAGGGGTGAAGACTGGGAGGAAGATGATGTGTAGGATGATGAGGTCCTCGACCCTACATGGAATCAAGGTCATGCGAGTGACCTGTCTAGATTGGAGGAATAGGCGGTGGTCGCACAGAGCCACCATTACAGCAGAAGCGGGAGCAAGGTGCAAAAGCGGAGCTGCCGTCCCCTAGACAGTACACCTGCTACTGCCAAAGCAGCAAGGGACCGAACACACCAAAGCCAGCTCCTTGGCGTGGCAGTTCTTCAGACAATGTGCTGATGACAAGACACGAGTGGTTTGCACGCTGTGCAATCAGAGCCTGAAGCGAGGCAAAAACGTTCTCAACCTGAGCACATGTTCGTCCTGCCACACCCTGAGGGCCTTCCCCAAGCCCTCTTGAAGCCCCAAGGCCCACAAATCCATTCCAATATCATTGAGATGGACATCGTCCGCCCTCAAGAACTGAGGCTATGCAGCCTCTAGGCTCCCTATGGCGAACCACAAATCCACCTTGGCGCCGAACAAAACGCCCAACTTCTTTATTAAGCTTCGCCCTCGCCTTATTAACTCGATCCACCGATCTTGCGAAGCGCCAAACCCTCCGAGCTACCACTTCAGACCACACCACCAACAAACCTGAGAAATCACACAACAGCCGTAGCAGATCCAGCTTAATGTCCCGGATCACCTCCCTGGAACTACGAACCCCCAAGTTGTTCCCACCCACGTGCAACACCAAAATATACGGAGGCCTGTCATACACAATGGAAGCATGGAATTCCAGAAGCACCCTACCTCAAACAACTTGTCAGGACTCGGGGGCCCAGAGAGAAGATATGAGGACCACCACACAGAGGAGAACAGCCGCAGGGAGCCGGCGGCATGCAAGTGATTAATGAAAAAAAATAAAAAGTTTCATTTTTCCGCCCCCCCCCTTCTCAGCACCCTAAGGCGGCCGCTTGGTCTGCCTTATTATAGCACCGGAGTTGGCACCTGCAGCTGATGTCTATCAGTCTTTCACCTCACCCCCTTGCAAATCAGCCAAGCAGTCTGAGCCTCAAGTCATGCAGCAGTCTCTTCTGCTTTTTGATGACTCTGCTAGCAAGTTTTCCCAGGGCCATTCACATAGCCCTGCCCCAGAAGTGGAAGAGATTGAGTGCACTGATGCCCGACCACTTATGTTTCTAGATGAGTACAAGGGAGGACCACCGCAGCACGTCTCGGATGATGACGAAACACAGGTGCCAACTGCTGTGGCTTTCTGCAGTGTGCAGACCGACAAGGAGGGCAGGGGTGAAGACTGGGAGGAAGATGATGTGTAGGATGATGAGGTCCTCGACCCTACATGGAATCAAGGTCATGCGAGTGACCTGTCTAGATTGGAGGAATAGGCGGTGGTCGCACAGAGCCACCATTACAGCAGAAGCGGGAGCAAGGTGCAAAAGCGGAGCTGCCGTCCCCTAGACAGTACACCTGCTACTGCCAAAGCAGCAAGGGACCGA
This sequence comes from Bufo bufo, assembly GCF_905171765.1. Taxonomy (NCBI): domain Eukaryota; kingdom Metazoa; phylum Chordata; class Amphibia; order Anura; family Bufonidae; genus Bufo; species Bufo bufo. The sequence goes on along the minus strand of NC_053389.1, from coordinate 300,569,753 downwards.
ACACACCAAAGCCAGCTCCTTGGCGTGGCAGTTCTTCAGACAATGTGCTGATGACAAGACACGAGTGGTTTGCACGCTGTGCAATCAGAGCCTGAAGCGAGGCAAAAACGTTCTCAACCTGAGCACATGTTCGTCCTGCCACACCCTGAGGGCCTTCCCCAAGCCCTCTTGAAGCCCCAAGGCCCACAAATCCATTCCAATATCATTGAGATGGACATCGTCCGCCCTCAAGAACTGAGGCTATGCAGCCTCTAGGCTCCCTATGGCGAACCACAAATCCACCTTGGCGCCGAACAAAACGCCCAACTTCTTTATTAAGCTTCGCCCTCGCCTTATTAACTCGATCCACCGATCTTGCGAAGCGCCAAACCCTCCGAGCTACCACTTCAGACCACACCACCACCAACAAACCTGAGAAATCACACAACAGCCGTAGCAGATCCAGCTTAATGTCCCGGATCACCTCCCTGGAACTACGAACCCCCAAGTCGTTCCCGCCCACGTGCAACACCAAAATATACGGAGGCCTGTCATACACAATGGAAGCATGGAATTCCAGAAGCACCCTACCTCACATGAGCCCCCTCAAACCAATCCACCGCACTTGTAAAACCTCTGGATGGAAACCTAATTGCCTTCCGTTCTTTCTCACATCGGCCCGCAGAGCACACCAGTGCACGTACGAATGTCCGAGGATCCACGCTAGACACGGTGCAGACCCTGTAAAAAAACAAAATTAGGCTCGGCCGAACATAACTATACTGATAACAGCAACTGAAAGCAGACAATCCTAAAAACCCAAACCCTCCAACATATGAGGGCGAATGTACGAGCGATAACTCACCGATTCCCAGCGACCAATCCACTTAATAGCGTCCTCCCCCAAACCCCATCTAGCTGCCTCAGTCGCCGTGCCTATCCGAAAAGAATGGGATGCAAATTCTTGCGCCGGATAACCCGCTGCCGCCAAACATCGACGGAAGACTGCCACAAATTGAAAACGTGATAAAGCCGTACCATCCAAATGCACCAACAACGAACCCTTCACATCCAACCGCCTACCCAAAAATTCCGCCACACACTTCACCGGACATAAAAATGACCCCCCCCCCCCCCAAAGGGCGCAACAAAATACACACCCCCTTGCCAGTCTGATCTGTCTTAGACCTCCGCAAGACACACCGCAAACCATCCTCCCCAAAGCGTATATCCTCACGTAACAGACCGCCCCATTAACCCGATTACTAGACACCAACTCAGATAGCCGAAAGGCACCAAAGAAGGCCAACGGAAATGCCGCTCTGAACAAACATACCTCATAACCAGACGAACACACCACACCAGCTTGCTCCCACAATTCCCGCAGCACAGCAAAAGAAACTGGACGACGAGTGTCCTTCCTTACCACACTGCGTCGATACCCTTTCAAAGCCTGGCGCACTAAAAAACTCTTGGATACATCGGGCACTCCCCGCAACCGTAACCAAAACCCCCGCTGCTACCCTTTTCGAAGCTACCGAAAATGAAAAACCCGCGCTAAAAGACAGCCCCACAAAGTACACCAACAATGAATAAAACTCCTCGATAACCTCGCAACCCCCCACCTGATCCAACAACCGCTCCCACTGAGACCACACAGAAGAATAAGCTGCCCACGTACTAATACTCACGGACCGCCTAATCAGATCTGACGAGACCCCAAGGCCACGCTCCAGAGCCGCTGAGGACAAACCATACCCTTCACGTCCGCGGTCGGCACCATCTGCGAAAAACTATCCCACTGGAAACAAGAAAGTGAATCAGCGATCGAGTTATCGACACCCGGTACATGCACAGCCACAAAACAAGCATTTAAACGTAAACCCCTAAGAACTAAATGGCGCAACAGACGCAGCACCGGGGGAGAGTTAGCCGACTGACTGTTCACTGCTTGCACCACCCCCAGATTGTCACAACAGAAACACACACGTTTATTCCTCAACAACTCCCCACACAATTCAGTCGAAAGGACAATCGGGAACAACTCTAACAATGCCAAATTGCCCAAAAACCCGGCTGCTCTCCACTCCAATGGCCAGGGTCCCGCGCTCCACTGCACTTGACAAAAAGCACCATAACCCCCTCACCGCGAAGCATCCGTGAAAAGCTCCAAATTCAACACTGGAAATGGGTGCTTCCATCCAGACGGAACGACCATTAAACTCCGACAAAAATTGCCTCCACACCTCTAAATCCACCCGCACCTCAGACGATAACCGCAGAAAGTGAAAAGGTGCCTTCACTCCTGCCGTGGCCAACGCCAAACGCCTACAAAACACTCGACCCATCGGCAGGATCCTGCAAGCAAAATTTTATTTACCTAGCACTGACTGTACCCGCCACAGCTGCACTTTCTTGGCCGTACTCAGGAAGACAATCTCCTTGTTCAAATCCACCACATTGTCCTCAGGTAACCTACATTCCATTGCCACGCTATCAATTAGGATGCCTAAAAACTTCACACACGTAGCCGGACCTTCCGTTTTTTCCGGCGCCGAACCTAACCACCTAACCCTATCCATTGTATGTAGCAAGACCGAACAAATCCGAAAACCAGCCGGCCCTATAAACAAAAAGTCTAAATAATGCAAAATCGAATTCCAACCCGCCTCCTGCTTTACCACCCATTCCAAAAATGAACTAAACGTCTCAAACAATAAACACGAAATAGAACACCCCATCGGTAAACAACAATCCACAAAATATTGCCCATCCCACTGAAAACCAAGCAAATGAAAACTATCCGGATGAATGGGCAGCAAACGAAACGCTGCCTAAATATCTGTCTTTGCCAACAAGGCCCCCTGCCCGAAACGACGGACCAAACGCACAGCCGTATCAAAAGACGCATACGACACGGAACATAATTCGCCACTGATGCCGTCGTTAACCGAACCCCCCGCAGGAAAAGACAGGTTGTGAATAAGCCAAAATTTACCGGGCTCTTTCTTCGGAACCAGCCCTAAGGGCGACACCCACAAATCCTGCAAGGGACATTCAGCAAACGGGCCAGCAATCCTCCCTGCTGCAACCTCCTTCCCAATCTTGTCCGCTACCACATCAGGCCGTTGCAGCGCGGACGCCAAGTTCCGCACCGCGACCACAGCCCTAGCCGAAACGCACGGGATCTTAAAACCGTCCCTAAACCCCGCCCACAACAACTCGTCCGCCTCCCTATTTGGATAGATCCTTAGAAATGGCCCCATCTCTTCCACCCTCACCAGAGTCACCACTCTTGTGCGCAGCCTCAAATCCTTTTCCCTTCCCCCTCTTGAAGCACCGCGACAAACTGTGAGCCCCACCGCTGCCTGAGCATTCGTGTTTAAACCGGCAATCGGCAAGGTATTTGCAATAACCCTCATTGAATTGCCAGCAGCATCCCTTTTTTCCCCCACTAAATGACTCTGCCACCGGGGAACCCCCGGCCGCTCCCCGAAAGGGCTGGTTACTCGTCCTCGGAGCTGCCATCAGCCGCATCCAGAGGCTGATATCTTTATGGTCCCACCTAATACTTGGCCAGACTGCTTTCCGCTGGCGAAACTGCTCGTCGTACCTGAGCCATGCCACCCGTCCATACGTCCTGTACACCTCCCCGATCGCGTCCATGTAGCAGAAGAGGGCGGAACAATTGTCTGGCGCCTTTTCGCCCAACACACTCGCTAAAATAGCGAATGCCTGAAGCCAGTTCAAAAATGTACGCGGAATCAGCTGATAATGCCGCTTCTCCTCCTTTTTACTCTCGTCCGGCTTCACCCTGTCGAGATGGAACTTTTCGAGGGGAAGCAGGGAGAAAATTTCCACATACTCATCCTTCCAGATCTTCTCCCTGACTTCCGTCTTCAAATGTGCCCCCAACGGCCCTTCAAAACAGACATACACCTCCCCTTTTGCAGCATCGCCAACCCAACGTCCTCGCCAACCTTACTTACAGCCGGCGTGCTCGCAAAACTAACTGGACTAGCCTGCTCCCCCACACCTGCCGCCGACACTGGAGCCCATACCGCCACTGGATTTGCCCCCGTACCCGATCCCAACCGCGACACCAGAGACAGCAAACCGGACAATAACTCTTGAGCTAACCCCTCAGTCCCCTTCCGAACCGGCACCTCACACCCCACCCCGACCCCACCCGACCCCTGCAACTGCCTTGTCGGACGCTCACCTGGCTGTCCCTGGGGTAGCCTCCCCGCAGCCGCCAACCTCGCTGAAGCTCCTCCTTGCTGTATAAGCCACTCGGCGTCGTGGAAGTTGACGGACCAGCACAGTCCTCAACCCGGTCGTCGCCCTCCGAATCCTCCTGGCTAACTTCACCATCCTCCAAAGCCTGGTCATCCGGAAAACCTGCTTGTACAAAAAAAAAAAAAAAAAGAGCAAGGATTTAACAAGGTAAAAAAATCTAATTTTATTCAATATAAATCACATAATCATTACAGGTGAGACTCAAAAGGGACAGAACATGGAGACTGGGCCACAAGAGGGCTCTGCAATGTGGAGAATCACAATGGGGGATAATGTGACCATATACAGCAGGTAACAGACAATTAACAGAAGCTGTGAATATTGGAGTAGTTGCGGGTGCAATTGCTGTCCCCTAGTGTTGAACAACTACCTAGCTCTTATTCACAGCGTCCCAGCAATGGATGCTGTAGGGTGAAATTGGACGGTGCAATACTACTCATAAAGATGGCATATAACAATAACTGTAAATCACTAGTCCCACCCTAATCCAGATACCATGTTACCTACCCATGTTGCTGCTGAAAAATGGTGACACGGTTCCCCCACTGCTTCGACCTCAACACGTGTTTCGCCACGTAAGCTTCGTCATCCGGAAAACCCGCGCCATCGTCCAAACGGCTGCCGCCCCCTCCCACTCCAGACGTCGTCCTTCCTGGCCGGTCCCTCCTGCTCCGCAGACCGATGGCCGCGAGCCGCATCCGACCGAACTTCCTCCGACGCATTCACAAGATGCGAAGTGGGTGGGGCCAAACCTGCTCCTACCCCCAGTGCCCTGTTCATCAAAAAGCTCTGGCCTGCAATACCAGTCTCCACCACTGATGTCACTGTTCTGCGAGTCCTGCACCTGTCCATCAAAGAGCACTGGCCTGCAATTCCAGTCTCCGCCACTGGTGTCACTGTTCTGTGAGTCCTGCACCTGCTTCTGCCAGAAGAAGAAGGCTGCCGGCCTGATGCTGCAGGCCGCAGCGCCACCACCGATGCCACGTGAGGAAAAGGGCCCCCCTCGACTTCCGAAGGGGCCGCACGGTCCACTGCTCTCCCGGAACGACTCCTGGGCACCCAAACAGGTAGGTCCCGACGTTCAGTTCGCCCCTGGCCCCGGACATCCATCGAGGGGACCGCCGCAGTACTGCTTCCCCCCCCCCTGCCGCTCAGAGGACGAGAGCCGAGGGTTAACCCGACTCCCTCCCGTCGGTGCCCGGCGCTGCGCAGGATTCCTCCCGCTGCGCCTGCTGGCCGTGATTCGTACAGCCACAAGCGGAGGATCCCTGGCGGGGCTCCTTAAGCACCGCCGCACCCGGGGGGTCGCCTCAGGGCTCAGCCGTTCAGGAGGAACGGATCTCCTTGCCCTGGGCCTCTCCACCATATTAACTGGCGACTCAACTGGCACCGCCAGCGCCGCCTGCAAACTATTCTGCAGCCATGCAGAACCGTGAAGTTCTGCGGCTGCACGAACTGCCTCCATCAAAGTATCTAAGGACGCCATGCTCTCAACTAACCTGACCTCAAACTTCACCTATTCACACTGGACGCTGGTGCAGGGGTCCCTCCCCCTCCCCAGGTTATATACAGCCCGCGAATCCCAGATCCACTCCTTTTCCTCCCCCCCTGCCCTAACCATCCACAATCAGCTTTAACCCTTTCCTGACTTCAACTTCCCCCTAAGTCAAGCTACACTACACTATGGCTGCGCCCCACTCCATTGCTCTCATTCCCTGCACAACCAAGTGGGGGACAAAATCAGGTGTGCACTGCGCAACGCCATCTGTGGCAAGGTCCACCTAACTACGGATACGTGGACCAGTAAGCACGGCCAGGGACGTTACATCTCACTAACAGCACACTGGGTAAATGCAGTGGCGGCTGGGCCTGAGGCGGATAGCAGTGGATGGTGCCAGTAAGCCTCAAGCCCGGCCTGGTGGTGTGCGATAATGGGCGAAATCTCGTAGCAGCTCTGGGCCTAGCCGGATTGACACACATCCCTTGCCTGGCACATAGAATTTGGTGGTGCAGAGGTTCCTTAAAAATTACACCAATATGTCAGAGCTGCTGCAGAAAGTGTGGGCCGTCTGTGCGCGCTTTCGGTGTTCTCACCCTGCTGCTGCTCGCCTGTCAGCGCTGCAGCGTAACTTCGGCCTTCCCGCTCACCGCCTCATATGCGACGTGCCCACAAGGTGGAACTACACCTTGTACATGCTGCCCAGACTGTGCGAGCAGCAGCAGGCGATAGTGGAGTTTCAGCTGCAGCACGCACGGGTGAGTCCCTCTGCGGAACCGCACCACTTCCCCACCAATGACTGGGCCTCCATGTTCCTTTTTGCACTGTTTCGAGTACTCCACCAACATGACCAGTGCCGATAACACCGTTCTCAGCGTTTCTATCCCACTTCTAGGCCTTGAAAAAACGCTTCTGGCGATGATGGAAGAGGGTGTGGCACAGGAGGAGGAGGAGGAAGAGGGATAATTTCATAGGATTTCCGGCCAGTCATTCACAAGTGGCTCCGAGGGTAGGTTCCTGCACCCACAAATGCCAGGTACACAATTGTCCAGCCAGGGCATAGTTCTGGAGGATGACGAGGTGGAGGATGAGGGGATGGAGGAGGAGGAACCATGTTCACAGCAGTGTGGCACCCAAACCAGCTTATAGCCATCACTGGTGCGTGGCTGGGGGGATACAGAGGACACAGACAATACACCTCCCACAGAGGACAGCTTTTCGTTGCCTCTGAGCAGCCTGGCACACATGAGCGATTACATGCTGCAGTGTCTCCACAACGACCGCCGAGCTGGCCACATTCTAACTTGTGCTGATTACTGGGTGGCCACACTGCTGGATCCTCGTTACAAGGACAACGTACCATCCTTAATTGCGTCACTTGAGCGTGATTGTAAGATGCGCGAGTACAAGCACACGCTGGTAGACGCGCTGCTGGTGGCATTCCCACCTGACAGCGGGGGCACAGTGGAAGCACAAGGCGAAGGCAGAGGAGGAGGAAGAGGTCGCCAACACAGCTGGGGCACCACCAGCACCTCAGAAGGCAGGGTTAGCATGTCCGAAATGTGGAAAAGCTTTGTCAGCACGCCACAACAACCAGCACCACAAGCTGATATGGAACGTCTTAGCAGGAGGCAGGGCCGGCTCTATAATAAGGCAGACCAAGCGGCTGCTTGAGGGCGCAGAGAAGGGGGGGTTGGCCCCAGGGTGGAATTTATTTTATTTTATTATTATTATTATTTTTAAATACATAACTTGTGGACTTGACCGGCCGCCCACCCCAGCCTGCAGGTGTGTCGTGCGGCCCCGGCCCTCACCTCCTCACAGAGCGGCACGCAGGCTCAGCAGCAGCATGGCATCGGCAACACAGACAGTCACGGGGTCAGGGGGGTGTGACTGCCGAGTGGCACTGCGGCGGCGGGCGGCAGGCAGCAGCAACTGGTGTAGACTGGGGAGCAGAGGTCTGGAGACTGGAGGCGGAGCTGTTGGTGGCGAGTAACTGTGTGTGAGTGAGTCTGTGAGACATCAGACAGTGGCACTCACACAGCCAGGCCCAGACCAGACCGTCCGGACTGCCATAGGTGGCACAGACAGGTAGGTAGGTCAAGGTGATCTCATTGAGCGCAGGCTGTGCAGAAACAGAAGAACATTAATGGGGGTGGGGTCAGGGTGAGGCAGGTGACATTACAATGTGACATGAATGGAGGGGGGACAACAAGACATTTGGATAAATGTCTCTGAGTAGTCTGTCTGTGCGGCCCGCAGTGAGAAATGTATGTGGCATGGGGGGGGGGGGTGAAATGGACATGATGGAGGGGGGAGAAATGTGACAACATAGATGGAGGGGGGAGAGAAATGTGACAACATGGATGGAAGGAGGAGAGAAATGTGACAACATGGATGGAGGGGGGAGAGAAATGTGACAACATGGATGGAGGGGGGAGAGAAATGTGACAACATGGATGGAGGGGGGAGAGAAATGTGACAACATGGATGGAGGGGGGAGAGAAATGTGACAACATGGATGGAGGGGGGAGAAATGTGACAACATGGATGGAGGGGGGAGAGAAATGTGACAACATGGACTGAGGGGGGAGAGAAATGTGACAACATGGATGTTGGGGGGAGAAATGTGACAACATGGATGGAGTGGGGGAGAGAAATGTGACAACATGGATTGAGGGGGGAGAGAAATGTGACAACATGGAGTGGGGAGAAATGTGACAACATGGATGGAGGGGGGAGAAATGTGACAATATGGATGGAGGGGGGAGAAATGTGACAACATGGATGGAGGGGGGAGAAATCTGACAATATGGATGGAGGGGGAGAAATGTGACAACATGGATGGAGGGGGGAGAAATGTGACAACATGGATGGAGGGGGGAGAAATGTGACAACATGGATGGAGGGGGGAGAAATGTGACAACATGGATGGAGGGGGAGAAATGTGACAACATGGATGGAGGGGGGAGAAATGTGACAACATGGATGGAGGGGGAGAAATGTGACAACATGAATGGAGGGGGGAGAAATGTGAGGGCCAGCGATTGAAGCAGAGCGAAGATACCAGGACCACAGAGAGGAGAAGCCAGCTGACGCCGATGGGACCAGGGCAAGGTGAGCTGCGTGGGGGGGCGCCAAAATGTAGCTTCGCTTGTGTTGGCAAAAATCCTTGCATCGGGCCTGGCAGGAGGCAGCATTTCAGCAACATGGTGGAGCAGTATGTGTGCACACGCCTACACAGACTGGCTTGAGCTTGCCCTTTACGCCTTGGAGGTGCTGGCCTGCCCTGCAGCCAGTGTATGATCTAAACGTGTGTTTAGCACGGCAGGGGGCATTATCACAGACAAGCGCAGCCGCCTGTCCACAGCCAATGTGGACAAGCTCACGTTCATAAAATGAACCAGGCATTGTCACGAGTTGGAGGTCCCAGGAGAGACCACCGCGTCGTCAAGCAATAAACGGAAATCAGGTACAGACACATAAGAGTTTATTGCACAAACAAAAACATGAAAGGCAGCACAGAGAAAATATGAGCTCTATGTACCGTCAGCACAGTGGGAGAAAACCACCACTGCGCCACTGTCTAGTAATACTCCAGAGGGGCGTGACTAAGCAACTCCTGGTATTCACTAGAGCCCTAGATGGTGAGGGTTAGACTTTGCCGCAGGAAGTTGCCAGGGTCCACTCTGGAGCGTGAACTAGACAGTGACAGCAGGGACGAATGGACAACAGGTACCAGAAGGTACCGACGGCACATAGGCAAACATAACAGACAGGTAAATACAAAACAGGGCAAATAATAACACAAGCAGGAGTTCATGCAAGGGAGCAGGAGTGGCAATGAGCAGAGAAGGACTTGCTCCACCAGTAGTAAACTGCATGGCCTTGTCATGCCACTCTGCTGCAAAGGCTTGCTGAACACAGACATATGAATGCAAAACAGGGCAACTAATAATACGAGCAGGAGTTCACGCAAGGGAGCAGGAGTGGCAATGAGCAGAGAAGGACTTGCTCCACCAGTAGTAAACTGCATGGCCTTGTCATGCCACTCTGCTGCAAAGGCTTGCTGAACACAGACATCAGAATAAACACAAAGTAACTAAAACATAACTGGCAGAACAGATAACAGAAAGACAGGAAAGAGGACATCAAAATGGACGGGAAAGAGGACGCAAATGAACAAGTAGGGAAACCCACAGAGCACAGGCAGACAGACACGGATCCCATGGGTCAGCAGCATGGGAGAGAGAGTACAAACCAGGAGCAGGACAAGACAACACACACCAGGAGAGCTGACACAGAACTGAGGAAACCTCAGCCTTATATACAGGTTCCATGGGTGCAGCAGAGAGACCACACCCATGGAGCAGACAGAGGATTAACTCCTAATAGGCACACAGGGGAGTTAACCCATAAAGAACCACAAATGACACAGGAACGGAACTTCAGCGAGGAGCGCCGAACAAGCAATGACGGAAGGTCCCAGCCAGAGATAGTGGCTGTGACAGGCATGGATCCCACAGTTCTTGTCTGTACCTTGTGCAAAATAGACATGTATACTGGCCTTACCCAGCCATATACTACAGCGCAATTGCTCATTGTTGTATTTTTGCTCTTTCCCACTCTTTTGGGGTGTACCCTAATTTAAAAAAATATATATAATTATTAAAACCAAAAACCAGTGTTGGCTACCTCCTTCTCCTCCACCGCCCGCTTCCACCTACACCGCTACGTCCACCGCCTCCTCAATCTCCTACTCCATATGGACCTCCACCTCATACATCAAGATTATTATTTTTTATTTGTATATATTTTCTTTTTATGTCATTTCAATAATTTGTCTGTTACATTTTTGGGTGAAATTCACCAATTTTTGGCTGTGATATACCCCTGCTCTACCTAGTGGACAGGTTAATAAAGTTTACTAATTTTTCTGTTACATAGTTGAGTGACATTCAACAATTTTTGGCTGTGGTATACCCCTGCTCTACCAAGTGGACACGTTAATAAATTTCACACATTTTTCTGTTACATTGTCGGGTGAAATTCACCAATTTTTGGCTGTGATATACCCCTGCTCTACCTAGTGGACAAGGAAATACATTTCACTAATTCGTCTGTTACTTTTCAGCAACATGGTTGAGCAGTATGTGTGCACACGCCTACACGTACTAACTGATGGGTCTGCCCCCTTCAACTTCTGGGTCTCCAAATTGGGCACATGGCCTGAGCTTGCCCTTTACGCCTTGGAGGTGCTGGCCTGCCCTGCAGTCAGTGTATTGTCTGAACGTTTGTTTATCATGGCTGGAGGGGGTTATCACAGGTTATATTTCCAAATATTTTGTGGTGTACCCTAATTTAAACCAAAATAATATATAAAAAAATTAAAACCAAAAAACAGTGTTGGCTACCTCCTCCTCCTCCACCGCCGCTTCCACCTACACCGCCACATCCACCACCTCCTTAACCTCCTACTCCATATGGACCTCGTCCTCCTAGATCAAGATTATTATTTTTTATTTTTATGTATTTTATGTTATTTTAAGTCATATCCCTATCCACATTTGTTTGCAGAGCACTTGCCATGCTCTTAACCACATTTTGCAGCCCTCTAGCTCTTTCCATGACTTTTTTAGAGGCATTTTAGTGCTCCAAAGTTCGGATCCCCATTGACTTCAATGGGGTTGGGTTCGGGGTCAAGTTCGGGTCCTGAAATCGAACTTTTTTGTGAAGTTTGGCTGAACCCATCGAACATCCAGTGTCCGCTCAACTCTAGTTATAAATATATATACATACCTCTTGAAGCTCATCAAGAAAATGTCAAGAGTGTGCAAAGCAGTAATCAAAGCAAAAGGTGGCTACTTTGAAGAACCTAGAATATGACATATTTTCAGTTGTTTCACACTTGTTTGTTATGTATATAATTCCACATGTGTTAATTCATAGTTTTGATGCCTTCATAGTCATGAAAATAAAGAAAACTCTTTGAATGAGAAGGTGTGTCCAAACTTTTGGTCTGTACTGTATATATATATATATATATATATATATATCTATATACAGTCCTGATCAAAAGTTTAAGACCACTTGAAAAATGGCAAAAAATCATATTTAGCATGGCTGGATCTTAACAAGGTTCAAAGTAGAGCTTCAACATGCAACAAGAAGAAATGGGAGTGAGACAAAACATTTTTTGAGCATTCAATTTAATGAAAACAACGAATAACCTGAAACAGGCTGTTTTTCAGCTGATCAAAAGTTTAGGACCACACCTTAAAAAAAAAAATAAACCCCCCCAAAACAGAAATCCAACTTCCAAACATGAACTCAGTAATGAGTAGCTCCGCCGTTATTGTTTATCACTTCAAAAATTTGTTTCGGCATGCTTGATGCAAGCGTTCCCATGAGGTGAGTGGGAACATTTCTCCAAGTGGTGAAGACGGCCGCACGAAGGCCATCTACGGTCTGGAACTGTTGTCCATTTTTGTAAACTTCCCTTGCCATCCATCCCCAAAGGTTCTCAATTGGATTTAGATCAGGGGAACACGCAGGATGGGCCAAAAGAGTGATGTTATTCTCCTGGAAGAAGTCCCTTGTCCTGCGGGCATTGTGTACTGTAGCGTTGTCCTGTTGAAAAACCCAGTCGTTACCACACAGACGAGGGCCCTTAGTCATGAGGAATGCTCTCTGCAACATCTGGACATAGCCAGCGGCCGTTTGACGCCCCTGCACTTCCTGAAGCTCCATTGTTCCACTGAAGGAAAAAGCACCCCAGACCATTATGGTGCCCCCTCCACTGTGGCACGTAGAAAACATCTCAGGTGGGATCTGCTTGTCATGCCAGTAACGTTGGAAACCATCAGGACCATCAAGGTTAAATTTTTTCTCATCAGAGAATAAAACTTTCTTCCACCTTTGAATGTCCCATGTTTGGTGCTCTCTTGCAAAGTCCAAACGAGCAGTTCTGTGGCGTTCAAGGAGACAAGGTTTTTGAAGACGTTTTTTGTTTTTGAAGCCCTTCAGTCTCAGATGCGGTTTGATGGTTATGGGGCTGCAGTCAGCACCAGTAAGGGCCTTAATTTGGGTCGAGGATTGTCCAGTGTCTTGACGGACAGCCAATTGGATCCTCCGGCTCAGTGCTGATGAAATTTTTTTGGGTCTTCCACTTGACTTTTTTGTTACATAACCCTCAGGATCATTTAAGAAATTCCAAATGACTGTCTTACTGCGTCCCACCTCAGCAGCGATGGCGCGCTGTGAGAGACCCTGCTTATGCAGTTCAACAACCCGACCACGTTCAAAAAGGGAGAGTTTTTTTGCCTTTGCCATCACAACGTGTGACTACCTGACAGAAAATGACAATGAAGCCACATCTTTGCACAGATTTGGCCTTTTAAAGGCATGTGGTCCTAAACTTTTGATCAGCTGAAAAACAGCCTGTTTCAGTTTATTCGTTGTTTTCATTAAATTAAATGCTCAAAAAATGTTTTGTCTCACTCCCATTTCTTCTTGCTGCATGTTGAAGCTCTACTTGGAACCTTGTTAAGATCCAGCCATGCTAAATATGATTTTTTTGCCATTTTTCAAGTGGTCTTAAACTTTTGATCAGGACTGTATATATATATATATATATATATATATATACCTATATGCACGATTATACCACTTCCCTCTACAACGTGAAAAAATGTGGAAAAGTTCAAGGGGTATGAAAGGCCCTGTAGTTCTTTTAATCTTTCCTCATAACGAATCGGCCAGATGATCGCTTTCGTATGAATGCTCCTTAGCGATTATCTGCTGGTGTAAAGGTGCCGTCATCATTCATCGGGTAATATGATCATTTGTGTGGTCACCATCATTGTTTGCCAGCAGCAGATGGTGCCACCTAAACACGCTCTGCTGCTAGCAAACAATGATTCTGTATGGGGACAAGCAGGTGATTGTGAGGAAGGAACACGTCCTTCCCAACAATCATCTGCTTGATTGAACAGTGTAAAGGGGCCTTAGTTTAGTTGCTTTTCTTTGTACTTCTTACAGATTCTTTCTTCAAGCTGGTGCCCAGAACTGCATATTCCAGATGAGGCCACACCAAAGCTTTGTAATATTACATCAACGCCCCGAGAGTCCATGCCTCTTTTAATACATGACAATATCCTGGTAGCCTTAGAAGCAGCAGATTGACATTGTATGCTGTTATTTAATCTACCAGCTACAAGGACACCCAAATCCTTCCCTACAAGTGACTCTCCCAGTGTTGCATCCTCTGGGACATATGATGCACAGAGATTATTACTACCCAGATGCATAACTTTATATTTATCCACATTGAACCTCATTTGCCAAGTTGATGCCCAATCATTCAGAGTGTTCAACTCAGCTTGTACTTTATGGACATCTTCCATAGACTGTACAGTACTACATAGCTTAGTGTTATCTGCAAAAATAGAAATTAATCCCATCCTGTATGATCAATAAATAAGTTAAATAATAGCCTACCCGACACTTAACCTTGGGGTACATCCAGGGGCAGACTAGGAACTTTAAGTGGCCCTGGAAGAAGCTTAAAAATGTCCCCATGTTGTAGGTGGGTTCAAATTGACAGAAGATGGGGCATCAGAAGTAAGAAGGGACAACAGAAGCAGGCTGGGGCCAGCAATACCTTAGCGTAGCACAAAATACTGCCCTAGCAGAACCAAATACCATAGTGCAGGACAAAATGCTGCCACCCTCATCCGCCCCGGGTACATCACTTATAACAAAGGACCATTCAGAATAGGAATCATTGACCACAACTCTCTGTGTAATACACTTACCTGTCCAGGCGGCAGCGGTGCAATGGTTGACTTTGGCATGACTGTGCCTGGAGAGACGCGCTGAGGAGTCACGACCCCCGTTGACGTGGCCACTTCCTTAGTTACAGCACGCGATGCTCTGCCTTCTTCCGGCAGCGCGCATACGCTGGGGGAAACAGACAGTGCGCTTTTGCATGAATATACTTCATTAGGAATCCCAACCCAGGAAACATGCCACAATCTTAAAGAATCGAACCTCCCAGACAGAGTTTGTTTTTTACAATTCAGGGGGAATATAATGATTTTGTGGTCACTATTTCACAAACCCTTATGTATAAACATAAGTGGAGTGGAGAACAGCTATGAAAACATCTCTTGCTCTGGAGGACCTAGCGTTTTCATTTGTTACACTAGCAGACCATTGATTCCAGGAGGCACTAAGTAAAGCTTAATTTCTCATGTAATGGCACTGAAGGAAACTTAAACACTTGCTACCATGCTTCTCCACAGATTACAGATGCTTAATGTGGGTACTAACAGAAGAAGAACCTATTATCAGCTGACCATAGAGGCACCCTTTTAGAAAAAAGTAATTGTCTAAAGCCAATAGCCTGTTAAACAGTCTCCCAAATAGAAAACTTTTTAGTTTGGCACAACACCATCAAACCTCAGCACAACCTCAGAGATCCAGGATTTCAGAGGTTTTCACCCAGATATTACTGCATCTTAATTTTCATGGACTGTACATTTTAATTAAAAATTGAAGCACTTCAGGGGCATTTTGGAGGATTATCAATTTGTCTGGTTTACATTTTTTTTTTCCATTGAACCTAAATATAGAAAATAAATACAGGAATGTGAGTTGAATGGGTTGTCTCACGAATGCACCCATTTTCAGATTAAAGCCACCCAGTGAGTCTGGTGTTTTGTATATTTTTTGTATTACATGCCAGTTAGTCACTACGACCATATAGTGTATCACATACCATCACAACTAAAACATAACCTTAATTAAATAAATCTAAAAAATACCATTGTGTGCCATAAAGTGATTTTTAGGGCTTATGGGCACTATGACGAAGGACATTGATGTCCCTAATCCTCCCTATCTTATAGGCCCTGCCTAAAAACGGAATAGCCGCCCCCCACAGGGGCAATCCCATGTAGGAACCTCCTGGTCACCCTAGATTTTGCCTGAAACAAAATTTTAAAAAAAGAGTGCCACCATCAAGATGTCAGTCAATAAATACATATGATTCCTCTAATATAAGATGCACATAAAGTATTATGTGAAATACAAAAATCTATATGACCTAGATCTGCGATGGCTAACCTATGGCACTCCAGCTGTGGTAAAACTACAACTCCCAAGATGTAAACTTGCTTGGCTGTTCTCAGAAATCCATAAAAATGAATGAAGTATGCTGGGAGTTGTAGTTTTACCATGGCTGGAGTGCCAGAGGTTAGCCATCACTGACCTAGATTCACTTAATCAAATCAATTCATATATCAATAAAAATAAAATCACCGCATAAAAAGGTAGTTCCTCTCTTCTTGGACCTATAAAGCCAATGATGCTTATATTTATACTAGCAGAAGGACCCGGCTTCGCACGGGTATATTTCATCTATTTCATTTAATGTTTGTGTGTGTCGTTAAAAGATATCGACAGTATCCCCTATAACAGGGACATCTGCAGTACCCCGCCCCTTTAACAGTGACCTCCAAAGGGGCCTGCCCCCTTAACAGTAACATCCACGGCGCCCTCCCCTTTAACAGTGATCTCCACAATACCCCGCCCCCTTATCAGTGGCCTCTACAGCCCCCTGCCCCTTAACACTGTCCTCCATAGCGGACCGTCACCTTAACTGTGACCTCCACAGTTCCCTGCCCCTTTAACAGAGACCTACACAGTGCCCGCCCCTTTAACAGTGACCTCCACACATCCCGCCCCCTTATCAGTGACCTCTACAGCAGCCTGCCCCTGTAACAGTGACCTCTACAGCAGCCCGCCCCTTTAACAGTGACCTCTACAGCATCCTGCCCCGTAACAGTGACCATCACTGCAGCCCGCCCCTTTATTAGTGACCTCCACAGTACCCCATTTCCTTAACAGTGATTTCCACAACACCCCGTCCCCTTAACAGTGGCCTCTACAGCAATCTGCCCCTTAACACTGACCTCCATAGCGGACCGTCCCCTTAAGGCCTCCTGCACACAAACGTGTGCCGCCCGTTGCCATATTGCAGACCGTATTTGCGGATCCGCAATACACGGGCGCTGTTCTGTGGGCATTCCGCATAACGTATGCGGACCCATTCACTTCAATGGGTCCGCAAATCCTGAGATGCGGAATGGTGCAGAACGGAAGCAGGGAACGGAAACCCACAGAAGCACTACAGAGTGCTTCCATGGGGTTTCGTCCCATACTTCCGTTCTGCAATAAGATAGAACATGTCCTATATTTTTGCGGAACGGGCGCATCGAGGACCCATTAAAGTGAATGAGTCCGCGGTCCACTGCCGCTGCCCCGCGGTCGCTGTTGAGGCCTAACTGTGACCTCCACAGCAGCCTGCCCCTAGGGTGGCCAGGGAGAAACATGAGCTGCAGGGAGAAAGTAACCCTCCCTCCCACCCCTACAGCTGAATTTTTTCAATCCCTTTCGTTGCCTAACCGGGTCTGGGGCGTGGTTTAGTGGGACCTGGGGGCAGGGTTTTAAAGTTTGTCTTTTGACTGCGACTTGACTTTTGACTTTAACTGTCACCTCCACAGCACTCCGCTCCCTTAACAGTGTCATTCACAGCTCCCCTGGCCCTTTAAATCTGACCTACAGCAGTGAAAAAAAATGGCTGGGTTGTTATGGAAACCTGGTGTAAAACTGTATGTATGTGGAGACTAAGGGCCTGCGAGATTCTATTGGCTGATAAGGGTCATGTGACCAGGCTTCTATTGGCTAATGCATTTTTGGAAATATCTCAGGAACGGTACATGCTAAAGAGCTGAGTCTAAAACCTTCCCGGACACCTGATGTAACTGTGTGCCAAATTTTGTGATTGTAAATGCGACGGTGCGAATTCCTTTAGCGGACATACATACACACACACATACACTCAGCTTTATATATTAGATTGATGTTATTAATATTTTCCCCTTCCTTTTTCCAAAAATACTATATTTAAATGTTAGTATGTAAACCAGGGTTTTGGCTCAATGGTCCATCAAGACCGTTACTTGCATGTCTGGAGGGTCAGTATAGTGATTGTGGTCTTGCTTCTATGGGGAGAGCCAGGTCAATCCATTAGATATGCGTCCATCTTATGGAGGGAGGTATATCATGTTGGTGGCCATCAGAGTTAGTGCAAACCTCAAGGGATCGAGCCCAATCATTGG
The DNA here is from genome assembly GCF_905171765.1 of Bufo bufo. Taxonomy (NCBI): domain Eukaryota; kingdom Metazoa; phylum Chordata; class Amphibia; order Anura; family Bufonidae; genus Bufo; species Bufo bufo. Next base: position 300,551,792 of record NC_053389.1, on the reverse strand, counting down.
AGGTTTTACATGCTGTTATTTAAATATACAGGGAGTGCAGAATTATTAGGCAAGTTGTATTTTTGAGGATTAATTTTATTATTGAATAACAACCATGTTCTCAATGAACCCAAAAAAACTCATTAATATCAAAGCTGAATATTTTTGGAAGTAGTTTTTAGTTTGTTTTTAGTTTTAGCTATTTTAGGGGGATATCTGTGTGTGCAGGTGACTATTACTGTGCATAATTATTAGGCAACTTAACAAAAAACAAATATATACCCATTTCAATTATTTATTTTTACCAGTGAAACCAATATAACATCTCAACATTCACAAATATACATTTCTGACATTCAAAAACAAAACAAAAACAAATCAGTGACCAATATAGCCACCTTTCTTTGCAAGGACACTCAAAAGCCTGCCATCCATGGATTCTGTCAGTGTTTTGATCTGTTCACCATCAACATTGCGTGCAGCAGCAACCACAACCTCCCAGACACTGTTCAGAGAGGTGTACTGTTTTCCCTCCTTGTAAATCTCACATTTGATGATGGACCACAGGTTCTCAATGGGGTTCAGATCAGGTGAACAAGGAGGCCATGTCATTAGATTTTCTTCTTTTATACCCTTTCTTGCCAGCCACGCTGTGGAGTACTTGGACGCGTGTGATGGAGCATTGTCCTGCATGAAAATCATGTTTTTCTTGAAGGATGCAGACTTCTTCCTGTACCACTGCTTGAAGAAGGTGTCTTCCAGAAACTGGCAGTAGGACTGGGAGTTGAGCTTGACTCCATCCTCAACCCGAAAAGGCCCCACAAGCTCATCTTTGATGATACCAGCCCAAACCAGTACTCCACCTCCACCTTGCTGGCGTCTGAGTCGGACTGGAGCTCTCTGCCCTTTACCAATCCAGCCACGGGCCCATCCATCTGGTCCATCAAGACTCACTCTCATTTCATCAGTCCATAAAACCTTAGAAAAATAAGTCTTGACGTTTCAGCTTGTGTGTCTTGTTCAGTGGTGGTCGACTTTCAGCCTTTCTTACCTTGGCCATGTCTCTGAGTATTGCACACCTTGTGCTTTTGGGCACTCCAGTGATGTTGCAGCTCTGAAATATGGCCAAACTGGTGGCAAGTGGCATCTTGGCAGCTGCACGCTTGACTTTTCTCAGTTCATGGGCAGTTATTTTGCGCCTTGGTTTTTCCACACGCTTCTTGCGACCCTGTTGACTATTTTGAATGAAACGCTTGATTGTTCGATGATCACACTTCAGAAGCTTTGCAATTTTAAGAGTGCTGCATCCCTCTGCAAGATATCTCACTATTTTTGACTTTTCTGAGCCTGTCAAGTCCTTCTTTTGACCCATTTTGCCAAAGGAAAGGAAGTTGCCTAATAATTATGCACACCTAATATAGGGTGTTGATGTCATTAGACCACACCCCTTCTCATTACAGAGATGCACATCACCTAATATGCTTAATAGGTAGTAGGCTTTCGAGCCTATACAGCTTGGAGTAAGACAACATGCATAAAGAGGATGATGTGGTCAAAATACTCATTTGCCTAATAATTCTGCACGCAGTGTAGTATTTTTGGAAAAAGGAAGGGGGAAATATTAATAACATCAATTAAATATAAGCACCATTGGCTTTAGGTCCAAGACGAGAGGAACTACCTTCTTATGCGGTATATTGGGGGACATATAATTATCTGGATATCAGTATATCATATTATAGTTGTGGTAGATTTATAACACTATAGTCCAGTGTATTGGACTGTGATTAGCAGGATTTCTTTATCATAAGTGATTTTTTTTTGTCTTCTCTCTATGAATTATATCTAACAGTCATCAAATCTGTAAAGGGCATTTTTCCCTATATTTGGTCCCCTGATGAACTGATGCCTCTTAATGGCATTTTTAGATTTATTTAATCATGGTAATGTTTTAGTGGTGATGGTCTGTGATAAATATTTTCTAAAATCCCACTATATATAATTATCTATCTGACGGTCTACATGTCAGGACTGTGACTTTACTATGACCATATATGCCTTGTTGACCCAACTCAATGAATTTCCCAAAAGAGCCAGGTCAATGACTAATCCAACTTTCCACATATGTACAGCCATGTGTTTGGTCAAGAAAGCGGTTTAATACCAAGCCCCAGTGAGTCTGTAACTCTCACAGATACTAAGATGTAACTTGTAAACCACAATCTTTACATGTAGTATTATCAAAATTCTTTACAAAACTCATCATGGAAGGTATGAGTCAGCTGGTAGCTGCGGTCTTCAGAAATGGTGTCTGTTATCTCATTATATATGTGCAAAACCAGGTTTTTGTGTGATCTTCCTTTTTCACAGTCATTTCTTATGCTGCCTTCCTGTATTTATTTCTCTTGTTTATATAGCACTAACATATTTCACGGCACTTTACAAACATTATCACTCACTGTCCCCAGTGGAGCTTACAATCTAAATTCCCTACTAGTGTGTCTTCAAAGGTGCAGGAGAAAACCCACGCAAACTCCATGGATCCCGACGCTGCAAGGCACCAGTGCCAACCACTGAGCCACCATGCTGTCTTTACAAAACTACAGTAACATCTGAAAGCAGAGGACTATACTAATGCAAAATAAGTCTCTCTGAACCTACTATACAGTAGTTGGAAGCAAGCTACGATTTATACATGGCAGGTATATGGATGTAGAGTACAAGACTAGCGCACCGCAACCACATAAATGCTCACATCCAATCATGCACACAATCATACTATACACTCACCTAAAGAATTATTAGGAACACCATACTAATACGGTGTTGGACCCCCTTTTGCCTTCAGAACTGCCTTAATTCTACGTGGCATTGATTCAACAAGGTGCTGATAGCATTCTTTAGAAATGTTGGCCCATATTGATAGGATAGCATCTTGCAGTTGATGGAGATTTGAGGGATGCACATCCAGGGCACGAAGCTCCCGTTCCACCACATCCCAAAGATGCTCTATTGGGTTGAGATCTTGTGACTGTGGGGGCCATTTTAGTACAGTGAACTCATTGTCATGTTCAAGAAACCAATTTGAAATGATTCGAGCTTTGTGACATGGTGCATTATCCTGCTGGAAGTAGCCATCAGAGGATGGATACATGTTCTCATTCTGTTTACGCCAAATTCGGACTCTACCATTTGAATGTCTCAACAGAAATCGAGACTCATCAGACCAGGCAACATTTTTCCAGTCTTCAACAGTCCAATTTTGGTGAGCTCGTGCAAATTGTAGCCTCTTTTTCCTTTTTGTAGTGGAGATAAGTGGTACCCGGTGGGGTCTTCTGCTGTTGTAGCCCATCCGCCTCAAGGTTGTGCGTGTTGTGGCTTCACAAATGCTTTGCTGCATACCTCAGTTGTAACGAGTGGTTATTTCAGTCAACGTTGCTCTTCTATCAGCTTGAATCAGTCGGCCCATTCTCCTCTGACCTCTAGCATCCACAAGGCATTTTTGCCCACAGGACTGCCGCATACTGGATGTTTTTCCCTTTTCACACCATTCTTTGTAAACCCTAGAAATGGTTGTGCGTGAAAATCCCAGTAACTGAGCAGATTGTGAAATACTCAGACCGGCCCGTCTGGCACCAACAACCATGCCACGCTCAAAATTGCTTAAATCACCTTTCTTTCCCATTCTGACATTCAGTTTGGAGTTCAAGAGATTGTCTTGACCAGGACCACACCCCTAAATGCATTGAAGCAACTGCCATGTGATTGGTTGACTAGATAATTGCATTAATGAGAAATAGAACAGGTGTTCCTAATAATTCTTTAGGTGAGTGTAGATCCATATAGTAAGGATCTGTAATATGACACCATAGACTGCTATAAGCTCATATTGTACTTATGTTTATGTGAGGCACATACCATTTTGCCCTATGCATTGCTTCTAGACATAGTGTTAGATCAATGAGATATAGATAGATAGATAGATAGATAGATAGATAGATAGATAGATAGATAGATAGATATTACATAGTAACATAGTATATAAGGCCGAAAAAAGACATTTGTCCATCCAGTTCGGCCCGTCATCCTGCAAGTTGATCCAGAGGAAGGCAAAAAACCCTGTGAGGTAGTAGCCAATTTTCCACACTTAAGGGGGGAAAATTCCTTCCCGACTCCAATCAGGCAATCAGAATAACTCCCTGGATCAACGACCCCTCTCTAGTAGCTATAGCCTGTAATATTATTACACTCCAGAAATACATCCAGGCCCCTCTTGAACTCTTTTAGTGAACTCACCATCACCACCTCCTCAGGCAGAGCGTTCCATAGTCTCAGTGCTGTTACCGTAAAGAATCCTCTTCTATGTTTGTGTACAAACCTTCCTTCCTCCAGACGCAGAGGATGTCCCCTCGTCACAGTCCTGGGGATAAATAGATGATGGGATAGATCTCTGTACTGACCCCTGATATATTTATACATAGTATTTAGATCTCCCGTCAGTCGTCTTTTTTCTAAAGTGAATAACCCTAATGTTGATAATCTTTCAGGGTACTGTAGTCCCCCATTCCAGTTATTACTTTAGTTGCCCTCCTATGAACCCCCTCCAGCTCTGCTATGTCTGCCTTGTTCACAGGAGCCCATAACTGTATACAGTACTCCATGTATGGTCTGACTAGTGATTTGTAAAGTAGGACTATGTTCTTATCACGGGCATCTATGCCCCTTTTGATGCAACCCATTATCTTATTGGCCTTGGCAGAAGCTGCCTGACACTGGTTTCTACAGCTTAGTTTGCTGTTCACTAAAATTCCTAAGTCCTTCTCCATGTCAGTGTTACCCAGTGTTTTACCATTTAGTATGTACGGGTGACTTGCATTATTCCTTCCCATGTGCATAACCTTACATTTGTCAGTGTTAAACCTCATCTGCCTCATCTTAGATAGATAGATAGATAGATAGATAGATAGATAGATAGATAGATAGATAAAGCCAGTTTTTCTTCTGACAGCTTTTTTCATCGGCAGAATTTATTCTTTGGAAGTGAAAAGTTTGTAAAGTTAATTGTTCACTAAGGCTGAGTTCACATCGCTGTTTGTTTTTCTGTTCCTCTGATCCGTCAAAGGGAAAAAATGGATCCTGTAAAAAAAAAATGGATCCTGAGCATCAGTTGTGCACATTTGGCATTCGTTTGAGCCATTTCCGTCTGAGATCCGTTAATGTAAATGGAAAAAAAAGTCCTTCAAGCAGGGCTTTTTTCCATCTAAAATAACAGCCTATAGATAGCCTATAGCTTATACAATGCCAACATACAAGGCCAGTCATACATTGAATGATAGCTTGTGTGGTATTTAAGGCGGATGCCCCCCTATATGGTATATTAACACACCATATAGTGCCATACACTATGGTGCCCAACAGTGCTATGTGTTGACCAAATAAAATTTCCAAAGATTTGCCTAAATAATGCTAAACAACGTTGCCACTGTAAACAACAAAATTAAAAGGAAATGTGTCACCAAAAATGTTATCTGCCAGTTAAAACCAGATAGTAACATGCATCCTTTTTTTTTCTAATCTGTTTTTATTCTGATTGTAGTTTTTTTTGTTCTATTTCCTGAACATAATTATGGGTGCAGCTATCTTGCCTAAGCTGTTCTTAACATTTATACAGCATTAACCCCTTAGTGATCACCGATACGTGTTTTTACGGCGGTCACTAAGGGGCCTTAGGCTGGTCCGCCGCTTTTTTTCGGCGGCCCAGTCTAAGTGCTGCACAGGTCCCCCGAGTGCTGATCCGGGCCGTTTAACACTTTACATGCCGCTGGCAATGGCGCCCGCCGCATGTAAAGTGGTGACAGAGGGAGTTGACTCCCTCTGTTTTCCATCGGCACCCCGCAAATGCGATCGCAGGGTGCCAATGTGTGAGAAGCCTACCTGGCTTCCGATGTTAAAACAGCATTGCTATTAAAATGCAATGCATTATAGGGATAATGCACTGCATTTTAAAAACAATCATAATACTGTCTATTATAGTCCCCTTGTGGGACTATTAAGTGGTCCAAAAAAGAAAAAAAAAAACATTTATTAAATAAAAAAAATCCCATTAAAATAATTAAACTTTTTTTTCCATTGAAAATACGCTTTTCAATGAAAAAAAAATGCAAAAAAAAATAATCTCCCACGTATATTTGGTAATGCCATGTCCGTAACGACCCGGACTACATAAATATCACATAAATTATCCCCTACGGTAAACGCCGTAAAAAAAAAAAGACATAATTGCATATTTATTCTTAGTTGCCACTGAAAAAACTTAATAACAAGTGATCAAAAAGCGCCATTTACTCCAAATTAATACCAATGAAAAATACAAGTCGTCCGAAAAACAAGCCTTCACGCAACTCCATAGAAAGAAAAATAAAAAAGTTATGGGTCTTGGGAAGCCGCAATTTAAAAACATATTTTTCTTTTAAAAAAGGGGTTTTATTACAAAAAGCAGTAAAACCTAAAAAAACTATATGTATTTGGTATCACTGTAATCGTACTGACCCAGAGAATAAAGATATCATGGTATTTATATCGAAAAATGAACGTCGTAAAATTTATAACGTAAAAACGCAGTGGCAGTATTGCCGTTTTTCTCATCTCCCTCCCAGAAAGAGTTAATTAAAAAACAAGCCCTCATAAAGCTATATAGACGGAAAAATAAAAAAGTTATATCTCTTGGAACGCGACAATGAAAAAAGGAAGAAAAACGCTTGGTCAGTAAGGTCCAAAACAGACTGGTCACTAAGGGGTTAAAAAATTGCTTTACAGCAGCCCCATGGGCAATAGACACAACTGACTTCTATGGGAGAGTTTTTTAGGCATGCTTTGTGACCTGTGCAGAGATCTTTGTACAAAGAATAGATAAGCTCTGACAATCATCTATTGTGAATGGTGGATCTGGTCTTATCTATACACAGAGGTGATATCATTACAGGCAGCATTAGAATAACTGCAGTAAAGTGATCTGTACAAACCAAGAAGAGGGGCCTATTATTAGTGGCCAGTGTAAAAAGTGTTTTTTGTTTAAAGGGAGTCTGTCATCAAAGTTTCACCTTTTTAACCCTTCCTATAGCTTTCTAGCAGCCTTACAGTTAATAAAAACGTTACCTTTATGAGCAATCCTGGAATTATAAAACCGGCAAAAAACAACTTAGCAGCATATGTGTAACATTCTGAAGTATGTCACTAAACTTCTTTCACCCTGCTTCATAATGTTAGGTGTACATGTGTATTGTCATCTTGTGTAATCCAACATTGCATTGCCATGATATGTATTTCTATGCCTGTTTTATATATTTGCTGTAATTCTCAATGTGCACCAGCAGGTGGCAGCAGTATGCAGCAGGTCATAGCTAGTATCTAGGCTGGAATATACCATTCCAGGCTAGCTCCCCCCTTTCTGAGGAGGAGTGGAATGTTCCCACATCCTACTTCAGGGGGAGGAAGGAAAGTTCTAGGGAGTGTGAGCCAGCCCCCTGTTGGGGTAGGCTGTGTGAGTAGGAGCTCCCAGAAACAGGGATCCCAACCTAGGATCCAAGCCTCGGCTGAGGCCCAAGATCAACCTTCCCAGCCTGAGTCCTCTACCTCAGCTGTGGACAAAGAAAGCAGCCATATACAGAACTATAGATCTCCAGGAAGACACCATCATACCCTGCGAGCAGTCCTGTAAGTACAGATCCAAAGACAAAGAGAAGATAAGTACCTCATCAGCTAGTCAGGCCCAAACCAAGCAGACCAAAGACAGAGCAGAAGATAGATACCTGCCAGATTCCACTAGGCGTATGTATAAGAAGCAGAATATATATAAATTCCTGCCACATATTGCCACTACCTGCTGGGATCCTAGACTATTGCTGTAATTGTATGGATCAAAGCTGCAGACCACTAAGTAAACAGAAGTTGGACCCTACTATCTGTGTGGATATCAATGATTCCTCAATTACTCCTGCTAACCACACTTAAATTTATTGCATGTGAGCCAGGATACAGGATTCCAGCCGTACTACAGGTAGGAGACACCGTTGACACTACCATATCTGCTATACAGAGACATTATCCCCCTCTGGCATTCCTCACCTGGTACATGAGCTATAACATCTTAAAGGGCCCTGCTACAGTACCTGCGCAAGCTGCAATTGGCGTCACGAACTATTACACATCTATACTGACCCACTGCATAGCATCCCCACTGACCCAGTGTCCTGCTCATTGAATAAGTGGCGTCACGAACAGGATCGGATTGAATTGTGTGTCCATCCCTAACTACAGAACCGGATCCAATTGTGCGCTAAAAACGGACTTAAACTGCTTGTTTCACAGTATTAGCAGGGCTGAAGATTGTGCAAAAATCGCTAAAAATTGACTTACTTGTATTGTTGTGCCAGAAAGCGCTAGACATGCGCTCCAGCATTCAAAGAGTTAATTCGACATGGTGGAATTCGCCATATTCGTTAAAATGGCGCCTCATCTTCATGCCCAGAGACATAGGAACAAAGGAACGCCCTCTCAGGAGCGCAAAAATGCTGTTTACGCCACCCAGAAGCGGGAAAATCTAGTAACACCCCCTCAAGAAAGGCGCGAAGATGTCGAATACGCCCCTCTGGGAGCGGGAAAAAGAGAGACTGCGCCCTTAGAACTTGCTGTCTGTCGAATAGAGGAGGTCACCAAGATGGCGTTTCCCCAACCTCGGTGGAACCAGATGGCGATTGGTGGAGAAGCGGTATATGAGGAGCGTACTCCGGAGATCCATGTCTCTCAAAAAAAAGTGGGCCCTCGGTATTTGCTACCATGTCGGAGGCTGTGGATTCCTCCCTGGTCAAGAAAGATGTTCCGCCTACCTTGCCCAGCATTCCAGAGGAGACCGCCACTGAAGTCCTAGCTCCTGCTTCCAAAGGCCAGGACTTGATGGAGTTCCCGGAGGCCGTGGATCCCTCCACCAAGTCCAGCACCCCTGCGGAAGAAGACGTGCCTATAAAGATGGAGGTCGACGTCAAGCCAGTGCCCGCGGAGGATGTCGCTGACGCAGTAACCATCACCGCTGACGAGTCGCTGTCCGAGACAAGGATGGCACCCCCAGATGGCACCCAGGAGGCACCGGAAGCGGCCACCCGGCCGCAACCACAGGTAGGAGCTGCCGCGCTCCCTGAGGCCCAGGCCCGGTCCGTGTCCGTCCCTCCGCCACGTCCAGAGACCCTAGCACCTGCCATCAGCCTTAGGCCTGCAACGCCACTACCACCTACTGGTGCGGCGGAGGGGGCTGGTGATTCCACTCCGCCGCCCAGATATGAGAAGCTCCGCAGCCTTAATCCCGACGTGCCTCACGAGATAACCGCATTTGCCCAGACCGCATGGGAATATAAATCCGCGGTTGAAGAGTGGGTCAAGTAAGTTATTGACAACCCCCAGCCTGGAGACCCCAAACTCACTAGAAGAATCGGAACCGTATTGTGGTTCTCAGTGGAAAGAGGAGTCGGATTCGTGCAGGATAGTCACTCCGGCACTGAACTGTGTGTGGGCCGAAGGTCCGTCAAGAGGCACTACTTGCCCCAGGCCCAGCATAATTTGTATTCAGGCGACCAGAATGAATTTACCCCCATGCGGTCCATGCAAGGACTTTTTGCCACCGGAGTCACTCTCCTTGACAAGCCACTCTCCCCTGCCATTACCCCAGAGAACTGGCAGGAGGATCCAGGCTCTGCGGGCAGGACGCATTGTCTACAGGAAGCCCCGGATGGTCGCATGCACTTCAGGGAGAAGCCCCAACCTGAACCTGCGCCACTGATTCCAGACCTGTCGCCACCACCAACCTTGAGAGTGGGACAGATTAATAATAGTGTCCTGACCTTTAATCCCAAGGTCCAACCATGCTTCATGCCCCCTTACATGCTTCCCTGGAAACAACCCCAGGCAACTGCTCCAGCTCTTCCTGCACCCCTGCAGCCAGAAGTTCTGCCAGCTCCTGCACCGGCTGTGGATTCTGGTTTGCAGCAAGTCACTGCAGCATTTTCAAAGCTGTCTGCACAGCCAATTCCTAGAGCCACCGGTAGAGGGCAGTGGCGTACCACTACTAACACCACCCTCAGCTACCAACAGAGGCTGGAACACCCTCTCATGCACTTCAGCAGCTCTAGCAGTGATGAAGAGCTGGACACCTACTTGTAAGGTGTTTCCACTAAAGAAAAATCTAAAGTGATATTCTGGGAGCCACGCCATGGACTGCTACCTGACGGGTGAGGACCTGTTTGGCATTTGTGTGCTATTTTAACGTTTGTGTTTCAGGTTGCCAGTGTTGTCCTCATCCAGATGGTCATGTCAGTAAGGTCTCCCCCATCAGCGCTTAACCCCCTAATCTCCAAGTTAACCATTTTATTACCTTTCTCAGGTTACCTGATAGCCTGTTGCTGCTCTTATATGACATTTTAACCCTTTGGATTACCATTAACTCTTTTGCCCTGTGGATTGCAACGAACTTTTATCAATTTCCAGAGGATTCTACAACTTTAAGCACTTCCAGGAATAAGGACTCAAGTTATTGTTGAGCCTATCCTTGCACTTATAATATTGCACTTTTTTATATCAAATGTTTTATTGCAACATAAAAGCTTGCACTCAACCCTCATGCTATTTAATAATTTTGCACTATTGTACTTGTTTACAGTTATGTAACGTTCAAAGTAACATGCCCATTGTGTGTATTATCCATCCAGATGCCGCAATGTGAATTTATGCACTGTTCCTCATGATTGCACTTAACCATTGCACTTAACAAAAATGTAGCAACTTACCTAAAGTGTGCCTTTTCACAGCTCTTGTTCTCTCCCCCCTTCATATGGACTGTCATCAGAGGGACGTTGAATACTAATGGCCTACACCCGGTGATATATACCCATAGGTACCCAGAGTAGGACCAAGTGGTAAGTCCAGACAGATCCAATTACTACACAGGTACCCCTGCTGCTTCGGGAATCGTTAGAAGCCCTAGGCTGCTCCTTCCCGCTTGTTTTATGTTCCGGATTGTTCCCATCCGGAGGTGTCTCATTTCCAGGAGCGCACGGGATTAAAGATCCTCCTCCTGTGACTAGCCAGAAGACACGGAGACGATAAATACCTCCCCTTCTGAGCGTTTGCCTAAGGTATGGTACCTCAAGCCTTAGAGCCATATATTTTAGCTTCCTCATAGACATCATAGTGATCGTGCTACAAGTCAAATCTCTTCAGGCTATGGTGCAGGGAAGGGAATACAGGATAAAGCCACCCTTCTATTTGCGGGCTTTGCATTACACAATGGTGGGATTACGGAGTAAAGACACCCCCATGCTTTCTTTGATATTGGTGGACAATATACAAAGTCAGTCAGTAATGTTTGCTTTGTGCAGTTATAGGTTACCTCAAGGAAACCGTTAAATGTTTTGTCTATGTAATGTCTTATATGTATATTCATGCGCATTAATTACTGCCGTACAAGGAATGGGCATCGCAGTGCGCATGCGCCGGCCGATGGACTGAGTGTGCAGGCACGGGATCTCGGCGAAACAAGAAGTAAGTAGATGGGCGGTCAGAGGGAAAGGATGGGCAGGGGGAAGCGACAATAAGGGCTCATTCAGACGGCCGTATGCTGTCCGCAAAAATACTGAATGCTATCCGTTTTTTTGCGGATCCGCAAAAAAAATGAAACATGTCCTATACTTGTCCGTGAAAATCAGGACATGGCCCCATTGAAGTCTATGGGTCCGCAAAAATACTGAATGCTATCCGTTTTTTTGCAGATCCGTTTTTTTGCGGATCCGCAAAAAAACGGATAGCATTCAGTATTTTTGCGGACAGCATACGGCCGTCTGAATGAGCCCTAAGGCTGAGCTAGCTGGGCACCTACGAGGGTAACGCCGCCCCTGGGCACTTGCGAGCCCTCATTTGCATATGCTACTAAGTTGTTTTTTGCCGGTTTTATAAGTCCAGGATTGCTCATAAAGGAAACGTTTTTATTAACTGTAAGGCTGCTAGAAAGCTATGGGAAGGGTTAAAAAGGTGAAACTTTGATGACAGACTCCCTTTAACCCTTTTCCGACTGCCATACCTCTATATACTTGCTATTTGCACATGCCCCGTGCAGCTAGCACGTATATACACGCGCTGGCAGCGCTTTAATCCCAGCTCCTGCTCCTGCAATCTAGCAGGAGCAGTTCGGGTCCTGGCTGACAGATGCAGCTTCTGTCTTCTCCTGTGGCGGTCACGTGACCGCCGGGGGTGTCTAGAGCAGGGGCAGGAGCAGAGCTGCAGGGTCTAAGGAGACCCTGATCAGCTCTGCCTGTGTGTCATTTCCCCTCAGGGGGCTGTTTTCCCCTGTAACTGGGGCTCCTGTGGATGCCCCAGTTACAGTGAAAACAGTGGGGAAAAAAAGTAAAAAAAAAAAAAACTGTCTGTATCCTCCAGAGGTATTTTAATGGCCTCCTGGGGGACAGAATATGTGGCAAAAAATAAAATAAAAATTTAAATATCAGTTAAAAAAATAATAAAAAATTCAATGTAAAAAAAAATATAAAAAATGCAGTCGCTAACAGAAACCGTCACCATAGTCACCCCGTTCTCTCAAACCTATACATGTTATATATGTGAACGATCGTTACAAAATAGGTAACCCTTTGCAATAATTAATTTTTGTGTCAGCTTTAATATTTAAGGAATAAAAAGCTATAATTAAAACAAAAATACTTTTTAATAATAATTAGCAGTTTTCCTCCAAATTAAACCTAAAAAAAATATTTAAAAAACCTCTAAAAAAACCATTCTAATAAAATCTCCTAAGTGTCAAGTAAAAAAAAATCGCTAAAATTATTTTTGTAGTCAAACAAATAAAAAAGCAACGTCACTAAACCAACAGGTGTACAAAATCACAAAAAGTTGCCTGGACATTCAGACCTTTTTGGGCCCGGTCATGAAAGGGTTAAACATAGATGTTGACATGGAAAATTAAAAATAACATTAAAATTTTTTAAAATGCTTAAAAAATATGTTAAACACTAGCAGAAGGACCTGGCTTTGCGCGGGTATATTTCATCTATTTAATTTAATGTTTCTATGTGTCGTTAAAAGATATCGACAGTATCCCCCATAACAGTGACCTCTACAGCACGCTGCCCCTTTAACAGTGAACTCCAGAGTTCCCCACCCCTTAACACTGACCCCACCCCAGTGCCCCGCCACTTTAAAATGGGACCTCCACAGCAGCCCATCCCCTTAACTTTGACCTTCACAGCAGCCCACCCCTTTAACAGTGAGTTTCACAGCACCCTACTCCCTTGACAGTGACCTCCTCAGGGGCCCTCCCCCTTAACAGTGACCTCCACAGTACCTCGCTGCCTTAAGAGTGACCTCACAGTACCCTGCTGCCTTAACAGTGACCTCCACAGCAGTTGCCCCTTTAATAGTGGCCCCTGCCCCCTTAACAGTGACCTCCACAGTGTCTGCCCCTTTAACAGTTACCTCCACAGTGCCCACCCCTTTAACAGTGACCTCCATAGTGCCCGCCTCTTTATCAGTGACCTCCACAGTGCCTGCCCCTTTAACAGCGACCTCCACATTGCCTGCCTCTTTAACAATGACCTCCACAGTGCCCACCCCTTTAACAGTGACCTCCACAGTGCCCGCATTTTTAACAGCGACCTCCACAGCGCCCGTCCCTTTAACAGCGACCTCCACAGTGTCTGCCCCTTTAACAGTGACCTCCACAGTGTCTGCCCCTTTAACAGTGACCTCCACAGTGCCCACCCCTTTAACAGTGACCTCCATAGTGCCCGCCTCTTTAACAGTGACCTCCACAGTGCCTGCCCCTTTAACAGCGACCTCCACATTGCCTGCCTCTTTAACAATGACCTCCACAGTGCCCACCCCTTTAACAGTGACCTCCACAGTGCCCATCCCTTTAACAGCGACCTCCACAGTGTCTGCCCCTTTAACAGTGACCTCCACAGTGCCTGCCCCTTTAACAGCGACCTCCACATTGCCTGCCTCTTTAACAATGACCTCCACAGTGCCCACCCCTTTAACAGCGACCTCCACAGCGCCCATCCCTTTAACAGCGACCTCCACAGTGTCTGCCCCTTTAACAGTGACCTCCACAGTGTCTGCCCCTTTAACAGTGACCTCCACAGTGCCCACCCCTTTAACAGTGACCTCCACAGTGCCCGCATTTTTAACAGCGAACTCCACAGCGCCTGTCCCTTCAACAGCGACCACCACAGTGCCTGCCTCTTTAACAATGACCTCCACAGTGCCCACCCCTTTAACAGTGACCTCCACAGTGCCCGCATTTTTACCAGCGACTTCCACAGCGCCCGTCCCTTTAACTGTGACCTCCACAGTGCCCGCCTCTTTAACACTGACCTCCAAAGTGCCCTGCCCCTTTAACAGTAACATCCACAGTGCCCGCCTCTTTAACAGTGACCTCCACAGTGCCAGCCCCTTTAACAGTGACCTCCACTGTGCCCGCCCCTTTAATAGTGACCTCCATAGTGCCCGCCTGTTTAGCAGTGACCTCCACAGTGCCCGCCTCTTTAACAGTGACCTCAACAGTGCCCGCCCCTTTAACAGTGACCTCCCCTTTAGCACTGACCTCCACAGTGCCCGCCCCTTTAACAGTGACCTCCATAGTGCCCGTCTGTTTAACAGTGACCTCCACAGTGCCCTGTCCCTTAAATGCTAGGGGCGACAACGACATGTGTCGCACGACATTTTGTCTCAACAACCTTTATAATGATAGGCTATGATGTCGTAGTGCGACATGCGACATGCTGCGACTGCGACACCATGGATGCATGTAGCAGCATAGTTGTGCCCTATGTGTCATGAGACTTATTGTCGTCCTGTAGCCCTAGCCGAAATCTGACCTACAGCAGTGAAGAAAAATGGCTGGGTTGTTATGCAAACCTGGAGTAAAACTGTGTGTATGGCATATCTGTAAAGAATAAATCAAGGCAACTGGACTTACTGTAGATTTCTTAAAAAAAGGTTTCACTCGTTCTTCCAAGGAGCTTTTTCAATTCTGAGTGACTGTACAAGAATTCTCTGGGAATATCTCACGGGGCGCCAAAGGCGTACTCGGTCTCCCATCAGCCGCAGACCTGCTGCTTAGCTTCGGGAGCGAGGATCTGTGCTTGGCCTCGTTGCCAGGGCGGCTTTGCTAGCTAGGAGGCTCCCTGCTCCTAGGTCTGCCTTGAGCGCCGAGCTGATCACTCGGTGCTCGACTTGTCTGTCTGTCGGTCATGTGACGCTGGCCACTTCACATGACCCTCAGACCCCACTATAAATACAGGCAGCCTGCTGGCCACAGGTTGCCTGTAAATTCTAGGTTCCTGGCTATTTGTTGGACTACTGAATACTACCTGATTCTGTTCCCTGACGATCTTTTGCCTGCTCCTCCTGTACTGCGCATCTCTCCTGGTATCCTGACCCCGGCTTCCACCTGATGATTCTTTGCGGACTCCTGTTATACTTTGTTTCTCTCCTGGTATTTGACCTCGGCTTTTCCTGACTATTCTCTGCTCATTCCTTAGTACTGCGTAGCTCTCTAGGTATTGACCCGGTCCGTTCACGTTCCGTTATTTGTCTTGTCTGCCTTCCCAGCACGTATCCTAAGTTAGGGACTGCCGTCTAGTTGTCCCCTGTCATTAGGACTTGCGAGGCAAGTAGGCAGGGCCAGGGGGGAGGGTGGAGCGCAGTGGTCACTATCCTCCCCCCTGTGTGTAGTGTACGTGACCGTCACAGAATAAATATGTAACTGAATCAACATCTGGTAATTATACCCAGCATGGGGTCAGAGGTCATTATACCCAGCATGGGGTCAAAGGTGTTGATTCCATTATCCTAATTGGAGTCAGTAGGTGACAATGACCTCCCAGAAAAAGGTGTGAAACATCACATCCCTGTCTGCTTTAAACCCAGCAACACATTGAGGCAACAACTGGTTCACCCAAAAGACCCAACGCCAAAACACAAGATGGACAACATTGTGTGCACAGTCCAGTGCAATGATGTTCAGAACTGTATATCGGCGAAACAAAACAACAACTACCTCAGCGTATGGCTCAGCATAGAAGAGCCAAAACCTCTGGTCAAGATTCAGCCGTGTACTTACATCTAAAAGAAACAGGTCACACCTTTGAAGACAGTCAAGTATGTGTTTTGGATAAGGAGGCCGATTGGTACAAACGAGGTGTGAAGGAGGCCATCTACGTAAAAATAGAGAAGCCAAGCTTGAATAGAGGCGGGGGGGGTTAGACATCTATTGTCTGCCACATACAATGCTGTCTTGACATATTTTTCTGGGAGGTCATTGTCACCTACTGACTCCAATTAGGATAATGGAATCAACACCTTTGACTCCATGCTGGGTATAATGACCTCTGACCCCATGCTGGGTATAATGACCTCTGACCCCATGCTGGGTATAATTACCAGATGTTAATTCAGTTACATATTTATTCCCAGAGAATTCTTGTACAGTCACTCAGAATTGAGAAAGCTCGTTGGAAGAACGAGTGAAACGTTTTCAAGAAATCTACAGTAAGTCCAGTTGCCTTGATTTATTCTTTACAGATATACCATGACCTGGATAAATGAGAACCTTCACAGACATGTGTTTATGGCAGTTGGGATTTGAAGAGCAGAACTTGCAGGCTTGTATTGGCTAATGCAGGTCATTTTCTGGGAATATCTCAAACGGTACGTCCTAGAGAGCTGAGACCCGGTCTAAAACCTTCCAGGACACCTGATATACCTGTGTGTCAAATTTGGTGAAGATCGGTTCAGTCGTTTGGTCGCGCATAAAGAACAGGCAGACAGATATCCAGACATCCAGACGTCCAGACACACAGAAACTCATTTTTTTATATATAAGAGATAAACAAATGATCTAAACAATAGGTAATTTTCTGATGACACATTCCCTTGAACAATTCTGTACAGAAATTAATCCAATAACAGTGCTATACAATATATGAATAATACTGTTACATATCTGTAGCGCCCTCTTTATTGGGGGCATTTATGTACCTGGAGAGACCAATGAAGCCAAAAACTGACCTGGTGCCACTAACAACCAGTGAGAGCTCAGTTTTCATTTCTTACTACTCTAGAAAAATAAAAGCCGCACTGTAGTTGCTTTCTGCGAGCAACATGGCCAGTTTGCTTTTTAATAAATGAGGATCATTGTCTTCTCCATCACATTTTATTAAATGGAAATATGCTTTATAATCATTTATGGGAACGATTAAAGCGTTCAATGATAAGAGATAATTAAAGATATAGAAGAATTGCTGCACTATGGTGTGTTCTGAAATGTTCGTTTCCTTTGTTACCTCCATTTTTCCCTCTAGTTTTATACAATATACCATCAGCATGAACTCAATACCCGTAGCAGCATATTGTGTGACAGATGAATTAACTGAATAGCTTCGGATATTCCTGTAAGCTTAACAAAGAGATGGTGAGATGCCGTGGCCTTTTTCAAGGTTGGAATTAAGAGCGCTATTGTCTCACAGAACATTCCACAAGAATTTCATTGTAAGAATGAATGATGGTAATCAAACTTTCCAGTGTTGCCAACTTTTGTGCTGACCAATATTGACACATATAGTTATTCATAAGTGCTCTGGCCTTAAAGGGGTTCTCCGGGAATTAAGAAAAGGAAAATACTTAAATATTACATTATAATAAATATATTCTTAAATACCTTTCATTATTTATAATGGCTCATTTTGTCTAGGGAGCAATCATCAGGGGAAACAAAATGGCCACAGTCCCATTAGTTCATTTAAAACCTGTCCTAATTATACAAGTTACTTCACAACACTGAGGTAAAGAGCTGTCTCATCCTCCTCTCTGCTCTGCTTGTCAGGGATTATGATCCTGAATAGAGATTATAAGAACTTTAGCTGAATCTCTGGGGAATTTAGTTAATAAGGAGACATGAAGTACAGAGAGGACGGACAGGACAGGCTGTGGTAATGGAGACTGTAAACAAGTGCTGCTGCTCATTAGCCACACCTCAACCTCTTCTCATGTCTCCTCATAATCTCCATTCCCACAGAGATTCACCTGTATTCAGGATCATAACCCCTGACAAGCAGAGCAGAGAGGAGGATGAGACAGCACTATGGCTCATTATGATGAAGTAACTTGTCTTCCTGTGTGATTAGGACAGGTTTTGTGTGTACTGGTAGGTCCGCAGCCATTTTATTTCCCCTGATGATTGCTTCCTAGAGAAAACAAGCCATTATAACTAATGAAAGGTATTTGTGAATATATTTATTATAAAATAATATTTAAGTATTTACATTTTCTTAATTCCCGGAGAACCCCTTTAACCCCTTAGGGACGTAGGACACACCGGTACGCCCTGTTTCCCGAGTCCTTAAGGACTCAGGACGTACCGGTACATCCTAAGTTTAAAAAAAGATTGCGGCGCGGGTTAATTTTGACAGGATGCCCGCTGAAATCATTTAGCGGGCATCCTGTCATAACGCCGCGGGGGTCATGTGACCCCCCCCCCCCCCGTATCAGCGATCGCCGCAAACCGCAGGTCAATTCAGAACTGCGGTTTGCGGCTTTACCTGCAGTTTGCGGCGGTGATCGGGCGTGCCATCGGCTCCCCATGGGGCTGGGGGGGGGACTCGATGGCATGGAAGGCAGCACGATGCCTTCCTGAAAAGAAGAATTTTTTTTTGTATTGCCACATTCCAAGACCCATAACTTTTTTATTTTTCTGTCTATGGAATTTTGTAAGGGCTTGATTTTTGTGGGTAGTTTTCATTGGTATCATTTTGGGGTAAATAACACTTTTTGATCGCTTGTTATTAATGGGGTTATTTATCAAACAGTTGTAAAGTGGAACTGTCTTAGTTGTCATACTTAGTGTCATAGCAACCAATCAGATTCCAACTTTTATTTTCCAAAGGAGCCGTGAAAAATAGAAGATGGAATCTGTTAGGTTGCTATTGCAACTAAACCAGTTTTTTTCGGTGGCAACTAAGAATAAGCAACTCTGGAGGATAATTTACATGATATTTGTGTAGTGCGGGTTGTTACAGATGCGGTGATGTGGGAGAGATTTTATTTTTGCAATTTTTTTCATTGAAAAGCGTATTTTTAAGCGTTTGTTTTTTTATTGTATTTTTTTATTTATTAAATGTTTTTTGTTTTTTAACCCCTTAATAGTCCCACAAAAGGACTATAACAGTCAATCTTTTGATTGCTTCTATCTCTATAGTGCTGTGATGGCTAACCTCCGGCACTCCAGCTGTGGTAAAACTACAACTCCCAAGATGCACACTTGCTTGGCTGTTTTCAGAACTCTATAGAAATAAATGGAGCATGCTGGAGTAGTTTCACCACAGCTGGAGTGCCGGAGGTTAGCCATCACTGCTATAGTGCATTGCATTTTAATGTCAGTGCTATACAAGAGAGGTACAGCCTGCTGGGGAACACTCAAGGCAGGCTTGGGGCCTAGATCAGATCCCAGCCAGCCTATACACACAACGACACCCCAAAATCGCATTTGCTTGGTGCCGATGGGAGACAGAGGGAGTCCGCTCCATCTATCACCACTTACATGCAGCGGGTGCTATTGCATGGGCTGGGTTCAATTCTGTGGAGTTGGGCTATGTAGCAAGACAGCAGAGAGAATAAGGCTAGGTCTACATGACGACCGCGCGAGACATAGGGCACAACTACACTGCAACATGTGTTGCGCGACATTGATGTTGCACTAATGTCGCACGACAATTTTTATAATCATAGTCTATGGTGTCGAATGGATTTTTTGCGACTGTCGCGTCGCAGTCACAGCATGTTGCATGTCGCAGTGCGACACCATAGACTATCATTATAAAAATTGTCACACGACATTGGTGCGACAAAATGTTGCGCAACAAATGTCGTTGTGTAGACCTAGCCTAACTGTGCCTTACCTTGTTCAACCGGGAAAGTGAGAGCTTGCAATACTGTAAGTGGCTGGGTCTATGAGGGAGATAGCAGAAGGAGCCACAATTGTGTAATGAAACTCCTGTGTAGCAAAGCCACCAGAGATAAAGTGTGGTGTGAGAATTGTGGGCTGTGTTGGTCCCTGTTGTGACGCCTGACCGCTCCGTTAAAGGAATTTGTGCTGCTCCAGTAAAGAGCAGAAGTGTTCCTTTTTCCACCTTAGAGATTGGGAAGTTTCTGGACTGTATACAAAAGACTGTGCTGCTGCAATGCAAAGTAAAGTCGTATTTAAAGTTTGTGAGTGCTATCTCCCTGTTATCTACAAAACCCAATCATTACCAGTTTAATGTCAGGCTAGAAATATAAAATACATTGAAATTATGGCTGTATGATGTACCTGTTGTCTGTGTCTCATTAACCTGACATGTGCTGGTCAGTGGACGTGGGGATCAAATGTATAGTACTACCCTATGTCTCTTGACATTTCTAAAAGAAAGCTGCCCTACAGCAACATTTACACATCATGGGGATACTAAGTGATTCCATCAGTTGTTAAAGAAGCACTCGTTCCCAGAAGCACATAGCATTTCTCATACTCTGCTGGGTAATGTCAGCATTTAAAAAATGGTTTTTAAATGGGACGCCTTTCTTTCCGACTCAGTGGGCAGGCACTGAAAGACAGACACAGAAACCTGAAGGTACAGAAAGGAGAAGAGAATGATGGGTTACAGTGTTATTTGTGAATTAACCCTCTCAGTGCCGCACCATGTTGACAAGTCAGAATCAAAAAGTTGAGTTAAACTATAGAATGATGGGTTTATGTTTCACATTTGTGTACGTAGGAAGAAATGATGATAAAAGAAAAAATATTAAAGTGGCAATCAACATTTATTACCTATCCACAGAGTAGGTTTCAAATGTATGATCACTAGGGTCCGACTACTGGGACCCCTACTAATCACAAGAAGGGGGTTCCCAGAGTCCCCTGTGTGACCGAAGTGGAAGTGCACACGTGTGACCAATGCTCTTTTCACTTCTACGGGACTTCCAAGTACAGTAGTCAGTCCCACAAATGTAAATGAATCAGTGGTCGCACTACCTCTCAATTCACACAGGGGACTTTGCCCCCTCTGTTCTCGTGAACACTGGGGGTCTTGGTGGTTGTACCCCCAGCAGCCATACATTTATCAGCTATCTTGTAGCTAGGAGGTAAAAGTTGTTTATGGGTAAATCCTTTTAAGGTCATATGAGCTGTACAGAAGGACGTGATTAAGACATTTAAAAGAGGACATGATCAAATGACTTAAAAGGGTCCTGGGCTAATCATATGAGGTGTGTTCTACTTTTTACAAGGAGAAAAATAATGGGCAAGCACAGAGTGGTAGAGGCTCTAGGTCAATTGCTCCTTTTGTCCATACTATAATCGAGGTATGTTTTTGAAATATAGCAATAATGCATCTCATTATGACCCTGAGCCAAGCCTGCTGGTTGTCTGTTGCATGATGGCTACAGGAACAATGCAGGGGCGTAACTACCATAGCGGCAGACCATTAGACTGCTATGGGGTCCAGGGCAAGAGGGGGCCCAGTCTTAGTTGGTATTATCTCCTTTTCTACTAGAGGTGAAAACTTGGTCAGGACTCTACCCTCTAAAGCAGGGATGCTCAACCTGCGGCCCTCCAGCTGTTGTAAAACTACAACTCCCACCATGCCCTGCTGTAGGCTGATAGCTGTAGGCTGTTCAGGCATGCTGGGAGTTGTAGTTTTGCAACATCTGGAGGGCCGCAGGTTGAGCATGCCTGCTAGTCTAAAGTAACAACTTTTAGCAAATAAGGCAGTGGAAAAATGGCCCAAGCGTCATTGAAAGGGGTTTAGGCAGAAACCCTCCTGTTCTGTGTTGGGGGTCTGGTTTTATCCTTACTATGGGGCCCTTACTTCTCTATGTACGCCACTGGAGCAATGCATGATGCATCTTCTACAACTTGTCATTAAGAGCCTTTCCTACATCATTTCTGCAATCAGAGAGTAGACAGAACAATGGCATAATTGGTTTGCTTAATTTCACTCAGGACTAGTTTATTGGAAGACCTTGGCCACCTTGCTGTGATAATGGAGGGAGTGGAATTGGGACCAAAATAAAAAAG
The DNA here is from genome assembly GCF_905171765.1 of Bufo bufo. Taxonomy (NCBI): domain Eukaryota; kingdom Metazoa; phylum Chordata; class Amphibia; order Anura; family Bufonidae; genus Bufo; species Bufo bufo. The sequence goes on along the minus strand of NC_053389.1, from coordinate 300,529,648 downwards.
GATAGGGGACTTTGTCCACTTTAAAAATAAGCATTGAGCTTTCCGTCCACATGTACATTTCTTTGTAGGCTTAAGTTAATTTCAATTCAAGACACTTAAATGACATGTCTGCATGAAAGCTGAAAATCTTTGTTAACTTGCTGTAAACCCCAGTGTCTCAAACTCCCTTCTCCAAGTCATTCACAAAGGGGTTCAGAAAGCTGATGTCTGTTATTGTGAAGTGAGGCCTATAGAGGGAAGTGGGAAATGGAGGTTGTGCAACTGACGGCACTGCTCTCTGGTATAGATGTTTACTATGTGGTTCAATCCCCAAATATAAAATGTCCAGAGAAAATCTTTACTTGTAAACATTGCTTCTGGTACACAAGGGTTAACACCTTTCTGACTGCTGCCATACTTGTACAGCAAAAGTTAGGTGTTTAAAGGTGATGCCCACTCATGACTTATGAGATCAGCAGGTGCCATAGCCGCTGGGTTTCTGCTGTCATTTTTTTCTTCTTTGCAGTCTGGATTGGAAGTGTGGTTGACCCCATTGGTCTGCACCATCTTCTAACTAACCTGGTCTGCCCCATGGGCTGATTTTAATTAGTGCACATATAAAGCTGTAGCCTGGTCTTCCTGAATTTAATGGCGGCCATTTGGCACCAGGAGAGGTGGAATACAGAGTGGGCTCAGCATGCATGTGGAGCCTGCATCCCTGAATTTAATGGAGGCCAGTATAGCATCAGAGAAGGTAGTATTCAGTGTAGGTACCTGTCCTAAATCGTCTTTTCATTGGTGGACAGGCACAAATAATTTTGTACAAAATGTATTTGCCATATTAATAATGCCAACATAGGGCATTACAGCCCCCCTACAGTGTCCCCAGCAGTATCCAGGCCCATCTATAAGTCACCCCTTTAGAGCTCCCTGTAGTTATAAAGCCCCCATAGTGCCCCCAACAGTTATAAAACCCCCTGTAGTGGCCCCCGTATTTATAATACCCCCTGTAGTAGCCTGAATAGACCTGAAGCAGTACCCAGTGTAGTGATAATGATCCCTAAAGTGTACCATGTATTATAATGCTCCCTGTAGTGTCAGTATGTGTCATGCACCCCCTGTAGTGCCCCCACATATATAACGCTCTCCCCCCCCCTTCCCCCTTGTTTAATGTCCCATACATATCTATTGCTCTCCCATTCTGTAATACAATGTTCCTATATATATATATATATATATATAGTCCCCCACCATAGTGCCCCCAACGTATATATTTAGGCCTGCCTGTGGCCAGATTTGCAGAGTTCTAGTGCAGATGGTCAAAATTACATCGCCACAACCTCCTGCACAGGGTCACAGGTGGGCAATAACGTGGTCACGATGTGACCATATCAACGCACTGCCCATGACCCGATGCAGGAGGTCATAGTGACTTCATTGCGAAATCCTATGCAATTCTACAGTTTCATAGGCTTCAGGCCTAGTGGCCTGAATACTATGAGGCTGAATAGCGGGGACAGCAGCCAGAGGCTCCCATGCCCCTCTGTAAACTGCTGCCCCCTTCAGAGACAGGTCGACTGCCACTTAAGGTGAGATTCTCATCTTGCCTCATAGCAGAAGCAGGCCTGCATAAAACATGTCTTTAGCTTTATGTACAAGTTTGAATGGAAACCTAATTTTGCTTGGGCTACATGTGATGTTGTAACCCTTTATTCTGCTATGCCCCACAGATTGGGGTTGTAATGCCTAACCCATCATCTACGTATATATATATATATACAGAGTCGAGTCACATTGTTATGTTAAACCAGCTAATATCCAGAGTAACCACCATATGCAGCACAGACAACAGCTAGACTAGCTGGGAGAGACTCAATAAGGTCCAGGTAGGTTGTAACAGGTATCCGGAGCCGTGCTGACTGCATCCCATAACTGCTGGAGGGCACATGGCGGGGGATCCATAGAGCAAACTCAAAAATCGAGATGGTCCCACAGATGCTCCATTGGTTTTTCAAGTCTAGGGAATTAGGGGGACAGGGTAGTACTTGGAAGTCTTGATCATGCTCTTTTAACCAATGTTGGACATTTCCAGCCATGTGACATGTCACATTGTCTTGCTAGAAGATCCCATTTGCCCCAAGGAAAACTTGGCATGCATGGGTGTACTTGATCTGCAAGGATAGTGTAACGGTCGCATACACACACACACAGGGGGGAGGGAAGTGACCACTGCGCTCCACCCTTACCCCTGGCCCTGCCTACTTGCCTCGCGAGTCCTAATGACAGTGGACAACTGGACGGCAATCCCTAACTTGGAATAAGTTCAGGGATGACAGACAGACAAACAACAGGACGTGAACGGACCGAGTCAATACCAGGAAAGCTACAAAGTACAAATGGAGAATTGTCAGGAGAAGCCGGGGTCATAAATACCAGGAGAGACGTGAAGTACGAAAGGAGTCAGCAGAGGATCGTCAGGAGGAGGCCGGGGTCAGAATACCAGGAGAGCAGCAAAGTACACAAGGAGCAGGCAGAGGATCGTCAGGAATTCAGCAGGAGGTAAGTACGCCAGGAAAGACCAAATCACAGGTGGAACCTAAACAGGCAACCTGTGTCCAGCAGGCTGCCTGTATTTATAGTGGGGAGTGAGGGTCATGTGACGTGGCCAGCGTCACATGACCGACAGACCAACCAGTCGAGCACCGAGTGATCAGCTCGGCGCTCAAGGCAGACTTAGGAGCAGGGAGCCACCCAGCTAGTAAAGCCGCCCTGGGAACGAGGTAAAACACAGATCCTCGTTCCCGAAGCTAAGCAGCAGGTCTGCGGCTAATGGGGGACCGAGTGTACCTTCGGAACCCCGTTACAGTACCCCCCTTTTACGAGGGGCCACCAGACCCAAAACTTCAGGCGATGGCCTTTCAGGGTGTTCTAAATGAAATTTTCGAACAAGTCTAGGAGCATGAACCTCCCTGGCAGGTACCCAAGATCTCTCTTCAGGTCCATACCCCTTCCAGTGAATCAGGTACTGCAAGGAATTACGCACCTTCCTGACATCCACTATTTTAGACACCACATACTCGACAGCATCATTAACAAGAACCGGCGGAGGCGAGGCTTTCGATGGTACTACCGGTTCAAAATATTTTTTAAGTAGACATTTATGGAACACATTATGAATGTGGAATGACTCCAACCTAAATGATACCGGGTTAATCACCTCCGTGATCTTATATGGTCCAATAAAATGAGGAGCTAACTTTTTAGAATCTACCTTAAGAGAGAGATTCTTGGAGGACAACCATACCTTATCCCCAACCTGAAAATTCACCCCCCTTGAACGTCTCCTATCGGCCTTGAGTTTCTGAGAACTTTGAGCCTTTTCTAAGTTCGATTGAACCCGGGCCCAAACTGTGCACAGTTCAGAGGAGAACCTATCCGCCTCAGGGTTAGAGGAGGAGACAGATGACCCAGAATGAAAACGGGGATGGAAACCATGGTTACAAAAGAAAGGTGAAACCCCAGCAGAAGAATTGACACGGTTATTCAAAGCAAATTCAGCCAATGGAAGAAATTTCACCCATAATTGCTGGTCATCAGCAACATACAACCTCAAGAATTGTTCCACAGACTGATTAAGGCGTTCAGTCTGCCCATTACTCTCAGGGTGGTAGGCAGAGGAAAAAGACAATGAAATTTTACATTTTTGACAGAAGGCCCTCCAGAATTTGGACACAAACTGCACACCCCTGTCAGAAATAACATTTTCCTCGATACCATGCAATCGAACAATTTCTTTCACAAAAATAGACGCCAGAGTTTTGGCATTCGGTAGTGGACAGGGGAATTAAATGGACCATCTTGCTAAATCTATTGACCAACACCCAACTACAGTCTTACCCTCCGCCGGCGGTAGGTCAGTTATAAAGTCCATCGAGATATGGGACCAGGGTCTACTGGGAATGGGTAGGGGTCGTAGGTTACCAGCAGGGCGAGTCCTAGGTGTCTTGGACCTGGCACAAACCTCACAGGCTGACACGTAGGACTTGACATCCCTAGTTAGTGTGGGCTACCAATAAGATCTAGAAACCAGATCCTTAGTGCCCTCAACACCCGGATGTCCACAAAAGGCAGAATCGTGACACTCACCCAACAGATGGAGACGAAATTGTACGGGAACAAACAACTTATCTGTTGGGGTGGATACCGGTGCCAGATGTTGTTCAGACCTAATGCGAGCCGAGATATCCTGGGTAAGAGCTGCTAAGAAGATTTTTGCTGGTAGGATGGATTCAGGTGGTACCTCAGTAGGTTGAAAAGCCTGGAAGCTCCAAGATAATGCGTCCGCTTTCACATTTTTACTTCCCGGCCTGAACGTAATGGAAAAACGAGTAAAAAACAGAGCCCATCTGGCTTGACGGGGATTCAACCTCTTAGCAGACCCGAGAAACATAAGGTTTTTATGGTCAGTGACAACAGTTACACAATGCCTTGCCCCCTCCAGAAAATGCCTCCACTCCTCAAAAGCCCATTTAATGGCCAGCAGCTCCCTATTCCCTTTGTCATAGTTTCTCTCCGTGGGAGAGAATTTCCTGGAGAAGAAGGCACATGGTCTCAGGTTAGTGAGGCTAGCAGGACCTTGTGAAAGGACTGCTCCTGCGCCGTCCTCGGACGCATCCACCTCCACAATAAAAGGTTTCTCCTGATCAGGCTGGATCAGAATGGGAGCGCTACTGAATGCCTTTTTTAATCTTTCAAATGAAGAAATGGCCTCAGTAGACCAATTCTCCAAATCCGCCCCTTTCTTAGTAAGGTCGGTCAACCGTTTAGCAATTACGGAAAAATTCATAATAAATTTACGATAGTAATTGGCGAAACCTAAGAACCGTTGTAAGGCCTTTAAGGATGAAGGTCTTACCCATTCCTTAATTGCTAGTACCTTACCAGGATCCATCTTGAAGGCGTGAGGAGTCAGAACATGCCCTAGAAACAGAATCTCCTGTACACCAAAGACACATTTCTCTTGCTTAGCGGATAGCTGATTCTCCCTCAACACCTCTAATACTTGTTTAACATGAGACACATGGGATTCGAAGTCAGGAGAGAATATCAAAATGTCGTCAAGATAGACAATAACAAATTTACCTAAGAACTCACTAAGAATGTCATTCATGAAGTTTTGGAACACAGCTGGGGCATTGCTGAGTCCAAAAGGCATCACCTGATATTCAAAGTGTCCTACTGGGGTATTGAACGCCGTCTTCCATTCGTCTCCCTCCTTGATTCGGATTAGATTGTATGCCCCTTTCAGGTCAATTTTGGAAAACCAGGTTGCCCCCAGAACCTGGTTAAAAAAATCCGGAATCAATGGGAGGGAGTATCTATTCTGGACAGTGATTTTATTTAATCTCCGGTAATCGATACATGGCCTAAGACCACCATCTTTTTTCTTAACGAACAAAAACCCCCATAGGAGAGACAGAAGGTCTAATATGCCCTTTACCAAGGCTCTCCTTAATATAATCTTCCATGGCCTTGCGTTCGGGCATAGAAAGAATTTAAATTCGTCCCTTAGGAAACTTGGCCCCCTCTACTAGCTCTATGGTACAATCATCAGGTCTATGGGGGGGTAGAACCTCCGGAGTTGGTGATGAGAATACATCAGAATATTCTCTAACAACAGAGGGTAAAGTATCAGACTTTACTGAGACCCCATCCTGTACCACGGACAGGCACGAGTCACACTTAGGCCCCCATCTCACCAACTCCCCATTGGACCAATCTATAGTGGGGTTATGTAGTCGGAGCCAAGGCAACCCTAGTACCACCTCAGGCGGTAGGTTCTCCAGGACTAAAAGCGAACATCTCTCTGAGTGGCACACACCCACGGTTAGAGAAATCTCCGAGGTACATAAGCTCACCGTACCACCAATAAGAGGAGTAGCATCAATAGCCATGACATGAATAGGAGTTGGTAAGGCAAACATAGGAATACCCAATCTTACAGCATACTCAGAGTCAATAAAGCTAGCCGCTGAGCCAGAATCAATAAAGGCCTTACCCGGCTATTTATCTACTCCCAGAGAAATCGTAATGGGTACCGAAAGCTTACATTTAGAAAATTCAGGGTGTACCTGGTCTTTAGGTTGCCTTGCCTTAGGAGACTTGACAGAGAGGACCTTCTTAGGACACTGGTTGATCCAATGGTCAGGATCTCCACAGTAAAAGCATTCTCCACGTCTGCGGCAAAGATTCCCTCGGGTCATGCCAACCTGCATGGGTTCCTCGGTGGAGACCTCAGCATTGTCTCTGGGATAGGCCTCTGGCTGGACCACCATCTGGGAAGAGAACTGTTGTTCCTGTTGTCTCTCTCTAACCCGTCGGTCAAGTCGGACAACAAGGGTCATCATCTCCTCTAAGGTCTCTGGAAGTTGATAACTGACCAGAAGATCCTTTAATTTATCAGACAGACCTGACCTAAACTGACTCTTCAGGGCTGGTTCGTTCCATCCTGAGGGGACACACCACCTTCTGAATTGGGTGCAATAATCCTCCTCTGGTAGATTGCCCTGAACCAGTGCCTTTAGAGCCGTCTCGGCTACTAGAGCCCTGTCTGGTTCATCATAGAGGGTACCCAGGGCCTGAAAGAACCCCTCCACAGAAGATAAACAACTGGCGCCAGCAGGTAAAGAGAACGCCCAGTCCTGGGGATCACCCTGTAATCGGGAAATGATAATGCCCACACGTTGACTCTCGGGGCCAGAGGACACGGGGCGCAAATGGAAGTACAGTTTGCAATTCTCCTTAAAAGAGAGAAACTTCTTCCGGTCTGGGAGCTTAATCTGGGGCTCAAAATGCGGAATGGAGGCCTGAGGAGTGGAAGAACCTTGCCCTAACTCAAAAGAACTGAGTTTTCCCCCTAACTCCTGCACCATCTGCGTCAGATTAGAGACATGTTCAGTCAGGGTCACCAGAGGATTCATTATACAGTGGTTATTGGGCCTGTTAATCTGTAACGGTCGCGTACACACACACACAGGGGGGAGGGAAGTGACCACTGCGCTCCACCCTTACCCCTGGCCCTGCCTACTTGCCTCGTGAGTCCTAATGACAGGGGACAACTGGACGGCAATCCCTAACTTGGAATAAGTGCAGGGATGACCGACAGACAAACAACAGGACGTGAACGGACCGAGTCAATACCAGGAAAGCTACAAAGTACAAATGGAGCAAGCAGAGAATTGTCAGGAGAAGCCGGGGTCATAAATACCAGGAGAGACGTGAAGTACCAAAGGAGTCAGCAAAGGATCGTCAGGAGGAGGCCGGGGTCAGAATACCAGGAGAGCAGCAAAGTACACAAGGAGCAGGCAGAGGATCGTCAGGAATTCAGCAGGAGGTAAGTACGCTAGGAAAGACCAAATCACAGGTGGAACCTAAATTAACAGGCAACCTGTGTCCAGCAGGCTGCCTGTATTTATAGTGGGGAGTGAGGGTCATGTGACGTGGCCAGCGTCACATGACCGACAGACCAACCAGTCGAGCACCGAGTGATCAGCTCGGCGCTCAAGGCAGACTTAGGAGCAGGGAGCCACCCAGCTAGTAAAGCCGCCCTGGGAACGAGGTAAAACACAGATCCTCGTTCTGGAAGCTAAGCAGCAGGTCTGCGGCTAATGGGGGACCGGGTGTACCTTCGGAACCCCGTTACAGATGGATTCATACCCAAATCTGGATGAGTTGGCCCAGAGAATGCCACGAAAACATTCCCCTGACGATAATGGTGCCACCACCAGCTTGTGTTCTTCAAGCAATGGCCGCAGAGTGTTTGTTCTCTGTTGTTTCTTGCCAGACACGCCAACATCCATCCGTTTGATGTTGAAATCCAATTTCCATACTCCGAAAATTGAAGCAATTCCTGTCTAGAGACAGAGATGCAGTTACCATCTGTTTTTGGCCCTATATGCAGTAGAGTTAGCTGAATTTGTTGTCACAACTCCACTGGTTCGTTTTGACAGTGAACTGAAGTTTGTCAGTTCACCCCTGTACACTTTTGTAGTTGGCATTTACCTGTCACATCAATGGCACATGGTGCTCCATAGTTTTCATGTTGCTTTATTGCAATGGTGCCATTTTTCCACTCACATTACACTTTCACCACAACAGCACGCGAAAAGTTCAAAGCCTGTGCAGGTTCAGAAACATTGCTACCCTTGGCCCAAAAGCCAATAATCATTCCTTTTTGCAACTCTGATAAATCGCCCCTTTTACCTATGGCAGCAATGGGGAATATGTGTGCAGACAGCCCATCGCACACATTATATACCCACCAAGCCAGCTCACATGTGACTTCCTTTATGAGCTACACGCTGCCGATGTTAAAAGTAGGAAGTAGTCATAATAATGTGACTCAACTGTGTAGTACTTATAGCTCCAATTGATTTTATTTAGAAAATATTTTCTTTCAATTTGACGGAAAATACTATACCCAAATGAAGGAAGCACCGATGATGGCAGTTTTGTCTCCATCTTTCACTAATATTCTCATGTGTGGGCAGGAAGAACTTTTTTGTGGAACCTTAACCATAGATGCCCGTGATGAGAACATAGTCCTGCCACTTTACAAATCTCTAGTCAGACCACACATGGAGTACTGTGTACAGTTCTGGGCTCCCGTGAACAAGGCAGACATATCAGAGCTGGAGAGGGTTCAGAGGAGGGCAACTGAAGTAATAATTGGAATGGTTGTACTACAGTTCCCTGAAAGATTATCAAAATTAGTATTATTCACTTTATAAAAAGACTGAGGGGAGATCTAATAACTATGTCTAAATATATCAGGGGTCAGTACAGAGATCTCTCCCATCATCTATTAATCCCCAGGACTGGGACTGGGACTGTGCCGAGGGGACATCCTCTGCATCTAGAGGAAAAAGAGGTAGAGGAAGAAAAAAGAGAGGGTTAGTCCTGTACTCCTGTGGAAGGAGATATGGGATTAACAAGCAGGGCACCAGAGGTGGAGGCCAGAGTGGAGGAGAACAGTTTATAATAAATAGGGCAGCCTAGGTGATGAACTATAAGCAAAGATGCGATATAGTGTTAATGCAGTGAAGAGAGAGGAGAAAAATCACCGGATGGCGCCAAACCGCTATTGAAATGGATATATAAATCTATAAAATATACTCCAATAATAAATAGATGCCCCTTACCATAAAAGAGGGGGGAGGAAAGAGCTTGTTAGTGCTCAGTAACCATATGATAAAACCATAGCACATCTGATAGATAAAATCAAATGGACAACGTAAAAACGTATATAACGTATAAAAGGTGATAAACACCACACTCACTTCACCAGGGAGGGGTGTAGTGGGATAAAGCTCAAGACACCCAAAACAACCACCTCCCTCGCCTGGCTTGCCTGTAGAGTAGCTGGAAAATACGGCAGTCCACTACTTGGAACTTCTGGTATATTCCTTTAATACATAAATAAGTCAGGTGGGCTCACCTGACTTATTTATGTAAGTCAGGTGTCTTGAGCTTTATCCCACTACACCCCTCCCTGGTGAAGTGAGTGTGGTGTTTATCACCTTTTATACGTTATATACGTTTTTATGTTGTCCATTTGATTTTATCTATCAGATGTGCTATGGTTTTATCATATGGTTACTGAGCACTAACAAGCTCTTTCCTCCCCCCTCTTTTATGGTAAGGGGCATCTATTTATTATTGGAGTATATTTTATAGATTTATATATCCATTTCAATAGCGGTTTGGCGCCATCCAGTGATTTTTCTCCTCTCTCTTCACTGCATCTAGAGGAAAGAAGGTTTCTACACAAACATAGAAGAGGATTCTTTATGGTAAGAGCAGTGAGACTATGGAACTCTCTGCCTGAGGAGGTGGTGATGGTGAGTTCACTAATAGAGTTCAAGAGAGGCTTGGGTGTATTTCTGGAGTGTAATAATATTACAGGCTATAGTTATTAGATTTCTGGAGAGGTCTTGATCCAGGGAGTTATTCTGATTGCCTGATTGGAGTCGGGAAGGAATTTTTTTCACCAAAAATGAGGAAAATTGGCTTCAACCTCACAGTTTTTTTTTTGCCTTCCTCTGGATCAACTTGCAGGATAACAATTAAGTGAATTCTCCCCACTCACGCCAGGTCTAAAATTGTGTATGTGGTGTGGGCAGGAAAGGGGACAGGCTGGCAGGCCCATCTCATTCATAATTTTCTACGCCTGTTTTAGGCATAGAAAATGGTCTTAATGTAAGACAGCTGTAGAGCTTAGAACTGGCGGAAGATCTACCAAAGTTGTGAAGAGACCTGCGCCTTTTCATAAATTCGGCTGAATCACTGCCAGCGCAGGGGCTAAAATGCTGGACTTAATAAATGTGCCCCTATGTTACTATGTACAATCCGTATATTACATCTATAGTTTTTTGGCCTCTATATACAGACAATTTGTTGCTTGTATGGCGCAGTTCAGAATCTGATTTTTTACATTGTACAGACAGTACACAAATTGTAATGAGATGAACTTGCAGTTCATTACTAGTTATAAAAAGCATCAGATTTATTTTCTGAAAGTAAATTTCATAGTGGAAGAAAATCAACTAAAAACTATTTGTTACATAGAAAAAAAAGAAAAAAGTAATTCTATTTTAGTTGCGTCTTCATGTGATGCCAAACACACCATTAACAATATTCCCTTTGAAGACATGATACACATACGCAGAAATTGCTTAGATGATGATTCATTCGGTATAGAGGCCAAGACGTTTACAAGAGGTTACTCTAAAAAACTGAATGGATAAAGAAAGGCCAACGTAGGCAATAGAATAGAGTGAACACAGATAAAAGACCAATGGTTACTTTTGTTACTACGTTTATTTCATCAGGTCAAAAGGATTGTAACCAAATATATAGCTATTCTAGACTTGGATGAAGTGTTAAATGACACTTTTAGACGGGGTGAAAATTGTTTCTAGCAACGATTCATATTGAGATCAGTTTTGTCATGTTTGTATAACTATCTTTTTTTTCTAATGTTAGGACAGTGATAGGGAATGTTTTTGTAATATACTTTATTTAGTGAATTTGTATATTTCTGTGAGAAAAAGCGCTCTGAAGTTGCCCCTTGTCAGTGCTCTCTAAATGAGCGTTGCTAAGGAAAGTCCTTCTTCACAGTTCAGCACAGCCGCTCACTACTGCTGCCCTCACTGTCTCTCCTCCTTTATAGGCCTAAAACTGACCATTATGTACGAGCTATTATATAGATATAGATTATATATATATATATATATATATATATATATATAAAAATGCAAAAAAGGGCAGCACTCCAGAAAGTAAAAAGTGAAAAAAATACTTTATTTACCTATATGGGACATGCGACGTTTCGGCTCTATGCAGGAGCCTTTCTCAAGCAATTTCTATATATATTAGAGATGAGCGAACCTTTTAAGATTTGGTTTGGGTCCAGTTTACTGTATTTTTTTAAAAGTTAAGTTCGGACCCAAATCGATTCTACCTGAACTAAAGTTGCTCCAATTGCCCTGGAAATTGGTACATAACACCCTCTACTCTCCTAGGACTTGAATTTTTAGGAATACATGTTATTTCCTTTTTGTTAATTTTCTATGAATTTTTGCTTTTCTCTTTCCCCTTCTCACCTCCCTAAGCTCTCTTGAATGCAATGACAGCAATAGCAAATTTAGTAACACTGACATACTTAGCTATGGGTGAATGCATGGTTAACACTGGCCTGTTGGAGAACCAAGCATCCAAAAAATGATACCTTAATGGGGCCACAATCCCTGCCCATATGAGTCCCACCACACCAACCAGACCAGAGGCCAGAAAAATTAACTTTAGGCATCAAAAAACACACTTTAGGCATCAAACCCCAGACCAGAACCCAAGATTAATACAGACCTCTTGACAGACCCTATACATAATACAGACTCCCAAACCAGAACCCAAAATTAATACACATGCTAAGGCTACTTTCACACTAGCGTTCGGAGCGGATCCGTCTGATGTTTCATCAGACGGATCCGCTCCGATAATGCAGACGTTCGCATCCGTTCAGAACGGATGCGTCTGCATTAAAACTTAGAAAAATTTCTAAGTCTGAAAGTAGCCTGAGCGGATCCGTTCAGACTTTACATTGAAAGTCAATGGGGGCGGATCCGCTTGAAGATTGAGCCATATTGTGTCATCTTCAAGCGGATCCGTCCCCATTGACTTCCATTATAAGTCTGGACGGATCCGCTCGCCTCCGCACGGCCAGGCGGACACCCGAACGCTGCAAGCAGCGTTCAGGTGTCCGCTCACTGAGCGGAGCGGAGGCTGAGCGCTGACAGGCGGATGCATTCTCAGTGGATCCGCATCCACTCAGAATGCATTAGGGCCGGACGGCTGCGTTCAGGACCGCTCGTGAGCCCCTTCAAACGGTGCGCACGAGCGGACACCCGAACGCTAGTGTGAAAGTAGCCTAAATTAGCCCCAAAATCATACAAGCCCCAGATTAGATCCCAAATTTATACAGACCCCAAAATTAATGGTCCTTATAACCTCCATCCCAAGGGATTAGTACAAGATTGATATAAAAATGGAAATCAGATATGACAATGCCTTTCTAACAAAGATTAAAAAAAACAGCCTTGTATCACACATTCATCTCCACATTCAATTCTCCCATTGCTCTGCTAGATTATCTTCAGCCAAGCAGCTCAAGGGCAGTGTGCTTTCTGCTGCATCTGGGCCTCGATTCTCTCTCTCTGTAACTGCCACAGCTTCGAACTAAACATATTGCTGGTGGCAGTTGAAGATTTAACTGAGCATTTTCAACCAGATCAGTGAGATGGACAAAGAATAAAGAAAAGAATAGCAGGTGGTGCTATACAAATACATTTTATTGACTAGTTCGCTGGCTATACAAAATTTTTAATTACATGCAATTACAAAAGTATTTAGATCCAGACGCTGGTTTAAAAAATTTAGAATATGTTTCATGACACAATTCCTTTAAATCAGACCTCAGATCAGACCCCAAATGCATGGCCCCCTATAACCCCCACCCCTCCTTCCATTAAATCAGACCTCAGAAATAACACCAAATACATGGTCCCCTATAAAATCTACTCCTTTATCCCTTAACTCAGAACTCAGATCAGACCTGAAATTTTTGTGTGTGTGTCTCCCCCCCCCCCCCCCCCCAATAACAGCCATGCCTCCATCCTTTAAATCAGATCTCAGATCAGACTCCAAATTCATGGCCCCCTATAAAACCCAACCCTCCATCCCTTAAATCAGACTTCAAACCCAAGGCTCCCTATAACACCCACCCCTCTATCCCTTAAATCAGACCTGCGTAGCTCCTGTGATGCCCTACAACAACAGTCTCGTAATGCTAGGAGTTGTAGTCTCCCATTCTATACCCCTCTCTCTATAATGTCTACTAAGAACCACTAACAGGGGCGTAAATAGAAATCACTGGGCCCCATAGCAAGAATCTGAATTGGGCCCCCTAACCCCACCCACTACCCACCCCTGGTTCATCCCACCTCCTGTCCTGGCTCTTCCCTTGCCACACCCCCACACGCCAATAAAGAAATGTATACATACGTTCGTACGTATTCATACTGACCCAGAGAATGAAGGGCACAGGTCAGTTTTGCGGCAAAGGGAATGCCGTAGGAACAAAGCCCTGTGGTATCTGAATCTATGGGACTCCTGTGGATATTCCATAAAAGTATAAATCTGCAGTCCTTTGTAACACTACCAATAACACAGTGATAACTCTCTGTGTACAGATAATGTAGTATATGTTAACTGCAGTCCTACGTAACACCACAAACAACACAGTGATGGCTCTCTGAGTACAGAAAATGTAGCAGTGTTACCTGCAGTTCTATGTAAAACCACAGAAAACACTAGTGCTCATAATGTGGTAGTGTTACTTGCAGTCCTATGTAAAACCACAGATAACACTAGTGCTGATAATGTAGTAGTGTTACCTGCAGTCCTATGTAAAACCACAGATAACACTAGTGTAGAGCATGTGGTAGTGTTACCTACGTCGTTTGTGTGTCTCCCTGTGTCTCTCCCACGGACTCTATGCTGCTGGAGCTGCCTCCTCTTCCATCTTCTTCTTCTTTCTCCGCACAGAACGTCCTGATGCAGCTGCGTCAAGACATAGGAACACTGTCGGCATGGTGATGGTGACAGATACACAGAGGGAGACACCATACTAATACGGTGTTGGACCCCCTTTTGCCTTCAGAACTGCCTTAATTCTACGTGGCATTGATCCAACAAGGTGCTGATAGCATTCTTTAGAAATTTTGGCCCATATTGATAGGATAGCATCTTGCAGTTGATGGAGATTTGAGGGATGCACATCCAGGGCACGAAGCTCCCGTTCCACCACATCCCAAAGATGCTCTATTGGGTTGAGATCTGGTGACTGTGGGGGCCATTTTAGTACAGTGAACTCATTGTCATGTTCAAGAAACCAATTTGAAATGATTCGAGCTTTGTGACATGGTGCATTATCCTGCTGGAAGTAGCCATCAGAGGATGTGTACATGGTGGTCATGAAGGGATGGACATGGTCAGAAACAATGCTCAGGTAGCCCGTGGCATTTAAACGATGCCCAATTGGCACTAAGGGGCCTAAAGTGTGCCCAGAAAACATCCCCCACATCATTACACCACCAGCCTGCACAGTGGAAACAAGGCCTGATGGATACATGTTCTCATTCTGTTTACGCCAAATTCGGACTCTACCATTTGAATGTCTCAACAGAAATCGAGACTCATCAGACCAGGCAACATTTTTCCAGTCTTCAACAGTCCAATTTTGGTGAGCTCGTGCAAATTGTAGCCTCTTTTTCCTATTTGTAGTGGAGATGAGTGGTACCCGGTGGGGTCTTCTGCTGTTGTAGCCCATCCGCCTCAAGGTTGTGCGTGTTGTGGCTTCACAAATGCTTTGCTGCATACCTCGGTTGTAACGAGTAGTTATTTCAGTCAACGTTGCTCTTCTATCAGCTTGAATCAGTCGTCTATTCTCCTCTGACCTCTAGCATCCACAAGGCATTTTTGCCCACAGGACTGCCGCATACTGGATGTTTTTCCCTTTTCACACCATTCTTTGTAAACCCTAGAAATGGTTGTGCGTGAAAATCCCAGTAACTGAGCAGATTGTGAAATACTCAGACCGGCCAGTCTGGCACCAACAACCATGCCACGCTCAAAATTGCTTAAATCACCTTTCTTTCCCATTCTGACATTCAGTTTGGAGTTCAGGAGATTGTCTTGACCAGAACCACATTCCTAAATGCATTGAAGCAACTGCCATGTGATTGGTTGACTAGATAATTGGAGGCGTGGCGATCTCCATGCAGTCATGCACACCTGACCAGTTAGTCTGCCCTGGAGGCTGGTTTTAAAGTCAGTATAAAACTGAGTCTACTTTTACAGCGCCTACCAGTAGCCATTTGGCTCCAGGAGAAGTATATAGTGGGCTCAGCATGCATGTTGGTACTTGCATCCCTGGATCCGATGAAAGCTGTCACGGCACCGGACGGGGTTAAAAGCAGAGTGTGCCTGGCGTGCATGCTGTACCTGCGCTCCCTGGACTTTGTGTGGCTATCATGGCCCATAAACAGGTAGGAACTAGTGTTGGGGACCACTCATAGAGGCGACCTTGACGTGGTGAGTGGCTTATTACGCTTTGGCCAAAATGTACACCAATGCCTCATTCAACATCCAGCATAGAGGCAGGGCAGAGTGCTGGTTGCAGAGTGCTATTGCATTTGTGTTTTTGCATAGTAGAAATAGTTGTGCAGAGTAGACGTAAGGGGTGAGGCCTTCCATGCGCTCCGGGCCCCCCTGTGCCGCGGGCCCCATAGCAGTGGCGTACCCTGCCTATATTGGCAGTACGCCACTGACCACTAATAACAGTCTGCACAAGCTGGTAGTTGCTATTTTCTCCTCTTATACCCCTCTCACTGTAATGTATATTGATACCCAATAATAATAGTCTGGGGGTTGTAGTTCTCTCGTCTTAAAACCCTAACCCAGTATTGTGAGCTGATGCACTATAATAATGATCTAGACATGCTGAGAACTATAGTTCCCTCCCTTTATACCATCTCCCTGTAATGTCCACCTGTGTCCAATAATAACAGCCTGGACATGCTGGGAGTTGTAGTTCTGTCCTCTTTTACCCTTCCATGAATTGCCCTCTAATTTACCATAACCATCTCGTCATTATGAGACTTGTAGTTCTTTTGTCACTGTGATGATGTTCTGTAGCAGGGGCATACACAGAAGAAACTGGACCCCATGCCAAGAATCTAAATTGGGCCCCATTCATTTCCCCTCCCACTACCCATTCGTGGCCAGCAGTGCACTGATATGTGAAGTATAAGGTATAGATAACAGCTTGTACATCACATATCAGTACACTGCTGTATATACGATATATCTGTACACACTGCATCTATTATACCTTGTACCGCACATATCAGTACACTGCTCTATATACTATATATCGGTACACACTGCATCTATTTTACCTCTTGCCTCACATATCAGTACACTGCTGTGTATACTATAAATCTGTACACACTGCATCAATTTTACCTCTTGCCTCACATATCAGTACACTGCTGTATATACTATATATCTGTACACACTGCATCAATTATACCTTGTACATCACATATCAGTACACTGCTGTATATACTGTATATCGGTACACACTGCATCTATTATACCTCACATATCAGTACACTGCTGTGTATACTATATATCTGTACACACTGCATCTATTATACCTCATACCTCACATATCAGTACACTGCTGTATATGCTATATATCTGTACACACTGCATCTATTATACTTCGTACCTCACATACATATCAGTACACTGCTGTATATACTATATATCTGCACACACTGCATCTATTATGCCTCATACCTCACATATCTGTACACTGCTGGGTATACTATACACCTGTACATAGTGCATCTATAAAACCTCATACCTCACATATCAGTCCGCTGCTGTATATGCTATATATCTGTACACACTGCATCTATTATACCTTGTACCTCACATATCAGTACACTGCTGTATATACTATATATCTATGCACACTGCATCTATTATACCTCATATCTCACATATCAGTACACTGCTGTATATACTATATATCTGTAAACACTGCATCTATTATACCTCATACCTCACATATCTGTACACTGCTGGATATACTATATACCTGTACATAGTGCATCAATATAACATAGTACCTCACATATCAGTACACTGCTCTATATACCATATATCTGTACACACTGCATATATTATACCTCTTACCTCACATATCAGTACACTTCTCTATATACTATATATCTGTACACACTGCATATATTATACCTCTTACCTCACATATCAGTACACTGCTGTATATACTATATATCTGTAAACACTGCAACTATTACACCGCACAACAATGATTTTGCTACTGAGAGAAAGACATGTGATTTATACTAAAATTTGCGCGCTGATTCCAAATATGAACTCGGAATTTGCCTGACACGTCAAGATTTTAAGTTATACATGCAAAGCCTATTCAGTTATAATATTAATGCATTATATTGGAGATATTCCAATGGACATGTCCAGACCTGTCCGGACTCACTCACGCTGATATCAGCAGTAAGTATATAAGACAAGCTGGACAGACTTTGATAAAGTGATCTCTTATAGTGCTATCAGTTTTGAAACTCAAGATGGATAAACGCAAATGTGTTAATGATCCAGACAATTTCTGCTACATATGTGGCAAATACACTACTTATGATCAGCCCAAGAATCTGACAAAGCGAGTGCGTCTTGCAGCTTGGGATGCATTTGTGCTAGTAGTGCAGAACTTCCTTGGGAACAGACGAGCTGCAAACTATGCTGAATTAGTAGACAACATGCTTACAGAATATGAACAACTTGGCTGCTGAATGTCATTGAAAGTGCATTTCTTACATTCACATATTGACTTTTTCCCACCCAATTTAAGACACATAAGTGACGAACATGGAGAGCGGTTCCATAAAGATATTTCTACAATGGAGAACAGGTATCAAGGCCGCTGGAATCCCAACATGATGGGAGACTACTGCTGGTTTTTGCAATAGGAAAATATGCCCGTTCACAAACGCAAAAGCAGATGACTGAAGCACTTTTAACAGTACTGGGCCTTGCTCAAGTAAGACTTTTAAACTGAAAAACGAGACTTTTTGAAATTTTATTATTTCATTACATTTTCATACACTGCTTACTATGCAAACTTTGATGTAGATCATGTAATTGTTGGAGTAAAACTCGTTCTGTTCAAAATTATTCAATGCTTTCCAAGTGCTTAATACATTTAGGCATACTTATGCATAGCAAAATTTTGTGACGTGTTACAATAATTCCGACTTCAGATTTGTAATCTGCACACACGATTTAGTATAGGACAAATTGTTTTTGTCCAGTAGCAGACGAAAAGTTTTTTTTGTTACGTGGTGTTATACCTCGTACCTCACACACTGCTGGATATACTATATACCTGTAAATAGTGCATCTATAAAACCTCGTACCTCACATATCTGTACATCGCTGTATATACTATATATCTATATACACTGCATCTACTATTATTTGTCAGGTGTGAGTAGTACAAATTATAATAGATGCAGTGTGTACAGATATACAGTACAGACCAAAAGTTTGGATACACCTTCTCATTCAAAGAGTTTTCTTTATTTTCATGACTATGAAAATTGTAGATTCACACTGAAGGCATCAAAACTATGAATTAACACATGTGGAATTATATACATAACAAACAAGTGTGAAACAACAGAAAATATGTCATATTCTAGGTTCTTCAAAGTATCCACCTTTTGCTTTGATTACTGCTTTGCACACTCTTGGCATTCTCTTGATGAGCTTCAAAAGGTAGTCCCCTGAAATGGTTTTCACTTCACAGGTGTGCCCTGTCAGGTTTAATAAGTGGGATTTCTTGCCTTATAAATGGGGTTGGGACCATCAGTGGCATTGAGGAGAAGTCAGGTGGATACACAGCTGATAGTCCTACTGAATAGACTGTTAGAATTTGTATTATGGCAAGAAAAAAGCAGCAAAGTAAAGAAAAACGAGTGGCCATCATTACTTTAAGAAATGAAGGTCAGTCAGTCAGCCGAAAAATTAGGAAAACTTTGAAAGTAAGGGCTATTTGACCATGAAGGAGAGTGATGGGGTGCTGCGCCAGATGACCTGGCCTCCACAGTCACCGGACCTGAACCCAATCGAGATGGTTTGGGGTGAGCTGGACCGCAGAGTAAAGGCAATAGGGCCAACAAGTGCTAAGCATCTCTGGGAACTCCTTCAAGACTGTTGGAAGACAATTTCAGGGGACTACCTCTTGAAGCTCATCAAGAGAATGCCAAGAGTGTGCAAGGCAGTAATCAAAGCAAAAGGTGGCTACTTTGAAGAACCTAGAATATGACATATTTTCAGTTGTTTCACACTTGTTTGTTATGTATATAATTCCATATGTGTTAATTCATAGTTTTGATGCCTTCATAGTCATGAAAATAAAGAACACTCTTTGAATGAGAAGGTGTGTCTAAACTTTTGGTCTGTACTGTTTAAATATTTATGGGATATGAGTAAAAATAGGGAAAGGAGGACCTCTTCTTACCACTCCATTCTATTCTCAGTAGAAAGCTCATCTTCCATGCTGTTGGGGGTTGTTTGAAAGGACCTGTGATGATGCTCTGCAGTTCTTTTACTAGATATACATGACCCGTGATGATGATGATGTCATTACAGGTCCTGGCAGATGCGTCTATCTAACCTGGGAACTACACCATGCTCTGTGCGGTTCTTTTACTAGATGTACAGGACCTGTGGTACTGAAGATTATGTAATCATAGGTCCAGGCAGATGCTCCTATCTAACCTAGAAACGACACCATTCTTTGTGCAGTTCCTTTACTAGATGTTTAGGACCTGTGATGTCTGATGACATCATCACAGGTCCTTTAGCTTTCTACACCGATGGTAGGGATACTATACTTGACTTGGACGTAATGAGTGTAATTAGGGAACGGGGGCTATCCTCCACTGCCGGCCCCTGTTTCCCATGGGCCACATAGGAGCTGCGTGGCCTGCGTCTATTGGAGCTATGCCTCTGTTCTATAGCATCTGAGGTGTGTATTAGGCTTTGTTCACAACTGCACTAGTGACTTAAACTGTTATGCTCTGTCATAGGAGCACAACAATGAAAATCACCTTAGTTCCGGATACTGCACATCATGGACGACAGCATCTGACAGATCCTACTGACTATGATGAGATCTGATATGGGTTTCCATCATGGAGACTGGCAGACTGAAAAACTGTCCAGCAATTATGACCTAATCTGCAACTGAGGCCCATAACACAGATATGATCAAAGACATATGATCTTATATGTTCTATACCATCAGATAATCATGTTCTGTAGCAGCTGAGGTGTGTATTATGATATTCTGCAGCAACTGAGGTGTATACTATGATGTTCTGCAGCAGCTGAGGTGTGTATCATGATGTTCTTCAGCAGCTGAAGTGTGTATTATGATGATATACAGCAACTGCTGTATTTATTATGAGGTTTTGCCGCAGCTGAGGTGTGTATTATGAGATTCTGCAGCAGCTGAGGAGTATTATGATGTTCTGCAGCAGCTGAGGTGTGTATAATGAAGTTTTTCAGCAGCTGAAGTGTGTATTATGATGATATGCAGCAGCTGCGGTGTATTATGAGGTTCTGTCGCAGCTGAAGTGTGTATAATGAGTTTCTTTAGCAGCTGTGGTGTGTATTATGATGCTCTGCTGCAATTGAGATGTGTAAAATTAGGTTCTTCAGCAGCTGAGGTGTGTATTATGAGATTCTGAAGCAGCTGAGGTGCATATTATGAGGTTCTGTAGCAGCTAAGGTGTATTATGCGGTTCTGCAGCAGATGAACTGTATTATGAGGTTTTGGAGCAGCTGTGGTGTGTATTATGAGGTTCTCCAGCAGCTGAGGTGTGTATTATGATGTTCTGCAACAGCTGAGGTGTTTATTTTGAGGTTCTGCAGCAGCTGAGGTGTATTATGAGGTACTGCAGCAGCTGTGGTATGTATTATGAGGTTCTCCAGCAGCTAGGGTGTTTATTATGAAGTTCTGCAACAGCTGAGGTGTGTATTATGAAGTTCTGCAGCAGTTGAGGTGTGCATAAGGAGGTTCTGCAGCAGTGAGAGAAACTTGTGACTGGACTCCATCCTTTAGTATTCTGTATCTGAACCTTGTAAAATCTTTTAAAATGTATTTTTTAGCAAGTAAGATAGTTTTTAATTATTTCTACAAAGGGGCACCATTTGCCTAATCTGCCTGGGGCACCAAAATACCTTGTCCCGACCCTGTTCCTCTGCCAGCAAGCGTCACACTGTGACCTGACTGACCATTCCAGACCTTTCATGATCAAGTAGCATCACCAATCCAGACTCCAGTTTAGCACTGTGAAGATATGCCCCAGGAACTGACTATGCCCTGCCACAGAGACAGCCGGCAAAAGCAGCATAAACAGTACATAAGTCAGCATGAAGGTGGTGAAACAGCAGTGGGCACAGTCCATGTGGAGGTATGGTACACTATATAATAAGCAGCAGTTGGCACAGTCCATGCGGTGAGGACTGCACACTATATAAAAGGCAGCAGGCACGGTTTATCGGGTAAGGCTAGCTGCACACTTGTGATCAGATTCTGGTTTTCTGTTCCAGCGTAGCCCGGCAGGTAGTGGGAAGGACTAGGGGTGGGTAGTGGGAGGTAGTAGGGCATGGGGGCCCAATTCAGGTTCTTACTATAAGGCAGACATGTCCGGGGGAAAGGAGGAAGTATAGTCACCCTGGGCTAAGCACAATATTGCTCTGAAGTTATCCTCAGCTCAATCAAGAGTGATTGCTGAATTACAGAGACTGTTCCATCATTTTATTATCTTGATTACTATTGTGGGCCATATTAAAACTGTTCTGTCAAAAAATTGAGGCATGTTCCAATGCATGTGTTTTATAAAGCTTAACCCCTGGAGACATTGTCTGAGTGGAAGAATATGGTACTTCACTGGAGCACTATATAGTATGTCCATTAATCCATTTTGTCACCATAATGGCCCATAGAAATGGCACTGATGTCACATACAGACCCTTTGTCATCACACAAATGAAATATAAATAGAGATGAAGGGACTTTACAGGAAAGATAAAAAATATGACTGGTTAGTGGTTAGCATTATCACGCTCTTAGGCCCCTTTCACACGGGCGAGTATTCCGCGCGGGTGCAATGCGTGAGTTGAACGTATTGCACCCGCACGGAATCCTGACCCATTCATTTCTATGGAGCAGTGCACATGAGCTGTGATTTTCTCGCATCACTTGTGCGTTGCGTGAAAATCGCAGCAAGCTCTATATTCAGCGTTTTTCATGCAACGCAGGCCCCATAGAAGTGAATGGGGCCGCGTGAAAATCGCAAGCATCCGCAAGCAAGTGCGATTGCAGTGCGATTTTCACGCATGGTTGCTAGGTGACGATCGGGCTGGGGACCCGATCTGTATTATTTTCCCTTATAACATGGTTATAAGGGAAAATAATAGCATTCTGAATACAGAATGCAAAGTAAAATGGTGATGGAGGGGTTAAAAATAAAATAAAATTAACTCACCGAGTCCACTTGATCGCGTAGTTGCGGATCTCTGTCTTCTTCTGTAATGTTGAGCTGCCGGCTAAGGACCTGTGGTGACGTCACATCACATAATCCAATCACATGGTCCCTCACCATGGTGATGAACCATGTGATTGGACCATGTGATGAGCACAGTGACGTCATCAAAGGTCCTATTCCTGTGCACAGCAAAGAAGAAGACAGAAGAGATGCCGGCTGCGTGATCAAGTGGATTAAGGTGAGTTAACTTTTTTTTAACCCCTAAGCATTCTGTATTCAGAATGCTATTATTTTCCCTTATAACCATGTTATAAGGGAAAATAATACAATCTACAGAACACCTAACCCAAACACAAACTTCTGTGAAGAAGTTCAGGTTTGGGTACCAAACATGCCGATTTTTCTCACGCGCATGCAAAACGCATTACAATGTTTTGCACTCGCGTGGAAAAATCACACATTTTCCCGCAACGCACCCGCATCTTGTCCGGGCAAAAAACATGACGCCCGTGTGAAAGAGGCCTTAACCATCTAGTTTTTTTTTGCCTTCATCTCCTTTCTATGATACTTGAGAGTTTCCTAAGGGCCCATTCACACAACTGTATTTATGGGTCCACATCCCTTCCAATAATTTTAAAGATACAGACTGCACACTGTGTGTACTTCCATATTTCCATTCCGTGGCCCAACAAAAAAGATAGAGCATGTCCTATTCTTGGCCAAAATTGCTAACAAGAATAGGTATTTCTATCATAGGGCTGGCCATTATGTTCCGCAAAATGTGGAACGCACACGTGCCGGTATCCGTATTTTGCAGATCCGCAATTTGTGGACTGCAAAACCAATATCGCTGTCTGAAATGGCCCTAAGGGCTTATGCACACGAGCATATTTTTGTTCTGTGCCTGTTCTGGTTTCTTTTTGCAGCCCATATGCCGAACCATTCACTTCAATGGGGCTGCAAAAAAAAGGAAATTACTCCATGTGCATTCTATTTCCGTATGTCCATATGTCTGTTCCACAAGAAAATTGAAAATGTCCTATTACTGTCCGAATTATGGAAAAGGATAGGACTGTTCTATTATGGGGCAGCTGTTTTTGTTCCGCAAAATACTATATGCGTGTTTTGCGGATCCGCAATTTTTTTTTTATCCTGAACATACAGAGAAGGATGCTAGAGGTAAGAAATATACGTAGCATAGAGACAGCCCCTGAAACTGGTATGGTTCATCTCTCCACAGGTCCTACAGCATTAAGGCTCATGGTTCATCTCTCCACAGGTCCTACAGCATTAAGGCTCATGCACACGACAGTTGCAAATTGCGGATTCGCAAAACACGCATACCGTATTTTGTGGATCCACAATTTGCAACTGTCATGTGCATGAGCCTTAATGCTGTAGGACCTGTGAAGAGATGAACCATACCAGTTTCAGGGGCTGTCTCTATGCTACGTATATTTTTACCTCTAGCATCCTTCTCTGTATGTTCAGGATATAAAAAAAATTGCGGATCCGCAAAACACGCATACCGTATTTTGCGCAACAAAAAATAGCATACAAGTAAAAAGATTTTACCCATGATAAAAAGCTGCAACATGGTGGCTCAGTGGTTAGCATTGTGGCTTTCCATCTCTGGGGTCTTCTCCTGTTTGCATAGTTTCCTCCTACATTCCAAAAACATACAGATTTTTGGAATTTAGATTGTGAGCCCCAATAGAGCTTGAAATACAAACTACAAATTGGCGTGGTATTAAAAAGCAGGAAGTGCTCAACCCCATATGCAGTGGTACATCTATACCGGGGGGGGCAGATCCTGCACTTGTGGTCCACTGCTAATGGCAATCCACAGCGAAAATGCATACAATGTAGGACATGTTGGCTAATCTCTAAATTTTAACACCAGTTTGAGGGCTTAGTAAGACCGCAGAGTGCACCTATCTTTGTTTTTGTTACCCCAATAGAGCTTGCACCAATGTGAATGATGATAAACTCAATATATAGCTACTGAATATGTTGGCAATGAATAAATGAATAAAATAAATGTAAAATTCTGCTTTAAAAATACTGTATATAGGTTATCATCCATTATACCTTTTCTCAGGCAACTAAAAAGTTAACATTCTCCCCATCATTTGTAAAAATACTAATAGAGAGAGAAGGTTTTCTGGCAGAGTTCAGGCGAGCAGCACTTCCACATGATTTAACCACAGAAAATGTCAGCCTTAAATAAATGATAAACACCATTAAAGCAAACATGGGAGAGCACTGCATCTCATCAACATTATTCTGCCCTACATGGCCCCAGCCCCCTCCTCCCCCACTCTTCCCGCTCCATGACGGACTCTGTCTAACATAGAATAGGTGGGGGGTGATACTTTTAAAGGTCAGAATTGCATTAAAGGTTCTGTGTCCAGAGAAAATAGTGTTATGAGATTAAATCAAGGTAAAAAGAAAAGTTTAACCCCTTTTACTATTGCTGAAAATTGAAGGTCTCGGCAAGTGCCTGCCAATTGGAGGGGTGGTCAGGCTTTGATGCAGTTAGCAACAAAACACCAATATGAAGATTTATTAAACTGATGAAAGAAAACCAGAGAGAAATTTCTAGCAA
Organism: Bufo bufo; assembly: GCF_905171765.1. Classification (NCBI taxonomy): domain Eukaryota; kingdom Metazoa; phylum Chordata; class Amphibia; order Anura; family Bufonidae; genus Bufo; species Bufo bufo. The sequence continues at coordinate 300,504,271 of NC_053389.1, read as the reverse complement.
AAGCTTTTTAAGTGGCTGTCTGAATTGGGCAATCACAGTTTTATAAGGACCCTTGTTGGATAAAATGATCACTGCTGAAATCTTTAGCAATCTTCTGCATTCTGTATGGAAATTCAACACCTAAGGGGAGATTTATCAAGACCGATGCTTTATGTGCTGCAGGCGTGGACTGGAAAAAAAAACTAAAAGTGGCCCCTGTGTTGTAGATGGGTCCAACTTGACAAAAGGTGGGGCAAAACAAGTAGATGGGGCTAACACAAGTTGTCAGGGTCAGTAATACCATAGTGCAGCACAGATTACCATCCCAAAGAACCAAATACCACAGTGCAGCACAAAATATCTCCCCAGAAGCTGTCCCTCCGTGGTGGCCATCAACAGCTGCCACGTTCTATTCTTCTCCTCCAATTGTCTCTAATATGGATTTGGAGCAGGGGGCTTATGAGTTGAGATGTGGGCCACAACACCAAACCAGCACAACCTAGTAATCACCCCTATGAGTCAAAATTTGCCTTTCAAACCTTGGTATTTCAAGCCTTGGTATTTCTCAAGGGAATATAGACAAGCAGGATATCCATCCATAGATAGCTTTTTCAGGCTACTTGCCCCTCAGTACAGAGTAGTATTCTGGCAGGCTGGGTGCAATGCTTTCAATGCAGCTTAGGCAAGGTGCTAAATCTCCTTAAAGGGACCAGCTTCGTGTGGAGACTTATGGCCAAATCCCAAGGCTTGTTTCAAAGGGAGCCACTTCCAAGAAGTGGTGGTAGAGAAATGTTTCTCTTCCTTGGGAGATACTTCTTTGCATATTGGTTTCCCATGGAGCATTGCCAATAAGTCTCCATACAGGACTGGTACCTTTAAAGGGGTTGTCTGACTTCAGCAAGTGGCACTTATCATGTACATACAGTTAATAGAAGCCACTTACTAATGTATTGTGATTGTCCATATTGCTTCCTTCGCTGACTTGATTTATTTTTTCATCTCATTATACACTTCTCGTTTCCGTGGTTATGACCACCCTGCAATCCATCATTGGTGGTTGTGCTTGCACATTATAGGAAAAAGTGTTAGCCTCTCTGGTGGCTGGGACTGTGGGAGCTCACATAGGCTACTGCTTTTTCCTATAGTGCGCAAGCACAACCACCACTGAAGGATTGCAGGGTGGTCGGAATCATGGAAACAAGTAGTGTATAATGTGATGACAAAATGAATCCAGCCATCAAAGAAAGCAATATGGACAATAGCAATACATTAGTAAGTGCTTTGTATTCACTTTCTCTACATAATAAATGCAATTTGCTAAAGTGAGACAACCCCTTTAAGGAGATTCAACATTGTGCCTAAGTGACAGTTTCATTAAAAATTGTTGGCTCTCTGTGTAATGCATGGAAATGTTTGGTCCTCCAGCAACTCTTTGGTCTGGCTTATAGATGAATGTGCTGAATAGAGAACTAAACCAGACATCTCATTTAAAGTAGCTGGCCACTCTACATACACTTTACATATACATGATGTGACTAATAAATAAGTGATGTTCATAAGTGAAGTTCTTCTGCCCGATCTCTTACTGTACATATGCTTTGAGATGAGGTGCATATAAATCTTTGTGTGCATAACAAGACTGTTGCCTGCATATGCCAAGTATACTTAAAGGGGTTGTCTCTTCATGGACAACGGGGGCATATCGCTAGGATATGCCCCCATTGTCTTAAAGGATGCAGGTCCCACCGCTGGGACCCACACCTATATCGAGAACGGAGCCCCGCAAGTGAAGGAAGGCACACAGCGCATGAGCAGCCGCCCTCCATACATTTTCTATGGGGCCGCCACAAATAGTCGAGCGCTGGCTCAGTGATCTCCGTTGGCCCCATGGAAATGAGTGGGAGCATTGACCGCACATGCGCAGTACACTCTCATTCACTTCAATGGGGAGCCGGCTTGGTGGTGCCCTGACCGGAGTCCTCCAGCCACCACCTTGCGGGGCTCTGTTCTCAATATAGGTGCGGGTCCCAGCGGTGGGACCCGCATCTATAAGACAATGGGGGCATATCCTAGCTACATGCCTCCATTGTCCATGATGAGACAACCCCTTTAAGTGGACAACCCCTTTAAACTATTCTTGGTTAAGGGAATTAGATATTAACTAAAAGAGGGTTGTCTAGTATAGAAAATGAATGTTCACATACGCTGTTTGGGAATTCTGTGTTAATATAGGGTGGTCCTCTGTCCTGGACTCTTATGTCATGGATATAATGGAGAGGGACTACTAGCAGTGCCACTTGCTATGGAGAGCCTGTCCTGCATTACCTAGACAACGCTTTGATTTTAATGTGCACGGTGTAATGCTTCATTTCCCCTGTGGAGACGCTGCAGGGAAATTGAACAAGTGACGCAAGGTTTGCCCATAGATTACAGTTGATTGTGGGTACTTTGTGATCAATTTATTGCCATGGGACCCTTACACTCAGAAAGTAACCAGTAGCCTATATTATAATTTTTGGTTGTCAGAAACAGGTCCAGTCTTGTCAATGCATTGTGTCTGGTATTGCAGGTCAGTCTCATATAGAGATGCATTGTCAAACAAGACATTTGAAAAAGTGTGACAGTATTTCTGGCAAAAAAATCTTTCTTTTTTTCTAATCTCCTAATGGTGTCACGTGATATTTCCATTGCCAAAAGGGACCTGATATTTCAAAGTACATCCATGCTGCCCCCTATTCATCTTTCTTAGAAGTATGCATCCTAAGAGCGGGATCAGATTTTCTGTTTCACCAGTCAAAGTAATATTACACGGAAAGACTGATAAAATAGCCTTATGGTCATTTGGTGAGTTGATTTGTTTTCTATAAAATGCACAGTTTTCATTATCCTAATTTGCCAGGGCTGCTAACTGCCATTTGGAAACCTCTTCTAATGTGGTTTGTAAAAGCTAGCAAATTATGTTGGCAAATATGATCCCAGTTGTCAGAATAAGTTTAGCCCTTACTATTGTCTCATCTGCATTCCCATTTACATATAGCCTAGTTCCAAGTCCAAAGTAATTCCATGGAGTAGAGCGATACAAATTGCAACTGGCTGTGCGTGTCCCTGGCACCTGTTTGGTCATTTCAAGGCCAAGTGGTTTTTGTGTTAAACTACTGTGTTGATTTCCTAATATACTGAGCAAATCCATGACTACATTTACCTAGAGGTTCAGAACTTGTGTTATATCCAACGTTTTCCATACTTCCCTGAACATCTACGTAAATAATGTGATTATAATGAGATGCAGGCACGCTGGTGGGAATGTCTACTCTTGACCAATATGCTAATCTAAAAAAAAGGTTTTGTGTGTTGCTGCACAAAAAGAATGGGCAAATAGAATAGAAAGTTGAAGACTGTATTTGTTCTGGTAAAACCTGTGTTGTCCCATTAGGATCAACCAATGTGCAGATGTCCTATTAGGGCATATAGATGGCACAGAAGTCTCAAGACCCCTGCTATCAAACAGCAGCTCCTGCTCTGGCTGACTTCTTCAGCCTTCCAGTTATTGCATGAACATTTACCTGAATGGCCGCCATGTACAGTAAAGGTAAGTAAATCCTTTGGAATTACCTGTATTTCTGCATTGATTACTAAGAAGTTGTGGTCGGATGTGAGTGATTTGGCTCTGTTTCCTTCGAGCATGGTGCAGAAAAAGCCAGAAGGAAACTGAAGCTAGAACTGATCCCATAGTTTTCTATAGACAAACACAATCTAACTAAACTAATATACAAATAGTTGTACCAGTCATGTCTGTTATGGAGCACACTGAGTTAGGGACTGCATGCAGTACTTTTAGTCCGGCTGCCTCTCGGCATGCGCTGCCACGCTGCCGCCGGAACTCTGCCCCCGCCCCCATTATAGTCAATAGGGACGGAGCGGCAGTCCAGGGGCACACGTGAACTAGCAGCAGGATGGATCCAACAGGCTGTTCACCCGCTGGAACAGCCTGCCGAAGTCCCCTGCCGCTAGTGTGAAACTAGCCTAAACATCCACAGTGCAGGGAAAAAGATAAGCGAACCTTTGACATGATTCATCTCTAGATTGCTTTTTAGTAGCACCAAAAGTTTCCTGTAGCTGCAAATAAGATTTAGACAATAGCAGAAACAAAGGAAAAGGAGCTCATGATACCAAAAAAGTACATTTTATTGAAACATGATTAAAAGATGAAATGGATAGAAGCAATATATGAATATGATGCCATAAACATGATATAGGAGCGGAGGACAGAAAAAGAAAAACGCCACCCTGGGAGAAAAAGCACACGGATCAGAAAAGCATGGTACAGTGTATATCTAAAACATGGGAATCAATGCTGAATAAATAATCTAACCCATGTACAAAATACTGGAACAATGAGGTACCAGGTGAGACACCCGTCAACGCATGTCACCTCTATGAGTAGTAATTGGTATGCAGACGAAAAGTAAAAGGTGGAAATACTGTATACTGCAGACCAATAAAAAGCAGAAAATGAATAAACAGAGGAGGGCAGCAGGAGACAGAGGCTCACCAAAACAAGAACCGTGTGCAAGAAAGACCCAGGGTGGCGCTACCCCAACGCGCGTTTCGGCGTACCTTCCCTGACGAAGATACGCCGAAACGCGCGTTGGGGTAGCGCCACCCTGGGTCTTTCTTGTACACGGTTCTTGTTTTGGTGAGCCCCTGTCTCCTGCTGCCCTCCTCTGTTTATTCATTTTCTGCTTTTTATTGGTCTGCAGTATATTTCCACCTTTTACTTTTTTTTCCACCGATTGCGCCGCTCCCCATCATTGTACCCCTCAGAGGACGCTTTCATAGCTGATCTCGGCATCTGATAGTAATAACAGAGTGTAACATTAAATACAAAAAAATCCTAATTACCTCATCCATTTGCTCGCAATGGCCCGGCCGCCACCTTCTTGATTGAAGATCTGGAACAAAATGTTGCGCCTCCCGTGATACGTCATCGCTCACGGGATTTTGTGCGAGATCTTCAAACAAGATGGTCGTGGCCGGCCCATTGCGAGCAAGTGGATGAGGTATTTATGATTATTTTGTTTTTTACACTATTTCAGGTAAAATCGATTCACCACCACAAAGCACGAGGAAATTCGACTTTGCCACTAATCACATTTATCCTGAAATTCAGATTGAAGTCTACTTCGTGGATGTCGATTCGCTGAACATCAGTTCACACAACAGATTTTTTCATTAGAAAATTTTCTGCGGCAGAAATCTGTGGCTGACCCTCTGTTTTCTGCTGCAGATTTGCAGTTGTACATGCCATGAATTTGCATGTGGATTTAGCTCTTTTCAATGGGGCTAATTAGTGTTTGACATCCTTCCGCGGGTCTGTGCAACATCCTTGTTAAAAACTACAACAATAACTGACATATTGTTTTTTTCTGCAAAGCAAATGTAAAGAATGGATGGGTTCCATGTAGATTTCAGCACAGAAAATGCACAAAAATCCTTGTGGAAAATCCGTTATGGGAACATCCATATCAACAGAATAGAGAGCCCTATTACATAAAGGCCCCTTTCAGACGAGCGAGTTCCATGCATCGGACTTGCAGTGTGAGTATGCGGTAGCTCTCGTCCTGACCTCTCAGCACTGACGGGGTCGCATAGCATTATATTGATTTATGATGCTATGTAACCCTTACAGTTCTGGAATGTATTGGATGACACAAACAGCATTATGTAAGGGTTACATAGCATCATAGATCAATATAATGCTATTCGACCCCGTAAATGCTGGGAGGTCAAGACGGCGTCACGGTAGGTGAGGGAAGGGAAGCAAACCAAATACAACAAAAGCAACAACACACCAGGCTAGGCCCCAAAGCTAGGGAACAGGGAAAGGTCACCACCTGGCAATCCCTCAGTCTTTCCCTGACTGCTGACAACATGAGCAAATTCTAAAGGTGGAAGTGCTCATGTGCTGAAACCTAAGCCTAGCTGAAACTGTAACAAACCCTCAGCTAGGGAGCAGGGGATCAGACAACCAGTTCCTAGCGCTTGGTGCAGGAACCAGTGTCTTCCTGTGGCCTAGCCAGAACAAACAACAAAAAGGAAGAAATAGGACTTAGCTTAAGACGGACGGGGAGCAGGAGATCCACCAAACACCAGCTGAGAACTCCAGAAGCAAATATAAACCGCAAGGGATATAGTGAGAGGCGGGTATAAATAGCACCACTAAATAGCTAATCAGCAGAACCTGTGGGGAGGTGGAATCCTGCCCAAAACCACAACAAAAATAAACTGAAAAATCTGTCAGATAGACTCACGTGTAGCAAGTCTGTCAGATCTTCTCAGGCCTATCACAGGGCAGGGCGTGACAGACGGGAGCTGCTGCATACTCATGCTGCGAGTCTGATGCTTGGAACCTGCTCATCTGAAAGGGGCCAAATGCTATGTACACCTTTGGAGGCAATTTTTTTATGATTGCATTTTACTCATTTTTGTCTAAAAAAACATTTTTTCAATTGGTCTTTATTTAAAATATTGAGCCGTTCTGTCACAAACAGTTAACTGCTTTACTAGCTGGGTGAGTGTACTTTTTACTTTCCCTTTGTTCCGGTCACCTAATAAACCTTACCTGTTAATTACTAAAAGGTCATAAACATTTAATTAAGCCACTTTCTTATCCATAAGGTAAAAACAGAGTTATAATGATTGTTTATAAGGTCAGAGATAAGGAGCCTGTCAGCTGAGATGCCTGATGGAACAGAGTGAAAATTTTGATTCTGCTACTAAATAAATCAAGACTGCCTATGGTGTGTTTAGTGACACTCTCCTTCACTTGTGGTTGCCCGTGGCAACGTGTGGTGTTCTGTGCATGTGGTGGCAGTGTCTCGGCCTTCTGGCTGATCCCCAGGACATGGTTGCCACGCATGCAGTTGCCGGCGGTAACGGGTGGAGTGTGTGCTTGTTTGTGCTTTTCCCCTTTTAGTAGCTTTTATCCCTTGCCTGGTATTGGAAGGGTTAATTCCCTTCCTAGTGTGTGAACACTGGGTGTGTCTGTGTGTGGGTGTGGCTACTTGGGGATATTTAGCTCCTGCTGGATGCCAGTAGCTGAGGGGTACTCCAGCCATGGTGTTTGCTGGAGTCATCCTCCTGGTATTATTCCACCTGTCCAGTGAGGGCCACCCTTGTGGTCATAAGTAATGTCTAGGCATAGATGTTCTGATGTTATGCTATGTCTTGTGGTGTCTTTATGTTTATTGCAGCTTATGGTCCTGGGTTCCTGTGTGATGTGTGGTGTGTCCTGCGTCCGTTTATGTTGTTGTGGACTGCAGCACTTAGTTAATGCCACAGCATATAGCGAGGGCGTTTTTGACTGCAGATACTGTTGGCAGCTCATGTGTTAAATCTCTCATGTCTTCTGCCAGCATTGTGGTTTCTCCTGAAGAGGGGGGGCGTTTCCTTTAGCACTGTGCCTGCCTGTTTGAGTATTTGGTTCACTCCCTTATTCCCCCCTCCTTTTTCTCAGGTTCAGGTCAGATGGTCTCTCCTGTCCCTCCCCCTAGAGTTAATAAATAGGAGGGCTTATCACATCTCTGTCTCTTTTCACCGGCACCTTCAACAGGAATTTTCCCACCCTCCCGCCCCTTTTATTGTTTTCTCTATGATGGTTTTTCTTACATTTCTTTCTGTTACAATTGTCATGGTTTAAGTCACAGCTGGAGGTCGGTGGAAATAAATTACTAAGACCGGAGGAGAAGGCGGACTTGCCCACTGTGGTTTTCGTGGGGCATATCGCTTCTCATACTCCTGGAAGTGGTTTCTGGTGATAAGAGTTTGGTGTTTTTGGTGAAGAAAATGGTTAAAAAAGATAAATAAAGCTGTGACCGATCCTCACTCCACAAAACATGTGCCTCTGTCGTTATTTGGTTTAGGCGGGGAAGACATGTTAAGCGGTTGGGTTTTAGTTATCTGCAGTCTATGCATGGGTTCCAGGCTGTGTGTCTGTGGCAGGTAGATGTGGTACTAGTTTGACTACCTGCCATTGCCATATGCTGTTTATGTTTCCCCTTTCCTGTGCAGCTTGGCCAGTGAGACTCCTGTTCGTCCGTGCCTAGGAGGAACAGGTCGTCTTACCCTGCTCCTCAGGGTCAGAATTAGGGACGCGTTAGAACGTAACCTGCTCCCTGATTCTGTCGTCCTGGCCTAGCAGCTTCCTCTTTATATCGACACCGCACGGCTGAGGGGTTCCCCCACCCTCAGCCGTGAAAGACCAATTTAAAGAGGACCTTTCACCACTCCTGACATGCCTGTTTTAATAACTACTGTACATGCATTCCCCATGTAATAACAATTCTGGAGCATCTATTCTTATCGCTCTGTGTTGTTCTTCATTATTTCTACTAGAAGTTAAGAATGAATTTCTAGCAGTCTGTAGTAAGGCTACAGAGGGGTGTTACTAGTTGGGGGGGGGGGGGGGGGGTGCCTGCACAGTCTCACTCTATCCAGTCAGTGCTGCCATTGCCAGACTGTGCAGGGACACAGCCCCGATTGGTTACCACCCCTCTGTACCTCTACTGCAGACTGCTAGCAATTCATTGACAACTTCTAGTAGAAATAATAAAGGAATGGCACACCATAAAGCCATAAGAATAGATGTTCCAGAATTGTTATTACATGGGGAATTCATGTAGCTATTAAAACAGGCATGTCAGGAGTGGTGAAAGGTCCTATTTAAAAAATATATTTTTAGCTCACAACAAATACAGTGCAATAATAAAAAATATTGCCCCTAAAGGTGTACATAGGGGGTCATTTACTATACTGAAATACGCCTAAGGCTACTTTCACACTAGCGTTCGGAGCGGATCCGTCTGATGTTTCATCAGACGGATCCGCTCCGATAATGCAGACGTTCGCATCCATTCAGAACGGATCCGTCTGCATTAAAACTTAGAAAATTTTCTAAGTGTGAAAGTAGCCTGAGCGGATCCGTTCAGACTTTACATTGAAAGTCAATGGGGAACGGATCCGCTTGAAGATTGAGCCACATTGTGTCATCTTCAAGCGGATCCGTCCCCATTGACTTACATTGTAAGTGTGGACGGATCCGCTCGCCTCCGCACGGCCAGGCGGACACCCGAACGCTGCAAGCAGCGTTCAGCTGTCCGCCTGGCCGTGTGGAGGCGAGCGGAGCGGAGGCTGAACGCCGCCAGACTGATGCAGTCTGAGCGGATCCGCATCCATTCAGACTGCATCAGGGCTGGACGGAAGCGTTCTGCTCCGCTCGTGAGCCCCTTCAAACGGAGCTCACGAGCGGACAGCAGAACGCTAGTGTGAAAGTAGCCTTAATTAGGCGTATTTCAAGCACAGATGCGACTCCTCCCCGCTCACGCCAGGTCTAAAATTGTGGGCGTGGCAGGGAAGGGGACGGGCTGGCAGGCACCAGTCCTTGTTTATTTTTGCATTGCAGGTATGGTAGAGTACTTTTTTTTTTGCATTGTATATTTAGAGGAGTGGCTTCCCTTATGTAATCCGTGCACTCCCGCCCATCAGCCTGGTGCTTTTAATCAGAGTGGCCCATAGCTGGATTCTGCATTGCCATGAAATTTGTAGGTCAAAAGCCCAGGAAAGGCAAGACTGTTAGTGTAGGTCCTGTCTGTTAGAAGCCACCTTGTCAAAATAAAAAAACATGTAGATGGTATCGACATCCGACCCACAGAGGTGCCACAGTGTGGTCACAGGTATTCTTTGCAGGATGTAGGATAGAAGTACATACAATTAAATAAAACCACAAATGTGCTACATCCACAGCAAACACAGAATACAAAAAAGTATACAGGCCCAAAATACTGTAGGCACCTCCACAGAGCACCTCAATTCTTGATCAAAAATATGCGTGAAGAGATTCTAATTTTAATATAGTAGGTATAGCAGTAATGCAGTTTACATTTATTCTTGTTTTCAAAGATTGCATTCTGTGGATTTTGAGACAGGCAAATATGCTGATTGAACTAGCGCTCAAAAATTGTATAGACTGATTGCATAGAGAAAGTACTATTCTAGTTGTGATGCATTTTACAAACATTTTAAGAAATATAACATGGCAAATACACGTCAATTTTAAATCAATAAACCACATCCTCCTCATGTGAGCACTTACACCATTACCAGAACTATCCTAATATCATTGACCTTGTTATCTAGCACATTGCATTCAACACACAAGAAAGAGTCCATCATAGACAAAGTTCATACAGTGAAGTTTTCTTAAGCTTTAGATGTATTTTAATACAAACTGGATTAAAGGAGAAGTAATGTAATGTGCCGGAAGCATGGTGGACGTAGTTGGAGAGAATGGGAGTGGTGGGGGTGGCAACAAGGGTGATTGTAATCCTCAAGGTGTCTAAACCCTCTCCATCTAGAATTCCCCGGGCTGCAAATACAACCCTCTCTTCTCCTTGGAGCACACCCTCGTGTTGGGTCACCTGTCTGGTGGTAATTGGGGTGTCCTTGGTCTTGTGGGATTCAGAGGTGTAAGACAGGTCTCCCTCTTGGTGAAGGCAATTCAATGGTGACAGCAGACCAGGTGTGCAGCCCTCATACAACTCTGTAGACAGAAATATAAAAAAAAGTTATGGCTACCAGAAAATAGTGATGCAAAGAAAATTTAGATTTTTTTAAAAGGTTTTTATAAGTAGTAAAACAAAATAAAAACTATACAAATTTGGTATCACCGTAATTGTATTGACCTGCAGAATAATGATGCCATGTTATTTTTAGTGCACAGTGAACACCATAATACCGTATCAAAACTCCCCACTTCGTCGGACCTGTAAAGGAAAAATTACTTAGCTGCTTCCCAGCACTGGCTCCCCTCTCCTTCTCCTCCAGGCTCCACTGGGCTCCCTTGATGTCAACATCCAGTTTGACATTGTCACAGCCAATCACTGGCCTCGGCAATGACCAGCTTCCCTTACATCATAACAAATAATCACATGACGTATATGTACAGCTGGTTCTGGTCTCCACCGCAGCCAGTGATTGTTCACATCGAGGGAGCCCAGTGAAGCATCACAGGTCTGGAGGAGAAGGAGCAGGGAGCCAGCACCAGGAAGCAGGTAAATAATGTTTCCTTTTCAGGGTATGGCCAAGCGGAGAAGGGTTTTACCCCCCCCCCCCCCCCATTCTTGCACAACTCCTTTAAGGCTTTTATGTATAAATACAGGGCCCCATTACAGCATAATTTATGGTTGCTTATGCAGAACAAGCCATTGTTTCTCATGACATTAATGTGTCTGTATATAAACGGGCAGGAATTTTCGGACACTTGGGGGGAGATTTATCAAGACCGGCATTTTTTGCACCAGCCTTGATATCCACTGCATTCTCCGCCAGTCCATGCGCCTAAACAGAAATCTACGAGAGCTCAAAGCTGCCATAGATTTTTGGCTTCATGAAAGATAAATGAAGATAAATTTGTCTTGGGTTTTGACTTTTGACCATGCCCTTTTCTGCCAAGCCCCATTTTGGAAAACTGCAGAGGGTGGAGTAAAAAGAGACACTTGCGACTTAAAAAAAAAAAGAAAAGTTGCATTTAAAAAATCACAAACACACAACTTGTGACTTTTTAAAGCCACTTTATCATTATGCTCCATGACAGCACCTGTGAGAGATCCTCCCCCTTCCGGACAGAAAACAGAAACTTCCCAAATCTTTAAATAGGGTCCTCCATACTCCATTCCTCAGTTTCTTCCTGTTTCTTGTCCATAGGACAGGGGGATGGATCTTTCCCAGATCGGTTAGGGACTGCAGGGCCTCTACGGTCTACATTACATACCTATTGGAGGTCCCTGATGGCGTAAGTCTCCACTAGGAGCCGCTGTCAAGTCCAGTAATCTAAAGTCTCTTTTTCTGCCATGGGGGGATTCCTGGCGGCACCTCGTTCCTTCATACCTGCGGCCGGGAGAAGTACCAGTAAGGGGAGGAAGGCGTCCTCTCCCTGGTTCACCAATACGGCGTGCTCCCATAGGCATCTAGCAGGCGCGCCGGAAGTGACGCGTGAGTTCCACCCTGAACGGGGAAGGGGAGGGGCTGAGAAACATGGCAGGCGGTGCGCGACCCGTGAAAATTAGGCGTCGGCCAGCCAGCTTGGAAGGCAAAGAAAATACAGCTAGCTAGTTCAGGAAAACAGCCAGACTTTCCTTCCGGATTCCCCTCTGTGTTGGCAATCGACATGCAGGAAGAAGGGGATGCACAACAGCGCACTGAGAAATAGGAGCAGCATGCCAAGGCTGTCATGGTACTCCTGGGAGGTAAGAGGGCTTGTACCCCACAATCTCCCTTAGGGGAGATTATTTTAAATATTTTCCGGTAACTTATTGCGGGCTATGTGTTAATACAGATTAAAGAGGCCCCCAGGAAGGCTACCCACAAGTCAAAAGGCAGAGAATGTGGGATATGCAAAAGGAAGTTGAGTCCATCTTACCCAAAAGCCTGTTGTCAACCCTGCCTGGATAAATTTGTAGCGGAAAAATCCCCATCGTTGTTCCAGAATCTGGTCAGGAAGTCCGTTCCTCAATGGAACAATTTAAAAAATCGCTTCCTGGTTCTTCTGGGCAGAGGAAGACTCAAGGAGCAGAATTAGACTTCTCAGAGTCTGACTCAGAGAAAGAGGGAGTATTAGAAAGCTTGGATTCATCTTCTGAGGACCATACAGGAAGGTCCCTGTTTAAAGTGGAAGATACAGACCTTCTTTTAAAAGTAGTAAGGTCCACCATGGAGATAGAAGATGAAAAGGAGACAAAATCCGGAGTTAATGTTTGACAGTCTGGAGCCAATAAAAGCTAGCGTATTCCCTGTCCAGGATTGTATTAAAAAGTTGATAAAGAGGGAATGGAACAAACCGGATAAAAAGTTTTTTATTCCCAGATCAGTTAAAAAAAAATACCACTTTAAAGATCAGGATGTCGCAGTCTGGCAGGAGGTTCCTAGAGTAGATGCTCCCGTAGCAAAAGTTAATAGGAAATGAGCACTTCAATTTGAAGATCTGGGCTCCCTTAAAGGGACACTGACAGGGCCAATAAGCATATTGAGGTATATATATGGCAGTACAGGTCTTATAATGGGTATTACAATCATCTAAGTATCCCCCCTGTCCACATTATAAATACAGTAAACTTAAGTTTTATAACCTGCTCCAACGGTCTTCAATCTGCCCAAGGGGCGGCGTTTCACCTCTCTTGCGCCCAGCCAGCCTCCCCCAACTGCCGCTTTGAAGCGCCGCCCAGCTCATGAATATTCAGTTTGCTGGGCGGCTTCTGCGGTCCCCGCTCTGAAGCGCTGCGCTTAACAGTGCCCGGCGCATGCGCCGGATCTTGTGAAGTCCGGTACAGTAAGCGCCGCCCAGCTCATCAATATTCACTTCGCTGGGCGGCGCTTACTGTCCCCGACTTCAGAAGATCCGGCGCATGCGCAGGGCACTGTTAAGCGCAGCGCTTCAGAGCGGGGACCGCAGAAGCCGCCCAGCAAACTGAATATTCATGAGCTGGGCGGCGCTTCAAAGCGGCAGTTGGGGGAGGCTGGCTGGGCGCCAGAGAGGTGAAACGCCGCCCCTTGGGCAGATTGAAGACCGTTGGAGCAGGTTATAAAACTTAAGTTTACTGTATGTATAAGGTGGACAGGGGGGATACTTAGATGATTGTAATACCCATTATAAGACCTGTACTGCCATATATATACCTCAATATGCTTATTGGCCCTGTCAGTGTCCCTTTAAGGATCCAATGGATAAAAGGGCAGACACTTATCTTAGAAAAAATTGGGAAGCATCTACATCTACACCTTCAAGCCAAATATTGCTACAACATCCGTTGCTAGATCACTTAAAATTTGGTTAGGGGAGTTAGAGTCGCACATTGCTAACAGAACCCCGAGGGAACAGCTACTGGATAGCAATTCCGACAATAATAAAAGTGGTAGATTTTATTTCGGACGCATCGGCTGATGCTCTAAGGTTATCTGCCAGAGTGGCCGCATTATCAAACTCGGCCAGAAGATCTCTTTGGTTAAAGGGTTGGAAGCAGGGTGGATTTGATTTAAATCAAAATGATTTAAATCACGATTTAAATCACTAGTCAGTAAGGCTTGATTTAAATCATAGTTTTCTACATAAAGACTAATTCTTGCTGGTATAACTTATAATATGCAAGTAGATGAAGATTTAAACAACTTTTCATATTAGTTTGATTAGGTTGATTCTGCATTCATAGGTTTGTAGAAGTTAGGATTAAGGTATTTTTCTCAACTCTGTTCATGTTATAACATTTTTGCTGTGAAGAAGAGGCATGTGATCTCTGCTGAGTCAAATTCAGTTTTGAGAACTGCAAAAGTAAACCAAGCATCTGTGATAATATCTTGTAGGCAGAGAAACTGCCCAATAATCTTACAAAAACCTCTGGAAGAGCAGGACATTGTGAATGGATTAATGGAATTTATTTACCAAAAAAATTACACATATAGAAACATAGAATGTGTCGGCAGATAAGAACCATTCAGCCCATCTAGTCTGCCCAATATACTGAATACTATGGCCCTATCTTATATGAAGGATGGCCTTATGCCTATCCCATTCATGCTTAAACTCCTTCACTGTATTTGCAGCTATCACTTCTGCAGGAAGGCTATTCCATGCATCCACTACTCTCTCAGTAAAGTAATACTTCCTGATATTACTTTTAAACCTTTGCCCCTCTAATTTAAAACTATGTCCTCTTGTAGCAGTTTGTCTTCTTGTAAATCTTCTCTCCTCTTTTACCTTGTTGATTCCCTTTATGTATTTAGCAGTTTCTATCATATCCCCTCTGTCTCGTCTTTCTTCCAAGCTATACATATTAAGGTCCTTTAACCTTTCCTGGTAAGTTTTATCCTGCAATCCATGTACCAGTTTAGTAGCTCTTCTCTGAACTCTCTCCAAAGTATCAATATCCTTCTGGAGATATGGTCTCCAGTACTGAGCACAATACTCCAAATGAGGTCTCACTAGTGCTCTGTAGAGCGGCATGAGCACCTCCCTCTTTCTACTGGTAATGCCTCTCCCTATACACCCAAGCATTCTGCTAGCATTTCCTGCTGCTCTATGACATTGTCTGTCTAACTTTAAGTCTTCTGAAATAATGACCCCTAAATTCCTTTCCTCAGATACTGAGGTTATGACTGTATCACTGATTGTATATTCTGCTCTTGGGTTTTTACGCCCCAGGTGCATTATCTTGCACTTATCAACATTAAATTTTAGTTGCCAGATTTTTGACCATTCCTCTAGTTTTCCTAAATCCTTTTCCATTTGGTGTACCCCTCCAGGAACATCAACCCTGTTACAAATCTTTGTGTCATCAGAAAAAAGACACACTTTACCATCGAGGCCTTCTGCAATATATATTAAAGGGCTTCTGTCACCCCATTAAACCGTTTTTTTTTCTTTCTTTACTAATAATCCCTACACTGCGATCTCATCATACATAAGCTAATTAATGATTTTCGTTCAGTAGAATTTGTTAAAAATCGATTTTTATAATATGGAAATTACCTTGCTACCAGCAAGTAGGGCGGCTACTTGCTGGTAGCAGCCGCATCCTCCGATGGTAATGACAGCCCCTCTGCTTGTTGATTGACAGGGCCAGGGAACGGAATCGTTCTGTGCTGGCCCTGCCTGTTTTGATTCAATATCTGGTGCCTGCGCCGCGGCCGTACCTCTCTTCAATCTGCGCAGGCGCACTGAGAGGCGGCCACTCACTCGGCCGCTCGCTCCTCAATGCGCCTGCGCCGATGACGTCACATCTACACCCGGCGCAGGCGCATTGAGGAGCCTCTCAGTGCGCCTGCGCAGATTGAAGAGAGGTACGGCCGCGGCGCAGGCGCCAGATATTTACATTTTATAAAAATCGATTTTTAACAAATTCTACTGAACGAAAATCATTAATTAGCTTATGTATGATGAGATCGCAGTGTAGGGATTATTAGTAAAGAAAAAAAAAAAAACGGTTTAATGGGGTGACAGAAGCCCTTTAAACAATATGGGTCCCAGAACAGATCCCTGAGGTACCCCACTGGTAACAAGACCATGGTCTGAATATACTCCATTGACTACAACCCTCTGTTGTCTGTCCCTCAGCCACTGCCTAATCCATTCAACAATATGGGAGTCTACGTACAGCCTTATTCTACATAATTAAAAAACTAATCTTTATTTCATGATGGAATAACCCTTGGATGGTAATATATTTTCCTCAAAAAGCATTTTATATAAAAAAAAAATTCAAATCAAAAAAATCGGATTTTTTGATTTTTTTTTAAAAATCATTGCTTTTTATCCACCCTGGTTGGAAGGGAGGGATAGAAAAAAGGGTTTTCCGGTGGCTGGTTTTCCTAAACAGAGAAGACCATTTTGTTTAAGAAACAAAAAGAATGAGGTTAGATTCCAAAAGAAAGGCAATGAATGTAGGAGGGATAAAGCAAAAGGCCTTTTATTCAAATCCAAGTCCCAGTCCTCAAATATTTCCCAACAATGACACCAGGACTCAGGTGGGATGTTGACTGTCTTTTTATTTTCATGCATGGGTAAAAGATATTATAAAAGAAGGTGACCGTCTAGAATTCAAAAGACATTAGTAGGGGAAATAAGAAACCTTCTGGACAAATCAGTTCTAGTCCCAGTTCCTTCAGAAGAAATAGGAGAGGGGTTTTGTTCAACGCTCTTTCTAGTCCCCAAACCAAATGGGTCCTATTGGACTGTAATAAACCTAAAGGACCTGAATCTGTATCTAACATACCAGAAATTTCGCATGGAATCGATATCGTCAATGATTCTTTATCTGTTTCCCGACTGTGTCATGGCTTCAATAGATATCAAGGACACCTATTACCATGTACCCATACACCCCTCATCTCAAAAATATCTCGGGGTGGCAGTACAGGTGAAGGAGTCAGTTCGCCACCTACAGTTCAGAGCCCTCCACTATGGTATATCGCAGGCTCCCAAAACTTTTACGAAACTGATGGCGGAGGTGAGGACATTATAACTATACCGCATCTAGACAACCTGCTAGTGGTGGGACAGTCTCCAGATTCCCTTTCAGCTCAAGTTCAGGAAGTGTTAAAGATATTAATAAACTTGGGCTGGATTGTAAACTGGGAAAAATCGTGGCTGATGCCAAATTACCAATGCACCTTCCTGGGAATTCAACTTGATTCCTTATCCCAAAAGTTTCCCAATTACAGTGGTCAGTGTTTCAAAGACAGCAGTCCCAAAATTACAGAGAGCTAAGGGTGATATACTGTGCTCTGGAGGAATGGTTTCCCTCCCTAAAACACAGGCATGTTGGGATTCTGTCAGACAGTGCGACAGCGGTAGCCTACATCAACAGGCAGGGGGGACAAGGTCTCCTCAATTACTAAAATTGCAATCCAAGATCTTCCAGAGTCTAGATGGGGAAGTCTGTTCACTTTTAGCAGTACATTTAAAAGGTTCGGAGAACTCTCAGGCAGACATCCTGAGCAGGCACAAGATCGGTCAGGGCGAATGGTGCCTATGCCAAGAGGTGTTCGAACAGATAGTAGTTCTCTGGGTGTCCCCATCGATAGACCAGTTTGCTTCCCAGAAAAACAAGAAATGTAAAAAGTTTTTTTTCTCTCAACCCAGGGGATCAGGCCCAGGGGATCGATGCTCTATCACAACCTTGGGGCAAGGATCTGGTTTACGCATTTCCGCCTCTCAAGCTTTTGCCCAGAGTAATCCAGAAAATAAGGAGGGAAGAGGCAACGGTAATCTTAATAGCCCCCTATTGACCGAAAAGAGTATGGTTTACTTGGTTAAGGAAGCTGTCTCTTTCAGACCCCTGGATACTTCCAGAGAGGGAGGATTTGTTATTTCAGGGACCCTGTAACGAAATCCAAGGTAAATAGACAGATAGATAGATAGATAGATAGATAGATAGATAGATAGATAGATAGATAGATAGATACAGTCAGGTCCATAAATATTGGGACATCAACACAATTCTAACATTTTTGGCTCTAGACACCACCACAATGTATTTGAAATGAAACAAACAAGATGTGCTTTAACTGCAGACTGTCAGCTTTAATTTGAGGGTATTTACATCCATATCAACAGTTTGCATATGTGCAAATCAACAGTTTGCATATGTGCCTCCCACTTGTTAAGGGACCAAAAGTAATGGGACACAATAATAATCATAAATCAAACTTTCAATTTTTAATACTTGGTTGCAAAGCCTTTGCAGTCAATTACAACCTGAAGTCTGGAACTCATAGACATCACCAGACGCTGGGTTTCATCCCTGGTGATGCTTTGCCAGGCCAAGACTGCAACTGTCTTCATTTCCTGCTTGTTCTTGGGGCATTTTCCCTTCAGTTTTGTATTCAGCAAGTGAAATGCATGCTAAATTGGATTCAGGTCAGGTGATTGACTTGGCCATTGCTTAACATTCCACTTCTTTCCTTTAAAAAAATTCTTTGGTTGCTTTTGCAGTATGCTTTGGGTCATTGTTCATCTGCACTGTGAAGCGCCGTCCAATGAGTTCTGAAGCATTTGGCTGAATATGAGCAGATAATAATGCCCGAAACACTTCAGAATTCATCCTGCTGCTTTTGTCAGCAGTCGCATCATCAATAAATACAAGAGAACCAGTTCCATTGGCAGCTATACATGCCCACGCCATGACACTACCACCACCATGCTTCACTGATGAGGTGATATGCTTAGGATCATGAGCAGTTCTTTTTCTTCTCCATACTCTTCTCTTCCCATCACTCTGGTACAAGTTGATCTTGGTCTCATCTGTCCATAGGATGTTGTTCCAGAACTGTGAAGGCTTTTTTAGATGTCGTTTGGCAAACTCTAATCTGGCCTTCCTGTTTTTGAGCCTCACCAATGGTTTACATCTTGTGGTGAACCCTCTGTATTCACTCTGGTGAAGTCTTCTCTTGAATGTTGACTTTGACACACATACACCTACCTCCTGGAGAGTGTTCTTGATCTGGCCAACTGTTGTGAAGGGTGTTTTCTTCACCAGGGAAAGAATTCTTCGGTCATCCACTACAGTTGTTTTTTTCTATCTCTCTGATGGGTTTGTTTAGTTTTTTCAGCCTAATGATGGCTTGCTTCACTGATAGTGACAGCTCTTTGGATCTCATCTTGAGAGTTGACACCAACAGATTCCAAATGCAAATAGCACACTTGAAATGAACTCTGGACCTGTTACCTGCTCATTGTAATTGGGATAATGAGGGAATAACACACACCTGGTCATGGAACAGCTGTGAAGCCAATTGTCCCCTTTTGGTCCCTTAACAAGTGGGAGGCACATATGCAAACTGTTGTAATTCCTACATGGTTCACCTGATTTGGATGTAAATACCCTCAAATTAAAGCTGACAGTCTGAAGTTAAAGCACATCTTGTTCGTTTCATTTCAAATCCATTGCGGTGGTGTATAGAGGCAAAAATTTTAGAATTGTGTCAATGTCCCAATATTTATGGACCTGACTGTAGCTAGATAAATCTCATATTCTCCTAGACTTACAGCATCAATAGCTGATTATATAGCAGTGGCTAATTGATCTATTAAGCAAATGCACATGGTGCCTCTCGATACCAGCGCGTCTGAAGACTAGGTGAGAAACTCCACATTATCAGGGGAAGCCCCATTTAACACAGGCCTGCTAATTGAAAACCATTTGGACATCCTAATGAACACCTGGGCGGGGGTTACTTAACCGCCTCCGGACCGCCTAACGCAGGATCGCGTTCCGGAGGCGGCAGCTCCAGGCAGAGTCACGCATCTATGCGTCATCTCGCAAGACAAGAGATTTCCTGTGAACGCACGCACACAGGAGCGCGTTCACAGGATCGGAAGGTAAGCGAGTGGATCTCCAGCCTGCCAGCGGCGATCGTTCGCTGGCAGGCTGTAGATGCGATTTTGTTAACCCCTAACAGGTATATTAGATGCTGTTTTGATACCAGCGTCTAATATACCTGCTACCTGGTCCTCTGGTGGTCCCTTTTGCTTGGATCGACCACCAGAGGACACAGGCAGCTCAGTAATAAGTAGCACCAAACACCACTACACTACACTACACCCCCCCCTGTCACTTATTAACCCCTTATTAACCCCTGATCACCCCTGATCACCCCATATAGACTCCCTGATCACCCCCCTGTCATTGATCACCCCCCTGTCATTGATCACCCCCTTGTAAGGCTCCATTCAGACATCCATGTTTTTTACGGATCCACGGATACATGGATCGGATCCGCAAAACACATACAGACGTCTGAATGGAGCCTTACAGGGGGGTGATCAATGACAGGGGGGTGATCACCCCATATAGACTCCCTGATCACCCCCCTGTCATTGATCACCCCCCTGTCATTGATCACCCCCCTGTAAGGCTCCATTCAGACGTCCGTATGTTTTTTACGGATCCACGGATACATGGATCGGATCCGCAAAACACATACGGACGTCTGAATGGAGCCTTACAGGGGGGTGATCAATGACAGGGGGGTGATCACCCCATATAGACTCCCTGATCACCCCCCTGTCATTGATCACCCCCCTGTCATTGATCACCCCCCTGTAAGGCTCCATTCAGACGTCCGTATGTTTTTTACGGATCCACGGATACATGGATCGGATCCGCAAAACACATACGGACGTCTGAATGGAGCCTTACAGGGGGGTGATCAATGACAGGGGGGTGATCACCCCATATAGACTCCCTGATCACCCCCCTGTCATTGATCACCCCCCTGTCATTGATCACCCCCCTGTAAGGCTCCATTCAGATGTCCGTATGTTTTTTACGGATCCACGGATACATGGATCGGATCCGCAAAACACATACGGACGTCTGAATGGAGCCTTACAGGGGGGGTGATCAATGACAGGGGGGTGATCACCCCATATAGACTCCCTGATCACCCCCCTGTCATTGATCACCCCCCTGTCATTGATCACCCCCCTGTAAGGCTCCATTTAGACGTCCGCATGTTTTTTACGGATCCACGGATACATGGATCGGATCCACAAAACACATACGGACGTCTGAATGGAGCCTTACAGGGGGGTGATCAATGACAGGGGGGTGATCACCCCATAGAGACTCCCTGATCACCCCCCTGTCATTGATCACCCCCCTGTCATTGATCACCCCCCTGTAAGGCTCCATTTAGACGTCCGTATGTTTTTAACGGATCCACGGATACATGGATCGGATCCACAAAACACATACGGACGTTGAATGGAGCCTTACAGGGGGGTGATCAATGACAGGGGGGTGATCACCCCATATAGACTCCCTGATAACCCCCCTGTCATTGATCACCCCCCTGTCATTGATCACCCCCCTGTAAGGCTCCATTCAGACGTCCGTATGTTTTTTACGGATCCACGGATACATGGATCGGATCCGCAAAACACATACGAACGTCTGAATGAAGCCTTACAGGGGGGTGATCAATGACAGGGGGTGATCACCCCATATAGACTCCCTGATCACCCCCCTGTCATTGATCACCCCCCTGTCATTGATCACCCCCCTGTAAGGCTCCATTCAGACGTCCATATGTTTTTTACGGGTCCACGGATACATGGATCGGATCCGCAAAACACATACGGACGTCTGAATGGAGCCTTACAGGGGGGTGATCAATGACAGGGGGGTGATCACCCCATATAGACTCCCTGATCACCCCCCTGTCATTGATCACCCCCCTGTCATTGATCACCCCCCTGTAAGGCTCCATTCAGACGTCCGTATGTTTTTTACGGATCCACGGATACATGGATCGGATCCGCAAAACACATACGGACGTCTGAATGGAGCCTTACAGGGGGGTGATCAATGACAGGGGGGTGATCACCCCATATAGACTCCCTGATCACCCCCCTGTCATTGATCACCCCCCTGTAAGGCTCCATTCAGATGTCCGTATGTGTTTTGCAGATCCGTGGATCTGCAAAACACGGACACCGCGGATCCGCAAAACACATACGGACGTCTGAATGGAGCCTTACAGGGGGGTGATCAATGACAGGGGGGTGATAACCCCATATACACTCCCTGATCACCCCCCTGTCATTGATCACTCCCCTGTAAGGCTCCATTCAGACATTTTTTTGGCCCAAGTTAGCGGAAATTATTATTTTTTTCTTACAAAGTCTCATATTCCACTAACTTGTGTCAAAAAATAAAATCTCACATGAACTCACCATACCCCTCACGGAATCTAAATAAGTACATTTTTTTAGACATTTATATTCCAGACTTCTTCTCATGCTTTAGGGCCCCTAAAATGCCAGGGCAGTATAAATACCCCACATGTGACCCCATTTCGGAAAGAAGACACCCCAAGGTATTCCGTGAGGGGCATATTGAGTCCATGAAAGATTGAAATTTTTGTCCCAAGTTAGCGGAAAGGGAGACTTTGTGAGAAAAAAAAAAAAAAACAATTTCCGCTAACCTGTGACAAAAAATAAAAACTTCCATGAACTCACTATGCCCCTCACGAAATACCTTGGGGTGTCTTCTTTCCAAAATGGGGTCACTTGTGGGGTAGTTATACTGCCCTGGCCTTTTAGGGGCCCTAATGTGTGAGAAGTAGTTTGAAATCAAAATCTGTAAAAAATGCCCTGTGAAATCCGAAAGGTGCTCTTTGGAATGTGGGCCCCTTTGCCCACCTAGGCTACAAAAAAGTGTCACACATCTGGTATCGCCGTACTCAGAAGAAGTAGGGCAATGTGTTTTGGGGTGTCTTTTTACATATTCCCATGCTGGGTGAGAGAAATATCTCGGCAAAAGACAACTTTTCCCATTTTTTTATACAAAGTTGGCATTTGACCGAGATATTTCTCTCACCCAGCATGGGTATATATAAAATGACGCCCCAAAACACATTGCCCAACTTCTCCTGAGTACGGCAATACCACATGTGTGACACTTTTTTGCAGCCTAGGTGGGCAAAGGGGCCCACATTCCAAAGAGCACCTTTCGGATTTCACAGGGCATTTTTTACACATTTTGATTTCAAATTACTTCTCACGCATTCGGGCCCCTAAAATGCCAGGGCAGTATAACTACTGTTATACTAATGTTTGGTGCATTTTTTCTGTGATTTATATGATTAGATTTTCATCCGCACAATGCTCCGTTTTGTGTAGGATGCTTTTGTGGTGCATGTGGACCGCACCGACATCCTCCATTGTATGCATTTTTTGCTGGGGATAGTCGTTTGCTGCGGTCCACATGCGGTGGGGCTGCACCCCCAATGAAAAACACGCTACAGTGTTAGGGGTTGAGCAGCTCCCCCAGAATTGCCACTATATTTCTGTGTTTGTGTCTTGTTTTATATGTAGTGTATGTGCCTTTACCTGGCATTCAAACAATCTTTTGCACCTGGTAACCTCCATCACATGGTCTGATATGGGTGTGGCTTACAGTCTGGCTTTGTTCACATTGCACTAGTTGTCCTGCTAGGCGGTTGTGTGGAAGCTTGGCTGTGAGCTGGATTACATCACCTTCAGACCTTGTTCACACAATAGGTAGCATAGTGGTAGGACCCCTTGCCATGCTGAGTGACCGTGACGTGGTGCATGATGGGCTCCGATATTTTCCTGACAGGGATATATTGGTAAAAAGTCTCAGCTTTTAATATCTGCATTTATGACTAGCCAGTATAGTCAGTGGCATATCCGTTTGGTGCATTTTTTCTGTGATTTATATGATTATATTTTCATCCGCACAATGCTCCGTTTTGTGTAGGATGCCTTTGTGGAGCATCTGGACCGCACCAACATCCTCCATTGTATGCATTTTTTGCTGGGGATAGTCGTTTGCTGCGATCCACATGCGGTGGGGCTGCTCCCCCAATGAAAAACACGCTACAGTGTTAGGGGTTGAGCAGCTCCCCCAGAATTGCCGCTATATTTCTGTGTTTGTGGGCAGTATAACTACCCCACAAGTGACCCCATTTTGGAAAGAAGACACCCCCAGGTATTTCGTGATGGGCATAGTGAGTTCATTGAAGTTTTTATTTTTTGTCACAAGTTAGTGGAATATGAGACTTTGTAAGGAAAAAAAATTAAGAAAAAATCATCATTTTCCGCTAACTTGTGACAAAAAATAAAAAGTTCTATGAACTCACTATGCCCATCAGCGAATACCTTAGGGTGTCTACTTTTCGAAATGGGGTCATTTGTGGGGTTATTCTACTGTCTGGGCATTGTAGAACCTCAGGAAACATGACAGGTGCTCAGAAAGTCAGAGCTGCTTCAAAAAGCGGAAATTCACATTTTTGTACCATAGTTTGTAAACGCTATAACTTTTACCCAAACCATTTTTTTTTTACCCAAACATTTTTTTTTATCAAAGTCATGTAGAACAATAAATTTAGAGAAAAATTTATATATGGATGTCGTTTTTTTAAAAAAAAAATACAACTGAAAGTGAAAAATGTCATTTTTATGCAAAAATTTCATTAAATTTCGATTAATAACAAAAAAAAGTAAAAATGTCAGCAGCAATGAAATACCACCAAATGAAAGCTCTATTAGTGAGAAGAAAAGGAGGTAAAATTCATTTGGGTGGTAAGTTGCATGACCGAGCAATAAACGGTGAAAGTAGTGTAGTGCAGAGGTGTAAAAAGTGGCCTGGTCATTAAGGGTGTTTAAGCTAGGGGGGCTGAGGTGGTTAAAATGCACAGCCACCCTAGACATGTTGGCTGCTAGACCAGTGGGTGGTCTAAGCCATTCAGTAGATGAATGAAATAATATCAGAAGCCATAACTCCGACCTTATGACACCCACAGCCTCAGAACCCTAATAATTGTGTTCAGCCTGACATGGGCTTCGGGCAGAGTCTATGCGCGCCATACTGGACTGGAGGCATTTCTCGGTATTCAGGATCTGGCCTTCTGGAAATCATAACTCAATCATATTTGGTGTCTGTATGACCGGGACGAAGCGACTCAGATTATGGGATCATACCTGTACCCGCAGTCCCTGTCATACAGCGAGGAGGCAGGGACAAGAGGAAAAAAAGGAGAGGGGATTAGTCACAGGCCTTTTTAGGAAAAAAGGGTCTGGGATATCCTGGCAGGGCGCCAAAGGAAAGACCGTATATGATGGTTTTAAGTATAGTTGGTAACTGGGAAGGTATAGGATGCCACAGGTATATAGTCCAATTAGGATGGTTCCTATGTGGACATGGTGCAGAGAGTAAATAAGAGGAAAAAGAAACCTGTCAATGGTGCCAAGTACCTAGAAAAAGTAGTATTATCCCACTAAATAGTAATCACTGGTTGATTATGTACAATATTCGGTTAATAACTGTATGGTAAAAACACATATACCTTTTAAATAGAATTGTCCAGTCATCAATTGATGATAATATGATACAATCGTTTACTACGAACGTTAGATAAAACGTAAGAGTAAAAACATTAAAAGGCACTCACTTCACCCAGGAGGGGCAGGGTGGGATAAAGCTCAAGACACCCACTCTGCTTCCTCCTGCGCCTGGGTCGCCCGTAGAGTGTCCGGAATTAATGGCAGTCACACGTGGTACATCTGATTAATATCCTTTATTATGCACAGGGTATGGGTGGAGTGCAGGCTCAACGCGTTTCGGGGTCTTACAAGATCCCCTTCATCAGGAGCATAAATACATTGCAACATGGTCTGGCATTTAAACATGAAAAAGCGCCAAAAATGAAGGAAGTTACATCACTTCCGGTCCGCGCTCCAGCGTGGAATCCAAGAGGACCGATAGGGAAGTAGAAGAGGCGACGTCATTTCCGGTCCGTGCTCCAGCGTGTATCGCGGCATAACGGAAATTACGTCACTTCCGGTCTGCGCCTCAGCTTGTGGCTGGCACTGTGGCTGGCATGACGTGCGTTCCAGCGTGGAAAATCAAAATAAAACCTAATGGCCTAAAACCTGTGGTATATAGATATACAGTCCTGATCAAAAGTTTAAGACCACTTGAAAAATGGCAAAAAAATCATATTTTACATTGTTGGATCTTAACAATGTTCCAAGTAGAGCTTCAACATGCAACAAGAAGAAATGAGAGTGAGACAAAACATTTTTTGAGCATTCAATTAATTGAAAATAACGATTAAACTGAAACAGGCTGTTTTTCAGCTGATCCAAATTTTAGGACCACATGCCTTTAAAAGGCCAAATCTGTGCAAAGATGTGGATTCATGTTATTTTCTGTCAGGTAGTCACACGTTGTGATGGCAAAGGCAAAAAAACTCTCTCTTTTTGAACGTGGTCGGGTTGTTGAACTGCATAAGCAGGGTCTCTCACAGCGCGCCATCGCTGCTGAGGTGGGACGCAGTAAGACAGTCATTTGGAATTTCTTAAATGATCCTGAGGGTTATGGAACAAAAAAGTCAAGTGGAAGACCCAAAAAAATTTCATCAGCACTGAGCCGGAGGATCCAATTGGCTGTCCGTGAACACACTGGACGATCCTCGACCCAAATTAAGGCCCTTATTGGTGCTGACTGCAGCCCCATAACCATCAGAAAGCATCTGAGACTGAAGGGCTTCAAAAACAAAAAACGTCTTCAAAGACCTTGTCTCCTTCAACGCCACAGAACTGCTCGTTTGGACTTTGCAAGAGAGCACCAAACATGGGACATTCAAAGGTGGAAGAAAGTTTTATTCTCTGATGAGAAAAAAATTTACCTTGATGGTCCTGATGGTTTCCAACGTTACTGGCATAACAAGCAGATCCCACCTAAAATGTTTTCTACGCGCCACAGTGGAGGGGGCGCCATAATGGTCTGGGGTGCTCATTCCTTCAGTGGAACAATGGAGCTTCAGGAAGTGCAGGGGCGTCAAACGGCCGCTGGCTATGTCCAGATGTTGCAGAGAGCATTCCTTATGACTGAGGGCCCTCATCTGTGTGGTAACGACTGGGTTTTTCAACAGGACAACGCTACAGTACACAATGCCCGCAGGACAAGGGACTTCTTCCAGGAGAATAACATCACTCTTTTGGCCAATCCTGTGTGTTCCCCTGATCTAAATCCAATTGAGAACCTTTGGGGATGGATGGCAAGGGAAGTTTACAAAAATGGACAACAGTTCCAGACAGTAGATGGCCTTCGTGCGGCCGTCTTCACCACTTGGAAAAATGTTCCCACTCACCTCATGGAAACGCTTGCATCAAGCATGCTGAAACAAATTTTGGAAGTGATAAACAATAACGGCAGAGCTACTCATTACTGACTTCATGTTTGGAAGTTGGATTTCTGTTTTGGGGGGGTTTAGTTTTTTTTTGGAAGTGTGGTCCTAAACTTTTGATCAGCTGAAAAACAGCCTGTTTCAGTTAATTCATTGTTTTCATTAAATTGAATGCTCAAAAAATGTTTTGTCTCACTCCCATTTCTTCTTGTTGCATGTTGAAGCTCTACTTGGAACCTTGTTAAGATCCAGCCATGCTAAATATGATTTTCTGTAATTTTTCAAGTGGTCTTAAACTTTTGATCAGGACTGTATGTATAAAAATATATTGCAAATTACAAATATCACAAATCTCAATATTCTAAAACGGTCATTTATAAAATAGGTCACTATAAAATAGTAGTATATAGTGGTAGTATATAATGGTATAAAAGATAAATCGATAAATAAATAATAGTAGTATATAATGTTAGTATATAATGGTATAAAAGATAAATCGATAAATGAATGGATAATATATATTACATATTCTATCAGAATATTGTGTCCACAAAGTGGTAAAACAGTATAATACAATAAAACACGAGAATCATGACGATTTATAGTGGTGATAGTGTTGTGTAATCCATCCTTCTTTGTCAATATCACCTAGTTATTAACTGTATCGGAAAATATTCTCCTTATGAGAGGAACATAAAAGTGTTGGTACATGGATGGTGGATACATGGATAATAGAGCCTATATATGATGATACAGGGATTTAATAAAATCTGATAGCCTGAAATCTATATAAAAAAATATATAAAATGTACAGTCAGGTCCATAAATATTGGGACATCGACACAATTCTAACATTTATGGCTCTATACACCACCACAATGGATTTGAAATGAAACAAACAAGATGTGCTTTAAGTGCAGACCGTCAGCTTTAATTTGAGGGTATTTACATCCAAATCAGGTGAACGGTATAGGAATTACAACAGTTTGCATATGTGCCGCCCATTTGTTAAGAGACCAAAAGTAATGGGACAATTGGCTTCTCAGCT
The DNA here is from genome assembly GCF_905171765.1 of Bufo bufo. NCBI lineage: Eukaryota > Metazoa > Chordata > Amphibia > Anura > Bufonidae > Bufo > Bufo bufo. Next base: position 300,475,980 of record NC_053389.1, on the reverse strand, counting down.
GTTCCATGACCAGGTGTGTGTTATTCCCTCATTATTCCAATTGCAATGAGCAGATAAAAGGTCCAGAGTTCATTTCAAGTGTGCTATTTGCATTTGGAATCTGTTGCTGTCAACTCTCAAGATGAGATCCAAAGAGCTGTCACTATCAGTGAAGCAAGCCATCATTAGGCTGAAAAAAACAAAACAAACCCATCAGAGGGATAGCAAAAACATTAGGCATGGCCAAAACAACTGTTTGGAACATTCTTAAAAAGAAGAAATGCACCGGTGAGCTCAGAAACACAAAAATACCCGGAAGACCACGGAAAACAACTGTGGTGGATGACTGAAGAATTCTTTCCCTTGGCCAGTTGGCCAGATCAAGAACACTCTCTAGGAGGTAGGTGTATGTGTGTCAAAGTCAACAATCAAGAGAAGACTTCACCAGAGTGAATACAGTGGGTTCACTACAAGATGTAAACCATTGGTGAGGCTCAAAAACAGGAAGGCCAGATTAGAGTTTGCCAAACAACATCTAAAAAAGCCTTTACAGTTCTGGAACAACATCCTATGGACAGATGAGACCAAGATCAATTTGTACCAGAGTTATGGGAAGAGAAAAGTATGGAGAAGGAAAGGAACTACTCATGATCCTAAGCATACCACCTCATCAGTGAAGCATGGTGGTGGTAGTGTCATGGCGTGGGCATGTATGGCTGCCAATGGAACTGGTTCTCTTGTATTTATTGATGATGTGACTGCTGACAAAAGCAGCAGGATGAATTCTGAAGTGTTTCGGGCAATATTATCTGTTCATATTCAGCCAAATGCTTCAGAACTCATTGGACGGCGCTTCACAGTGCAAATGGACAATGATCGAAAGCATACTGCAAAAGCATCCAAAAAGTTTTTTAAGGGAAAGAAGTGGAATGTTATGCAATGGCCAAGTCAATCACCTGACCTGAATCCGATTGAGCATGCATTTCACTTGCTGAAGACAAAACTGAAGGGAAAATGCCCCAAGAACAAGCAGGAACTGAAGACAGTTGCAGTAGATGCCTGGCAGAGCATCACCAGGGATGAAACCCAGCGTCTGGTGATGTCTATGGGTTCCAGACTTCAGTCTGTAATTGACTGCAAAGGATTTGCAACCAAGTATTAAAAAGTGAAAGTTTGATTTATGATTATTATTCTGTCCCATTACGTTTGGTCCCTTAGCAAGTGGGAGGCACATATGCAAACTGTTGTAATTCCTACACCGTTCACCTGATTTGGATGTAAATACCCTCAAATTAAAGCTGACAGTCTGCAGTTAAAGCACATCTTGTTTGTTTATTTTCAAATCCATTGTGGTGGTGTATAGAGCCAAAAATGTTAGAATTGTGTCGATGTCCCAATATTTATGGACCTGACTGTGTATATATATATATATATATATATATATATATACAGTATATCTATAAAAAAAATAAAAATACACTGACCAAAAAGATCTGAAACATTTTCTACATACACAAAAGACCCATTACTCTCAAATATTGTTCCCAAATCTGTCTAAATCTGTGTTAGTGAGCACTTCTCCATCCCACCTCACAGTTGTGTGCCTTGGACTGCCCACAATAAAAGATCACTCTGAAATGTGCAGTTTGATCACAAAGCACAATGCCACAGATGTCGCAACGTTTGAGGGAGCGTGCAATTGGCATGCTGACTGCAGGAATGTCTACCAGAGCTGTTGCCCGTGCAATGAATGTTCATGTCTCTACCATAAGCCGTCTCCAAAGGCGTTTCAGAGAATTTGGCAGTACATCCAACTGGCCTCACAACCGCAGACCGCGTGTAACCAGGACCTCCACATCCAGCATGTTCCCTTCCATGATGGTCTGAGACCAGCCTCCCGGACAGCTGCAGCAACAATCGGTTTGCATAACCAAAGAATTTCTGAACATACTGTCAGAAACCTGTCACCGCCAGTTCTGTGAGAAGGTCTGGCAGACGTTCTTCTCTACCTCTTGCATGACGTTCTTTGTTTTGGTTTCACTTTGTCATCTCCTTTCCTTCTCCCAGGTGTTACCTATTTAGACTAATTGTCTCCCTTTATATTCCCTCCCATACTGCCTCACTTTGCGGTTTATACTACTTCCTGGATGAGGTGTTCACTGCTGGAGGCTGCTGCTGCTGTTTTCTCAGATAAGTCTTTTTCCTTTATTTGTGTTTCCTTGCTGGCTTGATTCTAGGTGACCCTGACTCCGTCCGTATTAAGTGCAGGGAGCCGGTGGTCGTGTCCCCTCACTATTATAGGGTTTTCAGGTGTCACACAGTATTAGGTACGTGGGCATGCAATCGTCTACCATAGAGACCCTTGCATGGGCATAGCAGTCAGGGAGAGCTCTAGGGGGTTTATAGGGCTCACCCATATGCTCCTTAGTTTGGGATCAAGCCAATCAGATGTTTATTTATAAGTTCCAGCTTTCTGCAACATCATCCGTGACATTATAAACCGCCATAACAGTCTTAAGCATGGATCCGGTTTCAGCCTTGATTGACCGCATGCAAGGTCTTTCGCTGGAGGTAGCAGATCTCCGTAAAACTGTGTCTCAGTTTCAGGTGACCGGTTCTGCTGGCGTTCATGGAGTTTGTTCCGAGCTTAAGATCTCGCTTCCTGATACGTTCTCCGGGGGTAGTGAGAATTTTGTTCGCTTTAGAGAGGCTTGCAAACTCCATTTTCCCCTACTTCCCCATTCCTCTGGTGATGAGGAGCAGAGGGTGGGGATCATCATCTCGCTGCTCAGGGATAACGCTCAGTCTTGGGCCTTTTTACTGCCGGTGGGTCCACGGCCCCTCCGATCTGTGGATGATTTTTTTTTAGCCCTCGGGCAGATATATAATGACCTGGATCGTATTGCTCTGGCTCAATCTAAACTGCGTCTTTTATGCCAGGGTAAACAGTCTGCAGATATATATTGTTCTGAGATGGGCAGCTGATACTGGTTGGAATGATGCTGCACTCCGAAGTCAATTTTGCCATGGTCTTTTCGAAAGATTGAAAGATGCATTTGCTTTTCATGAGAGACCAGCCTCGTTAGAGTCTGCCATGTCTCTAGCTGTTCGTATTGACAGGCGTCTTAGAGAGAGAGAGGAGACTACTCATTCCTGTCATATTCAGCCCAAGGACAGTGGGGCTGTCTCATTCAGTGCGCAGGGGTCTCAGTCTCTCTCAATCCCCTCTGAGGAGGAGGCCATGCAGCTGGGTTTGCTTGCCTCTGATAGTAGAGGATTCATGTCACAAGCAGACAGCTGAGAAGTTCTGACAGGAGCCGTTCAGATCCTCCCCCTTGAGTTTCTTTGTTTTGGTTTCTGTTCCTCACCTCGTTAGGCTATCTCAGCTGTCATGCAGTCAGACTCATTACCTCCCTTTATATTCTCCCCCATAAGGTAGTTGGGTGTGGCTGATACAACTTCCTGGAATGAGTGTGCATGCTGTCTTCAGCTCCCAGCTTCCAGCTACCAGTTCTCAGTTCACAGTCGTCTGCAGATCAGCTCCCAGCTTCCAGCTACCAGTTCTCAGTTCACAGTCGTCTGCAGATAAGTGCTGTTTTAGTATTTATGACTTTCTGTTGTCTGGATCCAGGTGACCCTGACTCCCTCCGTGTCTGTGTAGGGAGCCGGTGGTCGTGTCCCCTCACTATTGTAGGGCCTTCAGGTTAAGATAGCCGAGGTACGTGGATATGCGCCCATTCACCTTTAGAGTGGTCGCATAGGCTGAGCAATAAGGGAGAGCGGCAGGTCGATTGCAGGGGTCTCCCTTTTGTTCCTTAGTTGTGGATCCAGTTAGTCATCATTTGTTATTTGTATCATATTGTTTCCTGTACACCATCCGTGACAATTCAGCTCTCAGAGGAGGGTTTGTTTCTGTTGTGGGGGTAGAAATCATTTGGCTAATGTTTGCCCCTCTAGGAGATTCATGGAATTTTCTGAGGGTAATAAAAGAAAAACAAAAAGAAAAAACCCTCTAAAAACTTTCCATTTGCTACTATTGCAAGGTTGATGCGGAAATTGAAGGTTTGCCGTTTGCTTGTAGTTCCCGTTTTCTCCTACCTGCCAGGGTGGCGCTAGACAGCAAGAACATTGTGAGATTTTTGTAGATAGTGGAGCAGCTGTCAATCTCATTGATAATCAATTTGCAATAACGTGTGGTTTCCAGGTATGCACTTTGGAAAAGGATATACCTGTTTTTGCTATCAATTCTGCTCCACTTTCTCAAAGATCGTTAAAGGGCATAGTTTACAATATCCGTTTGACTGTGGGTGACGTTCATGTTGAGGATATGTTGTGTTTTGTCCTAAGTGGATTACCTACTCCTCTAGTGTTGGGGCTACCCTGGCTCACTAAACATAACCCCACCATTGATTGGCAAGCAAGGCAAATAAATGGTTGGAGTGAGTTTTGCATCTCTTTCAGAGGTTTCTACCAAGACTGTACCATCTTTTCTCTCTGAATTTTCGGATGTGTTTTCCGAGAGTGCTGTCCAGGATTTGCACCCTCACCGGGAGTACGACTGCCCTATTAATCTGGATTGGACCCTGGGCAAAAATTTACTTGGGCCCCCTGGATCCCGCCTTCCCACACCTTAGCAGGCAATCACGCCCTCCACCACAACACACACAAAAAATCCACACATCTGGTAGAGTACAGTGAATGAATGTAAATACTTCCAGTTCTGAAGACTCCAGCGGCTCAGGATCAGTGCTCTGGGCAGCTGGGCTCAGGCTGGAAGTGGGCACCGCTCTGCAGGAAGGAGACCAGGGCTCGGCTCACCCTAGCGTTACAGTGCACCCCAGCACCCCACAGTATGCAGTATAGCACCCTATGGTATACAGCAACCCACAGTATGCAGTATAGCACCCTATAGTATACAGTACCCCACAGTATATAGTAGAGCAGTATAGCAGCCCACAGTATACAGCACCCCACAGTATACAACACATCACAGTATACAGTAGAGCAGTATAGCACCTCACCGTATACAGCAACCCAAACTATACATGATACAGCACCCCACACTATACAGCCCCCCACACTATACAGTACAGCAGTATAGCACTCCACAATATACAGCACATACAGTATACAGCCCCCCACAGTATACAGCCCCCCACAGTATACAGTACAGCAGTATAGCACTCCACAATATACAGCACCCACAGTATACAGTATACAGCCCCCCACACTATACAGTACAGCAGTATAGCACTCCACAATATACAGCACCCACAGTATACAGTATACAGCCCCCACAGTATACAGGCCCCAACAGTATACAGGCCCACACACTATACAGCACCCCACTATAAAGTAGTTTACAGTATATTAGCATAACAGCCCCTGTCACCTTTTTCTGATGTAATCTTCACAAAAAAAGCTCCACAGTTAAGGCAAACTTCTCCTGCAACACTCCTGGTAGAAAGGACCTTGATGACCTCATAGCCATTTGACCAGTAATATTGCTAGGTTACTGGTCACATGGTGATGATGTCATCTAAGGTCTTAGAGAATCACAGCTCTCACAGTACGATGCTTGGAGTGCTGGCAGGCATGGCATGGCAGCACCCCCTGTGTAGCTGACAGCCTGACACCCGGGGCAGTGGCTAGCAGGGCTCAAGAGGCAGCCGCCTTGGGCCCCCAGGAGCAACTGGGCCCGGGGCAGCTGCCCCTTGTTAAAGATGGCCCTGCCAAGCTGCCAAAATCACGTTTATACAATCTCTCCCAACCTGAAAGAGTCGCTATGCGTACATATATCTCTGAGAGCCTGAGAAAGGGACACATCCGACCCTCGATGTCACCTGTTGCCGCTGTTTTCTTTTTTTTTGTTAAGAAAAAAGATGCTTCTTTAAGACCTTGTCTGGATTTCAGGAAGCTGAACCGTATCACAATTCGTGACCCATATCCGCTTTCTCTGATCCCGGACCTGTTTAACCAGATTGTTGGGGCTAAAGTTTTTTCTAAGTTGGATTTAAGAGGGGCATACAACCTAGTCAGGGTCAGGGAAGGGGACGAATGGAAGATGGCCTTCAATACCCCTGAGGGTCATTTCGAGAATTTGGTTATGCCCTTTGGTTTGATGAATGCTCCGGCCGTCTTCCAACATTTTGTGAACAGCATTTTTTATCATTTAATGGGGAAATTTGTACTGGTGTATCTAGATGACATTTAGATTTTTTCTCCTGATTTCAAGACTCATCGAGACCACCTACGTCAGGTCTTGCTGATTCTGCGGGAGAATAAATTGTACGCTAAACTGGAAAAATGTGTGTTTGCGGTTCCGGAGATTTAATTTCTTGGTTTTCTTCTGTCCGCTTTTGTTTTTCGCATGGACCCTGAGAAGGTCCGCGCTGTGCTTGATTGGGAGCGTCCTGAGAATCAGAAGGCGCTGATGCGTTTTTTGGGTTTTGCCAATTATTACAGAAAGTTCATTTTGAATTATTCCTCTGTTGTTAAGCCACTCACTAATATGACTAAAAAGGGGGTAGATTTTTCCTCTTGGTCGGTAGATGCGCTTAAAGCCTTTTCTAGTATCAAAGAGAATTTTGCTTCCGCTCCCATTTTGGTACAACCTGATGTCTCTCTACTAGGGATGAGCGAACCCGAACTGTATAGTTTCGAATTTTGGGGTGTCCGAGACACGGACCCGAACCCGAACATTTTCGTAAAAGTCAGGGTTCGGTGTTCGGCGCTTTCTTGGCGCTTTTTGAAAGGCTGCAAAGCAGCCAATCAACAAGCGTCATACTACTTGCCCCAAGAGGCCATCACAGCCTTGCCTACTATTGGCATGGCTGTAATTGGCCAGTGCAGCATGTAACCCAGCCTCTATATAAGCTTGGGTCACGTAGCGCTGCACGTCACTCTGCTGATTCAAGCATAGGGAGAGGTTGCTGCTGCGACGTTAGGGCGAGATTAGGCAGATTAACTCCTCCAAAAGACTTAATTCAGTGATCGATCTCCAGCTGTGGATCATTAAAGTGCTAATATTGAATTGCTCACTTTTTTTAGGCTGCCCAGAGCATTTTTATATCATTTTTTTCTGGGGTGATCGGCAGCCATTTTGTGGCTTGTGGTGCGCCAGCACAAGCTACCACCAAGTGCATTTAACCATCAATAGTGTGGTTATTTTTTGCTATATCCTACATCAGCTGCAGGCTGAGCCTGTGTCACCGAAGTGCATTTAACCATCAACAGTGTGGTTATTTTTTGGCCATATACTACATCAGGTGCAGGCTGAGCCTGTGTCACCCAAGTGCATTTAACCATCAACAGTGTGGTTATTTTTTGGGCCTATACTACATCAGGTGCATGCTGAGCCTGTGTCACCCAAGTGCATTTAACCATCAACAGTGTGGTTAATTTTTGGCCATATACTACATCAGGTGCAGGCTGAGCCTGTGTCACCCAAGTGCATTTAACCATCAATAGTGTGGTTATTTTTTGGCCATATACTACATCAGGGGCAAGTTGAGCCTGTCACCCAGCGCCTAAAAAATAGACCTGACATTTATATTCCTCCAAATCAGTACTGTTTTAGCTGGTCAAGTTATTTGTAGTGACCGTAAAAGCACAGTTTTTGTTCTGGGTTGAAAAACTATTCCCAAATTTGCCATTCTCAAAATTAGTAGTTTCTGCTATATCAGGCCTACTTTAAATCTATCCCAAAAAGGATATCTTAGATTCAAGGTGCTGATAGTGTCATTCTGAAAAACTTAACACACATGCTATCGTGCAGATACAAGTCTAATTCTGTGATTAAAGGTATATCTGTCACACAGCGCGTAAAAAATAGGCCTGACATTTCTATTCCTCCAAATCAGTACAGTTTTAGCTGGTCAAGTTATATTTAGTGACCGTAAAAGCACAGTTTTTGTTCTGGGTTGAAAAACTATTCCCAAATTTGCCATTCTCAAAATAAGTAGTTTCTGCTATATCAGGCCTATTTTAAATCTACCCCAAAAAGGATATCTTAGATTCAAGGTGCTGATAGTGTCATTCTGAAAAACTTAATACACATGCTACCGTGCAGATACAAGTCTTATTCTGTGATTAAAGGTATATCTGTCACACAGCGCGTAAAAAATAGGCCTCACATTTCTATTCAACCAAATCTGTACTGTTTTAGCTGGTCAAATTATTTGTAGTGACCATAAAAGCACAGTTTTTGTTCTGGGTTGAAAAACTATTCCCAAATTTGCCATTCTCAAAATTAGTAGTTTCTGCTATATCAGGCCTACTTTAAATCTATCCCAAAAAGGATATCTTAGATTCAAGGTGCTGATAGTGTCATTCTGAAAAACTTAACACACATGCTACCGTGCAGATACAAGTCTAATTCTGTGATTAAAGGTATATCTGTCACACAGCGCGAAAAAAATAGGCCTCACATTTCTATTCAACCAAATCTGTACTGTTTTAGCTGGTCAAATTATTTGTAGTGACCGTAAAAGCACAGTTTTTGTTCTGGGTTGAAAAACTATTCCCAAATTTGCCATTCTCAAAATAAGTAGTTTCTGCTATATCAGGCCTACTTTAAATCTATCCCAAAAAGGATATCTTAGATTCAAGGTGCTGATAGTGTCATTCTGAAAAACTTAACACACACGCTACCGTGCAGATACAAGTCTAATTCTGTGATTAAAGGTATATCTGTCACACAGCGCGAAAAAAATTGGCCTCACATTTCTATTCAACCAAATCTGTACTGTTTTAGCTGGTCAAATTATTTGTAGTGACCGTAAAAGCACAGTTTTTGTTCTGGGTTGAAAAACTATTCCCAAATTTGCCATTCTCAAAATAAGTAGTTTCTGCTATATCAGGCCTACTTTAAATCTATCCCAAAAAGGATATCTTAGATTCAAGGTGCTGATAGTGTCATTCTGAAAAACTTAACACACACGCTACCGTGCAGATACAAGTCTAATTCTGTGATTAAAGGTATATCTGTCACACAGCGCGTAAAAAATAGGCCTCACATTTCTATTCAACCAAATCTGTACTGTTTTAGCTGGTCAAATTATTTGTAGTGACCGTAAAAGCACAGTTTTTGTTCTGGGTTGAAAAAATATTCCCAAATTTGCCATTCTCAAAATTGTGGTGAACGGGAACAATGAGGAAAACATCTAATAAGGGACGCGGACGTGGACATGGTCGTGGTGGTGTTAGTGGACCCTCTGGTGCTGGGAAAGGACGTGGCCGTTCTGCCACAGCCACACGTCCTAGTGAACCAACTACCTCAGGTCCCAGTAGCCAGCAGAATTTACAGCGATATTTGGTGGGGCCCAATGCCGTTCTAAGGATGGTAAGGCCTGAGCAGGTACAGGCATTAGTCAATAGGGTGGCCGACAGTGCATCCAGCACGTTCACATTATCTCCCACCCAGTCTTCTGCAGAAAGCGCACAGATGGCGCATGAAAACCAAGCCCATCAGTCTGTCACATCACCCCCATGCATATCAGGGAAACTGTCTGAGCCTCAAGTTATGCAGCAGTCTCTTATGCTGTTTGAAGACTCTGCTGCCAGGGTTTCCCAAGGGCATCCACCTAGCCCTTCTCCAGGGGTGGAAGAGATAGAATGCACTAACGCACAACCACTTATGTTTCCTGATGATGAGGACATGGGAATACCACCTCAGCACGTCTCTGATGATGACGAAACACAGGTGCCAACTGCTGCGTCTTTCTGCAGTGTGCAGACTGAACAGGAGGTCAGGGAGGAAGACTGGGTGGAAGACGATGCAGGGGACGATGAGGTCCTAGACCCCACATGGAATGAAGATCGTGCCACTGACTTTCAGAGTTCGGAGGAAGAGGCAGTGGTGAGACCGAGCCAACAGCGTAGCAAAAGAGGGAGCAGTGGGCAAAATCAGAATACCCGCCGCCAAGAGACTCCGCCTGCTACTGACCGCCGCCATCTGGGACCGAGCACCCCAAAGGCAGCTTCAAGGAGTTCCCTGGCATGGCACTTCTTCAAACAATGTGCTGACGACAAGACCCGAGTGGTTTGCACGCTGTGCCATCAGAGCCTGAAGCGAGGCATTAACGTTCTGAACCTTAGCACATGACCAGGCACCTGCATGCAAAGCATGAACTGCAGTGGAGTAAACACCTTAAAAACAAGGAAGTCACTCAGGCTCCCCCTGCTACCTCTTCTGCTGCTGCCGCCTCGGCCTCTTCTGCTGCTGCCGCCGCCTCGGCCTCTTCCTCCGCCTCTGGAGGAACGTTGGCACCTGCCGCCCAGCAAACATGGGATGTACCACCAACACCACCACCTGCGTCACCAAGCATCTCAACCATGTCACACGGCAGCGTTCAGCTCTCCATCTCACAAACATTTGAGAGAAAGCGTAAATTCCCACCTAGCCACCCTCGATCCCTGGCCCTGAATGCCAGCATTTCTAAACTACTGGCCTCTGAAATGCTGTCATTTAGGCTGGTGGACACAGACAGCTTCAAACAGCTCATGTCGCTTGCTGTCCCACAGTATGTTGTTCCCAGCCGCCACTACTTCTCCAAGAGAGCCGTGCCTTCCCTGCACAACCAAGTGTCCGATAAAATCAAGTGTGCACTGCGCAACGCCATCTGTGGCAAGGTCCACCTAACCACAGATACGTGGACCAGTAAGCACGGCCAGGGACGTTATATCTCCCTAACTGCACACTGGGTAAATGTAGTGGCGGCTGGGCCCCAGGCGGAGAGCTGTTTGGCGCACGTCCTTTCGCCGCCAAGGATCGCAGGGCAACATTCTTTGCCTCCTGTCTCCTCCTCCTCCTACTCAGCTTCCTCCTCCTCTTCTTCCACCTGCTCATCCAGTCAGCCACACACCTTCACCACCAACTTCAGCACAGCCCGGGGTAAACGTCAGCAGGCCGTTCTGAAACTCATATGTTTGGGGGACAGGCCCCACACCGCACAGGAGTTGTGGCGGGGTATAGAACAACAGACCGACGAGTGGTTGCTGCCGGTGAGCCTCAAGCCCGGCCTGGTGGTGTGCAATAATGGGCGAAATCTCGTTGCAGCTCTGGGACTAGCCGGTTTGACGCACATCCCTTGCCTGGCGCATGTGCTGAATTTGGTGGTGCAGAAGTTCATTCGCAACTACCCCGACATGTCAGAGCTGCTGCATAAAGTGCGGGCCGTCTGTTCGCGCTTCCGGCGTTCACACCTTGCCGCTGCACGCCTGTCTGCGCTACAGCGTAACTTCGGCCTTCCCACTCACCGCCTCATATGCGACGTGCCCACCAGGTGGAACTCCACCTTGCACATGCTGGACAGACTGTGCGAGCAGCAGCAGGCCATAGTGGAGTTTGAGCTGCAGCACGCACGGGTCAGTCGCACTGCGGAACAGCACCACTTCACCACCAATGACTGGGCCTCCATGCGAGACCTGTGTGCCCTGTTGCGCTGTTTTGAGTACTCCACCAACATGGCCAGTGGCGATGACGCCGTTATCAGCGTTACAATACCACTTCTATGTCTCCTTGAGAAAACACTTAGGGCGATGATGGAAGAGGAGGTGGCCCAGGAGGAAGAGGAAGAAGAGGGGTCATTTTTAGCACTTTCAGGCCAGTCTCTTCGAAGTGACTCAGAGGGAGGTTTTTTGCAACAGCAGAGGCCAGGTACAAATGTGGCCAGACAGGGCCCACTACTGGAGGACGAGGAGGACGAGGATGAGGAGGAGGTGGAGGAGGATGAGGATAAGGCATGTTCACAGCGGGGTGGCACCCAAAGCATCTCGGGCCCATCACTGGTGCGTGGCTGGGGGGAAACACAGGACGATGACGATACGCCTCCCACAGAGGACAGCTTGTCCTTACCTCTGGGCAGCCTGGCACACATGAGCGACTACATGCTGCAGTGCCTGCGCAACGACAGCAGAGTTGCCCACATTTTAACGTGTGCGGACTACTGGGTTGCCACCCTGCTGGATCCCCGGTACAAAGACAATGTGCCCACCTTACTTCCTACACTGGAGCGTGATAGGAAGATGCGCGAGTACAAGCGCACGTTGGTAGACGCGCTACTGAGAGCATTCCCAAATGTCACAGGGGAACCAGTGGAAGCCCAAGGCGAAGGCAGAGGAGGAGCAAGAGGTCGCCAACGCAGCTGTGTCACGGCCAGCTCCTCTGAGGGCAGGGTTAGCATGGCAGAGATGTGGAAAAGTTTTGTCACCACGCCACAGCTAACTGCACCACCACCTGATACGGAACGTGTTAGCAGGAGGCAACATTTCACTAACATGGTGGAACAGTACCTGTGCACACCCCTCCACGTACTGACTGATGGTTCGGCCCCATTCAACTTCTGGGTCTCCAAATTGTCCACGTGGCCAGAGCTAGCCTTTTATGCCTTGGAGGTGCTGGCCTGCCCGGCGGCCAGCGTTTTGTCTGAACGTGTATTCAGCACGGCAGGGGGCGTCATTACAGACAAACGCAGCTGCCTGTCTACAGCCAATGTGGACAAGCTGACGTTCATAAAAATGAACCAGGCATGGATCCCACAGGACCTGTCCATCCCTTGTGCAGATTAGACATTAACTACCTCCCCTTAACAATATATTATTGTACTCCAGGGCACTTCCTCATTCAATCCTATTTTTATTTTCATTTTACCATTATATTGCGGGGCAACCCAAAGTTGAATGAACCTCTCCTCTGTCTGGGTGCCGGGGCCTAAATGTGTGACAGTGGCCTGTTCCAGTGGTGGGTGACGTGAAGCCTGATTCTCTGCTATGACATGAAGACTGATTCTGTGCTGACATGAAGCCAGATTCTCTGTTACGCGACCTCTCTCCTCTGCCTGGGTGCCTGGGCCTAAATATGTGACAGTGGCCTGTTCCAGTGGTGGGTGACGTGAAGCCTGATTCTCTGCTATGACATGAAGACTGATTCTGTGCTGACATGAAGCCAGATTCTCTGTTACGGGACCTCTCTCCTCTGTCTGGGTGCCGGGGCCTAAATATGTGACAGTGGCCTGTTCCAGTGGTGGGTGACGTGAAGCCTGATTCTCTGCTATGACATGAAGACTGATTCTCTGCTGACATGAAGCCTGAATCTCTGTTACGGGACCTCTCTCCTCTGCCTGGGTGCCTGGGCCTAAATATGTGACAGTGGCCTGTTCGAGTGGTGGGTGACGTTAAGCCTGATTCTCTGCTATGACATGAAGACTGATTCTCTGCTGACATGAAGCCTGAATCTCTGTTATGGGACCTCTCTCCTCTGTCTGGGTGCCTGGGCCTAAATATGTGACAGTGGCCTGTTCCAGTGGTGGGTGACGTGAAGCCTGATTCTCTGCTATGACAAGAAGACTGATTCTCTGCTGACATGAAGCCAGATTCTCTGCTATGGCATGAAGAGACTGATTCTCTGCTGACATGAAGCCAGATTCTCTGCTATGGCATGAAGACTGATTCTCTGCTGACGTGAAGCCCGATTCTCTGCTATGGGACCTCTGTCCAATTGATATTGGTTAATTTTTTATTTTATTTTTTTATTTTATTTTAATTCATTTCCCTATCCACATTTGTTTGCAGGGGATTTACCTACATGTTGCTGCCTTTTGCAGCCCTCTAGCTCTTTCCTGGGCTGTTTTACAGCCTTTTTAGTGCCGAAAAGTTCGGGTCCCCATTGACTTCAATGGGGTTTGGTTTCTGGACGAAGTTCGGGTCGGGTTCGGATCCCGAACCCGAACATTTCCGGGAAGTTCGCCCGAACTTCTCGAACCCGAACATCCAGGTGTTCGCTTAACTCTACTCTCTACCTTTTATTGTTGAGGTGGACGCTTCTGAGGTGGGTGTGGGTGCGGTCTTATCTCAGGGTCCCTCTCCTGCCAAATGGCAACCGTGTGCCTTTTTCTCAAGGAAACTCTCCTCTGCAGAGAGAAATTCCGATGTGGGAGATAGGGATAGCGATAGATTGGTTAGAGGGAGCCAGACACCCTATTACCGTGTTTACCGACCATCAGAATCTGGCCTACTTGGAATCGGCCAAGCGTCTCAACCCGAGAAAGGCCAGATGGTCTTTGTTCTTCTCTAGGTCTAATTTTGTTGTCATGTTCCGCCCTGGGGTTAAAAATGTGAAGGCGGATGCCCTGTCACATTGTTTTCCGGGAGAGGGGAACTTTGAAGACCCGGGTCCAATTTTGGCTGAAGGGGTGGCCGTCTCTGCTCTTTATCCTGATTTTGAGGCAGAGGTTCAGGCAGCCCAGGCAGAGGCTCCTGATCTTTGTCCTCCTGGGAGGTTGTTTGTGCTTCTCGCTTTACGACACAAGGTTTTTAAGGAGCACCACGATACGGTCCTTGCTGGGCACCCGGGGAGTAGACCCACAGTGGATCTCATTGCTCGGAGATTCTGGTGGCCGGCTCTTCGTAAGACGGTTGAGGGTTTTGTGGCAGCCTGCGAGACCTGCGCTCGTGCCAAGGTCCCTCATTCACGGCCATCGGGTTCTCTCCTCCCGTTACCCATTCTTTCCCGTCCTTGGACGCATCTGTCCATGGACTTCATTACGGACCTGCCTCGTTCCTCGGGGAAAACTGTGATTTTGGTGGTAGTGGACCGTTTTAGCAAAATGGCGCATTTCATTCCCTTTCCTGGGTTAACCAATTTTAAGACGTTGGCGCAAGTGTTTGTTGATCACATTGTTAAATTGCATGGCATTCCTTCAGACATTTATTCTGATAGGGGCACGCAATTTGTTTCCAGATTCTGGAAGGCCTTCTGTTCTCGCTTGGGGATTCGGTTGCCGTTCTCTTCTGCTTTTCACCCGCAGTCGAATGGTCAGACCGAACGCGTCAATCAGAATCTGGAGACATATCTGTGCTGTTTTGTGGCGGAGAATCAGGAGGATGGTATTCTTTTTTGTCCCTTGCTGAGTTTGCTTTAAATAACCGTTGCCAGGAGTCCTCTGATAAGTCACCATTTTTTGGTGCATATGGCTTTCATCCGCAGTTTGGGACATTCTCTGGAGAGGGGTCTTCTGGTTTACCTGATGAGGAGAGATTTTCCTCGTCTTTGTCATTTATTTGGCAAAAGATTCAGGGTAATCTGAAGAGGATGAGTGAGAGATATAAGCGTGTCGCGGATAAGAGACGTGTGCCTGGTCCAGACCTGAATGTGGGTGATCTGGTGTGGTTGTCTACAAAGAATATCAAACTGAAGGTTCCCTCCTGGAAGTTGGGTCCTAAGTTTATTGGGCCTTACAAGATCTTGTCCGTCATCAATCCCGTTGCCTTCCATCTTGATCTTCCTCAGACTGGGAAGATCCATAATGTTTTTCACAGGTCCCTATTAAAACCTTATATCCAACCCACTGTACCCTCCTCTTTGCCTCCTCCTCCGATTGTTGTTGATTGTAATCTTGAACTTCAGGTCTCTAGGATTGTGGATTCTCGCATTATCCGCGGTTCTCTCCAGTACCTCGTTCATTGGGAGGGTTATGGTCCTGAGGAGAGGATGTGGGTCCCAGTGGCAGACATTAAGGCCACTCGTCTCATCAGGACTTTCCATAGGTCTCATCCTGAGAAGGTGGGCTCTGAGTGTCCAGAGTCCACCCGTAGAGGGAGGGGTACTGTCACCGCCGGTTCTGTGAGAAGGTCTGGCAGACGTTCTTCTCTACCTCTTGCATGACGTTCTTTGTTTTGGTTTCACTTTGTCATCTCCTTTCCTTCTCCCAGGTGTCACCTATTTAGACTAATTGTCTCCCTTTATATTCCCTCCCATACTGCCTCACTTTGCGGTTTATACTACTTCCTGGATGAGGTGTTCACTGCTGGAGGCTGCTGCTGCTGTTTCCTCAGATAAGTCTTTTTCCTTTATTTGTGTTTCCTTGCTGGCTTGATTCTAGGTGACCCTGACTCCGTCCGTATTAAATGCAGGGAGCCGGTGGTCATGTCTCCTCACTATTATAGGGTTTTCAGGTGTCACACAGTATTAGGTACGTGGGCATGCAATCGTCTACCATAGAGACCCTTGCATGGGCATAGCAGTCAGGGAGAGCTCTAGGGGTTTTATAGGGCTCACCCATATGCTCCTTAGTTTGGGATCAAGCCAATCGGATGTTTATTTATAAGTTCCAGCTTTCTGCAACATCATCCGTGACAAAACCGTCTCAGGGAAGCTCATCTGCATGCTCGTCATCCTCATCGGGGTCTGGACCTGACTGCAGTTCGTCGTCTCAACCGACTTGAGTGGGCAAATGCTCACATTCAATGGCGTCTGGCATGTTGGAGAGGCGTTCTGTTGACGAATGTGTCCCGGTTTTCACTGTTCAGGGCAGATGACAGAGAGCGTTGTGTGGCGTCGTGTGGGTGAGCGGTTTGCTGACGTCAACGTTGTGGATCGAGTTGCCCATGGTGGCGGTGGGGTTATGGTATGGGCAGGTGTATGTTATGGACAACGAACACAGGTGCATTTTATTGATGGCATTCTGAATGCACAGATACTGTGACGAGATCCTGAGGCCCATTGTTGTGCCATTCATCCACGACCATCACCTAATGTTGCAGCATGATAATGCACTGCCCCATATTGCAAGGATCTGTACACAATTCCTGGAAGCTGAAAACATCCTTGTTCTTGCATGGCCAGCATACTCACCAGACATGTCACCCATTGAACATGTTTGGGATGCTCTGGATCGGCGTATACGACAGCGTGTTCCAGTTCCTGCCAATATTCTGCAACTTCGCACAGCTATTGAAGAGTAGTGGACCAACATTCCACAGGCCATAATCAACAACCTGATCAACTCTATGCGACAGAGATGTGTTGCACTGCGTGAGGCAAATGGTGGCCACACCAGATACTGACTGGTTTTCTGCCCCCCCCCCCTCCCCCTCCCCCAGTAAGGCAAAACTGTGCACATTTCAGAGTGATCTTTTATTGTGGGCAGTCTAAGGCACACCTGTGCAATATTCATGCTGACTATTCAGCACCTTGATATGCCACACCTGTGAGGTGGGATGGAATCTCTTGACAAAGGAGAAGTGCTCACTAACACAGATTTAGACAGATATGTGAACAATATTTGAGAGTAATTGGTCTTTTTTGTATGTAGAAAATGTTTCAGATCTTTAAATTCAACTCATGCAAAATGGGAGCAAAACCGAAACGGTTGCGTTTATATTTTTGGTCAGTTTATATATATATATATATATATATATATATATATAATGTAAATAGGGTTAAAAGTATTCTTAAAGTGGAAATATGCGGATAGTCATATATTTAAGATGCTTTTTTATGGGTGATATGTTAAGTTTCACTGTATTCAGAAAATGGACGGTCCTATGAATCTTGTCACAAACTGAGGAATGGAGTATGGAGAACCCTATTTAAAGATCTGGGAAGTTCCTGTTTCCTGTCTGGAACGGGGATCTCTCATAGGTGCTGTCATGGGCTCATGAGCAGAGCGGGCGCCATAGCCACGGGTGGCCGCCTGCTTCTTCTAGCAGACACCAGCGGATCATGTCCACAACCGGCAGTATTGGCAATCATGGCCATTTAACCCCTCAGATGCTCCGGCTCCCCTGTGTGGCGATCGGAGGAGACGAAGCATGTATGCAGCAGCCCCTGTCTTTGTGAATGACAGGAGGCTGCTGCATAGTATTTCCTATAGAGCCCTTGCCTGTAATAGGGCTCCATAGGAAACAAGCAATTTTAACACTATAAAAAGTGTAAAAAAAAATAAAAAATTTAAAAATAAGAGAATTAAAGAACATAAAAATTCAAATCACCCTGCTTTCTCAAAAATGAAAATAAAAGTAAATAAATGTAAAAAAAATACACATCATGGGTGTCGCAATGTGCGAAAATGCCCATAGTGTAAAAATATAAAAATATATTCTCTATACAGCAAACAGCAAAATGGAAAAAAGCGTCCAAATGGCCTGATTTGCTGTTTTTGGTCGCTTCATTTTCTACAAAAAATGTAATAAAAAGTGATCAATAAGTCATACACACCCTAGAATGGTATCAATGAAAAGTTAGGATCACTCCGCAAAAATGAGCCCCCATACAGCTCCGTACACATAATTACAAAAAAGTTATACGGGTCAAAATATGGTGACAAAAAAAATAGTTTTTCCCACTTTTTATTTTTTTTTATCACTAACAAAACACAAGAAAAACTATACATATAAGG
The DNA here is from genome assembly GCF_905171765.1 of Bufo bufo. Lineage (NCBI taxonomy): Eukaryota > Metazoa > Chordata > Amphibia > Anura > Bufonidae > Bufo > Bufo bufo. Next base: position 300,457,822 of record NC_053389.1, on the reverse strand, counting down.
TATCGCCGGATTTGTAATGACCTGTAGAATAAAAGTAATTGGTCAGTTTTATCGCACATCGAACGTTGTAAATAAAAAACCCGTAAAACTGTGGTGGAATTGCATTTTCTTTTGCAATTTCACCCCATTTGGAATTTTTTTCCCACTACATCATATCCAATATTAAATGGTGGCGTTGGAAAGTAAAACTTGTTCTGCAAAAAACAAGCTCGCATATGGCTATGTGAACAGACAAATTAAAAAGTTATGGCTCTGGGGAGGCAGGGAGCGCAAAACGAAAACGCTAAGAAAAAAAAAACCTCCGGGGGTGAAAGGGCTAGACATACTGCAACAGACCTGCTGCACCACATGGAAAGGAATTTGTGGTGATTCATTGCTGCCACTCTGAGGAGACTAAAGACAGAGTTTCGACGCCCAGGGACACCCAGAGGGACAACACATTATTGCTTATTAAAGGGGATGTATTGTAGTTGCTTGTTGCTACTTAAAGAGACAGTGTACCAAATTAACCTGTTGCCTTTAATTCAGTGATCTACTACCTGTGGCTCTCCAGCTGCTGCAAAATTAAAGCTACAGGCTGTCAGGGCAATAAGGGTTGTAGTATAGCAACAACTGGAGAGCCATATGCTGATGACCAGGGTCGGATTGGCCATAGACCTTACATGGAAATTTTCTGGTGGGCCAATGTCCAGGGGCCGCCTGAGCCCTCCTCACGGCCTGGCAGTGTACATTTTTCGGGATGTATTTTGTGCTGATGTCGGCAGTATTTTGTGACGGACTGTTGTATTTGGCTCTGTTGGGTTGGTATAACGTGCCACAATATGGTATTGCTGGCCCTGCCTTCCATCAATTTGGACCCGACTACAGGGAGCAGACTTAGGGCAAGTTCTCACTTCAGTTATTTGGTCAGTTATTTCCATCTGTTATGGTTCATAATAACTGATGGAAATAACTGACCATATAATGGAAGTGAGAACTTGGCCTAAGTCTGCTCCCTGTATTTCGACCAATAAGCTTGTTGCCCATATGTGTCAAGTAAAGTTCAGCTTGTTACATCTGTGTATGTAAAAGTACATACATATGGGTCCGCGCTAGGCTTCAAAAGGCAGGCGTTTCACAAACAGGAAGATTTCATGGAGATTCCACGTCGTCACTGATGCATCCCCAGTGTAAACTCTCAATACCAACCAGCAAAGCTTTTTCCTTCAAGAGGAACAAATCATAGTGCAGTACCCGGATTCTTAATTAAAAGTAAGGTTTATTCTACTCACAGAACAATGACTTGCATACAGCGTGTAAATATGGGCATATTTACACGCTGTATACAAGTCATTTTTCTGTGAGTAGAATAAACCTTACTTTTAATTAAGAATCCGGGTACTGCACTATGATTTGTTCCTCTTGAAGGAAAAAGCTTTGCTGGTTGGTATCGAGAGTTTAAACTGGGGATGCATCGATGACGACGCAGATTCTCCATGAAATCTTCCTGTTTGTGAAACGCCTGCCTTTTGAAGCCTAGCGCGGACCCATATGTATGTACTTTTGCGTTCTATTGGAGAAGGGACTCACTCCAACTTTTTGGGACTGCTGCTTAAATTGTTCCTGACATCACACAGAAACTACATTTGTGTCTTACATCTGTGTATGCCTGATACATCCTAGAGTGGAGAACCATGCATACCACTCAGGGCCAAAAGATCTTTCTGTAGGGTCTTACCTCTTTGTATACTCTTGGTAACCACTGTACCTTAGCAGTAATTCAGAATGATAGTGTGCATGAGATCAATGACCTCTCTGGAGAGCAGATGACACACAGGGTGCCATCTCAAAGTTGTAAGGTACATGGTAATCTACACTATTGAAATATAGCCATATGGAGCAGATTTCATAATCCTGGCTAATATTCAGGGTAAATTTAGACTAGACAGAGTAAAGATTTCTCAAAATGATCAAAGTGGTTGATACTGGAAAAAGTTGGTGCATCGTTAGACGTCCAATTTCACACCTCCTATTGGCTGGCAATAGTTGTTCGCATTAAAACTTTGACTTTGGATGTGCTAGACTAAGTTTTCTTGCAGTGTGTTTGGAGGGTAGCTGCCTCATTTAGATTAACCCCTTAGGGACTTAGGACGTACCGGTATGCCACGTTTGCCGAGTCCTTAAGGACTCAGGACGTACCGATACGTCCTAAGTTTAAAAGTAGATTGCGGAGCGGCGGGGGTAAATTGTGACAGGATGCCCGCTGAAATCATTCAGCGGGCATCCTGTCACAACGCCGGGGGGGGGTCATGTGACCACCCCGTATCGGCGATCGCCGCAAACCGTAGGTCAATTCAGACCTGCGGCTTTTACCTGGTGCGGCGGCGGTGGTCGGCGATGCCATCGGGTCCCCATGCGGCTGTGGGTGGGACCCGATGGCATGGAAGGCAGCGCGATGTCTAAGGAAGGCATCGCGCTGCCTTCCGGTGACGAGCCTGTGAGATCCAGCCCCCTGGATCTCACAGGCCGGAAGCTGTATGAGTAATACACACAGTATTACTCATACAGCCAATGCATTCCAATACAGAAGTATTGGAATGCATTGTAAAGGATTAGACCCCCAAGAGTTCAAGTCGCAAGGTGGGACAAAAAATTAAGTGAAAAAAAAAGTTTGAAAAATAAAGTTTTACCCCAAAAAAATTAAAAGTTTTAAGTAAAAATAAACAAAAACGTCATTTTCCCCAAATAAAGTTCAAAAAAATTGGTAAAAAATAGGGGGGAAAAAAAGATACATATTAGGTATCGCCGCGTCCGTATCAACCGGATCTATAAACATATCACATGAACTAACCCTTCAGATGAACACCGTAAAAAATAAAAAATAAAAACTGTGCTAATTAAACAATTTTTTTGTCACCTTACACCACAAAAAGTACAACAGGAAGCGATCAAAAAGGCGTTTTCCCACCAAAATAGTACCAATATAAATGTCACCTCATCCCTCAAAAAATGAGCCCCTACCTGAGACAATCGCCCAAAAAATTAAAAAAAACTATAGCTCAGAATATGGAGACACTAAAACATCATTTTGTTTTGTTTTAAAAAAGCTGTTATTGTGTAAAACTTACATAAATAAAAAAAAAGTATACATATTTGGTATTGCCACATTCGTATCGACCGTCTCTATAAAAATATCACATGACCTAACCCCTCAGATGAATACCGTAAAAAATAAAAAATAAAAACTGTGCTAAATAAACCATTTTTTGTCACCTTACATCACAAAAAGTGTAATAGCAAGCGGTCAAAAAGGCGTTTTCCCACCAAAATAGTGCCAATCAACCCGTCATCTCATCCCGCAAAAAATGAGACCCTACCTAAGATAATCGCCCAAAAACTGAAAAAACTATGGCTCTCAGACTATGGAGACACTAAAACATGATTTTTTTTTGGCTTCAAAAATGAAATCATTGTGTAAAACTTACATAAATAAAAAAAAGTATACATATTAGGAATCGCCGCATCCGTGACAACCTGGTCTATAAAAATATCACATGATCTAACCTGTCAGATGAATTTTGTAAATAACAAAAAATAAAAACGGTGCCAAAACAGCTATTTCTTGTTATCTTGCCTCACGAAAAAAGGGTAATATAGAGCAACCAAAAATCATATGTACCCTAAACTAGTACCAACAATACTGCCACCCTATCCCGTAGTTTCTAAAATGGGGCCACTTTTTTGGAGTTTGTACTCTAGGGGTGCTTCAGGGGGGATTCAAATGGGACATGGTGTAAAAAAAAACAATCTGCCTTCCAAAAACCGTATGGCATTCCTTTCCTTCTGAGCCCTGCCGTGTGCCCGTACAGCTGTTTACGACCACATATGGGGTGTTTCTGTAAACTACAGAATCAGGGCCATAAATATTGAGTTTTGTTTGGTTGTTAACCCTTGATTTGTTACTGGGAAAAATGGATTAAAATGGAAAATTTGCCAAAAAAGTGAAATTTTGAAATTGTATCTCTATTTTCCATTAATTCTTGTGGAACACCTAAAGGGTTAACGACATTTGTAAAATCAGTTTTGAATACCTTGAGGGGTGTGGTTTCTTAGATGGGGTCACTTTTATGGAGTTTCTACTCTAGGGGTGCATCAGGGGGGCTTCAAATGGGACATGGTGTCAAAAAAAACAGTCCAGCAAAATCTGCCTTCCAAAAACCGTATGGCATTCCTTTCCTTCTGTGCCCTGCCGTGTGCGCGTACAGTAGTTTACAACAACATATGGGGTGTTTCTGTAAACTACAGAATCAGGGCCATAAATATTGAGTTTGGTTTGGCTGTTAACCCTTGCTTTGTAACTGGAAACAAATTATTAAAATGGAAAATCTGCCAAAAAAGTGAAATTTTTAAATTGTATCTCTATTTTCCATTAATTCTTGTGGAACACCTAAAGGGTTAACAAAGTTAGTAAAATCAGTTTTGAATACCTTTCAAAAAATGGCCAAGTCCGTAAGGTGAAATAGGGCCGAGCCCTTAAAGGGATTCTGTCACCTCTCATAACACAAATTCAGATTTTAAACCAGTCATGCTCCACAGCTTACCTTGAATCAGCTGTGCTGTTCTATATTGTAATCCGTCCAGTAGTTTTGCAGAAAAACGACTTTTATAATTATGCAAATTAACCCTGAAGGTGCCCAGAGGGGCGTTATGTTCCCCTTTGTGTGCCCAGTAACGCCCCTCTTACAGTGCCCAAAACGCCTTCCTCCAGAATCCCTAACCGCCCACAGCGTCTCATTCTCTCCTCCCCCTCCCTGACGGCCGAGCGAAGTCTCGCGCAGACGCAGTACCCACTGAGGGCTGCGCCAGTGTGATTTGCTGGAGACTGAGGGAAGAGCAAGCATCGGACGTCACTGGGCACGGCGCATGCCCAGTGACGACGATGAAGCTCCTGCCCTCAGTCTCCAGCAAATCGCACTGGCGCAGCCCTCAGTGGGTACTGCGTCTGCGCGAGACTTCGCTCGGCCGTCAGGGAGGGGGAGGAGAGGGATGAGACGCTATGGGCGGTTAGGGATTCTGGAGGAAGGCGTTTTGGGCACTGTAAGAGGGGCATTACTGGGCACACAAAGGGGAACATAACGCCCCTCTGGGCACCTTCAGGGTTAATTTGCATAATAATAAAAGTCGTTTTTCTGCAAAACTACTGGACGGATTACAATATAGAACAGCACAGCCGATTCAAGGTAAGCTGTGGAGCATGACTGGTTTAAAATCTGAATTTGTGTTATGAGAGGTGACAGAATCCCTTTAAGGGGTTAAGCACTCACTGCCCATCTGCCTAGGGCTTCTGAGCAGAGTATAAATATTGGTGGTTCCTACACCGCCCTGAACATTGTAGGCTTAGGTTAGGCCTAGGAGAGGCACTTCTGTTAGTGTTAGGTACCCATCTGCAGAAGCCACCTTGACGTTGGTAGATGGGCCCAACACACATTTGACGTGGACATTTTTTTATGTATAGTAGGTATAGTACCACTGTAATCTATGTAGAATAATCCCTAATCCCTAGTTCTTTTGTTTGCATGTATAACAGTGTGCTGCCATATGTATTGTTTGCTGTCTGCATGTTAGCTTTATGGATGTGCACCTGTGACTTTGGATGTGCTAGTCTAAATTTTCTTGCAGCTTCTAAAAGTAGATATGGCTGGTGGCAGTTGAGGGATGGAAATAAGTATGTGTGACCATCTCAGAAATAGAGAAGATACAGTAGGTGGCTATATACAGATACATGAATAATGCAGTGGCTATACTAAATTCTTTATTACAATTAATTGCAAAAATTATTTAGATACAGGTGCGGGTTTAAAAAAATGTAGATAATTTTTGTGGGACAACACCTTTAAATCCCACTACTTCCATGGATGGTCCTTTCTTTGCCACAAATCTTGGTAACCAAGGCAAAAATGTTACAGCTTTGCCACAATTACAAAACAACATATCTATTGTGGAGCTCTTAAACTATCAACCTTCCAGTTTCCTCATCATTGTCTTGTCTTAAAGTTTTAATTACAACAATGAATTTGAAGTGCCCATATAAACTGAATGATCCTTCAGAAAATAACTGCAATAAACCTACAAAGGGATTATTACAGTGGGAGCGCTCTCTGTTATTGTTTTGTAAACTATATTCATGTCTTCTAGCATTTTTCAGAGAATATTTCATTGCCTGTTTATCATAAACAGATGATAGGATTTCTCAGGAGAAATATACTGTGGATTAATATTTTACTCCTACTGTAACCCACACAGCTCTCAAATACATGCAATACTTTGTGATCTGAAATATAACAAACATATGAAAAATTATAATGATATGATTATTCCATATTAAAGGGGTTCACTAGTTTAGAAAACTAATTTTCAAATACTCTGTTAGCACATTTTTAGTTAGTAAAATGGAGACCTTTTTTCAGGATCTTGGCTATATTGGAGACCTCTGGAGGACCTGTTCTGTCCTGCATTACACAAGCAATACATTCATTTGAATGGACACTGTGTAATGCTAAATTCACCTTTGTGGTAGTAATTAGAGATGAACGAATTCGGTTCGAATTTTCTGAAAATATTTGATTTGATCCGAATTTATTTGTGGCGAATCGCGTTAAAAAACAGCTATTTCCTGGCTGCAGAGAGCCTTTATAATGGTGTAGAACACTGTGCCTTGCAGTACCACACATAGGGAGTCTGCTGTTGTAGTGAAACAATAGTGTGAGTCAGTATGACACGCAGATGACAGGCGTCACTCTTAGAATCACTTCACACTTCACTTATTTGGGCAGTTATGGGGCCAAAGTTGACCAAATAACTCAAGTGTAAACTCAGCCTTACAGGTCAATGTTAGCGCCAGATCTAAAGAACCGTGCAGAGACCCAAAATCCTACTATAGCGTGAAAGAGCACACTCCTTTTACACCGTCAGCTGATTCCACATAGATGTCTACAGAACCTGTTCTATTAAACGCTTATACAAGTAAAGCCCCCCTGACAGAGTGGAGAGGGTGTCAGCAGTAAGTTTGTGTTAATGTCACTGATTATTTTGCCCTTCCTCTGATCCGTCAAAACAATAACCCCCAAAAAACTGATCCTATCTGTTGAGCATCCACCTTCACTCGGTCAGCATTTGGTCAGTAATCCATCAGTATTGCTAAAGCCCAAAAAAAACAGGAGTGGATCCAAAACAGAAATGACACGTGAATGGAATATTTGCATGTCTTCTGTGTTTTGTACCCACTCCTGCTTTTGGCTACCAAATCATAAGCCAATTTTGATGCAAAATAGGGACTATGTCATACAGGCCTTACAGCTGCTACATAGACAAGATCCGTTGTGCGTCTCATTTTTCCTTCCTTCTGACAGATCAGAAGATGGGTCAAATAAATTATGATGTCAACCGGGCCAAAAAGGCAAAATAGTGGCCCAGTCATGGAGTGGGGATGGTGGGAACAGCATGAGAAGTCCACAGAGTGGCCCAGTGACAAAGTGGGGAGGTGGCAGCAACATGAGGAGACCACAGAGTGGCGATGTGGCAGCAGCATGAGGAGACCACAGAGTGGCCCAGTGAGCTGCCACTGCCTAACATCGAAGTTACACAGGGGTGTACCTCTGCCCGCCTGTATTATCAGTAAATCATTTATGGCCTTTCTCTGTTCATATAATTGGTCCAATGGAGGGTGGAATTCTAACAGGTGGAAACATCGCATATCAGCCTATGTTGGGGGGCAACTCAAGGAGGGTATGCTTTGCGGTGTACGAGTGGCTGAAGTACATGCAAAGTTTCCTGTCCATTTTCAGGATGTCTTGCAGATGGGGTGAAGACTTTAGGAACCGCTTTACAACCATATTGAACACGTGTGCTATGAATGGCGCATGGCTCTGCCCTCCTTGGCGCAGCACCGACACAATGTTCTTCCCGTTGTCGGTCACCATGGTTCCGATTTTGAGTTGTCGAGGAGAAATCCAAGATTTGATTTCATGATGAAGGACGCGGAGCAGTTCATCCCCTGTGTGATTCCGTTCACCCAGGCAAACTAGGTGCAGAACAACGTGACACCGCGTGCCCTGCACATGTGGTATGCTGTAGGGGCACTGTGAATTGTCCCTGCAGTGGAGGCTGAGGACACGGTGGAGGATGAGGAGGCAGAGGCGGACATTGTCACAAGACCAACAGCGTGAGGACGTGGAGGAGGAAGCAGCGTCACCTGGTCAAGTTGCTGTTGTGGCTGGGCAGGAATCACATTTACCCAGTGAGCAATAAAGGACATATATTGTCCTTGACCATAGTTACAGCTCTACACATCGGCGCTGGCGTGCACTTTGGCAGACACCGACAGGCTCAAGGACTGGCCCACCTTCGGTTCTACATATGTGTGCAGGGCTGGTACTGCCATTTTGGCAAAGAAATGACGGCTTGGGACACCTTGGCTCGGCACAAGCCATCAATTCTCTGAAAGGTGCAGATTCCACCACTTGGAAAGGGAGGGACTGCAGCACCAGCAACTTGGCCAGGAGCATGTTCAGCTTCTGTGCCGTTGGATGAGTGCACGCATACTGTTGTCTCTTGGCAATCGCTTTGGTGATTGATTGCTGATGAAATGACTGATGAGGAGTAGGAGAAGCAGGAGCATCAGGACCAGCAGATGATGGGAAGGACAGAAAGCTTCCTTCGGCTGACGTGGTGGAGCCTTCACTGCATGAAATTGGGTGCGAGCCACTGGGTGATGCAACGGTTGCTGTTGCAGGCTGGACCACCACATCGGAGCCACGATTCTCCCAGGCCACTTTATGGTGACGCTGCATGTGTTGATGCAGGGCAGTGGTGCCAACATTGGCGCCCTGGCCACGCTTCACCTTCTGCCCACAAATTAGGCAAATGGCCATGTTCACCTCCTCCGATGGCCTAACAGAAAATTGCCACGCTGCTGAGTATGGCATTTTCCCCCCAACACTCCTTGCTGACTGCCTGCTAACGCTGCCTCCGTAAACCCCTGCACTACTATTTTCAGGCTCCTGCAAAGCGGATTGTCTACTCCGGGCACGTTTGGCTCCCAGCTTCCCACTGCTGCCACCCTGCTGACTCACAGCCACGCTACCACCCTTCTGGCTCAGCCGCTGCCTCACGTGCAAGCTGCTACCCTCTTCTCCTGATGATGATGATAATGATGAAGTCCCTTCTTCACCCAGCTCCCAAGTGCGATCGACTACATCATCATCATCTGCTACTGTCTAACACGTCACTGATGTCCCCCTCAACGGTCTCAGGGCCAGGAGCCTGACTGCTCGCAACACCTGCTCCCACGTGATGTCTCCTCCAGATCTTGGCTGGGCAGTAGCTGCTGACTGTCCTCTAGTAGCTCGCCCTCACAGAAAAGTGGAGCCGAGCCTAAGGCATATAATACTTCTCGCGCTGAGGGAACAGAAAATGACAGAGGCAGGTTGAGGACAGTTGGGGGCACAGGGCCTACTCCCGGGCCATGCCAACTAAGCGCTGTGTCAGAGGAACCCACCGACTCTTGGATAGGGCTGTCTGATGTCACTTGCGACGAAGTCAAAGACCGAGTCAACCATTTAAGCACCGCTTGGTTGTTGGTCAAGACACGACTGCTAGATGACACTGGGAGCTCAGGTCTCTCGCTGCGACACCTGCTGCCACGCTACCCCCTTCTTCTGCTGCCTGCGACAAACATTTTGGTCACTGCCCATTCCCTTTGAAGGGCTTGTCACCTGTCTGTCTGACATACTGTATAATAAAAGAATTAAATTAAAATAATATCCCCCAAAAAAGGCTGTAGTACAATGTAACTTCACTGCAGAACGGCAATTAAGACATATTCTTTTTCCTATTACTATACCCCAAAAAAAGAAAAATAACTATCACAATTCACTGCAGAACGGCTAATAGGACATGCAGCGTCCCACTACGTGTGTGTGGGCACTGCTTAAAAGCATTTTTTATATTATTGAGAATACTAGGTTGTCATGTATAACTTTGCATTTATGTATCTGCAAAATCCCTGTTAACAGGCCTATTAGGTGCAATTTGTACATCCCACCACTAGATGGGGATAAAGTTCAGGTCCAATATACACCCAGTTCGGGCCTAGTGAGACAGATCAGTTCACGTTAGTGGAGGTTGAATAGAGAGACCACAGGTCAGTGTGAAGATCAGAGAGTGGAAAGGTGCAGATCCAGCACTTCAGCTCTAAAAAGAAGTCTTAGTCCAGAAAGGGACAAGAGAAGAACAAATTTAAATTCATCCAAAGGATAAAAGCCGTAACCCAGGCATAAAAGACCTTTGGGATAATTTAGGTGAAGGATACCATAGCCTCCGGCCACCTCACCAGAAGTTCCACTGATGTAGAAGTAACCCACTGCTCCAAAAACCCAATAAACCTGACAAGCCTAAAACAGTGGATTTGCAGAATTAACTCTGTACCATCTAGAGACTGCATATTTGTACTACTGTAACTAAAAGACATCCAAAGTAAAAGTTGTGAGTTGCATCTTACCACTGTCTACCTCATTATTACTACCTATGGTTGTACCACCATTAACGGTACTGGCGTCACGACAAAAACCATCAAGGGACTCAGCCGCAACAAGCACCCTAAGCACCCCTAACATCAAAGGCACCTCAACCACCATCTTGGCTGATGCTTCCTACCACAGAGCGTGCCCCGGAGGATTTCGTGCTGTCCACCTCAACACTGTGCTGCCAGCCCAGGGAGGCTTTCTGCTAACCGTGAGTAAACTTATGAACTGTGTGTTATACTATTTGGCCCCTCATCGGTCCACCGTGCACCTCACATGTTGCCCCTGCGACTGGCTTGCTGCATAACATTTTATTGGCATCACGAACAGGATATTAACCCTTGCGCCATATTTGAGAGACTGTCGCATGTGAATAAGCCCCTTTATCTGATTGAGAGACTTTCGCTTATTGTGCGCTGTTTTGGGTTCCTGAACTGTTCAAACTGATTGCAAAGTATATGGAGGTGCTATACTAGTCCCCAACATTAAAATTGCAGTGTCAAAAGTGAGAAAATTCAACATTTGTGTGTCACTATAACTGCTTGCTGTCAGTGAATAGACTGTTACTGTTCAACTAATATGGCCGCCGGAGCTCCGATTTGAAAAATAACACTGCGCCATCACTGTGTGCAAGTTGGCGACACCCCCTGCAGAGCTGGAAAGCAGCGTGCCGCCCCTTTATGCAAAGTTGTCCGGTTGTATGCAACGCCGCAACGCCCTTTTTGCCTAGGAAGTGCCCTACCATTGCAACAAAATGGGTGGAACTATGTGTGGCTTAACAATGTGCCTACCTATAAACAGTTGGGACGGAAGCGCAGACACAGATATAGTCCCCTATGAACCTCTTTATGCACAAAAGATTGCCCCAGCCTTGTGTGTTACCAAACAACCAAGCCCGATCGGGGTACTGACCGATACTGTGCTGAAGATTCAACTTGCTGAGACCATCCCCCGTGTGGTGGATAGTGGTTGCGCCGCTCCCGTCATTCAAACAGACCTGGGAGACGGGCCTAGAACTTTAAAAGAGCGTGACGTGTGTGCACACGTAAGAAGCAGAAGTGCCGATCGCTGCAGAGAGAGAGAGAAAGTGCAGGAGCAGCATGGCTGAGGAATCGGAGCGCTCTGTAGCTGAAAGTGATTCCGGACGCAAACCGGTCACTGCTCTACCTTGGACCCACACAGAGATGACTTCGGAGCTACAGGTTCGAGTACAGGAGTTGTGGGATCGTCACTGGAGGGAGCGCAGTGAAGACCGTGGCCCTGAGTCTGCAAAAGACAGTGCAGGTCAGCATGCAGCCGCGATGCCGCGACCCCAGTCTCATAAATCAGCCGAAAGGTCCGGTCACTCTGAGAAGGTACCCACCATAGCGTGGCCCACCAAGTTGTCAGCAGGGATAAAGTCTGCCCGGCTGCCGCGTAATGATGCTTATAAGCATTATAATGAAGGACTTACCCGCAGACTGTTGGAAGCACCGGTGGAGGATTTCCCGGTACCAGTACGTAAACTGGGCCGAGTGTTGGATTTCTGTAAGCAGAGAGGATTCGGGTTCATCTGTGATTCATCAACAGATCGTGAGTACTACGTGAGCCGCCAGTCTGTCAAAAGAAAAGAGCTTCCCCCTTGGCTCCATAGCCTGTATATTGGCGAGGTGGTTGAGTTCACCCCTGCAGAGGGTACACGTGGGCCCTACGCCACTGCAGTTCATAGGCCAGGATAACCTACAGACCCCCAGGAGCCTACTCAGGACTCTGAATAGGTCCACCGTGCACCTCACGTGTTGCCCCTGTGACTGGCTGCAGACATACGTATATTTCCTTTTAAGACACCACGTAAATGGCTGTAGTACTATGTAACTTTACCGCTGAATGGCAATTAATACATATTTTTTTTCTGATTAATAAACTGCCCCCCCCCCCCCAAATTTTTTTTTAAATAAATCACAATCCCGGCTGAACGGATAATAGGAAGTAGATTTATTTCCCTTCAATACACCCCGTAAATGGCTGTAGTACAATGTAACTTAACCGCAGAACGGCAATTAAGACATATTCTTTTTCCTATTACTACACCCCCCCAAATAAATATAACAATCACGCAGAACGGGTAATGGGACGTATGTATATTTCCTTTTAATACACCCCGTAAATGGCTGTAGTACAATGTAACTTCACTGCTAAATGGCAATTAAGACATATAATATTTTTCCTTTTTTTCCTATTAATACCCCCCCCCAAAAAAAGTTAAACAATGTAAAATCGACTCAGAACGTCGAATAGGACGCACGTATTTTCCTTTTAATACACCCTGTAAATGGCTGTAGTACAATCTAACTTCACCGCTGAATGGGAATTATAACATATATATAATTTTATTTTTATTTTTTCCTATTAATAAACCCCCCTAAAAAAAAGTAAAACAATATAAAATCAATGAAGAACGGCTAATAGGACGTACGTATCTTTCCTATTAATACATCCCGTAAATGGTTGTATCACACAGCACTTGCACCCCATCAACAAGCAAGGTTTGCTGGAATTACTGATGTATCATATAGTGAAAACAACCTAAAAGCAGCAGTATAACACCAATTTGGATCCCCAATTAGTGCAGCAATGTGTAATTGAATCGCTCCTATTACCCAGGCTGTACACTCTCTTATTGGACACTGTTCTCCTTTTATAGTGTAGATGATTCCTCCCTTTCCTTTCCCTACACCTCGAATAATATTTCCCTGAACTTGTAAATAGTTTTTTCTACACAATGAAGTCTTTCCTAGCACTGTCACTAGCGCCCGCTGATGTCTATCCCTGCACTAAGCATACTGGAAAATGGCAGAAGCCAAGACGGCTGAGGCTATTTATAGAGCTGTGACATCACAGGGCTGGCTGGCTGCTGATTGGCTGCATGCATGGCATTGTGGGTGATCCCTTGTTCCCAGAGTTCTTTGCTCCATATCCTAACATGTGCAGCAGCCATTTTAGGAAAAAATGTGTTTCGTTACCACGAAGCGTGAGGAAATTTGGCTTCGGTACGAATCAAATTTTTCCTTAAATTCGAATTGAATTCCACTTTGTCAACTTCAATTCACTCATCTCTAGTAGTAATGCAGGAAATCGAATGGTTACCACCATGTTTCCCCACAGATTACAGCAAATTTCTGGGGGTCTCAGCAGGGGGACATTTTGTGATCAGCTAATTGTCAAGGTATTGTTGGTCAGCCCTTCAATGATGTTCTGTGATTTGTCCTGTATACATACTGAAAGTGCGGTGAACCTAAATAAGTTATCATCTTGAAGCAGGTTTTCTCTCTTTCTCTCCCTCTCTCTCTATATACTGTGTGTGTGTGTGTATGTATATATATATATATATATATATATATATATATATATATATATATAAAGAGCGAAGAAGTAGGACTGCACTCCAAATATGTGGTAAAAACAGCAGTGGTTTATTCACCCATAATATGGCAAGTCTTGCGACGTTTCGGCTCACAAGAGCCTTCCTCAAGCATGGTAACAGTGAAAGTGAAACAATATAAAGGCATTTACAAAGTGTCCAACCCATAGGGGTGTGGTTACAATCAAGTGCAATTACATACATCTGATACAAATCAATAAAGTGCATGTGCATAAAGTGACAAGTGCTACACAATGTATAGTTTAAGGGATGCCTTCCCTTCAGTGGGAATTAAAATGTGTACAGTACTTTGTATAAGTTAAATTCACAATTATATAAGTGACATACTGAATGTGGATCACAGAAATACGACCTTCGGTGGCGATGGGGCCCACATATACCATCGCGTTCGTTGCGCATCTCCAACTCTTCATTGCGCATGTTCACACTGACCTCATCATGTGAGTCATAGTGCAAAAGTCACGCGCATGCGTTCTATGCGATCGACGTAAAGGCACCATTTTACTTAAGGGAAACCATCCCTATAGTTCCATTCATGTGATATATATGACTGTTGTATGAATAAGATAATTTTATATAAACGCGACCGCTGTAGGGATCTCCTACATACACCAGCATCTGGACCGGGATCCCGACCTTACGGGCAAGACACCAGACCAGAAAGCCACGAGTGTCATAGGAGAACATTTCCATGATCTCCGCCGACAATCAAAGCCCAAATGCTGGTAATTTTAGCAGTCATAGAGGGATGATCACTCTATCATATCAACAGTCATATCATGTAAATATAGAAGTGCAAACATATATCTAGAGTAACGCATAGGCATAGAGACGCTGATATCCGCATTGGGCCGCATTGTCTCCAAAATGTCAAAATTCAGGGATCCACATCCAATATAGTGAAAATGTACAAAACCTAAAGGCAAAAAGAAAAAATGTTTTAGTTTCCAAGTAAATTGTTACAATTATATAATGGTCTTTCACAGTTATCTTGCACCAATATACTGATATGAAAAGGACACGAACGCATATATGCAACTGGACTAAAAATGACCCGCAAATCCACAAAACTCTCACCTGAACTCGATATTAAGACCCTTAGGGTGCAAGCTGTCCAGATCATAAATCCAGCGTAACTCTCTTTTTTTCAAGAGAGTTAGGCGGTCACCGCCTCTTCTGGGGAGCCTGACCTGATCTACGATCCAGCATCTTAAATCCCGCTCGGAATGTCCTAGGGATCCAAAATGTCTGGATACTGGTAGATCAGTACGTTTCTTCCTTATTGAATTCCTGTTGTTATTTAACCTAACTTTTAGTTCTGTGGAAGTTTCCCCAACATATAATAGATTACAGGGGCAGGCCAACACATAAATCACATATGACGAGGAACAGTTCAGATGGAATTTTATGGGATACTCTTTATTTGTCAACGGATGTACAAAAATTCTGGCTTTACAGATATAACGACAATTAACGCAGCCGAGGCACGGGTAACACCCGAGACCCGGCTGCGCCAATGTCCGCTGCACACTGATTTTTTTCGGACCTGTATCCGACCAGTATCGAGTTCAGGTGAGAGTTTTGTGGATTTGCGGGTCATTTTTAGTCCAGTTGCATATATGCGTTCGTGTCCTTTTCATATCAGTATATTGGTGCAAGATAACTGTGAAAGACCATTATATAATTGTAACAATTTACTTGGAAACTAAAACATTTTTTCTTTTTGCCTTTAGGTTTTGTACATTTTCACTATATTGGATGTGGATCCCTGAATTTTGACCTTTTGGAGACAATGCGGCCCAATGCGGATATCAGCGTCTTTATGCCTATGCGCTACTCTAGATATATGTTTGCACTTCTATATTTACATGATATGACTGTTGATATGATAGAGTGATCATCCCTCTATGACTGCTAAAATTACCAGCATTTGGGCTTTGATTGTCGGCGGAGATCATGGAAATGTTCTCCTATGACACTCGTGGCTTTCTGGTCTGGTGTCTTGCCCGTAAGGTCGGGATCCCGGTCCAGATGCTGGTGTATGTAGGAGATCCCTACAGCGGTCGCGTTTATATAAAATTATCTTATTCATACAACAGTCATATATATCACATGAATGGAACTATAGGGATGGTTTCCCTTAAAGGGACTCTGTCACCACTTTCTAACCCCCCCTTTTAAAAGTATTGTTCTCTCCATGGCGCCCTTGTGATTACAAAGGTGTTGTTATAACATAAATTCGCCATCTCGTTTTGATAAAAATACCTTTTATCTAACCTGTCAATCTTGTGGATAAGGTGCCCAGGGCGTTTCTGAAGGTCTGAAGCTGCCGCCCGCCGCCGCCGCCGTTGGTGCCCAGCTCCTCCCCTGATCCTTTCAGCGCCGCCTGAATGTAAAGAAATCCGCCTCCGGCTCTCGCTCAGTGCCCCCTCCTCCTTTTCAAAGATCCCGCGCGTGCGCACAGGCCTGTGCCTGATGCGCCCGTGCGGACATTTAGAATCAGCCTCATTGAGCGAAGTGCGCATGCGCGCACTTCGCTCAACCTCCTCATAAGACGAGCACTGCAGCCAGCCACTCAGAGCCTGCGGCTCCATACAGCGCTTGGCAGGCTCTGAGTGGCTGGCTGCAGTGCTCGTCTTATGAGGCTGATTCTAAATGTCCGCACGGGCGCATCAGGCACAGGCCTGTGCGCACGCGCGGGATCTTTGAAAAGGAGGAGGGGGCACTGAGCGAGAGCCGGAGGCGGATTTCTTTACATTCAGGCGGCGCTGAAAGGATCAGGGGAGGAGCTGGGCACCAACGGCGGCGGCGGCGGGCGGCAGCTTCAGACCTTCAGAAACGCCCTGGGCACCTTATCCACAAGATTGACAGGTTAGATAAAAGGTATTTTTATCAAAACGAGACGGCGAATTTATGTTATAACAACACCTTTGTAATCACAAGGGCGCCATGGAGAGAACAATACTTTTAAAAGGGGGGGTTAGAAAGTGGTGACAGAGTCCCTTTAAGTAAAATGGTTGCTTTACGTCGATCGCATAGAACGCATGCGCGTGACTTTTGCACTATGACTCACATGATGAGGTCAGTGTGAACATGCGCAATGAAGAGTTGGAGACGCGCAACGAACGCGATGGTATATGTGGGCCCCATCGCCACCGAAGGTCGTATTTCTGTGATCCACATTCAGTATGTCACTTATATAATTGTGAATTTAACTTATACAAAGTACTGTACACATTTTAATTCCCACTGAAGGGAAGGCATCCCTTAAACTATACATTGTGTAGCACTTGTCACTTTATGCACATGCACTTTATTGATTTGTATCAGATGTATGTAATTGCACTTGATTGTAACCACACCCCTATGGGTTGGACACTTTGTAAATGCCTTTATATTGTTTCACTTTCACTGTTACCATGCTTGAGGAAGGCTCTTGTGAGCCGAAACGTCGCAAGACTTGCCATATTATGGGTGAATAAACCACTGCTGTTTTTACCACATATTTGGAGTGCAGTCCTACTTCTTCGTTCTTTATATTATTGGGGTTTGCCGCTGCCCTGCGTTGGACCGTGCACCCGCACTCTGGTTGGTGCTCCCACTGGACTTTTTCTTTTCTATATATATATATATATATATATATATATATAAGTGGTGTGTGTGTGTATATATATATATATATATATATATATATTAAACAGCATTCAGAATATTTCATTGTTAGAATCGTAATGAATCCTATGAAAGATCTATCAACATTACCTTGGAGATCCAGAGCACTTCAAGCTAAAAACCGAAAGGACACATCTTTTCATTCTAGTTATTGGCGCAACCTTTATATGCAATATTCTGAAATTTCTGTGACTTTTCAAAAGATCATCAAAACTGGAGCGCCATTTTAGGTTAAAAGCATTGTCATCTCTTAATTTTTTCAGTTAAATGCAATGTTATTTGGATTTAGGAGAACCAACGGATGTTTAAATATTTGATCATCTCTAATGTTTTAACAGTTGGACTTGTAAATATCACACTAACGTGTGGGAGACGTTTCTAAGGTGCCAACCAGCAGCTAAGGGGACCCATCTCCAATTGGAGAGAAAAGAGGTGTCTTATGAAGACAAGCCCTTTTTAGATGGGAGACGTCACCATGTAAGGTGTTGAGGGAATATACCAGCTTAAGGTCCGAGTACTTATCACAGTGTATGATGGTATCCAGTCCACAATGGGAAAGTGGAAGATGCAACTGAGGCCAACATTTTTATTTATTTATTTTTTGTTTTAAACTTTTTATTAGGGAAAATTGACAAAATTACATGTTATGTCTGCATGTTACAATTTCAGTTTAACAGTCTTAACAAGTAAAGCGTGTTACAGACATTGTTTTGTAACATCATATTACAGAGTTGTTCATAACCGGAACTGGGAAAATGGGGTAAAGAAAAACTTGGGGAAGGGAGGTGGGATAGGGAAATTTGATTGATAATTTTTCTTTCCAGAGGATGTTTCAGAGTATTAAGAGAATTTCCTGAAAGTCTTCCAGGGCAACCATATGGACTGAACACTGTTCGTGTTTCTCATTTCCCAACCTGCAATCTGTTCCATTCTGTATATATCATCACACTTGATCAGCCACTGGGAGTATGTTGGGGCCACTCTAAATTTCCATTTAAAAGCAATTAACACTCTGGCTGCTGCCAACTATGAGAAAGCAGAGTCTTTATTTGTTTAGAACATTTGATATCTCCCAGTAGACCTAACAGGCAACTTTTTGCCGCCGGTGTAATTGTAGTTTTGCTTATGTTTTTGAGAGTTATGCAGATTTGTCGCCAGTAGTTTGCCATGAACGGACATTTCCAGCATATATGAAAGAGTGGGCCTACTTCATTCCAACATCTCCAACAGCTAGGATCACATTCTGGAAAAAGGGAATTAAGTTTTTGTGGCGTATAGTACCATCTTGTAATTAATTTGTATAAATTCTCTTGTCATTTTATACAATTCGACACTTTCGAGGCAAGTGCTAAGAGGCATCTTTTCTCCATAGTTGAAAGGGCAGCACCTAAATCCTTCTCCCACTGACTAATAAAGTCATACATCTCAGGCTTGTTCTGGGAGACTAGGCCAGCATATATGGTAGTGATTTTCTTTGTAGGCATGGTGTTTGATAAAACCATTGATTCAAATTGCGTATTGGAGGTGTGTGATGTGGTTATCCCCTTCTCTATCTGGCTCTTGAGATGTAATTTTTGTAGAAAAGTGAGTGCGTGTAGTTTTGGGTGTACTTCCCAATTCTCCTGGAGAGAGCCTGTTGTATCTAAAAGGTCCACCAACGGAACCGATAGGTGTGCGCATTCTCTAGACAGTGAGGCCAACATTTTTATAAGCTCTATAGGTAGTGAACCAACTACCTTTATGCTAAGGGTGCTCGTGGAGGCATGGGGCCCTATGCCAAGTTTTTTTTTATGAGGTCCCATGGATACTTGCTACTTCTTTGATACCTTTATTCTATTATTTGTTAGTCATCAAGTTTTTCTCTGCTGACCAGTACCCACTCACTTCTCTTTCGCTAGGTTATCCATGTCGTTCAGTTCTCTCAATGCACTAGCACTGGGTTGTTCCTTGCTGGACAACCAACACCCTGGCATGCTATTTAACTCTAAAATCATTGCTGTGTACATGACTCTAGGTGTATCTCTAAATTTGGTTTTGTATTTCTGTCTGATCCTGCTTCCATTTCGAATTCTGGTCCAAATCCTGGTTCTGACTCTGGCTTCTCCATCTCTGCCCCCAGCTATGGACACTCATCTAGTACAGGTTTGATTTTTGGCTCTGACTCCGTTGATTCCCATCCCTGTTCTATCTTGCGGCTACTACCAACTGCAGACTTCTCTGGGGGCTGAGACTTCCAGCAAGATGCCTGCTTATTTCAGAATCTCTATGCAATTAACAAAATAAAAGTAAAACATATGGAAATCATGAATATTCACCACAGTTACAAGCGAAAGACTTCTTCCATTTCACGTTATTTTAAGTATCCACCTTATAGTCTTTGTTATGGTCTTTCTGTACATTATCATATTGCCAAAAACCCATCTGAAATGTAACATTACTAGTTTAAAGCATGTTGCCTTAGAAGTGCAAGAAAATAACATTCACAACAGCATCAGATAATAATAATAATAACATATAACAACCAGAAACAGTTCCAGATGCTGTGGGTTGTTATATTTTTTTAGTTTTTTAAGACAATTGTGTTATACTGACATCTGGTGGGCAACTGTGGAATTAAATGAATTCCAATGTTGAAATACCACACAATATCTCCCAAATACGCTGGTAGATCGAAACCACATTAATATTTTTATTATTTTGCATACAATATATTTAAATATTCCAGTTTATGAAAGATACATTTTGAATATTGCTAAATAACAACCTGTTATGCTACAATTATCATCTTTGATTTTTCTTTAAAGGAGTTTTTGGGTAAAAATATATTTTTTAACAAGTTCCAGCAGAATAGCCCCTAAAACAGAAGATTCACACTTGTTAGCTCCAGACCGCTATGGTGGTCGGCCCTGCATCCGCTGTCATAATTTTCCGGCTGGATATGGGCATGGTCACATGCACCGCTCCAGCCAATGACTGGCTTCAGCGGTGACATGCTCCTTGTGGCCACATCACCACTGAAGCCAGTCACTAGCATGTGACAATACCCATAGCCAACCAGATGTAAACAGTGCGGGAACTGGAAGACGGAGGGAGGGCAGTGCGGAGCAGGTACAATAAGTGTGAATCTTCTGTTTCAGGGGCCATGCTGCAGGAACTTGTTAAAAAATCATTTTAACAGGAAAACTCCTTTAAATCCCCCCATTGCGGCATGAGCATTTACACTGCCTGCACGCAACCTTCTGTGACTAAGATCCATGAAATATTTTATCCTTTTGTGCTGATTGGCAGTGAAGTTGAATCTGGACTCAGATAAAATCCATACCCTTAGCCAAGGCTACTTTTAACTCAAAGATTTTAAATGCCAAAACTGGCTGTGCAGCCCCTTTTAATAAAGGATTTGTGAACAACTGAGCCTGCCCAGGTCTTTGATTCTGATTCTTAAAGATATTCCTTTCATCTGATGCCAGATGCCACTTTGTTTGGCACCAGCACTACAGTATTTCTTCTTTGTACGGTAAGCATATCAGGTCCTTCAATACTAATTTGAGTGAGCCTACCTGATTATTTTAAGACCACATTCTGGGCCAGCCAATATCAATTCCATGTGGTCTTTTCTGTTAATGTGAATGCCCATCTTAAGGTAAATTCAGCCCATTGTGTTCTCAGTTATTTTGTTTCTTAAATGGAACCCGACAACTAAGAAATGCAGAGCAATCTACGGACAGCTTTTTTAGAGCAGAAGAAGTTGAACAGATTGATATATAATTTTGTGGGAAAAGATTCAGTAGAACTCGTATTCATTTCATGCTATACGTTTAGCTGTCAGTTACTGATAGGACCGCCCACTGGACTCCTAAACCTTGAATGAGCAGTTTAAATAAATAAATTCTACGTTTTACTGAATCTTTTCCCACATAGCTATATATCAATCTGCTCCGCTCCTCCTGCTCTATAACATGCTGCCTGCAGATTGGACTGCCTTTTCTATATACAATTGGGCTACATTTCTTATATACAGTATAAATAAAGCTTGGATCACATAAGTAGAAACGGTCTTATTTACATCCAGAGGGGTTCAATTAAGAAATTGGCATTGGGGGTTGGGGGGCCTTTAAGTTTTTACCTCAGGCAGCAGAAAGGCTAGGTGCACCCCTGCCACTGGTGTGATGGAACCGATGCAGCATTACGGCTTCGGTTATAAATGGATATTGCAAAACAGTCTGTAACAATCTGTCATGATGAATCTATATCCGCTGAAAACATGAGGAAAGCCATTACATAACCTTGCACTGTATGGGTATATGAATATAATACATTACAGTAAAGTACAATAAATTGACAGGCTATTCAGTATTGTCTTGCTTAAAAAGGCTGTCCTACTTCAGCAAGTGGCAAATATTTTTTATACAGTACTCACATATTCCGCAGCGCTTTACAGACAATAGCATTGTGCTGTCCCCAATAGGACAATAGCACAGTATGTCTTTGGAATGTGGGAGAAAAGTTAAACCTACACAAACACGGAGAGAACATACAAGCTACAGGCAGATGTCCTTGGTCAGATTCAAACCTAGGACCTCAGTGCTGCAGACATTAGAGCTAAGCACTGAGCCACCTGCTGCATTTATCATGTAGACAAAGTAAATATAAGCCATTTACTAATGTATTGTGATTTTCCATATTGCCTCCTTTGCTGGCTGGATTCATTTTCCATTCGTGGTGCAGCTTCTTCATTCACAGGATCAGTGGGGTTCCTGATGATATATGTTCATTTGTATGATGGAAAATCATTTTTAAAGCTGGCTCCGGGACCTGGCATATCTTATAGGGGAAATTTTGCAATATACCTTACGTTCCGAGGTTATGTGAATCCACCTCCTGGGTACATGGTCATGTAACGCTCTACTTCTGGGAATCCAGCTTACGCCTACGTCACATTCTTTACCAGGATGTCACTTCCACTGTGGAAAGAGACAGAAGTACTCTTCTCCCTGGCAAACTTCTGTATCCATCTCATATGGGAGGAATAGTCCTAAAAGTGATGTCCCATCTGTAGCCCAGGCTGTGAACCGGGTAAAGGACATGACGTCAGCAGAAGGGTTCCTGGGAGACCAATGTACATGATTTTGGAAAGTAAACATATTGCAATCTTTCTCCTACAGATGTGTTCTGTGGAATTAAAGGTAACATGTCATTAGAAAATGACCTATTGTTTAAATCACGTTTGTGTTAAACTTTTTTTTTGAATTTGTGGTGATTATTTTTTCATTTTTCGTATCACTATATTTTAAAATCTTTTATGAAATGCTGCAATTTTCACATTGGCCACTAGGTCACTGTTCTGTAGAAGTAATATTTCAGTAGCTATTATCATTATCACCACAGGGAGAATTATGGCATGTGATTCTAATCCGCCACAAAGTGGCGTATATGAGTTAAATGTTCCCCTAGATTTTTATTTCAGATCCTACTACCAACAATCTAATGCCTGTGAGCCTGCACACAAAGCCGGTAGGGCAGCACACAGAGTCTCTGCAGTT
The DNA here is from genome assembly GCF_905171765.1 of Bufo bufo. Classification (NCBI taxonomy): domain Eukaryota; kingdom Metazoa; phylum Chordata; class Amphibia; order Anura; family Bufonidae; genus Bufo; species Bufo bufo. The sequence continues at coordinate 300,434,630 of NC_053389.1, read as the reverse complement.
CTGAGAAGGAGAGATTGTGTGCATTGAGCGCTATCTTCAACTGCTATGCCCTATTCACTTTGATGGACAGGGCCACGCAGGAGTGATCACGGTCTTGAGTGATCTCCTCTAGATGCAATTCTTCTAGAGGAGGCTACCAGGGGCATAGCTATAGAGGAAGCAGGGAAAGCGGCTGCTTAGTGGCCCCCTCAGGAGGAAGACTAAAATATGTTATTGTCAGGGTCCACTCAACAGTATTATACAATGACATTATATACAGGGACACTGTAGGAAACAGACGTAGCGGCTACCGGGCCTTGTCTGAGAGCTCAATCTTGACTAGCCAAAGGAGTGGAGTTTGCACATTAGTTGGGGGTTGCAAAGAAGTTCCGAGGGGGCGTTCAAAAATTGCTGTGGGGCCCAGTCAATTGTAGATACGTCACTGGTTGCGTGACTAAGGCCTCTTTAACACGAGCGTGACGGTTTGGCTCAGTAAAACTCGCACCATTTTGCAAGCAAGTTCAGTCAGTTTTGTCTGCGATTGCGCTCAGTTGTTAAGTTTTTTCCATGCGGGTGAAATGCGTTTTTTGATGCGCTTTTCATGCGCGTGATAAAAAACTGAAGGTTTACAAACAACATCTCTTTGCAACCATCAGTCACTGAAGCCCCATTCACTTCTATGGGGCCAGGGCTGCATGAAAAACACAGAATATAGAACATGCTACGTTTTTTGCGCAACGCAAAACTGATGCGTGAAAGAAAAAAGTTCATGTACTGTGACACAGTGAGGGGTTGTGTCTGTCAAGGCACGTATTTTCCTCCCAGCATGTGCGGCTGGGCTGGTTTCCAGCCAGGTGAGGTCAAATACCGGACCGGAGTTTAGGTGCCGGTCCGGGTTTTGGCAGCACCTGGCTGTCCTTAAATAGGCAGCTGGGCTCAGCAGAGAGGTCTCTGTTTTTAGAATCTGAGGCTTTGTGCCGTGCTGGAGGGCTGAGAGCCGCATGCTGGGGAAACAGGCCCCCTAAAGCCTTTTGTGGACTACTGGAGGCAGAACTGCCAGCAAGGTGACTTGTGTTATATGAACTTTCCATTGTGTGTAAACTAACACCAAGACTGCAAAGTTACATGCTGTTTTGTGCAATTGCCTCAAGTGTAAATAAACACTGATGTTTTGAGTTAAGAACTTGTATTTTACCTCTGTACTGCGCACGCTTACTCTATCTAACAGAGCGAAACCCCACAGTACACAGACCCATTAAAATGAATGGGTCAGGATTCAGCGTGGGTGCTATGCGTTCACATCACGCATTGCACCCACGTGGAAAACTCGCTTGTGTGAAAGGGGCCTTATTATTGTGCAACTCATGTCACCGTGTAGATCTTCCCATATACTATCTGAACACATATGTAAATACTGTATTTCCTGTTTTATAGGCTGTGTCCAAAATCTGCAAAGTTTTTGGAAATGAGCGCATTTGGGAATTCTCCGAAGTGATTTTACAAAGTAAACAGCAATGAGGAAGAAATGTTAACTCATTATCTGTAGTCTGTATCTTATTACATTTAATATGGCCGCAGTCATGTTGAGACTGCATGTGATGTCATCATTAGAATCCTGGCAGATGACTCACCTACTTGTGATGTCATATTAGGGTATAAAGAGAGGTGCCGCACTGACCCAAGCCTCAGTCTCCTGGGCTGGCTCTCACCATTAGGGGTCCTCTGACGGGCAGCACAGTACTAGATCGGGTAAGTTCGGCCGCTTTTCTCCTCATGTTTGGGAATTGTTTTGCTGATCTTTATTTTCTTTCTCTTCCATACAATGTGAGAGCTGCATGTGACCCTCTCCGCGCTCCAAAAATCTGCCTGAGGTGCGACACTCAACCTACTCCAATGGAAGAATCCCAGGAGAAAGTGAAGAAGGAGCATCCAACTCCCTACAAGGGCCAGAGCCACAGAAATCCAAGACCATTTTATAATAAATAAAGGTTTTTGTGTGTGTTTCTTTATAAAATGATTGTTGTGTTTTTTTCCTTAAATAATAAATTGTGCCATTTCTCCTGCGCCCCTGTTTTCTATAGATATCCCAGGGGTGTATTGAACGGGTACAGGGCTGAACCCTTGAAGGATGGATAACTAATAAACTCCAGAGAGGAAATTTATTAAAGGGATATTACCATCAGGGACATTTATGGCGTACTGCTAGGATATGGATCCATGGATTTCTGTGCGACTGTCGTGTCGCAGTCCGACACCAATTTCTATCATTGCGCGCAGGGGCATAACTATAGAGGAAGCGGCTGCTTTGGGGTCCATACCCACAAGGAGCCACCTCAGGAGGAAGACTAAAAGATTTTATTGTCAGGGCAATCTCAAAAGTATTATACAATGGCATTATATAGAGTGCCACTGTAGGAAACCGACATAGCTGATACCGGTCCTTGTCTAAGAGCTCAGTCTTGACTAGCCACAGAAGTGGGGTTTGCACCTGAATTGGGAGTTGCAAAGAAGTTGCAATTTTTTTTTCAAATTGTTAAAAAGTCAGTTGTAGTTACGCCACTGGAGACTACGTCCGTAACATGCAATGTAACATGTCACAATTGCTTTAGCTTTTTGAAAAACGATCCTTGGAGAAAAAAACTTTGTGTTAAATCAGTGGTATGGTGCCACAGATCTCTCTGAATACTGTATTATGAATCTATAGAACACTTACCATACTATGGTTGTGTCAAGAACTCATTTAAAGGGAGCCTGTCATTTTGAACATGCAGTTTGATCTGCCAGCAGTATGATATAAACAGGAGGAGCTGAACAGATTGATATATATTTTCATAGGGGGAAAAAAATATGCATTACTTATTTTTAGTCCAGTGGTCCTAATCAGTGATACAGAGATAGCGGTCGATCACTAGCGTAGCATTAGCACCAGAATATTCTCTACAACCATGCCATTATTGTACGTTATTTGGTTTGCAGACTGCTGTTGCATTGTGTTTTTTATTTGTGTTTCTAGCCATGGCAGCGTGCACCTGTGCATTGGGATGTGTTGACTGACCCCCTTTTTTTGCAGTTGTACTGAGCTGGAGGTGTGACAGACTCCAGTTAGTCTTGCACCCCTGACCAGCCTGTCTGCCCCATTTTAATAAGTTTAAGTATAAAGCTGTAGCCTGCTCTCACTACATTCATTGGAAGCCTTCTGGCATCAGGAGAGGTACAGAGTGGGCTCGGCATGTGTAATGACCCGGAGAGCCATTACCACTCCTTTTGGCGCCTTGCTATCATTTTCTATGTGCTAATACATAATATCTAATGTATTTTATGTCATCCCCTGATAATGTGCATATTTATTCCTGAAACTGTTATGTTCACGTGTAATAACCTGGTCCACCAGCAGATGGCGGCAGCAACATTGGCAGTATTAGCTTCCCTGGAGAGGAACCTTTTGTTTCCTTCCAACCCTCTGTAGCTAGAGGTAGGAGTTTAGTTAGTTAGCGAGCAGTTCTAGTCCACCCTCCTTAGGGAGAGGTTGTGTGCTGGCTAGCAGAGCGCTGCCTGCTCTGCTAGGCCCAGAGGCCCTGCCTCTGAAGTCTACATGGTTGCTTGTCCACTCCTGGGCTTGCATTGCCTTCATCCAAGTTGAGCCGAAGCTTGAGGTACTCACTGCCAGAACAAGAAGTTTCTAGGATTATAAGTAAGAGACAAACTTCAGACTTATAGCTAACTTAAGTTCCAGCAGAAGAGGAAGTGTTTCCTATTTATCCAGCCAAGCATAGCAGAGCTGAGAGAGCTACCGGCAGAGCTGAGATTGTTGCAGAGAAGTATTTGCCTGCCAAAGTTAAGCCAATACCTGCTGATGACCAAGATATCATTTGGAAGCTGTTTGGATTACCGATTTATGCCAAGTAAAAGCAACTGTTCAATGCTACTACAAGTCTGGACTCCATTTATTCCACTTGTTCATCATCCAAGTTCAACTACCCCCTTTTGCACTGCTTCGGACCACATCACGTCTGGGATCCAACCGTATCCAGGTAGGAACACCGTGACACATGTACATAACATCTACAGAGACTGTAGGCCACCCTGCACCACTCTGGCAATCCTATCTCTGGGTACCAACATTACCATCTACAATGGAAGCCTTGTGCTTCCTCTGCTTAACCGCAGCTGGCGTCACGTTTACTTGCTCTATAAGAGGGACATATTTCGTAAACAACCTCCTAGGGTCAAGGGATACCAACACTCCCTGAACTTTATTGCGGCCATTATGGCGCATAACAGGTAGTATTTAGTATTAGGTTCCCATCTTACAGAGATCACCTTGGCGTTTGGCAGACGGGCCCAAATAATTTTGTACAAAATGTATTTGGCAAGAATCTCAATTTTATAAAACAAGCGTAGCATTAGCACCAGAATATTCTCTACAACTATGGCATTATTGTACGTTATTTGGTTTGCAGAGTGCTGTTGCATTGTGTTTTTTTCTTTAGGTTCCTTTTAAAGATACAGGAACACTAGGAACACAGGAACAGTATAGAGTACACCTTCATTTATAATTGGTACAGGGAGTGCAGAATTATTAGGCAAGTTGTATTTTTGAGGATTAATTTTATTATTGAACAACAACCATGTTCTCAATGAACCCAAAAAACTCATTAATATCAAAGCTGAATATTTTTGGAAGTAGTTTTTAGTTTGTTTTTAGTTTTAGCTATTTTAGGGGGATATCTGTGTGTGCAGGTGACTATTACTGTGCATAATTAATAGGCAACTTAACAAAAAACAAATATATACCCATTTCAATTATTTATTTTTACCAGTGAAACCAATATAACATCTCAACATTCACAAATATACATTTCTGACATTCAAAAACAAATCAGTGACCAATATAGCCACCTTTCTTTGCAAGGACACTCAAAAGCCTGCCATCCATGGATTCTGTCAGTGTTTTGATCTGTTTACCATCAACATTGCGTGCAGCAGCAACCACAGCCTCCCAGACACTGTTCAGAGAGGTGTACTGTTTTTCCTCCTTGTAAATCTCACATTTGATGATGGACCACAGGATCTCAATGGGGTTCAGATCAGGTGAACAAGGAGGCCATGTCATTAGATTTTCTTCTTTTATACCCTTTCTTGCCAGCCACGCTGTGGAGTACTTGGACGCGTGTGATGGAGCATTGTCCTGCATGAAAATCATGTTTTTCTTGAAGGATGCAGACTTCTTCCTGTACCACTGCTTGAAGAAGGTGTCTTCCAGAAACTGGCAGTAGGACTGGGAGTTGAGCTTGACTCCATCCTCAACCCGAAAAGGCCCCACAAGCTCATCTTTGATGATACCAGCCCAAACCAGTACTCCACCTCCACCTTGCTGGCGTCTGAGTCGGACTGGAGCTCTCTGCCCTTTACCAATCCAGCCACGGGCCCATCCATCTGGCCCATCAAGACTCACTCTCATTTCATCAGTCCATAAAACCTTAGAAAAATCAGTCTTGAGATATTTCTTGGCCCAGTCTTGACGTTTCAGCTTGTGTGTCTTGTTCAGTGGTGGTCGTCTTTCAGCCTTTCTTACCTTGGCCATGTCTCTGAGTATTGCACACCTTGTGCTTTTGGGCACTCCAGTGATGTTGCAGCTCTGAAATATGGCCAAACTGGTGGCAAGTGGCATCTTGGCAGCTGCACGCTTGACTTTTCTCAGTTCATGGGCAGTTATTTTGCGCCTTGGTTTTTCCACACGCTTCTTGCGACCCTGTTGACTATTTTGAATGAAACGCTTGATTGTTCGATGATCACGCTTCAGAAGCTTTGCAATTTTAAGAGTGCTGCATCCCTCTGCAAGATATCTCACTATTTTTGACTTTTCTGAGCCTGTCAAGTCCTTCTTTTGACCCATTTTGCCAAAGGAAAGGAAGTTGCCTAATAATTATGCACACCTAATATAGGGTGTTGATGTCATTAGACCACACCCCTTCTCATTACAGAGATGCACATCACCTAATATGCTTAATTGGTAGTAGGCTTTCGAGCCTATACAGCTTGGAGTAAGACAACATGCATAAAGAGGATGTTGTGGTCAAAATACTCATTTGCCTAATAATTCTGCACGCAGTGTATATAAGAAATTATAAGTACAATTTGTCTGTCTGTATGGAAAAAGCAAACAGCAAATAAATTTCTGCCTTGCAGAATGCAGACTTGGAGGTGCCATCTTGTCTACAGCACCAGATGGCTTTGCATTATGCCACATCTGAACTATACAATGATTTTGCCTAATTAGTATTTTATACTGTCCGATATCAGAACCTACTCTTTATACATGACATAGGGCCCTTTTGCTAGAAATTCCCTGTTGATACCTCAGAAGCACACTGCTGAGACAGAGAAATGTTTAATTACACAACTCAACATCTGCCATCATGTTAAAAGTCATTATGGTCCACGTGTGACTTTCATTACAAATAAGTCAAAAGTAATATCAGATAATATTTGTCTTGACCAATTTTGTTAAAATAGCCAAAGTTTGAGTGGTTTCAGGAGCTATACATGCTCTGTTGATGACCATGGCAGTGGTTTCAGAAGCCACACCACCCATGGTTAGTGAAGCTCAGCATGATGGACAAACATTTATAACTGTGCCGTTTCACCTCACCTCACCAGTCCGTGTTTCTATATGTTTTAATCCAATTCTGCTCCTCCTTTAATTGACCACTTACTCGGTCTACCCCTCCTCATCCCACCACTAGTAGTCTCCATGTTTGCAAGACATCTCAGTACAGTCTTGCATAGCCTACTATGCAATGGTGCCGCTAGTTAAGAACCATGGCCTGAACTGACCTGTAACATTAAGGCCCCTTTCACACGGGCGAGAATTCCACGCGGGTGCAATGCGTGAGGTGAACGCATTGCACCCGCACTGAATCCGGGCCCATTAACTTCAATAGGGCTGTTCAGATAAGCGGTGATTTTCACGCATCACTTGTGCGTTGCGTGAAAATCGCAGCATGCTCTATATTATGCATTTTTCACGCAACGCAGACCTCAAAGAAGTGAAAGGGGATGCGTGAAAATCGCAAGCATCCGCAAGCAAGTGCAGATGCAATGCGATTTTCACGCATGGTTGCTAAGGAGACGAGGGATGAGTTACCAGGGACCCCATTTACTTTATTATTTTCCATTATAACATGATTATAATGGAAAATAATAGCATCGTTTAATTCAGAATGCTAAGTAAAAGGTCCATTGTGGGGTTAAAAATAAAAATAAATGTAACTAACCTCATCCACTTGATCGCGCAGCCGGGCTCGTCTTCTTTCTTCTTCTTCTTGCAGGACCTGGCTGGAAAAGGACGTTTCGGTGACGTCATCGCACTCATCACGTGGTGAGCGCAGTGACGTCAGCGCAGGTCCTGCTGAATGAAGATAGAAGAACCTTCTATCTTCATTCAGCAGGACCTGCACTGATGTCACCGCACTTACCACGTGGTGAGCGCGATGACGTCACCGAAGGTCCTTTTCAAGCCAGGTCCTGCAAGAAGAAGAAAGAAGAGGAGCCCGGCTGCGCGATCAAGTGGATGAGGTGAGTTACATTTTATTTTATGGACATTTTACTTAGCATTCTGAATGAAAGAATGCTATTATTTTCTATTATAACCATGTTATAATGGAAAATAATAAAATATACAGAACACCGATCCCAAACCCGAACTTCAGTGAAGAAGTCCGGGTTCGGGTCTGGGTTCGGGTTGCGTACCTACTCACACAATTTTCCCTGATCGCAGGTGCAACACATCCGGACTTAACCTGGATACGCTCGTCTGCAAGAGGCCTAAGGCTCTGTTCACACTACGTCATGGTTTGCATTTATAATGAGAATTAAAATGCATAGCCAAATTCATTAGACTTCATTAACTTATAATGGAGTCCATTGCACTTTGTGGTAGTATATGTTGCTTTGATACAGGACTGCAAATGAATAGTTTTGATCGAGCATGCAGCCAATAAACGTGCAGGTAAGTACTGCCACTCACTGTAATGCCGTAGCCATATTGATTACTGGCATTACAGTGATTGGCTGGCCGGAACGCGTCATCGGATGCTATAAAGCACCCGATGACACGTGGTTCGGCTCAGTGTTAGTCAGGGAGAGCTGTGCTGTAGAAGGGACAGATAATGTAGGGAATTGATTCAATTGCAGGGTTGTCCTGGTACTTAAGGACACATGACGTACCGGTACGTCATGTATAGTTCCGATAACTGCCGCCCGGCGGGCGGTGAACGGAACCCAGTGCCTGCTCAAATCATTGAGCAGGCACCTTGGCTAGCTGCGCCGGGGGGTCCTGTGATCCCCCCATGTCGGCGATCGCAGAAAACCGCAGGTCAATTCAGACCTGCGTTTTTCTGCGTTTCCGGGTTTTTCGGGTCTCTGAGGACCCGATAACCTGGAACAGGATGGTGATCGGTGGTGTGATTTTACCCCACCAATCACCATCCTGCGATCCTGAGAGGTGACGGTGACATCACCTCTCAGGATCGCCTCTGATTGGTAGGTGGGCGGGCCGGCGGGAGATTCAAATGTTGCCAGTGCTCCTCTCCTCCTCCTTTTGTGTCCGGAGCTCGAGAAGAGAGGAGCGCTGCCTGCTCGTCGGTGGGATCTGAGCCAGCATCACCCCATCTGTGCCCCAGCACCCATCCTTGCCCCCCAGGACCCGATCTGTGCCCCAGCACCCCCCATCTGATTAGCAGGTAATTAGGGAAAGTCTAGGGAAAGGTTGGGCTAGGCAGGGATAATAAAGGGAAAGTTACTGTGAAAAAAAGTTTTATTGCATCACCCTAAGTAGGGTGTCTGGGGTCCGGCCACTGTTAGCGCATCGCATAACCCCACCGCTGATCAACTTCGGACGGTTGATCAGCGGTTTTGAATTTTTTTTAGACTTTTAGCCAGGCGGAGCAAGGGGACTGCCTTGTTAGGTACCCTGTGGCCCACCAGTTAAATCCACCGGAGCCCCTGCCGGTGAACTTGTCTGGTGTACCCCAGAGCTATTTGAGCCCGTGATTCCTGATTTTGAAGGCCAATCAGGAATCCAGATTTTCACAGTGGGCTTCACTGAATATGACTTTTTTTTAGTCATTTTTTCAGTGACCAACTGGTAAATCTAATGGTGGAGCAGACAAACCTGTACGCCCAACAGTTTGTTGCTCAACACCCAGGCTCCTTTTTGGCTAGGCCCGGTGGCTGGACACCGGTCAGTGCAACCGAGATGAGGACATTTTGGGGCCTCGTGCTGCATATGGGCCTAGTCAAGAAACCTAGTGTCAGGAATTACTAGAGTGGGGACGTCCTCTACCAGGTCCCACTTTACAGTACGGCCATGACACGCTCCCGGTTTGAGGCCATCCGGAAATGCCTGCATTATTCAGATAATGCAGCATGGGCCCCCCCCCCCCGAGGTGATCCTGCCTATGACCATCTGTATAAGATACGGCCGGTCATCGATCACTTTGGGGCCAAATTTGTACAGGCCTATGTACCTGGAAGGGAGGTCGCGGTTGATGAGTCTCTCATTGCGTTCAAGGGGAGACTCATTTTCCGCCAGTATGTTCCCTCAAAGCGGGCGAGGTATGGCGTGAAGCTGTACAAACTTTGTGAGAGTACCTCAGGGTACACTTACAAGTTTCGTGTGTACGAGGGGCGAGATTCCCGTATTCAACCCCCATAATGTCCCCCCATTCTGGGTGTTAGCGGGAAACTTGTGTGGGACCTTATGCACCCACTGGTAGATAAGGGTTACCACCTTTACGTGGATAACTTTTATACTAGTATCCCCTTGTTCAGGTCCCTCGCCGCCAGATCCACGTCCGCTAGTGCGGAAAAATCAACGCGGCCTCCCTGCCCACCCCCTCCATGTACCTATCCCCAGGGGTGAGACCCGTGCCCTTACCACTGGAAACCTGTTGCTGGTCAGATATAAGGACAAGAGGGATGTCCTTGTGCTATCCACAATTCATGGTAACGGCATCACCCCTGTCTCTGTGCGAGGTACCGTGGCAACGGTCCTCAAGCCCGATTGTATAGTCGACTACAATCAGTATATGGGAGGAGTTGATCTCTCTGATCAAGTCCTCAAGCCATATAATGCCATGCGCAAAACCCGGGCATGGTACAAAAAAGTTGCGGTCTACTTGGTGCAGGTTGCCATGTACAACTCTTTTGTGCTGTCCCGGAGCGCTGGCAACACAGGGACATTCCTTCAGTTCTATGAGGCAGTGCTCAAGGCCCTGATCTTTTATGACTGGGAAAGAGCAGGCCAAAGTACCTCGGGAACTGGAGGCGCCCGGATCATCCCTGGCCAACACTTTCCAGGTGTGGTCCCCCATACTGGAAAGAAGGGACGAACCCAAAAAAGGTGCAGAGTGTGTCACAGGAGGGGGATACGGAAGGACACCACTACTCAATGTGACACGTGCCCCGATCATCCAGGCCTCTGCATTATTGGGTGCTTCAGGGAGTACCACACTTCCATTGAGTACTAAATTTATATCCCAATTTAGCCACTGACATCGGATAAAAAAAACTATGGTTCTCAGACTTGAGTATACAAGTTAGGTATCTCCGCGTCGGTAATAATCTCCTCTATAAAAATACTGCATGACCTAACCCCCAGATTAACACGGTCAAAAAAAAAAAAAAAAACGGTGCAAAAAAAAGATTTTTTTTGGTCACCTTACATAACAAAAAGTTTAATAGCAAGCGATCAAAAAGTCATATAGCCCCCAAAATAGTGCCAATAAAATCGTCCTCTCATCCCGCAAAAATTGAGCCCCTACATAAGATAATCGGCTAAAAAACAAAAAAAAATGACTTAGACTTGAGAGATACAAAAAAAATTTTTTTGTATCAAAAACGATAATATAGTCTAAAAACGAAATAATTTTTTAGTAACACGGTCCAAAAAAAAAACGGTGCAAAAAAATATTTTTTTTGTCACCTTACATAACAAAAAGTTTAATAGCAAGCGATGAAAAAGTCATAGAGCCCCCAAAATAGTGCCAATAAAACCATCCTCTCATCCCACAAAAAATGAGCCCCTACATAAGATAATCGGCAAAAAAAAAAGTCTCTTAGACTTTAGAGATACAAAAAAAAAAATTTGTATCAAAAAGTATAATATAGTCTAAAACCTAAATAATTGTAAAAAAAAGTAGACTTATTAGGTATCGCCGCGTCCGTAAGAATCTCCTCTATAAAAATACCCCATGACCTAACCCCCAGATTAACACGGTCCAAAAAAGAAAATTTAAAACTGTGCCAAAACAGCAATTTTTGGCACTTTTCCATTTCAATCAGTTTTTTCCGGTAACAAAGCAAGGGTTAACAACCAAACAAAACTTAATATTTATTACCCTGATACTGCAGTTTACAGAAACACCACATTTGTGATCGTAAACTGCTGTATCACTAAAAGGCAGGGCGCAAAAAGAAAGGACCAACATGGTTTCTGGAAGGCCGATTTTGATGGCTTTTTTTTATTGACACCATGTCCCTTTTGAAGCCCCCCTGATGCACCCCTAGAGTAAAAACTCCCTAAAAGTGACCCCATCTAAGAAACTACACCCCTTAAGGTATTCAAAACAGATTTTACAAACTTTATTAACCATTTAGGTGTTCCTCAACAGTTAATGGCAAATGGAGATGAAATTTCAGAATTGAAATTTTTGGTAACCTTGCCTCACAAAAATGTAATATAGAGCAACCAAAAATCATATATACCCTAAAAATAGTCCCAAAAAAAAGCCACCTTATCCCGTAGTTTACAAAATGCAGTCACTTTTATGGAGTTTCTACTCCCGGGGTGCATCAGGGGGGTTGAAACAGGACACGGTGTAAATAAACCGGTCCATAAAAATCAGCCCTCCAAAAACCACACGGCGCTCCTTTCCCTCTACTCCCCGCCGTGTGGCCATACAGTAGTGTACGACCACATATGGGGTGTTTCTGTAAACGGCATATGGGGTCACTTTTAGGGAGTTTCTACTCCAGGGGTGCATCAGGGGGGTTGAAACAGGACACGGTGTAAATAAACCGGTCCATAAAAATCAGCCCTCCAAAAACCACACGGCGCTCCTTTCCCTCTACGCCCCGCCGTGTGGCCGTACAGTAGTGTACGACCACATATGGGGTGTTTCTGTAAACGGCAGAGTCAGGGCAATAAAGATAAAGTCTTGTTTGGCTGTTAACCCTTGCTTTGTTAGTGGAAAAAATGGGTTAAAATTGAAAATTTGGAAAAAAAATGAAATTCTCAAATTTCATCCCCATTTGCCAATAACTCTTGTGCAACACCTAAAAGGTTAACGACGTTTGTAAAATCAGTTTTGAATACCTTGAGGGGTGTAGTTTCTTAGATGGGGTCACTTTTAGGGAGTTTCTACTCCAGCGGTGCATCAGGGGTGTTGAAACAGGACACGGTGTAAATAAACCGGTCCATAATAAATCAGCCCTCCAAAAACCACACGGCGCTCCTTTCCCTCTACGCCCTGCCGTGTGGCCGTACAGTAGTGTACGACCACATATGGGGTGTTTCTGTAAATGGCAGAGTCAGGGCAATAAAGATACAGTCTTGTTTGGCTGTTAACCCTTGCTTTGTTAGTGGAAAAAATAGGTTACAATGGAAAATTTGGCAAAAAAATTAAATTAGCAAATTTCATCCCCATTTGCCAATAACTCTTGTGCAACACCTAAAGGGTTAACTACGTTTGTAAAATCAGTTTTGAATACCTTGAGGGGTGTAGTTTCTTAGATGGGGTCACTTTTAGGGAGTTTCTACTCCAGGGGTGCATCAGGGGGGTTGAAACAGGACATGGTGTAAATAAACCGGTCCATAAAAATCAGCCATCCAAAAACCACATGGCGCTCCTTTCCCTCTACGCCCCGCCGTGTGGCCATACAGTAGTGTACGACCACATATGGGGTGTTTCTGTAAACGGCAGAGTCAGGGCAATAAAGATACAGTCTTGTTTGACTGTTAATCCTTGCTTTGTTAGTGGAAAAAATGGGTTACAATGGAAGATTTGGCAAAAAAATGAAATTCTCAAATTTCATCCCCATTTGCCAATAACTCTTGTGCAACACGTAAAGGGTTAACAAAGTTTGTACAATCAGTTTTGAATACCTTGAGGGGTGTAGTTTCTTAGATGGGGTCACTTGTATGGAGTTTCTACTCTAGGGGTGCATCAGGGGGGCTTCAAATGGGACATGGTGTAAATAATCCATTCCAGCAAAATCTGCCTTCCAAAAACCATACGGCGCACCTTTCCCTCTACGCCCTACTGTGTGGCCGTACAGTAGTGTATGACCACATATGGGGTGTTTCTGTAAACAGCAGAGTCAGGGCAATAAAGATACAGTCTTGTTTGGCTGTTATCCCTTGCTTTGTTAGTGGAAAAAATGGGTTAAAATGGAAAATTTGCCAAAAAATTTAAATTCTGAATTTTTTTCTCCATTTGCCTCTTCTTGTGGAACACCTAAAGGGTTAAAGATGTTTGTAAAATCAGTTTTTAATACCTTGAGGGGTGTCGTTTCTAGAATGGGGTCACTTTTAGGGAGTTTCTACTCCAGGGGTGCATCAGGCATTTTTGGGTGGTTTCTATTATGTAAGCCTCGCAAAGTGACTTCAGACCTGAACTGGTCCCTAAAAATTGGGTTTTTGAAAATTTCCAAAAAATTTCAAGATTTGCTTCTAAACTTCTAAGCCTTGTAACATCCCCAAAAAATAAAATATCATTCCCAAAATGATCCAAACATGAAGTAGACATATGGGGAGTGTAAAGTAATAACTATTTTTGGAGGTATTACTATGTATTATAGAAGTAGAGAAATTGAAACTTGGAAATGTGCAATTTTCTTTTTTCTTTTTTTAAATTTGGTATTTTTTTATTTTAAAAAAATATTTTTTTTGACTAAATTTTACCAGTGTCAGGAAGTACAGTATGTGACGAAAAAAACAATCTCAGAATGGCTTGGATAAGTCAAAGCGTTTTAAAGTTATCACCTCTTAAAGTGACACTGGTCAGATTTGCAAAAAATGGCCTGGTCCTTAAGGTGAAATAAGGCTGTGTCCCAACTATTGTTGTGTCTGGCAGCAAAATATATTTTTAGCGCAACCTGCGCTAAGTTTCGTGCTATTGTAGAGACCCAAAAGTCCTTTTAAGGACTACTGTTGTGTCTGGCAGCAATATATATTTTTAGCGCAACCTGCGCTAAATTGCGTGCAATTGTTTGGCCGCTGCATTACCGCCGCGACATTATCTGCGCTACATCTCCTGTATAACGTTAGCACATCCGAAATATTAGTGACATTCAGTGTAATTTTTTCGCCCCTGGTGGCAGCAACATTACCTGCGCTACATCTCCTGTATAACGTTTGCCCAACCTAAATATCAGTGACGTTCAGCCAAATTTTTTCGCTGCTTGTGGCAGCGACATTACCTGCGCTAGTATAACGTTAGCGCATTCGAAATATCAGTGACATTCAGTCAAATTTTTTGCTGCTGGTGTCAGCGACATTACCTGTGCTACATCTCCTGTGTAATGTTTGCCCATCCTAAATATCAGTGACATTCAGTCTAATTTTTTGCTGCTGGTGTCAGCGAAATTACCTGTGCTACATCTCCTGTATAACCTCCTGTGACATTCAGTCTAATTTATTTGTGCATACACTTACAAAACCTGCGCTATTGTACATGTGACATATTTGCAAGCATATATACCATTTAATATGCGGAAGGTGACCAGTAAGGGAAGGGAAGAAGTGGCCGAGCTGCTGATAGTGCACACAGAGGCCGTGGCCCTGTGCACAGTGAAATTGTACCTGCTGCCAGAGCACAAGAAACACACTCATCCACGATACCTAGCTTCATTTCCCAGTTTGCAGGGTGGCGCAGGACACCACTCTCAATGTCACACCAGTGCGACCAGGTGGTCGTTTGGATTGCAGCAGATAATGCTTCCAGTCGGTTAAGCACCACTCCGTCTTCCACAAAGTCCAGTCTCAGTAGCCAAGAGTCTGGTCAACAGAAACCTCACCCTGATCCTCCTTACTGGAGAGTCTTTGCAAACAAGTGATCCCACACTCGGAACTTCCGAGGAGCTCTTTTTATCACCATTCCTTAATTTGGGCCTCTTGCCAAGCCTACTTGAAGAGGAACATGAGGAGATCTTGTGCCCTGATTCCCAAACTCTTGAGCATCCACAGTCAGAAGAAGATGATGGTGCGGAACGGCAATTAGTGTTTCACGAGGGGAGTGTCGGGAATCAAACCCGTGACCAGCCACATCCCAGGCGGTAGCCCTGCTTACTAGGCTACCGTCCTCTCTGGACATTCCTCCCTGAAACCTGTTATGTAACCTCAGTCTTGCCAAGCCTTGCTCATCACCCTTGATTCCCCACACCTGGTACTTCCCTATATAAGTCCAGCCCCTTGCACTCCAGCTTGCTGATTATTGAGCTCCTGAGCCTTGATCAAGCTTCTCCTCATCTGCTGCTCTTGCTACTACTGGAAGTCCACTGCTGACCAGGAATTGCCTACCGACTACTCCTCTGCTTTATCCCTACCTACTGAACTGCTACCACCGTTGCCATCCGGATTGTCTGACCACGCTTACTGCTGCCTGCCCTGACCCACCGCCTGTCTACCGACTACACCTCTGCCAGACTTCCTGCACCTACTACCTGCCTGCGGTCCTTGCCACTGGGCTCCACTCCTACCTCCAGCCAGAGGTCCTCTGACTCAGGTGAGCCTGTAGGACTTTTTCAGAATAATCAGCCACACTATGGAGTCCGCAATGGCCACTCTGCGTAAGCAGGTCTCCGAACTTCAAGAATTTGTTACTACATATCAGGAGAAATTTGCCCAGCTACAAGGCGTAGTCCAAAGCCAACAGAGGGAGATTATTGAACTACAGAGGCAACTCCTGGACGTCCGCGGCGCGCCCGCATGCCACTCCCATCAAGATTCAGCGGCGACAGACGCCAGTATCGGGGGGTTTCTAAACCAATCCCGCATCTATTTTCAGATGTACCCGGCCCCCTTCACCACCGAGAAAAAGAAGGTGCTATTCTTGGTCAATCTCCTGACGGATGAAGCATTAGCATGGGCATCACCATACGTGGAGACTAACAGTCAGCTCCTGGACAACCTAAACAACTTCATCACCGCCATGAGCCAAGTCTTCGATGACCCCAACCGCTGTGCGACAGCCGAGGCGCGACTACATGGACTGCGGCAAGGGAGACGCTCCGTCGCCGAATACACCGCCGAGTTTCGCCGTTGGGTCACGGACACCACCTGGAACCCAGCGGCACAGAGAATCCAATTCCGGTGAGGCCTGTCCGAATTAATAAAGGACGAACTCGCCAGAGTTGAGGCCCCGGACGATCTGGATGACTTCATTCAGTTATGCATCCGGATAGATCAAAGACTCTCTGAGAGGAAGAAAGAAAGACTCTGGTCCTCGGACCACAGACCCACTTACTCCTTCTCTTCCACCGCCCAGCGCGACCCCCAGTCAGTAACTGAACCTATGCAGGTCGACGCACTACGTAGGTCTCTATCCACAGCTGAGAAGGCTGGCCGAAAACCTCTGCCTCTACTGTGGGGAGCCGGGTCATTTTGCCAACAAATGTCCTCATAAGATCCGAAAGACTATTGCCGTCACGGAGCTAAAGGAGCAGCCACAGACTCCAACCCCGCCAGCAGCCCCTGAAAATAACAACACGGTGGCTCATGGATCCCACTTCATCGTCCCCATCCTCATCGACATTGAGGGGCGACAACTCCCCTGTTCAGCGATGTTAGACTCCGGGGTGGGAGGCAACTTCATGGACCTAACCTTCGCCCGCGAAAAGAACATTCAACTGACAATCAAGGCAGCCCCCGTTGACCTGGAAACCGTCGACAGATCCCCACTCTCCTCGGGGCCGGCCACTCACGAGACCACCGAACTACAACTCCTCATAGAACCAGATCACCGTGAAAAGATCCACTTCTCGCTGATCGCCTCCCCGAAGTTCCCAGTAATCTTGGGCATCCCATGGTTGGCCACCCACAACCCCTCGGTGGACTGGGAAACCCGCTGCATACGATTCCCGTCAGAGTTCTGCTCGCTAAATTGCTCCCACAAACCCGTCCTTCCACCCGAAGACACCACCATCTCAAAACTACTTGTCAAGGATCTGCTACCCCCTCAATACCGCGAGCTATAGGATGTCTGCGACAAGAAAAACGCAGACAAGCTGCCACCACACCGACCCTACGACTGCCCTATAGAACTGTTGCCCAGGGCCGAAATACCCTTTGGCAGTATCTACCCCCTATCAGAGCCTGAACTCAAGGCTCTGAAAGAGTACCTGGACGAGGACCTGAGGAAGGGGTTCATCCGGCCCTCTACCTCCCCCGCGGGAGCCCCCTTTTTCTTCGTAGAGAAAAAAGACTCCTCCCTGCGTCCCTGCATAGACTACAGAAAGCTTAACGACATAACTGTAAAAAAACGGTACCCGCTCCCACTGATTTCAGAACTCCTTAAGAGACTCCGGGCAGCGAAGATCTTCACTAAACTCGACCTTTGAGGGGCCTACAACCTCGTCCGAATCCGCCCTGGGGACGAATGGAAGACCGCCTTCTGGACACGTTATGGTCATTTCGAGTACCTGGTCATGCCTTTCGGACTCTGCAATGCTCCCGCCACCTTCCAGCACTTCATTAACGACGTCCTCAGGGACATGCTGGATCTGTTTGTAGTCGTTTACCTGGACGACATCTTGATCTTCTCTGAAGACCTTGAGCAGCACCGCGAACACATCCGCAGGGTACTGCAGAGACTCCGACAGAACTCTCTCTATATCAAGCTAGAGAAATGTGAGTTTGAGCGAACCACCACTCAGTTCCTCGGATACATCATCTCCCCAGAGGGGCTAAGTATGGACCCGGGAAAGGTCCAAGCTTTGATGAACTGGCCCGTTCCGAGAAACGAGAAGGAGATACAAAGATTCATTGGCTTCGTCAATTTCTATCGGAAGTTTATCCGGAACTTCTCCAAGGTCATAGCACCAATCACCCAACTCATCAAGAAGGCAGTCCCCTTCTCCTGGACACCCGAGGCCCAGGAGGCCTTCACCAAGTTGAAACTCCTCTTCACTTCTGCCCCAATCCTAATCCACCCGAACCCCGAGCTCCCATTTACAGTTGAAGTGGATGCATCAGACTCCGCGGTGGGGGCAGTTTTGTCACAACGGACAGGGGAGAGGATGCTATTACACCCGTGCGCATATTTCTCCTGCCAGATGTCCCCCTCCGAGAAGAACTATGACATCGGGAACAAAGAACTACTGGCGATCAAGGATACCTTCTCCGAGTGGAGACACCTGCTGGAGGGAGCCACCAACCCCATAATCGTACTAACTGACCACAAGAACCTCGAGTTCATCCGCAGCGCTAAGAGACTCTCAGCCAGACAGGCCAGATGGAGCCTATTCTTTTCCCGCTTCAACTTTCTCATCACCTATCGCCCCGGATCAAAAAACGGCAAGGCTGACGCCCTCTCCAGAATGTTTTCCGAGCCCTCACAGAGTAACAAGGGCCAAAATAACATCTTACCCGAGAGAAGGGTCGTCGGGGCCACCTACTCTAAAGAACTCCTGGGCACAATCAAAGAAGGATACGAAAATGACCCCTTCCTCGCCCACCCCACAGGGAATATCAGCCTTAGGTTTAAGAACGGTCATTGGTTTCATCAGGACCTGCAACTATATGTACCAGAAATTGCACGGCTCGAAGTGCTCAACTCAACCATGACTCCAAGCTGGCCGGCCATTTTGGCACAAGAAAGACCCAGGAGCTTCTCTCCCGCTCCTTCTGGTGGCCAACATACAAAGAGGACATCAAGAGGTACATCTCCTCGTGCACGGTCTGTGCCCGCAATAAGACTCCTCGTTCCTCTCCTGTGGGTCTGTTACAATCCCTCCCTATTCCCTCCCGCCCCTGGGGCTCGATCTCCATGGACTTTGTGGTAGACCTTCCTCCTTCAAAAGGGATGAACACCATCCTGTTCGTGGTTGACCGTCTCACCAAGATGGCCCATTTCATCCCCTACAAAGGCATACCCACCGCCAAACAGACGGCCGATCTTATTCTCAGAGAGGTCTTCAGGCTGCATGGGATCCCGGACTACGTGGTCTCCGACCGAGGCGTACAATTTGCCTCGAAGTTCTCGAAGAACTTCTGCCTGGCGCTCGGGGTTAAAGTGAACCTGTCCTCCGCTTTCCACCCTCAGTCAAACGGGCAGACTGAGAGAACTAATCAGACCCTAGAGCAGTACCTACGCTGTTTCAGCTCCCACCTGCAGGGTGACTGGCTTGACCATCTCCCCACGGCCGAGTTCGCCTACAACAATGCTGAGCACAGCTCAACCAAGCACAGCCCCTTCTTTGCTAACACAGGTTCGCACCCGGTGTTCATTCCCCACCTGCCCGTCTCCTCCACCCTCCCAGCAGTGGCCGAACGCCTAACAACCCTACAGGAGGCACAAAAGAACATTATAGACAACCTCCAGCTCGCCCAGAGGCGCTTTAAACAGGGAGCAGACAGACGTCGCAAACCCACCCCGGGCTTCCATGTGGGAGACAAGGTGTGGCTGTCCACCAGGAACCTCAGATTGAAGGTCCCCTCCAAAAATTTGGCCCAAAGATACATGGGTCCGTTCCGGATCACCGCACAAATCAACGAGGTCACGTTCCGGCTCGACCTTCCGGACTCCATTAGGGTGCACCCTGTCTTCCATTGCTCACTCCTCAAGCCATACGTGGAGAACACCTTCACAGGCCGCCACTCGCCCCCTCCACCACCCGTGAGGGTACAGGGTGAAGAAGAATACGTTCTCGTAAAGATCCTCGTCTCCAGGATCCACCGGGGAAGACTACAATACCTAATTGGGTAGGAGGGTTACCCTCCAGAGGATAACTCCTGGGAGCCAGAAGAAAATGTCCACGCCCCCAGACTGGTAAAAGAGTTCCACCAACGGCACCCGGCACCCCAGGGGCGTAATCTCTAGCAACCTCGTCACCACCAGCATGATCCGCCACATGGCATCAAAGCACCCTAATAGGTGGGCCGAACGCCTGGGTCCACAATCAGGGTCAAACCACTGCCTCCTCTTCCCCTGTGTTACGTGCTGGCCAATCCCCTGTCCAAGACACAGGCCCGGATGCCTCCCACCCTGCACCTGGACTTTCGCAAGCACCATCAGCTAGCACATCCACTTCTGTAGCCCACCGCAGCGTACAGATGTCCATACCCCAGGCCTTTAAACGAAAGCGCAAATACCCAGCCACCCACCCACAGGCCGTAGCACTAAATGCGCATCTTTCCAAATTGCTGGCCCTGGAAATGTTGCCATTTAGGCTTGTGGACACTGAGGCTTTCCGCAGCCTGATGGCGGAGGCCGTCCCTCGTTACTCAGTCCCCAGCCGCCACTATTTTTCCCGGTGTGCCGTCCCCGCATTACACCAGCATGTGTCCCGTGACATCACCTGTGCCTTGATCAACGCAGTTATTGGGAAGATCTGTAGTGTCCCACTAGGTAGGCGTGGGCACTACACAAGGGTCAATTGAGTGACGTGTTACTTCTGCTCACAAGGGACAGTAATATTATATTTGTCTATGCATATAATGTATTTTTCTATGTGTTTTTACATGCAATGTTTCCCCTGTGTTATGCATTGCAGGCCTATTAGGGTGTAGTTAGGCATCCTAGACACTAGAGGGAGATAGGGAGCCCCTAGTATAAATGTCCAGGCCCAGACAGGGAGGAGTTAGATCATAGTCAGGAGTCTGTGGAGACAGAAGTGAGCAGGCACCAGCCAGAGATATGCTGAGGGCCTCCTCCTGACATGCAGCTTGATAGCCCTGGCTGCTAGCTACGACCAGGAGGCTAGTGAAGAACTCTAGCCTGCCTGTAGGTCAAGTGAGCCTCAGTTAGCTCAGAAGATTACCCCAGTAGAAGAGATGTACCTCCTGGGAGCAACCTGCAGCATCCCCCACAGTAAGGACAATACAGTAAGTTCAGATAAGTAACCTGATGGGCAGAAGTACTATAAAGTAAAGAGCAAGTGCCAATACTGGAGGAAGGATTATATACCAAGGATTAAAGCCAGCAATTAGGCATCCGGGCCTTGGGATCCAGCCAGCTAGAATAGCTGAAGGGGATAGAGCAGCATTGCACTGCAAAGCATTAACTGTTTGCCCTCCAAGTATCTTGCATGATTAATACCTGCCATTATTGAAAGTAAACCTGCTTCTGGAGTATTGTTCAAGGGACTGCATCATCATTATCAACTGTAACGGTCTGTACAAAGTTGGACTATTTTTCCACCAAGTAAAGCAACGTTTGGTTTACCAACTGTGTACTCATTCAATCCTCCTACAAATCGGTGTGCCACCGTTACAGGCACTGGCGTCACAAATCTTAAAGGGACCTTACCTAAGGCACTCAAAACACCTACAACATCCAGGGCACCCCACACACCATCAGGCCTGGTCCCTATCTACAGAGTGTGCCCCAGAGGAACTAGTGTCTGCCTCTCTTTTCACTGTTGAATGCTTGCCCAGGGTTCTCCTCAGAAAAGTGAGTAACCCTCGATTGCCCATACCGTGACCTCACTGTCGCTATACCCTGCGAGCCGTACCCTGGGATAGCACAGGTGCTACTGACGCCAATCAATCAGGGTTTCCGACACCACCTACATTAGTGGCTGCAACCCCCCCTTCTCCTCCTCCACCACCTCCTCCTCCACTTCCACCTATCAATTGTCATCTTGCAGCACCAGTCAGCCATCCGTCAGTAGCTGGAAGCAGTGTAGCACTGCAGTGGGGAAGCGGCAACAGGCCGTGCTGAAACTTATTTGCTTAGGTGACAAACAGCACACCGCCGCAGAGCTGTGGCAGGGTATAAGGGACCAGACTGAGCTGTGGCTCTCGCCACTCAACCTACAACCAGTCATGGTTGTGTCTGATAATGGCCATAACTTGGTGGCGGCTTTGGAGCTCGGCAAGTTCACACACATACCATGCCTAGCCCACGTGTTCAACTTAGTGGTTCAGCGGTTTCTCAAAACCTACCCCAATTTGCCTGAGCTACTGGTGAAGGTGCGCCACGTGTGTGCCCATTTCCGAAAGTCATCTACAGCTGCCGCCGGTTTGGCAATGCTGTAGCAGTGCTTGCAATTGCCAGCTCGCCGACTTTTGTGCGACGTGAGCACGTGCTGGAACTCCACGTTCCACATGTTGGCCAGGCTTTGTGAGCAGCAGAGGGCAGTACTGGAATACCAGCTACAACATGGTCGTCCCCTTTCCAGTCAGCTTCCGCTATTCACAAGCGACGAGTGGGCATGGATGTCTGACCTCTGTGAGATTTTACGCAACTTTGAGGAATCAACACAGATGGTGAGCGGCGATGCCGCTATTATCAGCATAACCATCCCACTTCTGTGTCTACTGAAACGCTCACTGCTCACAATGAAGGCGGACGCTTTGCATGTGGAAAAGGTGGAAATGGGGGAAGACTGTACACAGGGCGATAGCCAGACCACCCTCAGTTTGTCTTCTCAGCGCAAATTGGATGATGATAAGACGGAGGAGCAGGAGACGGTTGCCTCCGCTACAGAGGGTATTACCCATAGCAGGTTTATTCCATCTGCTCAGCGTGGATGGGTCAAAAGGGAGTAAGAGGATGAGGAGATTGAGAGTCATCCTCCTGATAAGGACAGCAAAGTCTTGTCTGTTTTGGCCAACACCGATTACTGGTTGTTCACCCTTCTCGACCCCCGCTACAAAGAGAACTTCTCATCTCTCATTCCTGTGATGGAGAGGACTAGCAAAATGGTGCAATACCAGAAGGTCTTGGTGGAAAAATTGCTCCATAAATTTCCAGCTGACTACGCTGACAGCAGAGTACGTAGTTTCTTTTGGGCAACCGAGGAGGGGAGATGAGGGGAACACACAGCAGTTCCAACAGAGGCAGGGGAACACTTTCCAAGGCCTGGGACAGTTTCATGACACCCCGCCAGCACCCTCACCCTGATGCGTAGCCAAGTGTCACAAGGAGGAAAAAGTTTTGGAAGATGGTGAAGGAGTACATAGCAGACCGTGTCACCGTAATCAGTGATCCCTATGTACCTTACAACTATTGGGTATCCAAGCAGGACACGTGGCACGAACTGGCACTCTATGCCTTGGAGGTGCTGGCCTGCCCTGCCGCCAGTGTTTTGTCAGGTATTTAGTGCTGCTGGGGGCATAATAACTGATAAGATGGCCTTGCGGTTCGCCCGGCGGTCGTTTTGCGGCGAACTTTGTGCGTTCAGGAATCGCCGAACATGCGAACATATGGAGATGTCTGCCGGTGCCATATACTTTTGCATTGCGCCGAACTTTGACCCATGACACATCCATCAGGTGGGACAGGACAGCCAATAGAGACGTTTCAGCACATGGACACACCCCCACCCTGTCACAGAAACCGATCTGGCAGCCATTTTACATTCTGTGTTTTGCCAGTGTAGGGGTAAAGTTGTTTTGTGGAATAGGGACAGGCTGTTAGGGACACCAAATGTCAGCTTATAGTGCCACAAAAGTCCTTTTAATGACTGGTATAGGTTTGATATACTGAGGGGTGTGATATACTTATAATATACTTTCTAACATAGAAAGTATATTATAGTGCATTTGAATTGTGCAGCAGTTGTGTGCAGTTCTGCTGCGATACCGCAGCTATACAGAGGGATAAACGCTATTGGAACAACTAATTGCAATGGGTGTAATATACCTGTTGCCCCCTAAAAAACTGATTGAGGGGTGTGATATACCTATAATATACTTTCTAACATAGAAAGTATATAGTGCATTTGTATTGTGCAGCAGTTGTGTGCGGTTCTGCTGCAATACCGCAGCTATATAGAGGGACAAGTGCTATCGGAACAACTAATTGCAACGGGTGTGATATACCTGTTGACCCCCAAAAAACTGATGGAGGGGTGTGATATACCTTCTTACGCAAAATACTGATTGAGGGCTGCGTTATACCAAATAAACAGGGTAGTGTGATATAACTGTTGTGGCAAAAAAAATAATTGAGGGGTGTAATATACCTGCTTCTACAAAATACTAATTAAGGGGTTCGAATCGATATACCTGCTTCCACAAAATATTAATTGAGGCCTGTGATATACCTGCTTTCACAAAATACTGATTAAGGGGTTTAATATACATGCTTCCACAAAATATTGATTGAGGCCTGCGATATACCTGCTTCCACAAAATACTAATTAAGGAGATTGATATGCCTGTTTCCACAAAATACTGATTAAGGGCTGCGATATACCTGCTTCCACAAAATACTGATTAAGGGGATTGATATTTCTTCGTCAACCAAATATTGATTGAGGCCTGCGAGATACCTGATTCCATAAAATACTGAATGAGGGCTAAGATATACCTGCTTCCGCAAAATACTGATTAAGGGGATTTATATACCTGTTTCCACAAAATATTGATTGAGGCCTACAATATACTTGCTTCCACAAATTACTGATTAAGGGGATTGATATGCCTGCACACACCAAATATTGATTAGAGCCTGCGAGATACCTGCTTCCACAAAATACTGATTAAGGGGTTTGATATACCTGCTTCCACAAAATATTGATTGAAGCCTACAATATACCTACTTCCACAAATAACTGATTAAGGGGATTGATATTTCTGCGTCCGCCAAATATTGATTGAGGCCTGCGAGATACCTGATTCCACAAAATGCTGATTGAGGGCTGCGATATACCTGCTTCAACAAAATACTGATTAAGGAGATTGATATACCTGCTTCCACCAAATATTGATTGAGGCCTGCTATATACCTGCTTCAACAAGATACTGAATAAGGGGTTTGATATACATGTTTTAACCAAATATTTATTGAGGCCTGCGATATACATGCTTCCACAAAATACAGATTAAGGGGATTGATATACCTGCTTCCACCAAATATTTATTGAGGCCTACGAGATACCTGCTTCCAAAAAATACTGATTAACGGGTTTGATATACCTGCTACCACAAAATATTGATTGAGGCCTGCGATATACCTGCTTCCACAAAATACTGATTAAGGGGATTGATATACCTGCTTCTGCAAAATACCGATTGAGGCCTGTGAGATACCTGCTTCCACAAAATACTGATTAAGGGGTTTGATATACCTGCTTCCACAAAACATTGATTGAGGCCTGCGATATACCTGCTTCCACAAAATACTGATTAAGAGGTTTGAAATACCTGCTTCCACCAAATATTGATTGAGGCCTGCAATATACCTGCTTCCACAAAATACTGATTAAGGGGAATAATATACCTGCTTCCACCAAATATTGATTGAGGGCGGCGATATACCTGCTTCCACAAAATACTGAATTAGTGGTTTGATATACATGTTTCCACCAAATATTGATTGAGGCCTACAATATACCTACTTCCACAAATTACTGATTAGGGGATTGATATGCCTGCATACACCAATTATTGGTTGAGGCCTACAAGATACCTGCTTCCACAAAATACTGATTAAGGGGTTTGATATACCTGCTACCACAAAATATTGATTGAGGCCTGCGATATACCTGCTTCCACAAAATACTGATTAAGGGGATTGATATACCTGCTTCCACAAAATTTTGATTGAGGGCTGCGATATACTTGCTTCCACAAAATACTGATTAAGTGGATTGATATACCTGCTTCCACAAAATACTAATTGAGGCCTGCGATATACCTGCTTCCACAAAATACTGATTAAGGGGATTGATATACTTGCTTCCATAAAATATTGATTGAGGCCTGCGATATACCTGCTTGCACAAAATACTGATTAAGGGGATTCATATACATGCTTCCACAAAATATTGATTGAAGCTTACAAGATACCTGCTTCCACAAAATACTGATTTAGGGGTTTCAAATACCTGTTTCCACCAAATATTGATTGAGGCCTGGAATATACCTGCTTCCACAAAATAATAAGGGGATTGATATACCTGCTTCCATAACATACTGATTGAGGCCTGCGAGATACCTACTTCCACAAAATATTGATTAAGACGTTTGATATACATGCTTCCACAAAACATTGATTGAGGCCTGCGATGTACCTGCTTCCACAAAATACTTCCACAAAATACTGATTAAGAGGTTTGAAATACCTATTTCCACCAAATATTGATTGAGGCCTGCAATATACCTGCTTCCACAAAATATTGATTAAGTGGTTTGATATACCTACTTCCTCAAAATATTGTTTGAGGCCTGCGATTTACCTGCTTCCACAAAATACTAATTAAGCGATTTGATATATCTGTTTTTACTAAATATTGATTGAGGCCTGCGAGATACCTGCTTCCACAAAATACTGATTGAGGCCTGCGAGATACCTGCTTCCATAAAATACTGATTAAGAGGTTTGATATACCTGCTTCCACAAAACACTGATTAAGGGGATTGATATACCTGCTTCCACAAAATATTGATTGAGGGTTGCGATATACCTGCTTCCACAAAATACTGATTAAGGGGTTTGATATACCTGCTTCCACAAAATATTGATTGAAGCTTACAAGATACCTGCTTCACAAAATACTGATTTAGGGGTTTCAAATAGCTGTTTCCACCAAATATTAATTGAGGCCTGCAATATACCTGCTTCAACAAAATACTGCTTAAGGGGATTGATATTCCTGTTTCCACAAAATACTAATTGAGGGCTGCGAGATACCTGCTTCCACAAAATACTGATTGAGGCCTGCGAGATACCTGCTTCCATAAAATACTGATTAAGGGGTTTGATATACCTGCTTCCACAAAATATTCATTGAGGCCTGCGAAATACCTGCTTTCACAAAATACTGATTAAGTGGATTGATATACCTGCTTCCACAAAATACTGATTGAGGCCTGCGATATAGCTGCTTCCACAAAATACTGATTAAGGGGATTGATATAGCTGCTTCCACAAAATACTGATTGAGGACTGCGAGATACCTGCTTCCACAAAATCATGTTTAAGGGGATTGATATACCTGCTTCCACCAAATATTTATTCAAGCCTACAAGATACCTGTTTACACAAAAAACTGATTAAGGGATTTGATATACTTGCTTCCACAAAATATTGATTGAGGCCTGCGATATACCTGCTTCCACAAAATACTGATTAAGGGGATTGATATACCTGCTTCCACAAAATACTGATTGAGGTCTGTGATATACCTGCTTCCACAAAATACTGATTAAGGGGATTGATATACCTGCTTCCATAACATACTGATTACCGGGTTGGATATACCTGCTTCTGCAAATTACTGATTAAGGCCTGCGAGATAACTGCTTCCACAAAATACTGATTAAGGGGTTATATATACCTACTTCCACAAAATATTGATTGAGGCCTGCGATATACCTGCTTCCACAAAATACTAATTAAGGCGTTTGATATATCTGTTTCCAAAAAATATTGATTGAGGCCTGGGATATACCTGCTTCCAAAAAATACTGATTAATGGGATTAATATACCTGCTTCTACAAAATACTGATTGAGGTCTGCGAGATACCTACTTCCACAAAATACTGATTAAGGGGTTTGATATACCTGTTTCCACAAAATATTGATTGAGGCCTGCGATATACCTGCTTCCACAAAATACTGGTTAAGGGGATTAATATGCCTGCTTCCACAAAATACTGATTGAGGTTTGCGATATACCAGCTTCAACAAAATATTGATTAAGGGGATTGACATACCTGCTTCCACCAAATATTGATTGAGGCCTGCGAGATACCTGCTTCCACAAAATACTGATTGAGGCCTGCGAGATACCTGCTTTTACAAATTACTGATTAAGGGGTTTGATATTCCTGCTTCCACAAAATACTGATTGAGGGCTGCGAGATACCTGCTTCCACAAAATACTGATTGAGGCCTGCGAGATACCTGCTTCCATAAAATACTGATTAAGGGGTTTGATATACCTGCTTCCACAAAATATTCATTGAGGCCTGCGATATACCTGCTTCCACAAAATATTGATTGAAGCTTACAAGATACCTGCTTCACAAAATACTGATTTAGGGGTTTCAAATAGCTGTTTCCACCAAATATTAATTGGGGCCTGCAATATACCTGCTTCAACAAAATACTGCTTAAGGGGATTGATATTCCTGCTTCCACAAAATACTGATTGAGGGCTACGAGATACCTGCTTCCACAAAATACTGATTGAGACCTGCGAGATACCTGCTTCCATAAAATACTGATTAAGGGGTTTGATATACCTGCTTCCACAAAATATTCATTGAGGCCTGCGATATACCTGCTTTCACAAAATACTGATTAAGTGGATTGATATACCTGCTTCCACAAAATACTGATTGAGGCCTGCGATATAGTTGCTTCCACAAAATACTGATTAAGGGGATTGATATAGCTGCTTCCACAAAATACTGATTGAGAGCTGCGATATCCCTGCTTCCACAAAATACTGATTAAGGGGATTGATATACCTGCTTCCACCAAATATTGATTGAGGTCTGCGATATACTTGCTTCCACGGAATACTATTTAGGGGATTGATATAACAGCTTCAACCAATTATTGGTTGAGGCCTACAAGATACCTGCTTCCACAAAATACTGATTAAGGGGTTTGATATACCTGCTACCACAAAATATTGATTGAGGCCTGCGATATAGCTGCTTCCACAAAATACTGATTAAGGGGATTGATATAGCTGCTTCCACAAAATACTGATTGAGGAATGCGAGATACCTGCTTCCACAAAATCATGTTTAAGGGGATTGATATACCTGCTTCCACCAAATATTTATTCAAGCCTACAAGATACCTGTTTACACAAAAAACTGATTAAGGGATTTGATATACCTGCTTCCACAAAATATTAATTGAGGCCTGCGATATATACCTGCTTCCACAAACTACTGATTAAGGGGATTGATATACCTGCTTCCACAAAATACTGATTGAGGTTTGTGATATACCTGCTTCCACAAAATACTGATTAAGGGGATTGATATACCTGCTTCCATAACATACTGATTGAAAGCTGCGATATCCCTGCTTCCACAAAATACTGATTACCGGGTTTGATATACCTGCTTCTGCAAATTACTGATTAAGGCCTGCGAGATAACTGCTTCCACAAAATACTGATTAAGGGGTTATATATACCTACTTCCACAAAATATTGATTGAGGCCTGCGATATACCTGCTTCCACAAAATACTAATTAAGGCGTTTGATATATCTGTTTCCAAAAAATATTGATTGAGGCCTGGGATATACCTGCTTCCAAAAAATACTGATTAATGGGATTAATATACCTGCTTCTACAAAATACTGATTGAGGTCTGCGAGATACCTACTTCCACAAAATACTGATTAAGGGGTTTGATATACCTGTTTCCACAAAATATTGATTGAGGCCTGCGATATACCTGCTTCCACAAAATGCTGATTAAGGGGATTAATATGCCTGCTTCCACAAAATACTGATTGAGGTTTGCGATATACCAGCTTCAACAAAATATTGATTAAGGGGATTGACATACCTGCTTCCACCAAATATTGATTGAGGCCTGCGAGATACCTGCTTCCACAAAATTCTGATTGAGACCTGCGAGATACCTGCATTTACAAATTACTGATTAAGGGGTTTGATATACCTGCTTGCACAAAATATTGATTGAGGCCTACAATATACCTGCTTCCACAAAATAATGATTAAGGGGTTTGATATACCTGTTTCCATCAAATATGGATTGAGGCCTGCAATATACCTGCTTCCACAAAATACTGATTAAGGGGTTTGATATACCTGCTTCCACAAAATATTGATTGAAGCTTACAAGATACCTGCTTCCACAAAATACTGATTTAGGGGTTTCATATACCTGTTTCCACCAAAAATTGATTGAGGCCTACGATATATCTGCTTCCACAAAATACTGATTAAGGGTATTGATATACCTACTTCCACCAAATATTGATTCAGGCCTGCGAGATAGCTGTTTCTACCTGCTTCCACAAAATATTGCTTGAGGGCTGCGATAAAACCTTCTTTCACAAAATACTGATTAAGTGGATTGATATGCCTGCTTCCACAAAATACCGATTGAGGGGATTGATATACTTACTTCCACCAAATATTGATTGAGGCCTGCGATATACCTGCTTCTACAAAATACTGATTAAGGGGTTTGATATACCTGCTTCCACAAAATATTGATTGAAGCTTACAAGATACCTGCTTCTACAAAATACTGATTTAGGGGTTTCATATACCTGTTTCCACCAAATATTGATTGAGGCCTACGATATACCTGCTTCCACAAAATACTGATTAAGGGTATTGATATACCTACTTCCACCAAATATTGATTCAGGCCTGCGAGATAGCTGTTTCTACAAAATACTGATTAAGGGGTTTGATATACCTGCTTCCACAAAATATTGATTGAGGCCTGCGATATACCTGCTTCCACAAAATACTGATTAAGGGGTTTGATATACCTGTTTCCACCAAATATTGATTGAGGCCTGCGAGATACCTGTTTCCACAAATGCTGCTCTTCTCTTGGGACTTAGGCACAATGTCATTTTTAAAATGACAGGCAGAAGAAGAGGCAGGCCTTTCCGCAGGGGTGATAGGGGTCGGGCAGGTGCACGAGGCCGGAGCCTAAGTGGGAAGTTGGAGAGGGCACGTGCGATTACTTCAAAACACGCACCAGAGTTGGTTGAGTGGCTCATTTAGCCTTCTGCTTCTGCACCCTCCTCATTCTCTGTATCTGCGCCCTCCTCACTCTCTGCTGTGTGCACCCCCAAAGACACCACCACCACCACCATAGCCCCTTCACTCGAGTCAGAGGAATTATTTTCCCATCCATTTCCAGACCTTACCGATGAGCATCCATTCTTGACATCGAATGAGGAAGAGATGGTAGCACGGGCCGCCACCCAGCAGTCTGACGACAATACTCAGATCAACCCAAGGAGGATGGTACCCACTGTTTCTGCCTACTCCGAGATCTCAAATGTCAGTGGTGGTGAAGGTGACGATGATGATGTGTCAATGGAGGGAGATAGGAGCAGCAGAGAGGGAGGAGAAACAGGCAGAGCTCGCACGGCATAGGAGGCAAAAAACAGACTACAAATGTATCTGGAGCAAGCCATCCACCATGCACGGTCATTTCTGGCGCTCCCAGAATGCCGGCACTTGGCTCCGCATTGTGGGCTTTTATAACGTGTCAGCTGCTGACAATAGTGTTGCCATCTGCAGCCTGTGCTGTCAACTCATAAGTCATGGTTAGCCCAATACTTACCTAGGGACGATCGCCTTAAGAAGGCACCTGGCCTCCCATCAGCGAGCAAAGTAGGAGCAACGCCGTCAGAACCCACAAAGCCACACTGCCGACGCTGCACGTCCTGCCTCTTCTCCTTCTCCTCTCTCCCCCAATTTGTCCTCCACCTTCCACCATGCCGTTGTTGCGTTCATCTGGCAAAAGGCAGGCTTCCGTGGCCCAAATGTTCAAGTGTAAAAGGCTGATGACGCCGGATAACCCTCTTCTCCAATGACTGACCGCTGGCTTGTTGGAACTGCTAGCCCTCTAACTACTGCCATATAAACTGGTGGACTCGGAGGCCTTTAGAAAATTTGTGGCCATTGTCACACCGCAAAGGAAGGTCCCGGGAAGGAAATATTTCTCCCAGAAGGGCATCTCTGAGCTTTATGGCCATGTTCAGCGGCAAGTGAATATATCTCTGGCACACAGTGCCGGTGCCAAGATACATCTGACCACAGACACGTGGTCTAGCAAACATGGGCAGGGAAGGTACATAACTTTTACTGCCCACTGGATGAACCTTCTGACGGCCATCAAGCATGTAGCCCGTGGCTCCCGTGTGGATGTGGTGTTACCGCCACAGATTGCATGCAGGCCTGCCTCTTTTTCTCCTACTCCATCCTCTGTCTCCTCCTCGGCTGACTCCTACTTTTCCACTGCTACCACCTCTTCTGCTGCGCCCCCCAAGCTCCCCAGAAGCTATTCGACGTGCCAGGTGAGACGTTGCCATGCTGTGCTGCGGCTGTTGTGCCTGGAAGCCAAGAGCCACACCGGTCCTGCACTGCTTTCACCTCTGGTGTCACAGGCCGATCAGTGGCTAACCCCACTCAATTTGACAGTTGGTAAAGTGATGTGCGACAACGGTGTGAATTTTCTAAGAGCGCTGAAACAGGGCATCTTACACGGCCATGGCTCGTTTTGCTGACGTTCAGTGACGACACCACTTGCCCGTCAGCTGTCTGATTTGTGACAGCCCGACATGCTGGAACTCCACCTTATATAAGCTTGATAGGCTGCTCCAGCAGCAACGTGCCGTTAACGACTACCTGTACGAACTCTGCAGCAGGACAGGTTCTGGGGAGCTTGGTTTCTTTTCACCACGCCAGTGGCTGCTCATGTGCGATGCATGCAGACTTCTGCGGCCATTTGATGAGATCACCAAACTGGTCAGTTGCAGCCAGGGCGCCATCAGTGACATTGTACCTTATGCCTTCTTTCTGGAGCATGCATTGCGTTGTGTCATTGAACAAGCCGTCGAGGAGCAGGAGCTGGAAGATGAGGAAGTCGCAATGCTGAATGAATTTCCAAGGGGGGCTACTCCATCTGAGACAAGTCAGCAGGACTCTGAAGAGGAGTCAGAGGAGGATGGTGGCTGGGGGGAGGAGGAGCAAGAAGAGCTGGCTTTGAGGGGGACTTTAAACTTTTCGGGGATCCCTGGTATTGTTCGTGGCTGCTCCAGTGTTTGAAGAGGGACCCCCGTATAAAAAGCATAAAGTGCAAGAACCAGTACTGGGTGGCAACGTACTTAGACCCTCGATACAAACACAAAATGGCGGACATGTTTCCAGCATCACAGAGGGCTATCAGAATGCAGCATTTCCAGGCCTTGCTGCAAGAAATGCTGTATTCTGCTGTTGAGGGCGCTGGCAGAGGAATTTCCACCCACAGCGAAATAGGTGCGGGTACCAATCCTACCGCACCTGCAAGAAGAGGGCGGTTTGAAGACGTGTTGGATATGAGATCATTCTTTCAACCAACCCATCGACAGCCTCCCTCTGGAACCAGCCTCAGGGAATGCCTAGACCGACAGGTGTCTGACTACATCGGATTAACGGCCGATGTGGACGCTCATAGAAGCAAGGAACCCCTGGACTACTGGGTGTGCAGGCTTGACCTGTGGCCAGAGCTGGCGCCATTTGCCATGGAACTCTTTGCTTGCCCCTCATCATGTGTCCTGTCTGAAAGGACGTTCAGCGCAGCAGGGGGGATCGTGACCGATAAGCGCACTTGCTTTTTCTAAAAATGAATGAGGCATGGATCTCACCTGTGATGACCACGTGTAATTGAATTTCCTCATGCCAGCCCACACATATCCGCCACCACCCAGAACAAAGAATGGTCCTTGTCTTATGTATATACAGCGGCAAAAAATTTGTATCCAGTGACCGCCTAATGTACCTCCAGCCACATCATCACAAGTTCTTTTATGTCAGGTGAATGCCTAATTTTTGAGGCCTGTACTGGCCTACAGTAAAAAAATTTAGCCAGTGACCGCCTAATGTACCTCCAGCCACATCATCATAAGTTCTTTTCTATCAGGTGAATGCCTAATTTTTGGGTCCTGTACTCCAGTGGCCTACAGCAAAATTTTTATCCATTGACCGCCTAATGTACCTCCATCCACATCATCACAAGATCTTTTCTGTCAGGTGAATGCCTCATTTTTGGGGCCTGTACTCCCGTGGCCTACAGTAAAATTTGTATCCAGTGACCGCCTAATGTACCGTACCTCCAGCCGCATCATCACAAGTTCTATTCTGTCAGGTGAATGCCTAATTTTTGGGGCCTGTACTCCCGTGGCCTACAGTAAAATTTGTGTCCAGTGACCGCCTAATGTATCTCTAGCCACATCATCACAAGTTTTTTTCTGTCAGGTGAATGCCTAATTTTTGGGGCCTGTACTCCCGTGGCCTAAAATAAAAAATTTCTGGTCTCCAGCAGTGCACATTTTTGAAAGTTTCCCTTTATGACGCATAAAAATGGCCCCTGATTGAAATACACTGCTCAAAAAAATAAAGGGAACACTTAAACAACACAATGTAACTCCAAGTCAATCACACTTCTGTGAAATCAAACTGTCCACTTAGGAAGCAACACTGAGTGACAATCAATTTCACATGCTGTTGTGGAAATGGGATAGACAACAGGTGGAAATTATAGGCAATTAGCAAGACACCCCCAATAAAGGAGTGGTTCTGCAGGTGGTGACCTGACCACTTCTCAGTTCCTATGCTTCCTGGCTAATGTTTTGGTCACTTTTGAATGCTGGCGGTGCTTTCACTCTAGTGGTAGCATGAGAGGGAGTCTACAACCCACACAAGTGGCTCAGGTAGTGCAGCTTATCCAGGATGGCACATCAATGCGAGCTGTGGCAAGAAGGTTTGCTGTGTCTGTCAGCGTAGTGTCCAGAGCATGGAGGCGCTACCAGGAGACAGGCCAGTACATCAGGAGACGTGGAGGAGGCCATAGGAGGGCAACAACCCAGCAGCAGGACCGCTACCTCCGCCTTTGTGCAAGGAGGAACAGGAGGAGCACTGCCAGAGCCCTGCAAAATGACCTCCAGCAGGCCACAAATGTGCATGTGTCTGCTCAAACGGTCAGAAACAGACTCCATGAGGGTGATATGAGGGCCCGACGTCCACAGGTGGGGGTTGTGCTTACAGCCCAACACCGTGCAGGACGTTTGGCATTTGCCAGAAAACACCAAGATTGGCAAATTCGCCACTGGCGCCCTGTGCTCTTTACAGATGAAAGCAGGTTCACACTGAGCACATGTGACAGACGTGACAGAGTCTGGAGACGCCGTGGAGAACGTTCTGCTGCCTGCAACATCCTCCAGCATGACCGGTTTGGCATTAGGTCAGTAATGGTGTGGGGTGGCATTTCTTTGGAGGGCCGCACAGCCCTCCATGTGCTCGCCAGAGGTAGCCTGACTGCCATTAGGTACCGAGATGAGATCCTCAGACCCCTTGTGAGACCATATGCTGGTGCGGTTGGCCCTGGGTTCCTCCTAATGCAAGACAATGCTAGACATCATGTGGCTGGAGTGTGTCAGCATTTCCTGCAAGACGAAGGCATTGATGCTATGGACTGGCCCGCCCGTTCCCCAGACCTGAATCCAATTGAGCACATCTGGGACATCACGTCTCGCTCTATCCACCAACGTCACGTTGCACCACAGACTGTCCAGGAGTTGGCAGATGCTTTAGTCCAGGTCTGGGAGGAGATCCCTCAGGAGACCGTCCGCCACCTCATCAGGAGCATGCACAGGTGTTGTAGGGAGGTCATACAGGCACGTGGAGGCCACACACACTACTGAGCCTCATTTTGACTTGTTTTAAGGACATTACATCAAAGTTGGATCAGCCTGTAGTGTGTTTTTCCACTTTAATTTTTAGGGTGACTCCAAATCCAGACCTCCATGGGTTAAAAAATTTGATTTCCATTTTTTTTTTTTTGTGATTTTGTTGTCAGCACATTCAACTATGTAAAGAACAAAGTATTTCAGAAGAATATTTAATTAATTCATTTCTAGGATGTGTTATTTTTGTGTTCCCTTTATTTTTTTGAGCAGTGTATATATTTTTTGTGGGAATTTTTGCCAATGACCCCCCTCTGTCATGTCACTGTCCATGTTGTGGGACTATTTGTGCACTTCTAGTAAGTATTTGGTGGCTGCAAATATGACCTGAAGGTTTTTCAGGTTCGCCTGACATTACATTCAGTGGGGCACGCCGCGAACATTTGATCGCGAGCGCACATTCGCGAAACATCCCGGCCGATGTTCGTCCATTACTACTGATAATCACATCCGCCTGTCAACTGAAAATGCTGACAAGTTGACTCTTTTTAAAATGAACAAGGCCTGGATTGCCCCTGATTTCTCTACTCCACCGGAGAAAAGCGGATGAACATAAAGGCACTTTAAATGTGGCTTTTAGATGTATTGAATACACTGTATTCCCACGCACCCCTTCCACCACAAAAAAAGGGTATATGGTTCAATCTACCTTTTCTTGTCCTCCTCCTCCTTCATATCAACATGCTTATTAGGCTGCCCTCGCTCCTAATGTTTTAGAGGGTCAGCTCAGCAGCAGACCCTCACTCCTAATGTTTTAGAGGGTTACAGCAGGCCCTCGCCCATAATGTTTTAGATGGTCAGATCAGCAGCAGGCCCTCGCCCCTAATGTTTTAGATGGTCAGATCAGCAGCAGGCACTCTCCCCTAATGTTTTAGAGGGTCAGCTCAGCAGCAAACCCTCACCCTTAATGTTTTAGATGGTCAGCTCAGCAGCAGACCCTCACCCCTAATGTTTTAGAGAGTCACCAGCAGGCCCTAGCCCATAATGTTTTAGATGGTCAGATCAGCAGCAGGCCTTCGCCCCTAATGTTTTAGAGGGTCAGTTCAGCAGCAGGCCCTCACCCCTAATGTTTTAGATGGTCAGATCAGCAGCAGGCCCCCACCCCTAATGTTTTAGATGGTCAGATCAGCAGCAGGCCCTCGACCCTAATGTTTTAGAGGGTCAGCTCAGCAGCAGCCCCTCACCACTATTGTTTTAGATGGTCAGATCAGCGGCAGGCCCTCGCCCCTAATGTTTTAGAGGGTCACCAGCATGCCCTTGCTCCTAATGTTTTTGAGGGTCACCAGCAGGCCATCAATCATAATTTTTTAAGGATGTGCATGATGCCCTCCTTTATGTGATATACAGGTTGTATCGGAGTGCCTCTTCCTTGTAATTTTTGGCAGCACTTGCACTTTATATACAAGTAAATATACAGGAAAGAATGTTTCCTAACAATTTTTCCTCTAAAATCTATTTTATCTTTGGTTTTGTGCGTATTATTGTCAGTCTGTAAAAGTGGCGTACCACTCGGACAACATCGTTCCCAGCAGCGACCTGGGAGTCCAAGATGCATCCAGACATTCTCCCCATGCTGTTCCCGAACCATTTCAATGGTGTTCCTATCAATTTCTGACCTTTTCATGTGAACCAGACACCCTCCCCCTTCAGAGCAGGGGGTGCCTGGTTTAATGCTTGGGTTCTCCCATTGACCTCCATTGTGCATCCCGAGGTGTTCTACTCGAGCACCCAAGCACTTTGGTGCTCGATCAACACTACCAATGAAGCCTCTGACCACAGCTTTTTAGCCTAGCATGTGTCTGTGTATAATTTTATATATATTGTACCGCACTGTATCTACACATAAATGATGCCTATATATGAAATGTCAGCAACATAGATATTTGCTTTCATTACATGATCTCTGTCTTTGCACCTCAGCAGCAGACATCTACAATAAGGAGATTGAGAATCATAGAAATATGTAAATAGTTATATGTATTCATGAGCAATAATGAGGTAATAAGATATATTCTATACCACTTTGAGGGTACATTAATAATATGTGTATGGACCGTGAACTTTTATGCTGAATCTGGGACATAAATAGCATCATTGCTAATGCTAGCAGTGAATACAAATTGGATAATACTAGAAAGTTAGGCTCGAGGCTGTTCATCTCTGTGATTACAAAGTGTGCACCTTTATGGGGGCCCTGTCCATCCTTTATGAGGCTATATGTGAAATTCTGCCCCAGCTAATGTATGGGGAAGGTCAGGAAAAATAATTCCTTATTAGACTGGTCTTCACAATAGACAGTGTGAACCTGCAAAATAAAGAGGAACCACAATTAGAGTTGTTCTACTTCTCACATGGAATGGAATGGAAAGCACCTACAAGTATATTACATAGTGGAAGACAATACTATTGCTATGAAGCCCTTGGAGAAGGGAGACACAGTCCAGGTTGGTTCTATCATCTTTACTATTAGTTTGCAAGAACCTGGACAAGACTTCTTTCTCCTTTTCTAGCCACTTTAAACATGGGGGTGAGGAACTGGGCCAAGGGCATGTTGGGGAAAAATAAACACAAGGCCTTTTGCACCATATAAGTAGGCCCATTTTCCTCTCTGCTATAAGGTTCCCTCTGGCTTCTATATACTCCAGTAGGTATGGCCTGGGGCAAAAGGTTGTACTCCTTTTCCACTTCAACCCTGCCACCATACCCATCTCTTGTAGGAGAGAAAGGCATATTGACCCTCTGACTACTTCTCCATCACTCCATTGCTGTGACTGAGAAGATAGTGAACCCTGGGCTTGTTCATATAGCCCATAAGAGAAGAGTATAGAGCTACCTTGAGCTGGGCCCTCCCTCTAATAGTCCCAGTAGTAGATCTCCGCAAAAAGCAAAATCTTATTTGCCTACATAATAAATTTTGTGACCAGGTGGGCCTGTGACCAACGTTCCATTAGCATGAACCATCTATGGAAATCTATGCATCTCTGTTAGTTTTAGTGGGTGCAATTACATTTTTGTTTGGTGCTGCAGAAAGAATACACATTTATATTGCAGTCTTTCTGGATATAACAGCTGATCAATCCAGGGAAAAAAAGAATTATCCAAATTGGTTGGTGGAGTCGTGAATATTATCTAGTATACCAAATTGGTCCTGATAACAGCAGTTGCCTTTAGGCTAGTGCTTCACAGCAATTTCTGGCCATGTGACATTAACTTCACAAATCTCTGCCAATCATCGAGGCACAGCAACTCACAGCCCACATTCACTATCATTAATTGTGATAGAGTTGTGTAGCATTTTAATCTTTTGCCATGTAGCCCTAAAGTTAATTACATCTCATTCATACGGTAAGAGATTATATTGGTATCCAAAATCAGATGACGTAGCTATTGAGGGTGCTGAGGTACATGGTCCCTGGTGCTTAAAGGGGCCAAAAGGCCTCCTGACATACACCCTGTACAGAATTATTAGGCAAATGAGTATTTTGACCACATCATCCTCTTTATGCATGTTGTCTTACTCCAAGCTGTATAGGCTCGAAAGCCTACTACCAATTAAGCATATTAGGTGATGTGCATCTCTGTAATGAGAAGGGGTGTGGTCTAATGACATCAACACCCTATATTAGGTGTGCATAATTATTAGGCAACTCCTTTCCTTTGGCAAAATGGGTCAAAAGAAGGACTTGACAGGCTCAGAAAAGTAAAAAATAGTGAGATATCTTGCAGAGGGATGCAGCACTCTTAAAATTGCAAAGCTTCTGAAGCGTGATCATCGAACAATCAAGCGTTTCATTCAAAATAGTCAACAGGGTCGCAAGAAGCGTGTGGAAAAACCAAGGCGCAAAATAACTGCCCATGAACTGAGAAAAGTCAAGCGTGCAGCTGCCAAGATGCCACTTGCCACCAGTTTGGCCATATTTCAGAGCTGCAACATCACTGGAGTGCCCAAAAGCACAAGGTGTGCAATACTCAGAGACATGGCCAAGGTAAGAAAGGCTGAAAGACGACCACCACTGAACAAGACACACAAGCTGAAACGTCAAGACTGGGCCAAGAAATATCTCAAGACTGATTTTCTAAGGTTTTATGGACTGATGAAATGAGAGTGAGTCTTGATGGGCCAGATGGATGGGCCCGTGGCTGGATTGGTAAAGGGCAGAGAGCTCCAGTCCGACTCAGACGCCAGCAAGGTAGAGGTGGAGTACTGGTTTGGGCTGGTATCATCAAAGATGAGCTTGTGGGGCCTTTTCGGGTTGAGGATGGAGTCAAGCTCAACTCCCAGTCCTACTGCCAGTTTCTGGAAGACACCTTCTTCAAGCAGTGGTACAGGAAGAAGTCTGCATCCTTCAAGAAAAACATGATTTTCATGCAGGACAATGCTCCATCACATGCGTCCAAGTACTCCACAGCGTGGCTGGCAAGAAAGGGTATAAAAGAAGAAAATCTAATGACATGGCCTCCTTGTTCACCTGATCTGAACCCCATTGAGAACCTGTGGTCCATCATCAAATGTGAGATTTACAAGGAGGGAAAACAGTACACCTCTTTGAACAGTGTCTGGGAGGCTGTGGTTGCTGCTGCACGCAATGTTGATGGTGAACAGATCAAAACACTGACAGAATTCATGGATGGCAGGCTTTTGAGTGTCCTTGCAAAGAAAGGTGGCTATATTGGTCACTGATTTGTTTTTGTTTTGTTTTTGAATGTCAGAAATGTATATTTGTGAATGTTGAGATGTTATATTGGTTTCACTGGTAAAAATAAATAATTGAAATGGGTATATATTTGTTTTTTGTTAAGTTGCCTAATAATTATGCACAGTAATAGTCACCTGCACACACACATATCCCCCTAAAATAGCTAAAACTAAAAACAAACTAAAAACTACTTCCAAAAATATTCAGCTTTGATATTAATGAGTTTTTTGGGTTCATTGAGAACATGGTTGTTGTTCAATAATAAAATTAATCCTCAAAAATACAACTTGCCTAATAATTCTGCACTCCCTGTATATGAAGACACCAGTTTTAAAAATGGTGGGTGCAGGGCCCTGTTACAGATTCTGCCCGAGCTTCAAATTACGACTATGCCAACAAAGGTGTGTCTGAATCACAACTATATTCAGCTTCACTAGGGTGCTATTGGGGGTATTACGCTTCTCCTTTAAATCTAAGTTAGTAATGTTCCTGCCTTTAAAGGGGTATTCC
The DNA here is from genome assembly GCF_905171765.1 of Bufo bufo. Taxonomy (NCBI): domain Eukaryota; kingdom Metazoa; phylum Chordata; class Amphibia; order Anura; family Bufonidae; genus Bufo; species Bufo bufo. The sequence goes on along the minus strand of NC_053389.1, from coordinate 300,393,798 downwards.
TGTTGTAGCAAGTATTCTTCTATCCACAGGATAGGGGATGACTGTTAGATCAGTGGGGGTGTAGTGTACGGGGACTGTAATGCCCGTCACTACAAAAGGGTCACTTGGTGTGCTGTCGTCCCCCCTTATTTATGGGGAAGTTGGTATATGTCATCTTTATAAATTGTCATGTAATGTAATGTTATGTATTTCCCTGTTACTGTGACACTTGCATGTACAGGCCTGCTAGGGGTGTCATTCCAACTTCTAGTCACTAGAGGGAGCTAGAGAGCCCTAGTTTATATAAGGCCCAGACAGGGAAGTGAAAGGGAGTCTAGTCTAAGTGTCTGTCTAAAGCTGCAGCCTGTAGTCTGAAGCTGGAGCTTAGACTATGTCAGAGACAAGTCCAGGCCTGAAGCCTGCGGACCAGGAGAGGGTATTGCAGTCCCTGTAACCGGGTTCCGAATCCAAGGAGAAGGTTCCCCTCCTGAATATATATATATATGCAGAAGCAGGAAGATCACCGTTCAGAAGTTTCTAGAGTGTGCTGAAGTTTCTAGAGGCTGAGGAAGCTGAGGGAGAGACAGAGGCATGTCAAGAAAGCAAGAGGTACTCAGGATAACAGAGGAGGTACTTTATAAAGCTAAAACCAAGGATATACGCCAGAGTTAAGGTATTGGGCCTTGGAGAAGATTTGCTATGTTCCAGGATCAGTCAGAGATAGAGTGCAAGCTCCTGTACTGCAAGTCCTGTGTGTTTAACACTCTGTAGTCACCTTGCTCAATCTGTACTGCCTGCATCAACCGTATTGAAAAATCGACTGTATGCAAAGGAACTGCGCTTCCGTGAATGTCTCTATATTTAAAACTACTAAAGTTGGAGTTCTGTTTTAACATCACGGTGTTCCTCATTTATTCCTGCTATCAGCAAACGGCGTGCCACCGTTTAATTGGCACTGGCGTCACAAACATTTTCTACCATCACCTGCCTATGCAGAGAGTCAGCCGTCTCAGGTTAGTGTCTATTGCACTACTACACCCAGGAACACATTTCTACCCACAACTTGAGTACGCTGCAGGGGTCCTACTGCTGGGACCCCCACCGATCACGAGAACACGGACCGCATACCCTCGTCAAGCATGCACACTGCTACTCCATTTATCTCTATGGGAGTTCTGGAGAAACGCTCCACTATTTCTGGAACTCCCATAGACATGAATGGAGCAGAAAGTGCGGTATTGAGTGTGCTTGGCCTGCTGCTTTGTTCATCTTGGGGGGTCCTATGGGGTCTCCATCCTCGTGATTGGTAGTAGTAGTAGTTCCAGTAGTAGGACCCTCACCAATCCCACAGGATAGAGGATAATTTGCTTCAATCAGAATGCCCCTTGCTTTAACTATTTAATTACATCATAAATGGTACTGCCAGGTTCTCACATGGGGTTGGAATATGCATATTATAATGTTGTCATTAATGCTTATTTTTAAGCAAGTATGGGTTAAGAAGAGGTGTCTTGAACAAAAAAAAAAAGAAAGATTGAAAACCATCAGGGATTCCAGATCACACAGGGTTAAACAATAACATGCCATAACATCCATAAAACTCAATTGCATTGGGTTACAAACAGAGGAAGATGTTGCCATGGAAACACTGTATTTATCTACCTAATTAAGGGGGGAGAGCATGGCGCATATTGGATGGCAGAACGGTTTTGTTAGCCTGTATTTAACTGGCAGGTTGAGTGTCAAAATCAAATATGATTTCTGCTAATCACCTTCAGGTTATTAAAGACAGAGACTGGGGAGAGGAGGCGGTGAGGACGGATGACAATAAATACGCAGACAATGAAAGAAGGAGAACACAGAATCACGGAGCGAACAGAGGAGGATGGGGAAAGACGAGAAGACAGCGCAGAACAAATGCTGAGAAGTTTTGATAAATCCATGTATGAGGCCCACAGCATATGGCAGGAGTGATAGTCAGGGAAGACAGGCGCACATCAAAACGGCATCATGTGATCTTGGAGCTGTACTCGGGTCTGACAGCTTTTACTGACGATCACATGAAGTCAGATCAGCCGTGTAATTATTACAGCAGCCGTCATTTTGCATATGACATGGAGTCTCTGTTGATACCCAATGAAAGTTGCCGCCATACAGTACCTGGAGATCTAAAAATACGTTGTCACCCTGGTTGATGTGGTATATTCATTTAAAAGGCAAGCAGAGTCAAAGAAGCAGAGGAGTCAGGGGAAGTATTATCATTATAAATGTTCAAGCACAGCCTCCCCTAAAGGTCAAGCAACAGGCCACTACCCTCCTCAATATCTGTCCTTAAGGTGAACGGTCTGGCGATTAATCCCAGAGAGGGGGAGAGTCGCTGAGCTTTGTGATATATACAGTAGGGCCATATGATTTGGATCAGGAATTCTGAACAAAATAGCGGATTAAATCCTGATAGGACTCCTAGGAGAGACAGTGAGAGTCCTGATTACCCCGCCAACCCAGGATGATTGGCAGTCTTCTGTGTATACAAACTGAGATAGGGTATGCAAATATACCATATCCAGCATATCCAATATACCATATCCAATATGCTATACAGTCCCAGGACATTCATTACATTACAGGTCATCATTTATAATACTGGTGTCTTATGTGACATAAGGGCCTTTGTTTGTTACTAAAAGGGTTTGGACGACCACACTGCTTCTGTGTATTGGTGCCCATCTTCGGTGTTGTTCAAAGTGCCAGTTCGCAGGGGTAGAACACATGAGGTTCACGGTGGGCCGGAATGTACATACAGTTCATCGGTTACTAACGGTTTAGCAGTCACCTCCCTGGGCCAGCAGTGCAGTGAAGGGAAGAACAGCACTGGTTTCTCCGGGGCACACTCGGTTGCAGGGGACACCGGCCAGGTGGTGGTTGAGGTGCCCTTGATGGTGAATGGTTGTTGAGTGCCTGGGCGGCTGGGCCCCTGGTTTATGGTGCAAGAGGTTGAGGGTAATAGTGGTGTGGAGTTGGAAGAATGAGGCAGGTTTAAATCCAAAGGTAAACTTTACTTTAACCAGGTTCTTGGTAACAGTTTACATCCAGCAATAAAACTCTGATACACATGCAAGTAAGATGTGATAAATCCTAGTAACAGGCTGTGCTGATGATACTGTGTCAGGCTAGGGTGGTAAGTTATGTACTCATTGGGAAAACAGCTCTTGACCTTGCTTCAGTCTTAGTTGAGGTAGTCCCAATCCTGAGCTTCTACACAAGTGATATGACAGAATCCTTATCCGTCTTCAGAATAACGGTGAGGCTGCCTGAAGCTATTAGGTCCTTCACCAAATTACAAAGGCGCCTATAGCCTACAACAATGGCTTTGTCTTTCCTTTATCTTGATCCACTAAATATCAGAAATACACTTGTTGTTCCTGAAGAATAAAGGTAGACTTCCCTCCGCCTGTCTTCCTGGCTTGAATCCTAAGGTCTATGATGGCTTCTCTGGGCCGTGAAGCTCCAGAGAGCTGGGAGGAGAGGAAACCTCTCCTTCCCCCTGTAGCTCCTCACTCCATCTCCTCTTGAGAGCTCCCACACAACCAACTCCCTAACTAGGCCTGAACTGCACTATTTATACTGTGGTGCTACCCCCATCTAGTGGTGAATGTATGTAGTGCACCTCACTGCCTGGTAAATAGGAATATCAGGATGACACAATACAGCATGATATACAGATTATAACAAAAAGCTTTTGCAGTTCCCACATAAGCTAGTGAGATGCTGCAGTTGTGCTAAGCAATGCCAGATTTAGAGACAGCAAGTCAATATGCTTGCAAATGATGAATTTATTATGGCCAACAGCAAAGTGAATGCATGAAATACAATGTTTCAGGTGGTGTTATGCCATTCACCAGGCCGCTGTCTAAGGCTACTTTCACACTTGCGGCAGAGAGATCCGGCAAGCAGTTCCGTCGCCGGAACTGCCTGCCGGATCAGGCAAAATGTATGCTAACTGATGGCATTAGTAAGACTGATCAGGATCCTGATCAGTCTTAAAAATGCCTGATCAGTCGAAAAAATGCATTGAAATGCCGGATCCGTCTTTCCGGTGTCATCCGGCAAAAACGGATCCGGCATTTATTTTTTCACCTTTTTTTCAGTCTGCGCATGCGCATACCGGAAGGACGGATCCGGCATTCCGGTATTCTGAATGCCGGATCCGGCACTAATACATTCCTATGGGAAAAAATGCCTGATCCGGCATTCAGGCAAGTCTTCAGTTTTTTTAGCCGGAGATAAAACCGTAGCATGCTACGGTTTTCTCTTTTGCCTGATCAGTCAAAACGACTGAACTGAAGACATCCTGATGCAAACTGAACGGATTACTCTCCATTCAGAATGCATGGGGACATACCTGATCAGTTCTTTTCCGGTATAGAGCCCCTGTGACGGAACTCTATGCCGGAAAAGAAAAACGCTAGTGTGAAAGTAGCCTAAGAGGTGTGGTGGGAGCAGTGATAGGCGACATTTGTGACTGCGGTGATAGATGACCAAATGTGACTGCTACCTCTATATCCCCTATAGCTACAGCAGGGTTGCACCGCCAATTTGGCGAAGTAAGGTGATCGCTCTGGAGATAAGTGGGGGGGGGGTGGCGGCAGCAGGCTCTATAGTCAACTATATCGCCGTTCTCAGGACGGTTGGATACTGCGGCTGTGCACGGGAGCGATGCCCCGTTCTTTTTGATAGGCTACAGATAGTCTACAGACACTAGTATGGGCATTATGGGAGTATTATTAATTCTGGGGCATAATGGCGACATTAGTACTGTTGGTGGCACTGTAAGGGCACTATTACTACTAGAGTATTACTACTATTACATTACTCTGGCAGATAATGATTACTAATGGCGTGACTTTGGGGTGCACCCAGCTTAGTATAATTACTTTTTGGGGACATGATTACACTATTAGTGTCAGGGGCACTAGTTGATTGATGCAGTTATTTTTTAGGGCATTATGTGTCAATAATTATTGAGGGGGACACTGTGTGGTATTAGTATTTTCCGGTAGACTGTTTCTGCAGTATAGTATTAGTAGTGATGTCGCGAACATAAAATTTTCAGTTCGCGAACAGCGAACGAGAACTTCCGCAAATGTTCGCGAACTGGCGAACCGGGCGAACCGCCATAGACTTCAATAGACAGGCGAATTTTAAAACCCACAGGGACTCTTTCTGGCCACAATAGTGATGAGAAAGTTGTTTCAAGGGGTCTAACACCTGGACTGTGGCATGCCGGAGGGGGATCTATGGCAAAACTCCCATGGAAAATTACGTAGTGGACGCAGAGTCGGGTTTTAATCCATAAAGGGCATAAATCAACTAACATTCCTAAATTGTTTGGAATAACGTGCTTTAAAACATCCAGTGTGTGTATACGATCAGGTATGATGTTGTATCGATCAGGTAGTGTAAGGGTTACGCCCGCATCACAGACATTGACAGACCAAACTCCCCTTTTAATGCACCGCAAACAGTTCATTTGCACAACCGCAAACTCCCCATTTGCACAAGGTTGGATACCAAGCTAGCCACGTCCCGGTGATGTCATTGAAGGTTTCTTCCTCCACCCAGCCACGTACAACACCAAGGGTCCCCGAAAGGTCAATTGAATTGATTTTTCGAACGGGGAGATGGTTAAAAAAACGCTGGCTCCCTCCCCTTTGTTTTTATCCACGGTGACTGCGTCTGCGCCGTGCAATTTACTGTCACACCCGATATGAGTGGTATTTTCTGTAGTACTATTCTCATCAGTTTAATCCCTCTAACGTCCCCAATCTGGGTGCCATTTATTGAATAGATTTTTCGAACGGGGAGATGGTATCAGTGGTTGGCACTGGCAGTGGGCACACTACAGTCAGTAGAAGCGGGCCTGACACACACTGGCAGCAGGCAAGCAACTGAAATTACACTAAAGTGTAAAAATTAAATGCCTTATTTATCGGCAAGCTACTGTGCCACCCGGTATGAGTGGTTGGCACTGGCAGTGGGCACACTACAGTCAGTGGAAGAGGGCCTGACACACACTGGCAGCAGGCAAGCAACTGAATTTAGACTACTGTCTAAAAATTAAATGCCTTATTTATCGGCAAGCTACTGTGCCACCCGGTATCAGTGGTTGGCACTGGCAGTGGGCACACTACAGTCAGTGGAAGCGGGCCTGACACACACTGGCAGCAGGCAAGCAACTGAATTTAGACTACTGTCTAAAAATTAAATGCCTTATTTATCGGCAAGCTACTGTGCCACCCGGTATCAGTGGTTGGCACTGGCAGTGGGCACACTACAGTCAGTTGAAGTCGGCCTGACACACACTAGCAGCAGGCAAGCAGCTGAAATTACACTAAAGTGTAAAAATTAAATGCCTTTTTTATGCAAAGTCCTGTGCCAGCCGGTATGAGTGGTGGGCACTGGCAGTGGGCACACTACAGTCAGTGGAAGTCAGCCTGACACACACTGGCAGGCAACTAACCTTAGATTAAAGTGTAAAAATTAAGTGCCTATTTTTTAAGCAAAGTCCTGTGCCACTCGGTATGACAGGGGTGGGCACTGGCAGTGGGCACACTACAGTCAGTTGAAGTCGGCCTGACACACACTAGCAGCAGGCAAGCAGCTGAAATTACATTAAAGTGTAAAAATTAAATGCCTTTTTTAAGCAAAGTCCTGTGCCAGCCGGTATGAGTGGTGGGCACTGGCAGTGGGCACACTACAGTCAGTGGAAGTCAGCCTGACACACACTGGCAGGCAACTAACCTTAGATTAAAGTGTAAAAATTAAGTGCCTATTTTTTAAGCAAAGTCCTGTGCCACTCGGTATGACAGGGGTGGGCACTGGCAGTGGGCACACTACAGTCAGTTGAAGTCGGCCTGACACACACTAGCAGCAGGCAAGCAGCTGAAATTACATTAAAGTGTAAAAATTAAATGCCTTTTTTAAGCAAAGTCCTGTGCCAGCCGGTATGAGTGGTGGGCACTGGCAGTGGGCACACTACAGTCAGTGGAAGTCAGCCTGACACACACTGGCAGGCAACTAACCTTAGATTAAAGTGTAAAAATTAAGTGCCTATTTTTTAAGCAAAGTCCTGTGCCACTCGGTATGACAGGGGTGGGCACTGGCAGTGGGCACACTACAGTCAGTTGAAGTCGGCCTGACACACACTAGCAGCAGGCAAGCAGCTGAAATTACATTAAAGTGTAAAAATTAAATGCCTTTTTTAAGCAAAGTCCTGTGCCAGCCGGTATGAGTGGTGGGCACTGGCAGTGGGCACACTACAGTCAGTGGAAGTCAGCCTGACACACACTGGCAGGCAACTAACCTTAGATTAAAGTGTAAAAATTAAGTGCCTATTTTTTAAGCAAAGTCCTGTGCCACTCGGGATGACAGGGGTGGGCACTGGCAGTGGGCACACTACAGTCAGTTGAAGTCGGCCTGACACACACTGGCAGGCAACTAACCTTAGATTAAAGTGTAAAAATGAAGTGCCTTTTTTTTAAGCAAAGTCCTGTGCCACACGGGATGACAGGGGTGGGCACTGGCAGTGGGCACACTACAGTCAGTTGAAGTCGGCCTGACACACACTAGCAGCAGGCAAGCAGCTGAAATTACACTAAAGTGTAAAAATTAAATGCCTTTTTTATGCAAAGTCCTGTGCCAGCCGGTATGAGTGGTGGGCACTGGCAGTGGGCACACTACAGTCAGTGGAAGTCAGCCTGACACACACTGGCAGGCAACTAACCTTAGATTAAAGTGTAAAAATGAAGTGCCTATTTTTTAAGCAAAGTCCTGTGCCACTCGGGATGACAGGGGTGGGCACTGGCAGTGGGCACACTACAGTCAGTTGAAGTCGGCCTGACACACACTGGCAGGCAACTAACCTTAGATTAAAGTGTAAAAATGAAGTGCCTTTTTTTTAAGCAAAGTCCTGTGCCACACGGGATGACAGGGGTGGGCACTGGCAGTGGGCACACTACAGTCAGTTGAAGTCGGCCTGACACACACTAGCAGCAGGCAAGCAGCTGAAATTACACTAAAGTGTAAAAATTAAATGCCTTTTTTATGCAAAGTCCTGTGCCAGCCGGTATGAGTGGTGGGCACTGGCAGTGGGCACACTACAGTCAGTGGAAGTCAGCCTGACACACACTGGCAGGCAACTAACCTTAGATTAAAGTGTAAAAATTAAGTGCCTTTTTTTTAAGCAAAGTCCTGTGCCACACGGGATGACAGGGGTGGGCACTGGCAGTGGGCACACTACAGTCAGTTGAAGTCGGCCTGACACACACTAGCAGCAGGCAAGCAGCTGAAATTACACTAAAGTGTAAAAATTAAATGCCTTTTTTATGCAAAGTCCTGTGCCAGCCGGTATGAGTGGTGGGCACTGGCAGTGGGCACACTACAGTCAGTGGAAGTCAGCCTGACACACACTGGCAGGCAACTAACCTTAGATTAAAGTGTAAAAATTAAGTGCCTTTTTTTAAGCAAAGTCCTGTGCCACACGGAATGACAGGGGTGAGCACTGGCAGTGGGCACACTACAGTCTGTGGGCCTGCAGCTCCTCACACACAGGCAGGCCAGGCAACTGCAATATGTATATAAAGGAAAAAAAAAAAGCAGACTAATGTTGCAGCCCTAAAAAGGGCTTTTTGGGGTGCTGTCAGGACGCTGTCCTTACAGCAGAGATCAGATGAGTCTTTCAGGACTGGAGTGGACACTGAATTCACTAGCCTAGCTATCGATTTCCCAATTAAATCAGCAGCAGTTACAGTCTCCCTCCTCTCACTAAGACTGCAGCTTCAGAATGAATCTAAAATGGATGCTGTGCAGGAGGTGGGAGGGTCTGGGAGGGAGGGTATGCTGCTGATTGGCTGGAATGTGTCTGCTGACTGTGAGGTACAGGGTCAAAGTTTGCTCAATGATGATGTATAGGGGGCGGACCGAACATCGCATGTGTTCGCCCGGCAGAGGCGAACGCGAACAAGCTATGTTCGCCGGGAACTGTTCGCCGTCGGATAGTTCGGGCCATCTCTAAGTATTAGGTCAACAATAGTGAACTCCATGAAAACCCCTTGAAGTTTTACAGTTTCCTGCTGAGTACTAGGCTCTTTGGGGGTTCACATATGATCCAGAAATACGCCTATATTAGACGTACATACTGGCCGTTGTGCTGCAATCTGCGACTTTTCCCCACTCACGCTAGGTCTAGAAAAGTGAACGTGGTGTGGGTCGGGATGGGCCAACAGGCCCGTCTCATTCATTATTTTCTACACCTGTTTTAGGCATAGAAACTGGTCTAAATGTAAGCCAGCTAGGGAGCTGGCTTACATTTAGACTGGTGCTGGATGTGCCAAAGTTATGTAGAGGCCTGCGCCAGATATAGGGGTTATTACGAACAGCGTCTAAAACACCAGTCTTAATAAATAACCCCTTTGCTTTCATTCCACATCTTTCTACACAGGGTTATGTGATTCTGAAAAAAAAATTGTGCGCCATAAAAGATGTAATTAGATGACACATAAGTGAACATTTGTTTCCTATAATTGGCCTGATCCTCAATACTGGTAAGACACTCAGTGTACAAAAAAGGCTACAAAAACACAGTGTAATACCCAAGACTTGGGGGTATTACTATTGTGTTCTTTAATTGTTGAATTCTTATATGTTTTATATGCAATTTTACGTAATGTTATGTATGTCACCTGTACTTTTTCATTTTCTCCAGCAGGAGAAGGTATTGGTTGGCAATGGCTGGCTGTGAAAGGGCTGGCTGTGACAGCGCTAAATCACCCTGTTCCACCCCTCCTTGTAGAGTGGGTTCTTCCCACTTCCTGCCAGGAGGAGGAATTCTAGAGTTAAGTAAGTTCAGTCTAAGGTTTCATGCACACGAATGTATTTTCTTTCCGTGTCCATTCCGGTTTTTTTGTGGACCGTATGCGGAACCATTCACTTCAATGGGTCCGCAAAAAAACGGAAGTTACCCCGTGTGCATTCCGTTTCCGTATTTCCGTTCTGCAAAAAAATAGAACATGTCCTATTATTGTCCGCATTACCGACAAGGATAGTACTGTTCTATGAAGGGCCAGCTGTTCCGTTCCGCAAAATACGGAATGCACACGGATGTCATCCATATTTTTTGAGGATCCGTTTTTTGCGGACCGCAAAATACATACGGTCGTGTGCATGAGCCCTAAGTCAGAGTTAGGCAGAGAGGGAACATGAGAGGACCTGTCTTGACAGTGGAGGGGAGTAGAGAATCAGCTCATAGAGCACCCACTCCGAAGTAGGGAGGCAGAGGTCACTCTGACGGACCACTTCTGAGAGTCAGGATCCAGTTATCCTCTCCTGCCGGAGAGTGAGGAAGCAGCTCACAGAGCACCAACTCTCCAGGAATGAAGTAAAGACTCAAAGCTTTGGGATCTGAGACAATAAAGTGAATTGCGACAGCGCTTCTACATACACTGCTGTGAGGTGAGGTTAAATGGGTTACAGACATCCTCATCACCAAACAACCACTAGGTAGGCAACATCTAAATGCAGAACTGCAGCTGTCCAATCGGCCATCATACATCATCAGCTGGTGCCAGGGAAATATTGCACCAAAGCCTGCTGCTACTGTATGTATTTGTTGCACTTAGTAAAAAGGGCTTTGTTATGTTCAGCTCTGGCCTCATTCCTTAGTACTACAACTTTCAATGCAACTGACACCAGGAGCGACGGCCTGAGGTAGGACACTGTGACACAACTATACTACCTGTACATCGGGACTTCTACTTCTCCCATCCTCTACACCAGTTCCCATGAGGGCTTGCTGCAGCAGCAAAAATATATTGGAGCCAAAAAATAAAATGTTTGTGTTTATGTAAACAAAAACACTAGAATCGTGTGTGTAAAGACCCTCTTCTTTTGGTTCAAAAATGCATGGAAATCTGCACCAAAGCTACCACATGTAAACAGGGCTGGTGCAAGGATTTTTGCCACCCTAGGCAAAAGCTAATTTTGCCGCCCCCTTGACTCCGCCCATTGACCACACCTTTTGACCCGCCCCTTTTTTGTCGGCCACCTATTTAATGATTGTTGCATGCAACATTTTACTTGACCAGCTAATTTTAGATATTCTACAGCAGTCCCCTTACAATCCCCCCTCCCCCCAATCAGCCAATCGACCAAATAATAAAAATAGTAAAATAGAACATTTAATTAAAACATTTTAATTGTAAACATTTTCTCATATGCGAAACATAAAATAGCAGCATATTGCACATATACAGCAGCACGTACCTCTCACATCCAGGGCCTCCAGGTGACGTCTCCTCCAATCAGTGGCGTACACACAATCCATGGGGCCCCGTTGCGAAACTGATCCATGGGCCCCCACCCCCCGGTCTCGGAAGGGGCATTTCCCCGGGCAATAGGAGATTATGGGGCCCCTGTGTCAACCGCACACACACAGCCCCACCCATAAATCGCGCCCATACCTCTTACATCCAGTGACGTCTCCTTCGATGTAGATGTTCTCTGTCCTCGTCTTCTCCTTTCAGACCAGACCACCATTTTTACGCCGTTTTTAATCTCTGCAGTTTGACCAAAAAAAATAAATCTTAGTTTACTACTTTTCCATCATCCTACCATCTTCTGGACAAAACATCCTACTACCCCAATACTGTGCCCTGTGGTCCCCAATAGTGCAACCAATATTGTGCCAGTATCAAGTGCCAACCGCCCCGTGTGCCAGTATCAAGTGCCAACCTTCCCCCCCCCCCATTTTCCAGTATCAAGTGCCAACCTTCCCCCCCATTTTCCAGTATCAAGTGCCAACCTTCCCCCCCCCCCCCCATTTTCCAGTATCAAGTGCCACCTTTCACCCCATTTTCCAGTATCAAGTTACAACCCTATCCCCCATTTTCCATTAACAAGTGCCAACCTTCCCCCCCATTTTCCAGTATCAAGTGCCAACCTTCCTTCCCCCCCCATTTTCCAGTATCAAGTGCCAACCTTCCTTCCCCCCCATTTTCCAGTATCAAGGGCCAACCTTCCTTCCCCCCCATTTTCCAGTATCAAGTGCCAACCTTCCTTCCCCCCCCCCATTTTCCAGTATCAAGTGCCAACCTTCCTTCCCCCCCCCCCCCCATTTTCCAGTATCAAGTGCCAACCTTCCTTCCCCCCCATTTTCCAGTATCAAGTGCCAACCTTCCTTTCCCCCCCCCCATTTTCCAGTATCAAGTTCCAACCTTCCTTCTCCCCCCCCCCCCCATTTTCCAGTATCAAGTGTCTCCTCATGTCCCAAGTAAAGTCCGGTATTAAAAAAAATAAAATAAACCCTTATACTTACCTCCTTAGCAGCGATGCAGGCCTCTTCTGGCCTGTGTCCCGCTCTGTACTGCTCATGCGGCGCGATGACATCATCGCGCCGCCTGCACCGCTCTGATAGGCTGCCGGCACAAGGCCCGCAGCCTATCAGAAGAACAGGGAAAGGAGACGTCTCCCTCCCCTGCCCGGCCGCAGCACAGCAATCTGTATTGCTGTCCTGAGGACGGCGATACAGATCACTATGGAGATGAACGCTTCCACAATGGAAGCGTTCATCTCCCTGTCACCTGCCGCCGCCGCTGCCGCGGGCCCACCTGAGTTGCACACGCACTACTGCAGGGGCCAGGGGTCCACAGGCGGCCGGGCCCCCTGGAGTGCCGGGCCCGGTCGCAACTGCGACCCCTGTATGTACGCCACTGCCTCAAATGTAGATCTTTTCTGTCATCATCTTCTCCATTCGGTCCAGGCAACTTCTCTCAGCCGCCTCGTCTCTGCAGAGTGTGACACATAGACATCTAAGGGCTCTTTCACACTTGCGTTCTTGTCTTCCGGCATAGAGTTCCGTCGTCGGGGCTCTATGCCGGAAGAATCCTGATCAGGATTATCCTAATGCATTCTGAATGGAGAGAAATCCGTTCAGGATGCATCAGGATGTCTTCAGTTCCGGAACGGAACGTTTTTTGGCCGGAGAAAATACCGCAGCATGCTGCGCTTTTTGCTCCGGCCAAAAATCCGGAACACTTGCCGCAAGGCCGGATCCGGAATTAATGCCCATTGAAAGGCATTGATCCGGATCCGGCCTTAAGCTAAACGTCGTTTCGGCGCATTGCCGGAGCCGACATTTAGCTTTTTCAGAGTGGTTACCATGGCTGCCGGGACGCTAAAGTCCTGGCAGCCATGGTAAAGTGTAGCGGGGAGCGGGGGAGCAGTGTACTTACCGTCCGTGCGGCTCCCCGGGCGCTCCAGAGTGACGTCAGGGCGCCCCAAGCGCATGGATCATGTGATCACATGGATCACGTCATCCATGCGCATGAGGCGCTCTGACGTCGTTCTGGAGCGCCCCGGGAGCCGCACGGACTGTAAGTATACCGCTCCCCCGCTCCCCGCTCCTACTATGGCAAACAGGACTTTAATAGCGTCCTGGGTGCCATAGTAACACTGAACGCATTTGGAAGACGGTTCCGTCTTCAAATGCTTTCAGTACACTTGCGTTTTTCCGGATCCGGCGTGTAATTCCGGCAAGTGGAGTACACGCCGGATCCGGACAACGCAAGTGTGAAAGAGGCCTTAGTGTCCTCACTTTTCTATCATCATCCCCCAACCTGGAGTCCCCACAGTGTTATCCTGCTGCTCGCTGTGCACCGGCCCCAATACCACAAATACTATCCTGAAGAAATAATAGTGCCCCCATAGTGATAGCGCTCCTCATAGTCCCACCAATAGTAATTCCCTTCTAGAATTCCTTCATTAGTAATACTGCCCCCTACACTGCCTCACATTAAGTAGTTTGCCCCCCACACTGCCCAACATTAAGTAATTTGCCCCCCACACTACCCCACATTAATTAATTTGCCCCCACACTGCCTCACATTATGTAATTTGCCCCCTACACTGCCTCACTCTATGTAATTTGCCCCCACACTGCCTCACATTATGTAATTTGCCCCCCACACTGCCTCACATTATGTGATTTGCCCCCACACTGCCCCACATTAAGTAATTTTCCCCCCACACTGCCCCACATTAAGTAATTTGCCCCCACACTGCCTCACATTATTTAATCCCCCCACTGCCTCACATTATGTAATTTGCCCCCACACTGCCCCACAATAAGTAATTTGCCCCCCACACTGCCTCACATTATGTAATTTGCCCCCACACTGCCCCACATTAAGTAATTTGCCCCCCCCCCACTGCCCCACATTATGTAATTTGCCCCCACTAAGTAATTTGCCCCCACAAAAGTAAATTTTGCTCCCAGACTGCCCTCCATTATGTAGTTTGACACCCCCTCCCCCCTGTTCTTGTGTCACTGATCCTGTACAGTCTGTACTTGCCGACTGCGCGAGCATGAGTACAGTTATGTTCAGTGTCTTCGGCGCGCAATCCCGTCCTGCGGCGCGTGAAGTGATTGAACTCATGCCCACGCAGCCGGCAAGTACAGGATCAGATCAGTGACACAAGTACAAGGGGACGGGTGCTAGTGGTGTTGTGAACTTGGGTCCGGCGGGTGAACCCCATCTGGCCACACCCACCTCGCAACGCCACTGGCGGCCAGACTCAGCAAGAGTGGCTCTCTATGCGGTGGCCTACTCTGCTTATTTTGTAAGTTCGCATTCACATCTTCTTTTGGATATCCAGCACAAATGCCGGCTGATAGCCGGACAAGAAACCGCTGCATGCAACGATTTTTGCCTGTCCAAAACCCTCCACTTATGCCGGAAATCGTCTGGATCACCACTGGACTTCATTGCAGTCAATGGGAATTAGGCAGTGAAGTAGAGGATCCGGCAGCACTGGATCCTGTGAGATCCGGCAGGCTGCTCTGTTCCAGAACGGCCTGCCAGATCTCCTAATGGAGATGTGAACGAAGCCTAACTATTACAATAATGAAAAATGACAGGTCCTACTTAAAGATGAATTTGGTTAACGAAGTTATCTCCGATCTACAGGATAATCCACACATTGGCGTAACTACAATTGACTGGGCCCCACAGCAAATTATTTAAACGCGCTCCCCCAAGCAACTTCTTTGCAACCCCCAACTCACTTGCAAACCCCACTCCTGTGGCTAGTCAATACTGAGCTCTCAGACAAGGCCTGGTAGCCGCTCCGTCCGTTTCCTACAGTGTCTCTGCATATAATGTCATTGTATAATACTGTTGAGGGGAGCCAGACAATAAAGTCTTCCTCCTGAGGGTGTCCCTTGTGGCCTGGGCCCCAAAGCAGCCGCTTCCCATGCTAACCCTATATCTATGCCACTGCACGCAACAACAAAACATACAACCACATTACAACATGTGTCGCACCAATGTAGCATGATATTTTTTTAATGATAGTCAATGGTGTTGCACTGCAACATGCGACATGCTGTGACTGCGAAACGACAGTCGCACAGAAATCCATGGATCCATATCCTAGCATTACGCCATAAATGTCCCTGATGGCAATATCCCTTTAATAAATTTCCTCTCTGGAGTTTATTAGTTACCTATCCTTAAAGGGTTCAGCCCTGTACCCGTTCAATACACCCCTGTGATATCAATAGAAAACAGGGGCACAGGAGAAGTGGCACAATTTTGTATTTAAGAAAAAAAACACAACAATCATTTTTTAAATAAACACACAAAAACCTTTATTTATTATAAAATGATCTTGGATTTCTGTGACTCTGGCCATTGAAGGTAGGTGGAGGCTACTTCTTCACTTTCTCCTGGGATTCTTCCATTGGAGTAGGTTGAGAGTCGCACCTCAGGCAGATTTTCGGAGGTCGGAGAGGGTCACACGCATTTTATGGAAGAGAAAGAAAATAAAGATCAGCAAAACAATTCCCAAACATGAGGAGAAAAGCGGCCAAACTTACCCGATCTGGTCCTGTGCTGCTCGTCAGAGGACCCCAAATGGTGAGAGCCAGCCCAGGAGACTGAGGCTGGGGTCAATGCGGCACCTCTCTTTATACCCTAATATGACATCACAAGTAGGTGAGTCATCTGCCAGGATTCTAATGATGACATCACAAGCAGTCTCAACATGACAGCGGCCATATTGGATATAATAAGATACAGACTACAGATAATGAGTTAACACTTCTTCCTCGTGGCTGATCACTTTGTAAAATCACTTCTGAGAATTCCCAAATGCGCTGATTTCCAAAACCTTTGCAGATTTTGGACACCGCCTATAAAACAGGAAAAACAGTATTTACATATGTGTTCAGATAGCATATGGGAAGATCTACATGGCGACATGAGTCGCACAGCAATAAGTCACGCAACCAGTGACGTAACTATAATTGACTGGGCCCCACGGCTAATTTTTGAACAACCCCACCCCCAGCAACTTCTTTGCAAGCCCAACTAACGTGCAAACACCACTCCTGTGGCTAGTCAGGACTGAGCTCTCAGACAAGGCCCGGTAGCCGCTCCGTCCGTTTCCTACAGTGTCTCTGTATATAATGTCATTGTATAATACTGTTGAGCGGGCCCCAGCCCTGACAATAACATCTTTTAGTCCTCCTCCTGAGGGGGCCCCTTGTGGGTTTGGGCCCCAAAGAAGCCGCTTCCCCTATAGCTACGCCCCTGTCCACAGGATAAATGAATGGAGCGGCAGGTCGAGCATGCGCACTGCCCCCTCTTTCATCTCTATGAGACTGCTGGAGATAGCTGAGCAAAACACTGGTCTATTTCTGGTAGGTCTCCTAGAAATGAATAGAGCAGCCAGGCGAATGCTGGACCTGCACCTCCATGTCCCGGTTTTCATGATCTGTGGTGGTCCCAGACATTTGATCCCTACTTTTGGATAGCGTTTAATGACAAATTAATGTAATATCCCTTTAAGCAATATATATGCTTGTCAGAACTGCATACAGAAGAAATACACAATTTGAAAATGTCTGCACAGAGGGAGGGTGAGGGGCTTAACAGCAATCAACCATATGCTTATTTGCAATGTATGAAGCGGGCACCAAGCGTTGTATAAAATAGATCATGTATGGTATTTTATTTTTCTCACTCCTATCTGGGAATGACTGCATGCTGGGCTTATGTCCTCAGTGTTTGCTTATACCAGACAGTGTCTGTCATTAATCTTCCTGAGTGTTAATGGAACTGAGGCTGAGGCCTGCTGGGCACCCCACCTGTGTGTCTCTTAACTCTTCTGTTATTCAAACCTGCTCAAAACCCCCTTGCTGTAATCATTATGGGCAACTTGACAAGAATTCTGCCATGTCCCTTTTGTACATCTATATAGTCTATCCTGCATTCTTCAGTCTGTATCTATCACTATAAGGCCACATGCACATGGTAGAGCCATACAGCGGTACAGTAAAGACCCAGGGGCGTAGCTCTAGGGGGTGCAGAGGTAGCAGTCGCTACCGGGCCCAGGAGCCTGAGGGGCCCCAAAGACCCTTGTACCACATCAGAAGACACCTGTTTTATAGAAGGTGCATGCTGGTCAGGTTACACCTCTGGCTGGAGGGAAGGTGTTAGGTCAAGAATTTGGCATGGTGGGGGGTGCAGTTTAAATTTTTGCCTCAGGCAACAGGAAGGCAATGTGCTTCCCTGTCCCTGGCCACAAAGCACTGAGGGAAGGGGGGCCCAAGCTAAACTCTTGCACCAGGGCCCATGAGCCTTTAGCTACGCCCCTGTAAAGACCCCATGCATGTGTGCAGGAGCCAGTGCAGAGGATGGGAGTGGTAGTGACCCTGGTGAGATGTTGTGTCATGGTGTCCTACCTTAGACCGCCGCTCCCTGGGGTTTGGTGCAGTGGAAAAGGTGACGATCAAAGGAACCAGGCAGAAAATGTAGAACAAAGTATGTCTTTCTTTACTGAGTGTAAAAATGGATTGCAGCACATTCAGTAGCAGTTCGTACAAAGTGCAATTGCTTTCCTCCCAGATGATGGGGTATGGCGGCTCGTAATGCTGCAAAAGATGTCACTCAGAAATTTGCTAGCTGACGTTGCCTCTCTCTGGATTCCCTTCCCTCTGTCATCCGTAGCTATCGCGATCCACTGTATGATGCAGGCTTCTAGCTATGCCAGTCCTGAACTGCGGTGAAGGTGTCTTGATGTGTTTCTCACCACCAATGCCCTACAAGCGGTGCTTTAAGAAGTTTCCTGGTGTTTTTCCCTCCTTTTTTTATTTTTTTATTGTAGTGTGCTCTGAACATTCAGACAGAATTATTTTTTTTTAAACAAACATTCCCCACCCCCAAAATACTATCCAGTCCCCCAGACCTGGGGGTATCTGCAATTCTGTTATGTATTGTAATGTCATATTATACTTCTTCTATGTACTCCAGCAGAGGGGGTATGGTTGGTAATGGTTGGCAGAAACAGGGCTAACCATGCTGTTTGTCCCCTCTTGGTAGGAGTGGGTTGGTCCTACTTCCTTCTAGGAGGTTCCAGTGAGATGGCGAAGAGGAAAGAAGCTGATGCCTGAGCTCCTTCTTCATGGGCCCCTAAATTAATGCTCTTGTCAAGAAGACTGCTTCCAAAAAGCTTCAGTGTGCTTAGGCAGCAGAGTGATTAGCAAAACCATATTTTTACAGACTCTGCTGCAGGTAAGGGACTATGGCTCAGATACCCAACACCTAGACGTCTTCCAGGCCAGTCCAACTCCAGTCCTGTATGACATTGTGGGTAGACAAATGTAGAGATTGCTGCAGCTCTCACCTCACACTAAGCAGAGCACGGATGTACAGACCTGGACTCAGTCTGGAGCAAAATGAAAAAAGAAAACGAATTCCAGCTCTTCACAATAAAAGGCTTCTTTATTCCACTTCTTTAAAAACAGACATCAAAAGCAGAGTAGTATGCTGTGACACGTTTCGGGCTGTTATATCTTAGCCCTTCATCAAGACAACCATTGTGGATACCTATATCCACCAGTGCCTGAAAGTACCCTTTGATTGCCACATAACCAGCCACCATACCTCATCACCTGGTGACCGAAACTGTACTTTGAAACTATGCTGGATTTACCATTAGGCCTCTTTCACACAGGTGTCATGGATTTGGCCCGGATAAAATGCGGGTGTGTTGCAGGAAAATGCACGATTTTTCAGTGCGAGTGCAAAACATTTTAATGTGTTTTGCATGCGCGTGAGAAAAATCGGCATGTTTGGTACCCAAACCCGAACTTCTTCACAGAAGTTCTGGTTTGGGTTAGGTGTTATGTAGATTTTAGTATTTTCCCTTATAACATGGTTATAAGGGAAAATAATAGCATTCTTAATACAGAATGCTTAGTAAAATAGGGCTGAAGGGGTTAAAAAAATAAAAACAAATTTTAACTCACCTTAAATCCACTTGTTCGCGCAGCCCGGCTTCTCTTCTTTCTTCTTCTTTGCTGTGCAGGAGGAAAAGGACCTGTGGTGACGTCACTGCGCTAATCACATGGTCCGTCACATGATCCATGACCATGGTGGAAATCTCGCCCGTGTGAAAGAGGCCTTATACTTTCACTTCCGGCCTGATTCTTCAAACCACCTTTCCACTGCATCAATCGCAGGTAGCACTGGTTCATCAGGGGTTCACTGAACTTGTAGAAATGCCAACAAAAATACATAGTGTGGCAGCACCCTCTTATGCTTTTCCCTTTAAATAGTCAGTGTGGCTTAACACCACTTGTCATATTTTAAAGAGGACTACAAGCAATAAATGGTCAGAAATCTCTGGTCTAGAACACTGGAAGGGTGCCTTTGCATGCTCCAGATTTTGGTGCAGACATTTCTGCGACTGAAAAGCAATTCCATTCATATGAATGAGGTTGTTTTGGCGGCATGCACATGGATTTCTGCCAGCTCCTTTCAAATTAATGCAGCGAAATCTGCCACATGGGAAGGCACCCTAAGTACTCTGAAATCATTGGCTAGAGGAATGTAACCTGTGCAGAGTTTTTTTTAGAAGGTAGTTAATTTGGAAGACCACTGTCTGCATTTTCTCAAACATTAATTTCAAGCACCATGGTGCACATTGTGTGCTAAATCTGGAGCATCATGCAAGAAGTGATATAAAACCGAAGATGCCACTAATGTATGTGGTGCATTTAACAGTGCAAAAAAAACTATACCCTCTTTTCTAGACACTTTTGAAAAGGATCTAAAAGTGCTCAAGCAATTCTGTTCAACAATAAATTTGTCTAAATGGATTTGCACCAAAATAAAGGAGCAAATGACATCAGCATTCAGGCACAACAATGATAGTAAATTTGTTCCAATGTTTTTAATGATGAATTTGAGGTAATACAATATATATTTATTCATTCAGAAATCCAATAATCAACCATCTCCTTATTCCTATGATTCATATTTATTCTCAGGAAGGACGCATGCACATGCCGTATATACAGAGCTATTCACCCTTATAAGCAATACAGTAGCGACAAGTACTCTGGGACACAATTCTCCAAGGAAGTCAACAAGATAATAATCTGGTGGCCTTATACATTGAAGTCTATCGGTAGCTCCCAATCTACTGTTTGGCCACCACTGCTTGTAGATATTGTAGTAATTAGTCATTTTAGTAACTTAGTGTGTAAGGTTGAAAAAAGACATACGCCCATCCAGGTCAGCTTGTTATCCTGCAAAGTTGATCCAGAGAAAGGCAAAATAAACCATGAGGGAGATTCAAATTTTTTTCCTTTTAGGAGAAAAACATTCCTTCGCAGCAATCAGAATAACTTCCGGGATCAACGACTCTTCTCCAGAATTCGAACCTGTAATATTATTACATGCCTCCAGGTGCCTCTTGAACTCTTTTAGTGAACTCACCATCACCACCTCCTCAGGCAGAGAGTTCCATAGTCTCACTGCTCTTACCGTAAAGAATCCTCTTCTATGTTTGTGTACAAACCTTGTTTCCTCCAGACGCAGAGGATGTCCCCTTGTCACAGTCCTGGGGATAAATAGATGATGGTAGAGATCTCTGTATTGTCCCCTCAGTCTCTTTTCTAAACTAAATAACCTTTATTTTGATAATTTTGCTGGGTACTGTAGTGCACACATTCCAGTTATTAATTTAGTTGCCAGCCTTTGAACCTGCTTAGGCTTCACTATGTGTTTCCTTTGTGCTACAAGCCCCGGTGGAGCCAGGTGGAGGATAGGAGTGGTAGTGGCTTTGGCTGCAACAGTTATTCACAGTAACAATCCTCACATCGATGCTCCCCAGGACTATAGCAGTACCAGGAGGGCGCACCCTTTCTTCTCTCAAGGCACACCCTTATGTTGGAGCTCCTGCAGATGGTAGTTGGCGTTCCCCTGGTGTTATAAGAGTACAAAGCAAGAAATGTAGGTGGTTTGGCCAGCGAATTGTGCTGGACTCAGAAACCAGGCCAATTGTAGAAAATAGATGTATTTCTTTAATGTAGTGCAGAATGGGAGCTGCAGTACATCCAAAGGTATCAAACAACTCACAGTGCAAATCTTTCCTGATAGCGATGTATGGCTGTAAGCAAGAATAGGGGTTGTTGTATTCTTTTCGTCTAGCTCTCCAAAGTCTGTCTCTGCAGAATCTAAGGCTGGAAATAAGGTTCTTGCAAGCTTGACTGTCATTCCCAGCTAAGGGGTACAGGATAAAGATACAGTGGGCCAAACATGTCCAAGTGTGAAGGATGTATTACTGTAGCAATGTCCCTCTCATTGCAGTAATGTCTCTATCAGCCTTAACCCCTTAAGGACACGGCCATATTTTACCTTAAGGACCAGGCCATTTTTTGCAAATCTGACCAGTGTCACTTTAAGTGGTGATAACTTTAAAACGCTTTGACTTATCCAGGCCATTCTGAGATTGTATTTTCGTCACATATTGTACTTCATGACAGTGGTAAAATGAAGTAAAAAAAATATATTTTTATTTATAAAAGAAATTATAATAATTACCAAAAATTTTAAAAAAATTGCACATTTCCAAGTTTCAATTTCTCTACTTCTATAATACATAGTAATACCTCCAAAAATAGTTATTACTTTACATTCCCCATATGTCTACTTCATGTTTGGATCATTTTGGGAATGATATTTAATATTTTGGGGATGTTACAAGGCTTAGGCTACTTTCACACTAGCGTTTGGGTGTCCGCTTGTGAGTTCCGTTTGAAGGGTCTCACAAGCGGCCCCAAACGCATCTGTACTGCCCTAATGCATTCTGAGCGGACGCGGATCCGCTCAAAATGCATCAGTCTTGCAGCGTTCGGGTGTCCGCCTGGCCGTGCGGAGGCAAGCAGATCCGTCCAGACTTACAATGTAAGTCAATGGGGACGGATCCGTTTGAAGATGACACAATATGGCTCAATCTTCAAACGGATCCGTCCCCCATTGACTTTCAATGTAAAGTCTGGACGGATCCGTCTGAAGCTACTTTTACACTTAGAAATTTTTCTACAATATAATGCAGACGGATCCGTTCTGAACGGATCCCAAGTCTGCATTATATGAGCGGATCCGTCTGGGCAGACCCCAGACGGATCTGCTCTGAACGCTAGTGTGAAAGTAGCCTTAGAAGTTTAGAAGCAAATCTTGTAATTTTTCGGAAATCTTCAAAAACCCAATTCTTAGGGACCAGTTCAGGTCTGAAGTCACTTTGTGAGGCTTACATAATAGAAACCACCCAAAAATGACCCCATTCTAGAAACTACACACCTCAAGGTATTCAAAAATTTTTTACAAACGTTGTTAACCCTTAAGGTGCTCCACAAGAGTTATTGGTAAATGGAGATCAAATTTCAGAATTGATTTTTTTTGCCAAATTTTCCATTTTAACCCATTTTTTCCACTAACAAAGCAAGGGTTAACTGCCGTTTACAGAAACACCCCATATGTGGTCGTACACTACTGTACGGCCACACGGCGGGGCGTAGAGGGAAAGGAGCGCTGTGTGGTTTTTGGAGGGCTGATTTTTATGGACCGGTTTATTTAGACCGTGTACTGCTTCAAGCCCCCCTGGAGTAGAAACTCCCTAAAAGTGACCCCATTTTGGAAACTACGGGATAAGGTGGCGGTTTTTTTGGGACTATTTTTAGGGTACATATGATTTTTGGTTGCTCTATATTACATTTTTGTGAGGTAAGGTCACCAAAAATTTTAATTCTGAAATTTCATCTCCATTTGCCATTAACTGTTGAGGAACACCTAAAGGGTTAATAAAGTTTGTAAAATCAGTTTTGAATACCTTGAGGGGTGTAGTTTCTTAGATGGGGTCACTTTTAGGGAGTTTCTACTCTAGGGGTGCATCAGGGGGGCTTCAAAAGGGACATGGTGTCAATAAAAAAGGCCATCAAAATCGGCCTTCCAGAAACCATGTCGGTCCTTTCCTTTTGCACCCTGCCTTTTAGTTATACAGCAGTTTACGACCACAAATATGGTGTTTCTGTAAACTGCAGTATCAGGGGTATTTTCATAGAGGAGATTCTTACGGACGCGGCGATACCTAATAAGTCAACTTTTTTACAATTATTTAGGTTTTAGACTATATTATCCTTTTTGATACAAATTTTTTTTTTTAGATCTCTAAAGTCCTAGAGTCATTTTTTTTTTTTGTTCTTTAGCCGATTGTATTAGGTAGGGGCTCATTTTTTGCGGGATGTGACGGTCTTAATAGCACTATTTTGGGGGCTATATGACTTTTTGATCGTTTGCTATTAAACTTTTTGTTATGTAAGGTGACAAAAAAAAAACTTTTTTTGCACCGTTTTTTTTTTTTCTTGGACTTTGTTAATCTGGGGGGTTAGGTCATGGGGTATTTTTATAGAGGAGATTCTTACGGATGCGGCGATACCTAATTTGTATACTTTTTTAAAATTATTTTAGTTTTACAAACTTTTTGAACCAATTTTTTTAGGTGTCTCAAGTCTGAGAACCATAGTTTTTATCGATCGTCAGTGGCTAAATGGAAAAGGGGATTATAAATTTAGTACTTCATGGAAGTGTGGTACTCCCTAAAGCAACCAATAATGCAGAGGCCCGGATGATCGTGGCACGTGTCACATTGAGTAGTGGTGTCCTTCCGTACCCCCCTCCTGTGACACACTCTGCACTTTTTTGGGGTCTGTTCCTTCTTTCCAGTATGGGGGACCACACCTGGAAAGTGTTGGCCAGGGACGATCCGGGCGCCTACAGTTCCCGAGGTACTACGGCCTGCTCTTTCCCGGTCATAAAAGATTAGAGCCTTGAGGACTGCCTCATAGAACTGCAGGAATTTCCCTGTGTTGCCAGCGAACAGTACAAAAGAGTTGTACATGGCAACCTGCACCAAGTAGACCGCAACTTTTTTGTACCATGTCCGCTTTTTGCGCGTGGCGTTATATGGCTTGAGGACTTGATCAGAGAGATCAACTCCTCCCATATACCGATTGTAGTCGACGATACAATCGGGCTTGAGGACCGTTGCCGCGGTACCTCGCAGAGGGACAGGGGTGATGCCGTTACCGTGAATTGTGGACAGTACAAGGACATCCCTCTTGTCCTTATATCTGACCAGCAACAGGTTTCCACTGGTAAGAGCACGGGTCTCACCACTGGGGATAGGTACCTGGAGGGGGTGGGCAGGGAGGCCGCGTTGATTTTTCCGCACGGTCCCACAAGCGGACGTGGATCTGGCGGCGAGGGACCTGAACAAGGGGATACTAGTATAAAAGTTATCCACGTAAAGGTGGTAACCCTTATCTAGCAGTGGGTGCATAAGGTCCCACACAAGTTTCCCGCTAACACCCAGAGTGGGGGGACATTCTGGGGGTTGAATACGGGAATCTCGCCCCTCGTACACACGAAACTTGTAAGTGTACCCTGAGGTACTCTCACAAAGTTTGTACAGCTTCACACCATACCTCGCTCGCTTTGAGGGAACATACTGGCGGAAAATGAGTCTCCTCTTGAACACAATGAGAGACTCATCAACCGCGACCTCCCTTCCAGGTACGTAGGCCTCCAAAAATTTGCAGGCATTTTCGGATGGCCTCAAACCGGGAGCGTGTCATGGCCGTACTGTAGAGTGGAATCTGGTAGAGGACGTCCCCACTCCAGTAATGCCTGGCACTAGGTTTTTTGACTAGACCCATGTGCAGCACAAGGCTCCAAAATGTTCTCATCTCGGCTGCACTGACCGGGGTCCAGCCACCGGGCCTAGCCAAAAAGGAGCCCGGGTTTTGAGCGACGAACTGTTGGGCGTAAAGGTTCGTCTGCTCCACCATTAGATTTACCAGTTGGTCACTGAAAAAATGACTAAAAAAGTCGTATTCAGTGAAGCCCACTGTGTAAATCTGGATTCCTGGTTGTCCAACAAAATCAGGAATCATGGGCTCAAATTGCTCTGGGGTACACCAGCCAAGTTTACCTGCGGGGGGCTTAGGTGGACTGACCTGGTGGGCCGGAAAACTAGTACGAGCCCCAGAGCTGCTCGTACTAGGGTGGGCCGCAGGGTCCTTAGCATGGGGGTCCCCTCGATCAGCCTGGCGGTGTCTCCGCCACCTTGGAGGCTCATCATGGCTTGATGATGAGGAGGACGCGGATGACAGAAGGAACGTGGGGTCATCCTCGTCCTCACTGGGGCTCTCGGAGGCAAGAAGGGCGTACGCCTCCTCGGACGAGAACGTCCGGCGGGCCATAGGGGAGTGTGTGTCTGCGTGTGTGTGTGCGTGCGTGTAAATCTTTATTAGGTGTGCGTGTGTGTGGGGGCACGGGTGTTCCCGGACTTTTCCCTAAACCTAACAGGGAAAAATAACAAAAAAAGAGCCCAAAAAAATGTGAAAAAAAAATAAAAATATCTAACTCGCTGATCAGCCGTCTGAAGTTGATCAGCGGTGGGGTGGACGCTAAAAAGTGCCGGCCACTGTTAGCGTACGCAAAAAAAAAAAAAAGCTTGCGCCCCAAAAAAAAGGGTGAAGGGGGGCAAGGGGGCAAGCTGCAGCACCCCTGGGGGGTTCTAGGGTCACACAGCTGTACTGTGGACCCCAGACACCCTAAGAGGATGATGCAACACTAAAAACCTTAACTTTCCCTAAAGTCTCCCTGCCTGAACTAAACCTTTCCCTACCCTGTCCCTAACCTACCTTTTACTGCCAGATGGCACTGTGAAGGATCGAAAGAGGGGGTGCTGGGCACAGATCAGGGGGTGCAATCTGGAGATCGGCCAGCAGGCTGCTCTCTCTGCTCTCTCCAACGGCCGAATGGAGGAGGAGAGGAGAGCACGGGGGAGTTAACCCCCACCCGCCTGTGCAGCCAATCAGAAGAGATCCTGTGAGGTGATGTCACATCACCTCACAGGATCTAAGGATGGTGATTGGATGTGTATTATCACAGCACTGATCACCATCCTGTTCCGGGTTATCGGGTCACCAGAGACCCGAATAACCCAGAAACGCAGCAAACTTTGCTGCGATCGCCGATGTGGGGAGGTCACAGGACCCCACTAGGCATTGTGCCAGAGTGCCTGCCGAATAAATTCGGCAGGCAATCAGTTCCGATCACCGCCCGCCGGTGATCGGAACTACACAGGACGTACGGGTACGCCCTGTGTCCTTAAGTACCAGGACATCAGGGCGTACCTGTACGCCCTGTGTCCTTAAGGGGTTAAACGACCAATACCTTACTGACTGAATCGAATGCTCGGCCATGCAGATGCTGTACCTTCTAGTTCAGGCATGCTCAACCTGCGGCCCTCCAGCTGTTGTAAAACTACAACTCACACAATGCCCTGCTGTAGGCTGATAGCTGTAGGCTGTTCAGGTATGCTGGGAGTTGTAGTTTTGCAACAGCTGGAGGGCCGCAGGTTGAGCATCCCTGTTCTAGTTATTTCTCACTCTTTTCTGGAAGACTACAGAGTAGATATGGCTTTCTTTATGCAAAACTCCAAGGAATAAGCATATGTAGTTCCTCTCGCTTCCTCAGCTAACATTAGAGTGAACTAGGGGCAGACCTAAGTCCATCACCTAGCTGCCTACAAGGATTGTTAACTCTTACTGATCCATACAGAGCTACTGTGGATTATACAATACATCAGAACATTACGCAACAAGAAACAATTTGCAAGTACCCTATTCTGGAGCACTGCATATACACTGGTGCCCAAAATTGCACACAATACTCTATCTGCAAACTTTATTAAATTACTGAACGTAACAGCAAACAAAAGGAGGCTTGTTATCACATGAATCTCTCCTCAGGCGCTTTGGATCTGTAGAGAGGCATTACTTGAAGTTCTTCCTCCCCAGTACAAAATGTCTTACAGGTGCACCCAAAATATCACACATTATTCATAGTACTGCTTTTCCCATGGAAAAGAGGGATGTTTTGGGCTCCATCAGGCTCTAGGTCCCTGGTGCAACTGCAACCTCTGCACCTTAGGGCTTATGTACACGAACGTATTTTCTTTCCGTGTCCATTCCGTTCTTTTTTTGCGGATATATGTGGAACCATTCATTTCAATGGGCCTGCAAAAAAAACGGAAGTTACGTGTGCATTCTGTTTCTGTATGGCCGTTCTGCAAAAAAAATAGAACATGTCCTATTATTGTCCACATTACGGACAAGGATAGGACTGTTCTATTAGGGGCCAGCTGTTCCGTTCCGCAAAACAAGGATCCGCAAAAAAAACACATTCAGTATTTTGCGGAACGGAACAGCTGGCCCCTAATAGAACAGTCCTATCCTTGTATGCAAAGTACATACGGTCTTGTGCATGAGCCTCAAAGCTGGTAATTTCAAGGAAACAATATATAAAAAAATATGTTTTCTATATCTTTTATGTAACTAAAAGGCTTCTTTAACATGTCTGCTTGAACCAAATCTGAGAATGTTTCCCAGGAAACAGAGCAGAAAAGAAACGTTCTATATGGTTGTCTTTCCTTCCCTTCTCTCTCTCTTCTGGGATCCACTCCTGCTACAGCACAGCATGGCACATTTTATTTTGAATTATTTTCGTAAATCTGTAACTGGCAAGATAGTAATATTATGAAACAGGCTGACCTCTCCATCTCTCTTAGGCCTCATGCACACGACCGTATCCATTTTGCAGTCCACAAACCACAGATCTGCAAAATATGAATACCGGTCATGTGCATTTTCTCACTCCCATCAGTAGAAATGCCTCTTCTTGTCTGCAAAATGGTCACGAATAAGACATGTTCTATAATTTGAGGAACGTCCACATGGATGCGGGATGCACATGTATGACATCATTTTTTTGGGACCTATAGAAATGAGAGGGCCTGCCTGCGATATATATAAAAAAGGCCGATCAGACGTGGAAGAAAACTATGGTCTTTTGCAGGCTTTAGGTGGAGTTTGTCATAGACAGGAAGATACACCCTCAGTCTATCCAGTATCGGGGTATACATTGGTAAATGGGCTTACTAATATTGTCTGATAGATAGAGTAAACATAGAATAGATATTCTTAAATCTCACCAGATTTACGAGAGTGGATGAGGCAGGATAATTAATCTGGTGCATCTGTAAATTGTGTAGTCTATCACTTATTTCTTGGCTTAGTTCACGCTAACAAATGCTCCAAGTTTTTGGTGCATTTTTTATAGCAACACACCACCTATGTTTTGGGTCTCCCCAAATCAAGCTGATCACAGGGTTTCCTGTTGTTAGGACCCACAGTCTTCAGCTGTAAAGAAATGCACAATGCCCACTGAAATCAATGGCTGTGTAATGCACACAACTTTTTTGGCTTTTATCAGTCAAATCATTCAGGACCACTAATGTCAACAGGGGTGGACTGGGAACTTAAAGTGGCCCTTGAAAAAAAACACTAAGGCCCCTTGCAGACGAGCGTGAGCTGATTAGGTCCGGATGCGTTCAGGGAAAAATTAGCGATTTCACAAGCAAGTTCATTCAGTTTGGTATGCGATCGCGTTCAGTTGTTCAGTTTTTATCTCGGGGTGCAATGCGATTGAATGCATTTTGCACGCGCGTGATAAAAAACTGAAGGTATACAAACAACATCTCTTAACAACCATCCGCAAAAAACGCATCGCATCCGCAAGCAAGATTTTCACGCAGCCCCATTTACTTCTATGGGGCCAGCGTTGCGTGAAATATAGAACATGCTGCGATTTTCACGCAATGCACAAGTGATGCGTGAAAGACAACTCATGTACACAGACCCATTTTTCACGCAACGCTGGCCCCATAGATTTGAATAGGGCTGCATCAAAATCGCATCGCTTCCGCAAGCAAGTGCGCATGTGATGCGTTTTTCACGGATGGTTGCTAAGAGATGTTATTTGTATACCTCCTTTTTTTTCATCCGCGTGAAAAATGCATTAAA
This sequence comes from Bufo bufo, assembly GCF_905171765.1. NCBI lineage: Eukaryota > Metazoa > Chordata > Amphibia > Anura > Bufonidae > Bufo > Bufo bufo. The sequence continues at coordinate 300,364,484 of NC_053389.1, read as the reverse complement.
TCGCATTGCACCCGTGCAATAAAAACTGAACAACTGAATGCGATCGCAGTCAAAACTGAATGAACTTGCTTGCGAAATTGCGCATTTTTCTCTGACCGCATCCGCAACGCATCTGGACCTATTCCACTCACGCTCGTCTGCAAGGGGCCTAATAGTGGCCCCACGTTGTAGTCAGGTCCAACTTGACAGAAGGCAGGGTAACACAAGTAGCTGGGATCAGCAATATCATAGCGCTAAATACCCTCCCAGCAGAACCAAATAGCACAGTGCAGCACAATATACTGCCCCAAAAAGCTGTCCCTCTGGGTTGGCCATCAATAGCTGCCATTTTCTGTCCTCCTCCTCCAGTTGTCCCTGATTAAGATATAGAGCAGGGGGCTAAAAAGGTGAGATGCAGGCCATAGCAGTTGAACTCAGGAGGGAATATGCAGTCGCTGGTCAGGTACATGCAGGGGCGTAACGATTGCGTTGGGGACACTCCTGAGTTCATTACTAGGGGCAGTGGGGGACACTACTAGGGCCAGTTGGGGACACTACTGGGGCCAGTGGGGGACATTACTAGGGACAGTGGGGGACATTACTAGGGACAGTGGGGGACACTACTGGGGGCAGTAGGGGACATTACTAGGGGCAGTGGGGGGCAATACCTGCTGGGCCAGTTGGGGACATTACTAGGGGCAGTGAGGGACACTACTAAGAGCAGTAAGGGACATTACTGGGGCAGTGGGGGGCACTACCTAATGGATTAGTGGGGGACATTACTAGGGGCAGTGGGGGACACTACTGGGAACAGTAGAGGGGAGATTACTGGGGCAGTGAGGGACATTACTGGGGACTGTGTGGGACATTACCAGGGGCAGTGAGAGACATTACCGGGGCATTACTGGGGGATCAGGGACCAGGGGTGTAACGATCGTGGTCAGAGAGGGTGTGACTGGGCATGGCGTGGGGGGGGGAGACCTGATCCAAAGTTTGCCCTGTGGCCCATAGCACTCTAGTTACGCCACTGGGTACATGAGGACATGGTTCTCGCAGCATTAATTACCGCTGAGAGCTCATTACGTAATTGGACAGAGGCAGAGAGGAGGGCTTGTTGGCCCCCTGGGGCATCAGCCCACCAATAAATCTGCCTGTAGGGTCTATGGCCAGTCTGCCCCTGCATACAATATGCAATATGAGCCTGTGACCCTAAAGCTGCCCATATACATTCGACAGCTATTGGCCAAACACTCGTTCTTCTGACCCCTCCATATACATGTAAGACAGCTCTAGACTAGATTTATAATGATTTATAATCATTTACACCAGAAAATGACTTAAATGATGACTGAAATCTACACCAGCTACGAGCCGGGGCTGTCTCTGAAAATCAGGGACAGTCAAGCCAGGTTCAAGACAGTTGGCAACTATACCAGCGTAGTACGTGGTCTGTCTGTATCTTAAATAACAGGATATGAGTACCCGTATGCATGAGAATTTAGTATGGAGAAACAGCACTAATTTAAAAGTTCAATTTTCCCTTTCCCATAATCCTGCACTAGATGCCTGAAGAATAAGGTGATATGACTTTGCCTGTCACAAGAGCCTGTTCATTAAATATCCTTTTACACGACTTGTAATGTAAGATATAATTAATTAACTCAAAGACAAAGAGGAAATGTTTACTTTCCTCTGGTTACATTTGCATAAGGAAGCTAATTAAATTGTTGTTTTATTTACCAAACTAAGTTTGCTTTTTTGTGTTGCCCTTACTGATTGCACCATTAATGTAGCAATCCAATTTTCCCACATTTCAATCTTACCAGAGATCCCTAGAGATCTGCTGATTGCTTATTAGCGAAAGATGTCTGATTAGCAACACATGCTACCATTATTTGCTAGTGCAACTGAAAATTAAAATGGTTGCTGATTGGAGCTAATAACCCCAGGTCACAAGTGGGGTAATAATCCAATTCTGCTGTTTTTTTAAAGACTTAAAGAGGACCTTTCACCACTCCTGACATGCCTGTTTTAATAGCTTCATGCATTCCCCATGTAATAACAATTCTGAAGCATCTATTCTTATGGCTTTATGGTGTGCCATTCCTTTATTATTTCTACTAGAAGTTATGAATGAATTGCTGTTAGCCTTCAGTAAAGGTACAGAGGGGAGGTAACCAGTTGGGGGTGTGTACCTACACAGTCTGAAAATGGCAGCACTGATTGGATAGAGTGAGTCTGTGCAGGTACACACCCCTAACTTGTTACTTCCCCTCTGTACCTTTACTGCAGACTGCTAGCAATTCATTCATAGCTTCTAGTAGAAATAATAAAGGAATGGTACAACATACAGACATAAGAATAGATGCTCCAGAATTGTTATTATATGAGGAATGCATGAAGCTATTGAAACAGACATGTCAGGAGTGGTGAAAGGTCCTCTTTAACCCCTTGGGGACGCATGACGTACCGGTACGGCATGTTTCTCGAGTCCTTAAGGACCCATGACGTACCGGTACGTCATGGGTTTAAACCGCGATTGCGGCGCGGCGGGGGTTATTCGGAACAGTATGCCCACTGAAATCATTCAGCGGGCATCCTGTCATGACGCCGGGGGGGGTCATGTGACCCCCCCGTATCGGCGATTTCTGCAAACCGCAGGTCAATTCAGTTCGATCGGGCGGTGCCATCGGGTCCCCATGCGGCTGTAGGAGGGACCCGATGGCATGGAAGGCAGCGCGATGTCTAAGGAAGGCATCGCGCTGCCTTCCGGTGAAGAGCCTGTGAGATCCAGCCCCCTGGATCTCACAGGCCCCGGAAGCTGTATGAGTAATACAAACAGTATTACTCATGCAGCCAATGCATTCCAATACAGAAGTATTGGAATGCATTGTAAAGGAATATACCCCCCAAAGTTCAAGTCCCAAAGTTGGACAAAAAATAAAGTGAAAAAAAAAGTTGAAAAAATAAAGTTTTCCCCAAAAACTAATTAAAGTTTCAAGTAAAAATAAACAAAAACGACATTTTCCCCAAATAAAGGTGGAAAAAAAAAAGTATACATATTAGGTATTGCCGAGTCCATATCGACCGGCTCTATAAACATATCACATGACCTAACCCCTCAGATGAACACCGTAAAAAATAAAACATAAGATAATCGCCCAAAAACTGAAAAAAAATATGTCTCTCAGAATATGGAGACACTAAAACATGATTTTTTTTTTGGTTTCAAAAATGATATTATTGTGTAAAACTTACATAAATAAAAAAAAGTATACATATCAGGTATCACCGCGTCCGTATCGACCGGCTCTATAAAAATATCACATGACCTAACCCCTCAGGTGAACACCGTAAAAAATTTAAAATAAAAACTGTGCTAAATAAGCAATTTTTTGTCACCTTACATCACAAAAGGGGTAATAGCAAGCGATCAAAAAGTCACACGCACCCCAAAATAGTCCCAATAAAACCGTCATCTCATCCCGCAAAAATCATACCCTACCCAAGGTAATCGCCAAAAAACTGAAAAAATTATTGCTCTCAGACTATGGAAACACTAAAACATGATTTTTTTTTGCTTCAAAAATGAAATCATTGTGTAAAACTTACATATTAGGTATCGCCGCATCTGTGACAACTTGGTCTATAAAAATATCACATGATCTAACCTGTCAGATGAATGTTATAAATAATAAAAAATAAAAACGGTGCCAAAACAGCTATTTCTTGTTATCTTGCCTCACAAAAAGTGTAATATAGAGCAACCAAAAATCATATGTACCCTAAACTAGTACCAAAAATACTGCCACCCTATCCCGTAGTTTCTAAAATGGGGCCACGTTTTTGGATTTTCTACTCTAGGAGTGCATCAGGGGGGCTTCAAATGGGACATGGTGTAAAAAAAAAGTCCAGCAAAATCTGCCTTCCAAAAACCGTATGGCATTCCTTTCCTTCTGCGCCCTGCCGTGTGCCCGTACAGCTGTTTACGACCACATATGGGGTGTTCCTGTAAACTACAGAATCAGGACCATAAATATTGAGTTTTGTTGGGCTGTTAACCCTTGCTTTGTTACTGGGAAAAATGGATTAAAATTGAAAATTTTCCAAAAAATTGAAATTCTGAAATTTCATCTCCATTTGCCAATAACTCTTGTGCAACACCTAAAGGGTTAACGACGTTTGTAAAATCTGTTTTGAATACCTTGAGGGGTGTAGTTTCTTAGATGGGGTCACTTTTATGGAGTTTCTACTCTAGGGTTGCATCAGGGTGGCTTCAAATGGGACATGGTGTCAAAAAAAACGGTCCAGCAAAATCTGCCTTCCAAAAACTGTATGGCATTCCTTTCCTTCTGCACCCTGCCGTGTGCCCATACAGCGGTTTACGACCACATATGGGGTGTTTCTGTAAACTACAGAATCAGGGCCATAAATATTGAGTTTGGTTTGGCTGTTAACTCTTGCTTTGTAACCGGAAGAAAATTATTAAAATGGAAAATCTGCCAAAAAAGTGAAATTTTGAAATTGTATCTCTATATTCCATTAATTCTTGTGGAACACCTAAAGGGTTAACGACGTTTTTAAAATCAGTTTTGAATACCTTGAGGGGTGTAGTTTCTTAGATGGGGTCACTTTTATGGAGTTTCTACTCTAGGGTTGCATCAGGGGTCTTCAAATGGGACATGGTGTCAAAAAAACCGGTCCAGCAAAATCTGCCTTCCAAAAACTGTTTGGCATTCCTTTCCTTCTGCGCCGTGCCGTGTGCTCGTACAGCGGTTTACGACCACATATGGGGTGTTTATGTAAACTACAGAATCAGGGCCATAAATATTGAGTTTGGTTTGGCTGTTAACCCTTGCTTTGTAACTGGAAAAAAATTATTAAAATGGAAAATCTGCCAAAAAAGTGAAATTTTGAAATTGTATCTCTATTTTCCATTAATTCTTGTGGAACACCTAAAGGGTTAACAAAGTTTGTAAAATCAGTTTTGAATACCTTGAGGGGTGTAGTTTATAGAATGGAGTCATTTTTGGGTGGTTTCTATTATGTAAGCCTCGCAAAGTGACTTCAGACCTGAACTGGTCCCTAAGAATTGGGTTTTTGAAAATTTCTGAAAAATTTCAAGATTTGCTTCTAAACTTCTAAGCCTTGTAACATCCCCAAAAAATAAAATATCATTCCCAAAATGATCGAAACATGAAGTAGACATATGGGGAATGTAAAGTAATAACTATTTTTGAAGGTATTACTATGTATTATAGAAGTAGAGAAATTGAAACTTGGAAATTTGCAATTTTTTACAAATGTTTGGTAAATTTGGTATTTTTTTATAAATAAAAATGTTTTTTTTTACTTCATTTTACCAGTGTCATGAAGTACAATATGTGACGAAAAAACTATCTCAGAATGGCCTGGATAAGTCAAAGCGTTTTAAAGTTATCAGCACTTAAAGTGACACTGGTCAGATTTGCAAAAAAATGGCCAAGTCCTTAAAGTGAAATAGGGCTGAGTCCTTAAGGGGTTAAAAGGGAAATACTGTATATATTGAAATAAATAAATGACTTTTCTTTATGCAAGCAATACAGTATTTTATTCAGAATTTACTATCATAAGAATGTGACATACTGTATTTAAATTTGTTTTGTCAAAAACTGCATTTTTTTTTATGTATTTATTAAAAAATAAAGAATGTGCAATTTTCACATTGACCACTAAGTGGCACAGCAAACGTTTCCCTAAACTTGTGAAAATCTCATTTTACAGCCTACAGTAAAACTGAATAGTATCTTATGATCACTGTCATCATATTTGAAAGAGCTAATGATGCGCACTGCATATTAGTATGCCTCTGCATACAGTTGGCAATATATTGCGCATGCCCTGGTGGTAGGGTAAAGCGCACAGGTGCTGGATTATGAATGGAGATGAGAATGACGCCACTAGGATACAGGGCTGGCCGCACGATACAGAGGGGAGGAGTCAGGCACAAGTAAGGCGGGGAGCATTGGGCACTTGCAGCACACTCGCCGCTCCTGCGCACTTGCGATAGGTAATTTTTATATCTTAAAACTTTGTTTTTGGTGCTTTGGAGACTCTGAAAAAACTAAACCAAGGTCCCTTCAGTGTTATGTAGTTGCCTCCCACAGAGCTATATGTAGGTGACAGACTCCCTTTTAAAGCTTCAATGATTTGGCCAAGTAGGCAAAGAAGATGAACTGCTGCCAGGCACCTCTAGGGCTGTTTATCCTGAAATGTAGCATGCCCAAGCTTTGTTTTTGTCCCATGGCGTACCTCAGGGGACAGTAGGACTGCCCCAACAGCCAATAGATTGTCTAATGTTCCCGTTCACTCTGTGCACAGTAGTCTGAATGAAGAGGTATTAAGGAACCAAACACATGTCCGTACCATGAATCCATCTCACAGAAATAATAGGAATCTATGGACAATAACTGCAAAGCTTAGGACTCATTCACATGATCGTTGTTTGGGTCCGCATTTTTTGCTGCTCAGATGCAGACTCATTCACTTCAAAGGGGCCACAAAAGATGCTGACAGCACACGGAGTAGCTCTGTTCCATGGCACCGCAAAAAAAAAAAAAGAACATGTCCTATTCTTGTCAGGTTTGCGGACAAGAGTAGGCATTTTTATTATGGGCAGTCCGTTCTGTTATGCAAATTGCGGGACGCACACATGCAGCATCCGTGTTTGGCGGAGTCGTGTGCATGTAGCCTTAGACTGATGTTGACTGAACCTACCAATTACTGATAAGATACCCATCACCCACCACTAGGTCAGACAAAGCTCAAGTCAGAATCTTACAGTGGACACCTATGTCCATACATGACTGCTATTGCTAATCTCTTGCCATCCAACCTGCCACAAACCTCCTCGTCTGGTGCCAGGTCTGCGCTTTGTATTTGTTGCTGATGGAGGGTATCACAAGTTGTATTTTGCACTCAGTAAACAGAGATCACTATATGTTTACTTCTCGCCTGATTCTTCACTCTACACTTTCACTGCACCAAACCCCAGGGAGTGATGGCCTGAGGGAGTGCACCATGGCACAAATCTCAACAGGGTCACTACCACTCCCATCCTCTGCCCTGGCTCCCCAGGGGGCTCGCTGCACCACATTATCCAGCTGTTTGCATATACATATAGCTGTGGTTCACCTGATTAAATTGCTTTTTTTCTTTTGTTGATCTCAGGTTCCGTTCCCAAGTTATGACACTTTGTCTTAAAGGGGTTGACCACTTTCTGGTTGCTGTTGACCAATGTGTTTGTCAGATGATTACATGTCACTTACTAATGTAATCTTTGTTGAAATTCTGCACCATTTTCTATATATCATAAGGTATGTCCCCTTGTTTGCCAAGTCTCTTGTACAGGCTACTCATGGGCCGGTCCATAAAATGGCTGCAGATGGAGGGTCATGTGAGCAGGCAAATCACCTCCATGTGATACTGTTGGGCATTTAGTGCAGGTGCAGAGTGCTTGAACAGTGAACACTGAATGATGTGTCCCCTCATCTTATTGACAGTTCCTCTATATGAACAAGACAGGAGATTTTCAAGGAAGTATGGCTTATAAAATGTACCAAATGACACAGAACACAAACAAAGGCTATATTAGAAAGTGTCATCTTATATATACACAACAGTCACAAGTGGCCAGAAAGTGGCCAACCCCTTTAATATAAAAATTAAACCTTTGGTGCAATGAGGTGTGGCGGTTGCTCTTGTTGCACCCAAACTCATTTATGTGGCCAACCACTGCCTGGCCGTGTCAATCAAAGCAGCCAGGAAGGTGCTGGTCACAGGAATGAGTGGAGCTTGGGTGCAACAAGAGCAATGGTGACATCCTTGTTGCACCAAAGGGCTAATTTGCTTAGAAACGGAGCTTCGGATCAATAAAAAAGAAAAAAGCGTTTTAATCAGGTAAACCACAGCTATGTGTCTATGCATTCAGTTGGATAGGGAAGTGACAGACTCCCTTTAAGGGGAAGGTTTCTTTAATGAATGCCATTCACCGTGGTGTCCTGAAAAATGAAGCCAAATGTTAGCAATACCTATAGGAATATTTCATGAAATGTGTCACATCAGACAAACAACCAATCTCTTCCCCCTTTTTCCCACCTAATAGGTATGAGGTCACCTACAAGCTTCAATTATATAAACCGCAGCGTGCGGCACGGGCACGGTAGATTTAAACAATCCCCAATGTATTTGCAAGCGTGAGGGCTTGGATGCTAGCGAGAGTCAACTAAATCTGTCTCTACTAACCTGCAGGTGATCTCCCTGAGCACGCTTCTTCTCAGCTATGAATAACGTGCTCCCTCACCCCTCTCCCTGGAGGACCCATCTCGCTGTATCGCTGTCCTCTCTATGGCAGACTGCAATAGTCAGTGATTTGCCTTGATAAAATATTCATGTGTGACACACTATGTGATTGGCTGTAACATTCTGTCCTATACAGAGCTCAGAGGCCTAACATGATGTGACAGCTCTCTGGCCATAGACACAAGGCTCAGGAAAGAGTCTTAAGAAACCTGTCACTTGAGAGCAGGAGCTTGCCTGACTGCTGTATAAAGCGCACTTAAGTATGACAGCAATATACAGCTCTCCAGGATTGATGCCTCAGCAGGCAGACCTCTGGAAGCAAGTTTACCTCTCTGACAATTCGGCTGCAGTCCAAATTTCCAGGGTTTAGATCAAAGGGTAGAACGCACGTCCACGTGGAATGGAATTTAATTCTTGTGCAAATGTGACATTTTTAAAGTCCGTTAAAGGCAAGTCCCAAGGAGCAAGAACCAGTAAAACTGTAACACATTGAAATTAATATCCTCTTGCATTCACCGCCTTGTGTTACCACGTTAAGCAGTCGGGGGCTTTGTTGAAAATATTTAGTGCATATATATATATATATATATATATATATATATATATATATATATAGTTTAATATCCATTGGTTTATTAAAAATGGACATACTGTAAAATGGTACAGGAACGTTGGGTATGCTGTTCACTGTGATATGAGGAGCTATTATTTTCTGCTTGCTCGCAACTTCTGGTAGACTCCTGCTATGAGTCAAGAGACTGAAGAGAATGTGCATGGGCAAAGCCATTTTAATATGGATTTTTAATTCATTTTGTCCTGTCAAGATATGTCAAACAGAACAGGCAAAGTCAGTCACAGATTGGCATGGACTGTGTAGGGCCAGATATTCTACTTTGCAACAAAAAAATGGGTAATTTGAGAGGACAAAGCTAGTAAAAAGTTAGTCTTTAATATTAGATCTCATGGTGACTTATCGCTAGGTCTGACATCTGGGACACTTCTAATCAATAGAATTAAGAGGCAGGAGAGCTAGGAAGGCATTGTGCCACCTCAGCTCCCTTCATCTTTTACCAGGCATCCACATGTTGGACTATTGAGTGTAAGGACTAGATGGGCCAAATGGTTCTTATCTGCCGACACATTCTATGTTTCTATGTTTCTATGTAAGGGGCCAACCATGCAGCCTCTGAAGAAAGCCAAGTGGAGCACACAGTAGATGCATAAAGACACAGTAGAAGCACAGGCTTTTTTCTAACAATCAGAATCAGACTTTCGTACAACAACTACCGTATTTTCCGGCGTATAAGACGACTTTCTACGCCGGTATACTCAGATCCGATGGTATATTCTAACCCCCTGGTGTTCCCATGGTGACGGGGACGCTTGCCTGGGGGTTAGAATATACAGGGCCCCGCCGCTCACAGGAGTACATTTATTAACTGTAATCTGTAACTTTAACTTTAAATGAGCGCTCATCTCTTTACTAGGGTACCTTACTCTCAGCTCCGCTAACAGGCAGTGTGGGCGGCGCTCACTCACTGACGTCACGTGCCTGCTCCTCCCACTAGGTGGCGCAGGCGCGTGACGTCAGTGAGTGAGCGCCGCCCGCACTGCCTATTACCAGAGCTGAGAGTAAGGTACCCTAGTAAAGAGATGAGTGCTCATTTAAAGTTAAAGTTACAGATTACAGTTAATGAATGTACTCCTGTGAGCGTCGGGGAGGGGGATCTGTGGATGGCACTGTCATGGCGGGGGGGGGGATCGGTGGATGGCACTGTTATGGGAGGGAGATCGGTGGATGGCACTGTCATGGGGGGGATCTGTGGATGACACTGTTATGGGGAGGGGGATCTGTGGATGGCACTGTCATGGGGGGATCTGTGGATGACACTGTTATGGGGAGGGGGATCTGTGGATGGCACTGTTTGGAGGGGGATCTGTGGATGGCACTGTTATGGGGAGGGGGATCTGTGGATGGCACTGTTTAGGGGGGATCTGTGGATGGCACTGTTATGGGGAGGGGGATCTGTGGATGACACTGTCATGGGGTGGATCTGTGGATGACACATATAGCATAAGATGCTATATAGTGTCATCCATAGATCCCCCCATAGCAGTGTCATCCACTGATCCCCCTCCCCATAGCAGTGTCAACCACTGATCCCCCTCCCAATAGCAGTGTCATCCACTGATCCCCCTCCCCATAACAGTGCCATCCACAGATCCCAGTCAGTTCCCTGGACTGGAGAAGATCGTCTTGAAGACAGGGAGGGCATTCAGGGGTAGTCTTATACAGCGAGTATAGCCCAAACCCTATATTTTAAATGGAAAAGTTGGGGGTCGTCTTATACGCCCGGTGGTCTTATACGCCGGAAAATACGGTATATATTACAGAGCAGAGTTGAGATTCTCGTTGAAGTAATGCTGAGTTTGACATCTGATAATATGGTATCTGCAATAAGCTATTGGACTGCAGGTAAGCCTACTGAGTTACCTCAAGTTGTGTACAGTATAAAGAGTTAAAGGTCTAATTTGGCTCTGCCTTCTCTAGATCAGGGGTGCACAACCTTTTTTGGTCTGGGGGCCGCATTGTCGCATTGCTCCATTTCAAGGGGCCGTAAAAAAAAAAAAAAAGTTAATCAGCGTTATAGGGGCACTGCCATAACCAGTAAGCACTTTCCTTTACTACAAAGGACGGCGCTCACTGGTTATTACCACCTCCTGCCTCCAGTTATAGGGGCCCTGCCATAAACACTAAGCACTTTCCTCCACTGCAGAAGACGGCGCTCAATGGTTATTACCACCTCCTGCCCCCAGTTATAGGTGCCCTGCAATAACCAGTAAGCACTTTTCTCCACCGCAGAGGATGGCGCTCACTGGTTATTACCACCTCCTGCCCGCAGTTATAGGTGCCCTGCAAAAACCAGTAAGCACTTTCCTTCACTGCAGAGGACGGCGCTCATTGGTTATTACCGCCTCCTGCCCCCAGTTATAGGGGCCCTGCCATAACCAGTAAGCACTTTCCTTTACTGCAGAGGACGGCGCTCACTGGTTATTACCGCCTTCTGCCCCCAGTTATAAGGGCCCTGCCACAAACAGTAAGCACTTTCCTTCACTGCAGAAGACGGCGCTCAATGGTTATTACCACCTCCTGCCCCCAGTTATAGGTGCCCTGCAATAACCAGTAAGCACTTTTCTCCACCGCAGAGGATGGCGCTCACTGGTTATTACCACCTCCTGCCCGCAGTTATAGGTGCCCTGCAAAAACCAGTAAGCACTTTCCTTCACTGCAGAGGACGGCGCTCATTGGTTATTACCGCCTCCTGCCCCCAGTTATAGGGGCCCTGCCATAACCAGTAAGCACTTTCCTTTACTGCAGAGGACGGCGCTCACTGGTTATTACCGCCTTCTGCCCCCAGTTATAAGGGCCCTGCCACAAACAGTAAGCACTTTCCTTCACTGCAGAGGACAGTGCTCAATGGTTATTACCGGCTTCTGCCTCCAGTTATAGGTGCCCTGCAATAACCAGTAAGCACTTTTCTTCACTGCAGAGAACGGTGCTCACTGGTTATTTCCACCTCCTGCCCCCAGTTATAGGGGCCCTGCAATAACCAGTAAGCACTTCTCTTCACCGCAGAGGACGGTGCTCACTGGTTATTATCGCCTCCTGCCGCAAGTTATAGGGGCCCTGCCATAACCATTAACCCTCTAGGGACCCATAACGTACCGGTACGGCATGGTTCCCGAGTCCTTAAGGACCCATGATGTACCGGTACGTCATGTATAGTTCCCATCACCGCCGCCCGGAGGGCGGTGATCGGAATCTGGCTAAATGCGCGGGGAGGTCCCGTGACCCCCCCGTGTTGGCGATCGCCGCAAACCGCAGGTCAATTCAGACCTGCGGTTTGCGGCTTTTACCTGGTGCAGCGGCGGCGGTGCCATCGGGTCCTCATGGCTCATGGGGCTGTAGGGGGGACCCGATGGCATGGAAGGCAGCGCGATGCCTTCCTGAGGCATTGCGCTGCCTTCCGGTGAAGAGCCTGTGAGATCCAGCCCCCTGGATCTCACAGGCCGGAAGCTGTATGAGTAATACACACAGTATTACTCATACAGCCAATACATTCCAATACAGAAGTATTGGAATGCATTGTAAAGGATTAGACCCCCAAAAGTTCAAGTCCCAAAGTGGGACAAAAAATAAAGTGAAAAAAAAAGTTGAAGAAATAAAGTTTTCCCCCAAAAAATGCAAAGTTTCAAGTAAAAATAAACAAAAACGTCATTTTCCCCAAATAAAGTAAAAAAAAAATTTGTAAAAAAATAGGGGGAAAAAAAGTATAAATATTAGGTATCGCCGCGTCCGTATCAACCGACTCTATAAACATATCACATGACCTAACCCCTCAGATGAACACAGTAAAAAATAAAAACTGTGCTAAATAAACCTTTTTTTGTCACCTTATATCACAAAAAGTACAACAGCAAGCGATCAAAAAGGCGTTTGCCCACCAAAATAGTACCAATCTAACAGTCACCTCATCCCGCAAAAAATGAGCCCCTACCTGAGACAATCTCCTAAAAAATATAAAAACTATGGCTCAGAATATGGAGACACTAAAACATAATTTTTTTTGTTTTAAAAAAGCTGTTATTGTGTAAAACTTACATAAATAAATAAAAAGTATACATATTTGGTATTGCCGCATTCGTATTGACCGGCTCTATAAAAATATCTCATGACCTAACCCCTCAGATGAACACCGTAAAAAATAAAAAATAAAAACTGTGCTAAATAAACCATTTTTTGTCACCATACATCACAAAAAGTGTAATAGCAAGCGATCAAAAAGTCATATGCACCCCAAAATAGTGCCAATCATACCGTCATCTCATCCCGCAATAAATGAGACCCTAAGTAAGATAATTGCCCAAAAACTGAAAAAACTATGGCTCTCACAATATGGAGACACTAAAATATGATTTTTTTTTGTTTCAAAAATATTGTGTAAAACTTACATAAATAAAAAAAAGTATACATATTAGGTATCGCCGGGTCCGTATCGACCGGCTCTATAAAAATATCACATGACCTAACCCCTCAGATGAACACCGTAAATAAATTTAAAATAAAAACTGTGCTAAATAAACAATTTTTTGTCACCTTACATCAAAAAAAGTGTAATAGCAAGCGATCAAAAAGTCACACGCACCCCAAAATAGTGCCAATAAACACCTCATCCCGCAAAAATCATACCCTACCCAAGGTAATCGCCCAAAAACTGAAAAAATTATTGCTCTCAGACTATGGAAACACTAAAACATGATTTTTTTGCTTCAAAAAAGAAATCATTGTGTAAAACTTACATAAATAAAAAAAAAAGTATACATATTAGGTATCGCCGCATCCGTGACAACCTGCTCTATAAAAATACCACATGATCTAACCTGTCAGATGAATGTTGTAAATAACAAAAAATAAAAACGGTGCCAAAACAGCTATTTCTTGTTATCTTCTTATCTTGCCTCACAAAAAGTGTAATATAGAGCAACCAAAAATCATATGTACCAAAAATACTGCCACCCTATCCCGTAGTTTCTAAAATGGGGCCTCTTTTTGGAGTTTCTACTCTAGGGGTGCATCAGGGGGGCTTCAAATGGGACATGGTGTCAAAAAAAACAGTCCAGCAAAATCTGCCTTCCAAAAACCGTATGGCATTCCTTTCCTTCTGCGCCCTGCCGTGTGCCCGTACAGCTGTTTACGACCACATATGGGGTGTTTATGTAAACTACAGAATCAGGGCCATAAATATTGAGTTTTGTTTGGCTGTTAACCCTTGCTTTGTTACTGGGAAAAATTGATTAAAATGGAAAATTTGCCCAAAAATTTAAATTCTGAAATTTCATCTCCATTTGCCAATAACTCTCGTGGAACACCTAAAGGGTTAACAACATTTAGAATCTGTTTTGAATACCTTGAGGGGTGTAGTTTCTTAGATGGGGTCACTTTTATGGAGTTTCTACTCTAGGGTTACATCAGGGGGGCTTCAAATGGGACAAGGTGTAAAAAAAAACAGTCCAGCAAAATCTGCATTCCAAAAACCGTATGGCATTCCTTTTCTTCTGCACCCTGCCGTGTGACTGTACAGTAGTTTACGACCACATATGGGGTCTTTCTTCAAACTACAGAATCAGGGCAATAAATATTGAGTTTTGTTTGGCTGTTAACCCTTGCTTTGTAAAAGTAAAAAAAATATTAAAATGGAAAATCTGCCAAAAAAGTGAAATTTTGAAATTGTATCTCTATTTTCCATTAATTCTTGTGGAACACCTAAAGGGTTAACGACGTTTGTAAAATCAGTTTTGAATACCTTGAGGGGTGTAGTTTCTTAGATGGGGTCACTTTTATGGAGTTTCTACTCTAGGGGTGCATCAGGGGGGCTTCAAATGGGACATGGTGTCAAAAAAAACAGTCCAGCAAAATCTGCCTTTCAAAAACCGTATGGCATTCCTTTCCTTCTGTGCCCTGCCGTGTGCCCGTACAGTAGTTTACGACCACATATGGGGTGTTTCTGTAAACTACAGAATCAGGGCCATAAATATTGAGTTTGATTTGGCTGTTAACCCTTGTAACTGGAAAAAAAATATTAAAATGGTAAATCTGCCGAAAAAGTTAAATATTTAAATTGTATCTCTATTTTCCATTAATTCTCGTGGAACACCTAAAGGGTTAACAAAGTTTATCAAATCAGTTTTGAATACCTTGAGGGGTGTAGTGACTTCAGACCTTAACTGGTCCCTAAAAATTGGGTTTTTAAAAAATTCTTAAAAATTTCAAGATTTGCTTCTAAACTTCTAAGCCTTGTAAGATCCCCAAAAAATAAAATATCATTCCCAAAATGATCCAAGCATGAAGTAAACATATGGGGAATGTAAAGTAATAACTATTTTTGGAGGTATTACTATGTATTATAGAAGTAGAGAAATTGAAACTTGGAAATTTGCAATGTTTTACAAATTTTTGGTAAATTTGGTATTTTTTTTATAAATAAAAATGAATTTTTTTTACTTCATTTTACCAGTGTCATGAAGTACAATATGTGACGAAAAAACAATCTCAGAATGGCCTGCATAAGTCAAAGCGTTTTAAAGTTATCTGCACTTAAAGTGACACTGGTCAGATTTGCAAAAAATGGCCAAGTCCTTAAGGTGAAATAGGGCCGAGTCCTTAAAGGGTTAAGCACTTCTCTTCACTGCAGAGGACGGCGCTCACTGGTTATTACCGCCTCCTGCCCCCAGCTATAAGGGTCCTGCCATAAAAAGTAAGCACTTTCCTTCACTGCAGAGGACGGCACTCACTGGCTATTGCCAAAAGCCAGGTATATGCAAGCCATCAATCTATCAATGACAGATGACAGGCTTAGTCAGCATACCTTACAATGGTAGCCTTGTGCACTATGAGACATTCCAAACCAGCTCTCATCTGACTGAGAGCCAGTAAACCTCAAAGTTACTTCAGTTCTGTTGGATGGCTTGGGTGGACCTGCGCACCTAGATCAATATCATTAAGGAGACAAAAAGTTTTCTGATTGTCCTAACATTATATTTAATAACTTTTCTATACAGTTTTGTCATGTAAAAACTCATTTGCATAAACATGGGCATATGGGAAAGACATGTAAATGAGCAGAATCTGCATTGTTTTTCAGCTGAAAAACCATTTGCATGGAAAATTCGCATTCTACACAATTTATGAATAGCGCCATCTATTGGTTTAATAGTCTTATGACAAGAGTAATAGTGTTGTCATAAGACTATGAAACCAATAGATGGCGCCCACCAGTTATAGCGGCCCTGCCATAATCAGAAAGCACTGTCCTTCACTGCAGAGGACGGCGCTTATTGGTTATTATCGCCTCCTGCTCCCAGTTATAGGTGCCCTGCAATAGACAGTAAGCACTTTCCTTCACTGCAGAGGATGGCGCTCACTGGTTATTACCGCCTTCTGCCCCCAGTTATAGGTGCCCTGCAATAACCAGTAAGCACTTTCCTTCACTACAGAGGACGGAGATCATTGGTTATTACCGCCTCCTGCCCCCAGTTATAGGTGCCCTGCAATAACTAGTGTACACTTTCCTTTACTGCAGAAGACGGCGCTCACTGGTTATTACTGCCTCCTGCACCCCTAGATATACTGTAGGTGCCCTAAAATAACCAATAAGCACTTTACTTTATGGCAGAGGACGGCGCTCACTGGTTATTAACGCCTCCTGCACCCCTAGATATACTGTAGGTGCCCTGCAATAACCAGTAAGCACTTTCCTTCGCTGCAGAGGACGACGCTCACTGGTTACTACCGCCTCCTGCCCCAGTTATAGGGGTCCTGCCATAACCAGTAATCACTTTACTGCAGAGGACGGTGCTCACTGGCTATTACCGCCGCTTGCACCCTTAGATATACACTGCGTGCAGAATTATTAGGCAAATGAGTATTTTGACCACATCATCCTCTTTATGCATGTTGTCTTACTCCAAGCTGTATAGGCTCGAAAGCCTACTACCAATTAAGCATATTAGGTGATGTGCATCTCTGTAATGAGAAGGGGTGTGGTCTAATGACATCAACACCCTATATTAGGTGTGCATAATTATTAGGCAACTTCCTTTCCTTTGGCAAAATGGGTCAAAAGAAGGACTTGACAGGCTCAGAAAAGTCAAAAATAGTAAGATATCTTGCAGAGGGATCCAGCACTCTTAAAATTGCAAAGCTTCTGAAGCGTGATCATCGAACAATCAAGCGTTTCATTCAAAATAGTCAACAGGGTCGCAAGAAGCGTGTGGAAAAACCAAGGCGCAAAATAACTGCCCATGAACTGAGAAAAGTCAAGCGCGCAGCTGCCAAGATGCCACTTGCCACCAGTTTGGCCATATTTCAGAGCTGCAACATCACTGGAGTGCCCAAAAGCACAAGGTGTGCAATACTCAGAGACATGGCCAAGGTAAGAAAGGCTGAAAGACGACCACCACTAAACAAGACACACAAGCTGAAACGTCAAGACTGGGCCAAGAAATATCTCAAGACTGATTTTTCTAAGGTTTTTTGGACTGATGAAATGAGAGTGAGTCTTGATGGGCCAGATGGATGGGCCCATGGCTGGATTGGTAAAGGGCAGAGAGCTCCAGTCCGACTCAGACGCCAGCAAGGTGGAGGTGGAGTACTGGTTTGGGCTGGTATCATCAAAGATGAGCTTGTGGGGCCTTTTCGGGTTGAGGATGGAGTCAAGCTCAACTCCCAGTCCTACTGCCAGTTTCTGGAAGACACCTTCTTCAAGCAGTGGTACAGGAAGAAGTCTGCATCCTTCAAGAAAAACATGATTTTCATGCAGGACAATGCTCCATCACACGCGTCCAAGTACTCCACAGCGTGGCTGGCAAGAAAGGGTATAAAAGAAGAAAATCTAATGACATGGCCTCCTTGTTCACCTGATCTGAACCCCATTGAGAACCTGTGGTCCATCATCAAATGTGAGATTTACAAGGAGGGAAAACAGTACACCTCTCCGAACAGTGTCTGGATGGCAGGCTTTTGAGTGTCCTTGCAAAGAAAGGTGGCTATATTGGTCACTGATTTGTTTTTGTTTTGTTTTTGAATGTCAGAAATGTATATTTGTGAATGTTGAGATGTTATATTGGTTTCACTGGTAAAAATAAATAATTGAAATGGGTATATATTTGTTTTTTGTTAAGTTGCCTAATAATTATGCACAGTAATAGTCACCTGCACACACAGATATCCCCCTAAAATAGCTAAAATTAAAAACAAACTAAAAACTACTTCCAAAAATATTCAGCTTTGATATTAATGAGTTTTTTGGGTTCATTGAGAACATGGTTGTTGTTCAATAATAAAATTAATCCTCAAAAATACAACTTGCCTAATAATTCTGCACTCACTGTACTGTAGGATGTCAGTCCAGGGACGGCACTGCCGCAGCCGGACACTTCCTCTGCCAGTCAGGGGAATGTCAGCTCCGGTAAGCAGGGGACCAGGAGAGCAGGGCAGGCCAGACAGGTGCTGGTAGTGGGAGACTCAATTATTAGGGGAACAGATAGGGAAATCTGTCACAAAGACCGTGATCGCCGAACAGTGTGCTGTCTTCCTGGCGCTAGAGTTCGACATATCGCGGATCGGGTTGACAGATTACTGGGAGGGGCTGGAGAAGATCCAGCGGTCATGGTCCATATCGGAACCAATGACAAAGTTAGGGGTAGGTGGAGAGTCCTTAAAAATGATTTCAGGGATTTAGGGCAAAAGCTTAGGGCAAGGACCTCAAAGGTAGTATTTTCCGAAATACTACCGGTACCACGGGCCACACAAGAAAGGCAGCGGGAGATTAGGGAAATTAACAAGTGGCTCAAGAACTGGTGTAGGATGGAGGGGTTTGGGTTCCTGGAGAACTGGGCCGACTTCGCTGTCGGCTACAGCCTCTATCGTAGGGACGGGCTGCACCTCAATGGGGAAGGAGCAGCTGTGTTGGGGAAGAAGATGGCTAGAAGGTTGGAGGAGTGTTTAAACTAGGGACTGGGGGGGAGGGTAATTACACTATAGAAGGGGAAGATAGTGCAGATAGAGACCGGGGGCAAGGTAGTGGGACTGGGGGAGAAATGGAAGGAGGGACAAGAACAGTTCAGAAGGAAAGGTGTAGGGTAAAAGATATACATAAACCTCTCATATGTATGTATACTAATGCCAGAAGTCTGACTAATAAAACTGGTGAACTGGAATTAGTGATGTGTGAGGAGGACTATGACATAGTGGGAATAACTGAGACATGGCTGGATGATAGCTATGACTGGGCAGTTAATGTACAAGTTTACAGTCTGTTCAGAAAGGATCGTCAAAACCGGAGAGGTGGAGGGGTCTGCCTTTATGTAAAATCTTGTCTAAAGCCCACACTCCGTGAAGATATAAGTGAGGGACATGAACATGTGGAGTCACTGTGGGTAGAGATACATGGAGCTAAAAACAACAATAAATTACTAATAGGAGTCTACTATAAACCACCTAATATACCAGAGTCCACAGAAAATCTACTACTAAACGAGATAGACAAGGCGGCAAATCATAATGAGGTGGTTATTATGGGGGACTTCAACTACCCAGATATAGACTGGGAAACTGAAACTTGTATATCTCATAAAGGAAACAGATTCTTGGCAATAACCAAAGACCATTATCTCTCCCAACTGGTTCAGGACCCGACTAGAGGGACGGCCATACTGGACTTAATATTAACCAATAGACCTGACAGAACAACAGACGTGCAGGTTGGGGGACACCTGGGAAATAGTGACCATAAAGTAATAACCTTCCAATTATCATTCAAAAGAGCGTTTCTACAGGGAGAAACAAAAATACCAAACTTCAAAAAAGCTAAATTTAGCCAACTAAGAGAGGCCATAGGCCTAACTAACTGGGACAAAGTCCTCAAAAATAAAAATACAGCCAAAAAATGGGATATCTTTAAAAACATCCTAAAATCTCATTGTGAGAGGTACATACCGTATGGGAATAAAAGGTTAAGGAACAAAAAGAAACCAATGTGGATAAACAGAACTGTAAAGAAAGCAATAAATGACAAAAAGAAAGCATATAAAACCCTAAAACAGGAGGGTAGCACGGAAGCACTGAAAAACTATAAGGAAAAAAACAGAACATGTAAAAAACAAATAAAAGCGGCCAAACTAGAGACCGAGAGATTAATTGCCAAACAGAGTAAAACTAACCCTAAAATGTTCTTCAATTATATAAATGTTAAAAAGTATAAATCTGAAGGTGTCGGCCCTTTAAAGAGTAATGAGGGGGGAGTCGCAGAGAGCGACGAGGAGAAAGCAAAGCTGTTAAATATTTTTTTCTCCAATGTATTACCTGAGGAAAATAAACTGTCAGATGAAATGCTGAATGCTGAAATAAATTCGCCATTAAAAGTGTCCTGTCTGACCCAGGAAGAAGTACAACAGCGACTTAAAAAAATCAAAATAGACAAATCGCCAGGACCGGATGGCATACACCCCCGTATCCTAAGGGAATTAAGTAATGTCATAGCCAGACCCTTATTTCTGATATTTGCGGACTCTGTACTGACAGGGAATGTCCCACAGGATTGGCGCATGGCAAATGTGGTGCCAATATTCAAAAAGGGTCCAAAAACAGAGCCTGGAAACTATAGGCCGGTAAGTTTAACATCTGTTGTGGGTAAACTGTTTGAAGGTTTTCTGAGAGATGCTATGTTAGAGCATCTTATGGGAAATAAGCAAATAACGCCATATCAGCATGGCTTCGTGAGGGATCGGTCATGTCAAACTAATTTAATCAGTTTCTATGAGGAGGTAAGTACTAGACTTGACAGCGGCAAATCAATGGATGTCGTGTATCTGGACTTCTCCAAAGCATTTGACACTGTACCTCATAAAAGGTTAGTATATAAAATGAGAATGCTCGGACTCGGAGAAAACGTCTGTAAGTGGGTAAGTAACTGGCTCAATGATAGAAAACAGAGGGTGGTTATTAACGGTACATACTCAGATTGGGTCACTGTCACTAGTGGAGTACCTCAGGGGTCAGTATTGGGCCCTATTCTCTTCAATATATTTATTAATGATCTTGTAGAAGGCTTGCATAGTAAAATATCAATTTTCGCAGATGACACTAAACTGTGTAAAGTAATTAACACTGAAGAGGACAGTATACTACTACAGAGGGATCTGGATAGATTGGAGGCTTGGGCAGATAAGTGGCAGATGAGGTTTAACACTGAGAAATGTAAAGTTATGCACATGGGAAGGAATAATGCAAGTCACCCGTACATACTAAATGGTAAAACACTCGGTAACACTGACATGGAAAAGGATCTAGGAATTTTAATAAACAGCAAACTAAGCTGCAAAAAACAGTGTCAGGCAGCGGCTGCCAAGGCCAATAAGATAATGGGTTGCATCAAAAGGGGCATAGATGCCCGTGATGAGAACATATTCCTACTACTTTACAAATCACTGGTCAGACCACACATGGAGTACTGTGTACAGTTCTGGGCTCCTGTAAACAAGGCAGACATAGCAGAGCTGGAGAGGGTCCAGAGGAGGGCAACTAAAGTAATAACTGGAATGGGGCAACTACAGTACCCTGAAAGATTATCAAAATTAGGGTTATTCACGTTAGAAAAAAGACGACTGAGGGGAGATCTAATTACTATGTATAAATATATCAGGGGGCAGTACAGAGATCTATCCCATCATCTATTTATCCCCAGGACTGTGACTGTGACGAGGGGACATCCTCTGCGTTTGGAGGAAAGAAGGTTTGTACACAAACATAGAAAAGGGTTCTTTACGGTAAGAGCAGTGAGACTATGGAACTCTCTGCCTGAGGAGGTGGTGATGGTGAGTACAATAAAGGAATTCAAGAGGGGCCTGGATGTATTTCTGGAGTGTAATAATATTACAGGCTATAGCTACTAGAGAGGGGTCGTTGATCCAGGGAGTTATTCTGATTGCCTGATTGGAGTCGGGAAGGAATTTTTTATTCCCCTAAAGTGAGGAAAATTGGCTTCTACCTCACAGGGTTTTTTTGCCTTCCTCTGGATCAACTTGTAGGATGACAGGCCGAACTGGATGGACAAATGTCTTTTTTCGGCCTTATGTACTATGTTACTATGTTAGGTGCCCTACAATAACCAGTAAGCACTTTCCTTTACTGCAGAGGACGGCACTCACTGGTTATTACCGCCTCCTGCACCCAGGGCCGGTACAAGGCAGGGGCCGAAGGAGCGGGTGCCCTGGGCGCTACCATTTGCGGACAGGAGGGGGGCGCAGGTGAAGTGCCAGCAGCAGTGGCGTCGCCAGGGGGGGGCCAGAGGGGGCCACGGCCCCCCCTACATCATGCTGTGCCCCCCCATGTGCCCCCCCAACTAAAATGACCCCCCCCCCCCAAGTGAGCAGCCGCCGCCGGGCACAGGGAGATGAGCGCTTCCATTGCGCTCATCTCCATTGTAAACTGTCTGTGCCAGCGGAGGTGCAGGGGAGGGAGAGGCGTGTCCCTTCCCTTTCCTCTGATAGGCTGCAGGCAGGCACCGAAGTGGAGGAGAGGCCACGCCCCCTAATTACTCCTGTTTACCTTTCTAAAGCTAAAGGACCTTTGATGATGTCATCACAGGTCCTGTAAGGGAACTGCACAGTGTAAAGTGTAGTTCCCAGGTTAGAACAGTGCATCTGCCAGGACCTGTGATGACATCATCTTCAACATCACAGGTCCTGCAGAATCTAGCAAAGGAACTGCACCAAAAATGGTGTAGTTCCTAGGTTTCAATCTGCCAGGACTGGTACATCATCACAGGTCCTTCAACCCCTAACAGCAAGTATTAAAAGTTCACAAGCAGCTCTGTATTGATCCATACAGACTGGAATGGAGAGGTAAGAGGAGGTCCTCCACTTTTCATCATTTACCCCCCCCCCCCTCCATGCCCTGTTTTTACTCATTGCTCACTCATGTATACTACTTCAGACAGTTACCACTACCTCATGTACCTCACAGTGACTATAATGCATAACTGACCACATATTTCTATAAACACTGCATCTACAGTATTATACCTTCTATGTGTCACATCAATACACTGCTCTGTATATATATATATATATATATATATACACACACATACATGCACACACACTGCATATATTACACAGTATTATACATGCAATATGTACAGATATATAGTATATACCGCAGTGCACTGATATGTGAGGTATGAGGTATAATAGATGCTGTGTGTACAGATATCAGTACACTTCTGTATATACTATATATGTGAGGTACGAGGTATAATAGATGCAGTGTGTACAGATATATAGTATATACAGCAGTGTACTGATATGTGAGGTACGAGGTGTCAATACACTGCTGTATTTACTATATACCTGTACACACTGCATCTATTATACCTCGTACCTCACATATTACACTACTGTATATACTGTATACACTGCATATATTATACCCCGTACCTCACATATCAGTACACTGCTGTATATACTATATACCTGTACACACTGCATCTATTATACCCTGTACCTCACATATCAGAACACTAGGGAATATACTATATACCTGTACACACTGCATCTATTATACCGCGTACCTCACATAACTGTACACTGCTGTATATAATATACATCTGCATCTATTATACCTCTTTTGTGTGCCAGGGCTGTTTTGTAATCCCATTCCGGCCCTGATGGCATAAATTATAAAACGCAGCAGCAAGAATAGTTCATGGAACAAAGGGAGGGGCTATAAAAGGGGAATGGGGGCCCAATTTAGATTCCTGCTATGGGGCCCAGTGATTTTTATGTACGCCCCTGGCTGCAGGCACTAGGCCGGCAGCCTATCAGAGGCCGGCGCAATGACGTCATCGTGCCGCCTGAGCCTTACATTACAGCGTGGGACACAGGAAGAGGCTGCATCGCATCGCTGACACTTAGGTAAGTATAAGTGTTTTTTTTTTGTTTTTTTTTTACAATAGTGTTACTGGCACATTGGGGGGGCTTATTACAAAACTGGCACATGATGATGGGGGGGACTTTATACTGGCACATGATGATGGGGGGGAACTTTATAGCGTCTGTGACTTTCAAAGTCCCACAGTCCTTTGTTCTATTGCTTTAAGTATATTCTTGTTTTGAAACAACATTGATTCTTTCTTAAAAACGGGGGGGGGGGGGGGGGGCGCAGTTTGCCATCTTCGCCCTGGGCACCAAATGGCCTTGTCCCAGCCCTGCCTGCACCCCTCGATATACTGTAGGTGCGCTACAATAACCAGTAAGCACTTTCCTTTACTGAAGAGGACGGCGCTCACTGGTTATTACCACCTCCTGCACCCCTAGATATACTGTAAGTGCCCTACAATAACCAGTAAGCACTTTCCCTGAGGGTTCACGCACACAGCCATTGTTTTGGTCAGCATTCGAGCCCCAACTTCAATAGGGCCGCAAAAGATGCGGACAGCATTCTGTGTGTCGTCCTTATCCGTTGCTCTGTTCCGCAAAATGCAGAACACACAAGGCTGGTATCCATGTTTTGCGGACCACAAAACACGGTATGGTCATGTGCATGTGGCCTTACTAGTGGTGAAAGCACTTAATGGTTAACCCTTTAATGACCAGGCCTGAAAAGGCCTTAATGACCAGTCACTTTTTAGTGGTTTAGCACACATGGTTCGAACACTTGTAACTTTTTTATTTGTTGGACAACCAAAATAACTTGCAGTTTCTTATTGTATGACACAGGGTTTTTCAATATATTTTTTTAGTTTTATTAGGAGGAAACTGTATAAAAAAAATTTAAGTCATTTTTATTCAAACTGTAGGTCATTCTTTAAATATGCAAATTATTATAATTAGTTCTCTATTTTGTGTTGGATCATTTTATTATATAATATGTATTGCTTCATGTGAATGGAGTGATAATGGTGATGGTTTTGGTTGATGTGGCCATTTTGTTTTCTTTTATGTATTTTATTTCTTCTTCTTTTTTTTATTAATTTTTAATTTTCTGCTACAAAAGGATCTTTGGGGGACATTGACTTTTTATTTTGCAAATTTTCCCCTTTTTTTCTTTTTATTTGTATATTTTTTTTTGGTATTTTGATTTTTTTTTATAAACACTATATTTCTTATTTTTTAAATATATTTTTGCTACATATATCCCCCAAGAGGTCATAAAAAGGCCGTTGGGGGACAGTGAACAATTTTATTTTGCACTTTTTCCTTTTTATTGTATTTTATTTTGTTTTTACATTTTTTTGTTAAAATTATTATTTTTTATATATTTTTACAACACTGTATTGCCGGTTGTGCACCCCTGCTCTAGATCATGCATTTCTTATTCCATTATACTATAGTTTCTGACCTCTTATGTGAGGTGGAGCTTAGCTGATTCTAAGGACAGAGGTCATCTAATTAACTCCTTATGTTTTTGTTGTCATTTTTTTCGTTCCCAGCCTTCCCAGACCCATAACTTTTTTATTTTTCTACTCAGATAGCCATATGAGGGCTTGTTCTTTTTATGGACAACTTATACTTTCTAATGGCTTCATTTACTGTCGTATACATTGTAGTGGTAAGATGGAAACATTTTTCAAATGGGTAGAATTATTAAAATATTCTGCCACAGTTTTATAGGTTTTGTTTTTACAGCGTTTCCTGTGGTAAAACTGGCCTGTTAACTTAATTCCCCAGGTCAGTACGATTACATGGATATAGCTTTTCTTGCATTAAAATACTGAAAAACTTTGGAAAAAAAACAGTTTTTTTCTTTGAGTCACCATATTAAGACCCCCATAGCATTTTTATTTTTATGTCTACAGAGCTGTGTTTTTATACCATTTTCGAGTGTGTACGACTTTTTAATCACTTTTTATTAAATTTTTGTGGGGAGGTGAAGTTACAAAAAAAAGGCGAATCAGCTATTTTGATGTTTTTTTTTTTCCATTACGCCATTCGCCATATGGGATAAATATATATTTTAATAGTACAGACATTTTCCCACATGGCGATGCATATGATTTATATTTTTTATTGTTTATTTTTATTTTAATCTTAGGGAAAGGGGGTCATTAAAATTTTTATATTTTTTAAAGTTTTTTTTTTTTTTACACTCTTTAATAGTTCTCCTAGGGAACCTAAACAAGCAATCATTAGCAATCATGTGTGAAAGCCTCAATTCATTCAGGAGGACCAAGGCTACCGCCACACAGCAACCGAGACCCCCGATACCCACTAGGGGGTGTCGTTGCATGCCTAGGAGCATGCTCTCCTGGGTTTTTGAGTTCCCAGATGCCGTGTTCTAAATTGGTTAAATGTGTTCAATGAACGTTATCGTCGATCACATACATTAGCTCCCGATGACGGCTATGGGGTCTGCTGTGCTTGCGAGCAGGTTTCATATTAAATTCCCGACATCCGGATAACTACTTACATTCTCAATGTAATCATTCGGGAGCATCTATTAATATGTTGTGCCATTCCTTTATTATTTCTACTAGAAGTTTATGAATGAATTTCCAGCATCTGCAGTAAGGGTATATATGGGAGTTATATGGGGGGGAGTCCCTACACAGTCTGACAATGACAGCACTGATTGGATAGTTTCAGACTGTGCAGGGACACACCCCAACTGGTAACACCCATCGGTACCCTTCTGCAGACTGCTGGAAATTCATTAATAAACTTCTAGTAGAAATAATAGAGGAATGGTACAACATAGAGTCATAAGAATAGATGCTCTAGAATAGTTATTACATGGGAAATGCATGTAGTTACCAAAACAGACATGTCAGGAGCAGTGACAGGTCCTCTTTAAAATAACACAATTGCGAGATGCCGATAAGTTGCTATAGCAGCCGAGGCCTCCAGGTCTGACGTGTACAGAAGCCTATCAGGCTTCAAGTGCATTGTAATATGTAAGCGATGAAACAACCACATTTCCAAGTACATTTGTAGGACAAGAAAATGTAGTGTTATTTACCCCCCAAAAAAAGTTCAATTATCTCTCCTACTTTAAAAGCTATGTACACCTTCTGAGACCATTTTTTTATGATTGCATTTTACTCACTTTGGGCTAAAAATCTTTTTTCAATTGGTCTTTATTAAAAATATTGAGCCGTTCTGTCACAAAAGGTTAACTGTTTTTGTAGCTGTTCGAAAGGTACTTTCATTTTGTGCAGGTCATCTAATGACACTTAGTTGTAAATTACTAAAATGTCATAAACACTTATTTAAGCCATATTCTTATCCGTAAAATAAGAATTGAGCTTTAACAAGTGTTTATCAGGTCAGAGATAAGTAGCCCATCAGCTCCCTCCCTGACAGAGCAGAGAGAAAATACAGATCCTGCTTGTAGATAGACTCAAAGTTGTGCAGAGAAAACGGCTCATCATTTTTTAAGACCAACTGAAAAAATTATTTTTTGCTCAAAATGAATGCAATGCAATAATAAAAAAAACTGCCGCCAAAAGTGTACAGAAACTTTAATTTAAATATAACAACAGCATAGTCGCTAACTGTCCTGAATTTGCCAGGACTGTTCCTTATTTTTAGAGACAGTCCCGGCAAATTCACACTATCCCAGACTGAAAATGGGTTGACACCCCCCCTCCCACAAGTGGGTGTTTCTGGCGAGTTCAGGGTGTTCCCCAGGGGTTGGGCGTATATGCGTCTATTTTACCAACAGAAATGTTGGTAAGTATGCAACCTGTTTCCTTGATCTGATTTTTATTGAGGAATTTATTAAAGCTATACTTCAGTTTTTTCGCAAACAAAAATTTGCAACTTTTTGGGATTTTATACCACACATGGCATTTAAAAAAAATAACAAGAGGGTTGTTTGTAGTAGCTGAAGATCTGACACATTTATCATACAATGAGTGCGGGTATATTAAAGGCATGTATAGCACTTTTTATGCCTACACTATGCCAGCGCTCATTGTCGCCTTTTTCTTTATGTGCCCATGCATTCTACTTCTTCTTGTGACAGTGTGAACATGGCTCAGGAGAGCCAAAATATGTTAAGTCACAGATAATGATCACTATACTAGCATACCTCCCAACTGCCCCGGACTCGGTGGGACAGTCCTGGAATAACTCACAAATTAACTCAGGTTTTTCAAAAGGATAGGAGGACCGAGGCAGACTTTACGATCGCAAAACCCAAGCAAATGCTTGATGCTGCAAAAATCGGGTCCCCCCTGCTGGTCACAAACAGTTGGCTGAAAAAAATAAAAAACTAAGCGGGCAGAAGTGCCCAGCTAAGGTGAGAGTGGGGCTGGGTATGACTGGGTAGTGTTTAGTGGCGCAGTATGGCCCCAGACATAACTTTGCTTGGGGCTCCAGAAATGTCAAATCCATGCCAAATGAAAATCTAAATATGTCAAACTCCTGACACTGGTTTCCTCCATCAGCCTCCCTACTTCTCAGAGAATGCATAGGATAAGGATAACTAAGCACCAGTCCCAGTGACCCAATGGCAACAGTGCCCCATGCCAGATAAAAACCTAAAATATACCAAAGAGACTTTTATTGTGTATTTGTCAGCTACTGTAAGCTGTCAATTCAACTTATGAATAGGAGAGAGATTGCTCATAAGAAATTATTCAATAAGTAGAAAGCTTAAAATCTATAATTTAAATGTAAAATGTTCAATAACAATACATTAAAAAGAAAACCACAAGAACATGTAAAGTAACAATATAAAAAATCCAAAACTGTAATAATAGAGCAGAGGCGTGTTTGATATTAAATAAAGAGGCAAAAATAAATTAGTGGCGTAAACCAGAAACTTGTATGGTCATGATTTACTTTCAAAATAGCTTTTAAAGGACATTTTTTTTTAAACTAAGAAAACAAATGAGATTTATTTTGCTGGAATGATACATTGTGGCCCACAAAGTAGCCCACCTCCAATATCTCCAAATCAAAGTGCCTAATAGTAAATCTGTCTTAGTTGTCCACAGTAACCAATCAAAGCTCAGCTTTCATTTTTTCAGAGCCCTGTAGGAACTGAAAGCTGTGCTCTGATTGGTTGCTATGGGCAACTAAGACTGATTTATTATTCAATTTGATAAACGTGGCCTATTGTGTCAGAAACATTGTGTTCTCCCTGGAACAGCGAATAGTGATTGTGGGAGGCTATGTGCGAAGCAGATCGATTAAGGAAACGCAAGAGACCTTTGCTGAGACGTACCCAGGAACAAAAACAGAGGAATTGCACTGTTTGCAAACAAGGAGGTCATGGAAGGGGAGTGGAGGAGGAAACAGGCACCTGGTAATTTTGTCCTTGGTGATCAAACTCAGAACTACAATTGCAGAGAGCCCTTGAGGAGCTGGAGCGGAGGACAGTAGTGGTAGTGGCTCTGACCATAGAATGATCAAGCCTTATTGCGGATGCAATTGTAGGAGGACCGAGGCAGACTTTACGACCGCAAAACCTGACCTATCTCTGACCTGATAAACATGTGTCCTGACGCCTGTTAATTGCATGTGCAATTATTTGTAGTATGTGGTTCTTACCTGGTAACAGATGCCAATTGGCGCAGTCTCCGGATCTCGTTCGGCAATCTTCTTCATCTGATAGTTTCATAAAAGTTGAGTTATAGGTATTTTTCTAATAATTTAAAGTAACATATAACACACCGTGGCCTATATTATCCATTTAAAAAAAGATTATTGAAATAATGAAAGTTGGAGTAATCTTTGAGTGCATATTTATATAATGTGGATAAGAAAGTTATGGTTTGGAGTAAAGGAGTTAAGACACCATGTGTCACAGTGGTTTCCCTCAAGCCATCACTCCCTAGCTCCAGTGCAGAACAAGAAAGGTGCACCCTTTCTTCCCTCCCTCGGAGCAATCCTATAGTTAGAGCTCCAGCCTGATGGTAATTTGGAGTGCCCTTGTTTTTGATGGTTGTATGGGTGCCTGGCAGGAGGAGTAGTAGTGCAATGACCAGCGTATGGTGTGGAAGGAGTCAGGAAACCAGGCCAGGGGTAGAAGAATAAATGTCTCTTTTAACTTGAGTAGAAATAATCAGTCGACACTGGAAGAAGGTGGTGCTCGTATCCTGTGTTGCAGGCCTATACATCCAAGTAAAAGAAGTGGATCAGCACTCACTTTTTGATGCTAATAAATCTTAACTTTATTGCCATAAACAGAATACAGTCAGATGTGACGCGTTTTGGCTAAACAACCTTTTTCGAACAAGCATGCTTGTTTTAATAAGGCTATTTAGCTCAAATGCATCACATCTGCCTGTATTCTATTTGTGGCAATAAAGTGAAGATTTATTAGCATCAAAAACTGAGCGCTGATCCACCTCTTCTACTTCTTTTTACTTCTTTTCAAAACAGGAGCTGTAGTACATCAAACAATAATCTGTACACA
This sequence comes from Bufo bufo, assembly GCF_905171765.1. NCBI lineage: Eukaryota > Metazoa > Chordata > Amphibia > Anura > Bufonidae > Bufo > Bufo bufo. The sequence goes on along the minus strand of NC_053389.1, from coordinate 300,334,180 downwards.
GTACAAATCCTTTTCCCAGATGGAAAGGTATGGAGGCTGGCAAAGTGGAAAGTAATGGCACTCTTGGTATGCCATCTTGCTAAAGTCTCTCTCTCGGATATCTAGCTAGCAACTACCGTGTTTCCCCGAAAATAAGACATCCCCCGAAAATAAGACCTACTTCTAGTTTTGCCTCTCGCTGTAATATAAGGCATCCCCCCGAAAATAAGACCTCCCCGATAATAAGACATCCCCTAAAAATAAGGCCTCCCCGATAATAAAGCCACACCAGAATATAAGGCCCCCGAAGCTACGGTACCGTAAGGCATCTGACTCCTCTGGACCCTACGGGCGCCGCCACGCAGCTCACTGATTGGCCGCAGCACAGGCGGTGCGAGGTCTCTTTAAATCAGAGAGCCCACGCCGCCACCAGGAGAAGCTGCCGCCTTCTTCCGCCCGCTGCTCGATCTGCCCTGACGGAATCTGGCTGACTCACAACTTGGCTGGCACGGACACACAGGGGTGACAGGTATGGGGGGGGGGGGATATCTGATGGAAGGTGGGGGATGTTTGGTAAAGGTGGGGGGGAGACTAAATACAGTAATCCACTGTCCACTGGCACAGGGGAGGGGGATCATTTAAAATGACACAGGGATATCAGGGTGGGGAGGGGGGTCATTTAAAATGACACAGGAGGATCAAAGGGGGGAATCAAAATGACACAGGAGGATCAGAAGGGGGTACTAAAATGGTACGGTAATCCCCCCCACCCCCCTCTGATTCTCCTGTGCCATTTTGATTCCCTCTTCTGATCCCCCTGTGCCATTTTAAGTGATCCCCCTCCCCACCCTGGTACCCCCGTGCCATTTTAAGGGATCCCCCTCCCCACCCTGGTACCCCTGTGCCATTTTAAGTGATCCCCCTCCCCACCCTGGTACCCCTGTGCCATTTTAAGTGATCCCCTCCCCACCCTGATACCCCTGTGCCATTTTAAGTGATCCCCCTCGCCACCCTGGTACCCCTGTGCCATTTTAAGTGATCCCCCTCCCCACCCTGGTACCCCTGTGCCATTTTAAGTGATCCCCTCCCCACCCTGATACCCCTGTGCCATTTTAAGTGATCCCCCTCCCCACCCTGATACCCTTGTGCCATTTTAAGTGATCCCCCTCCCCACCCTGATACCCCTGTGCCATTTTAAGTGATCCCCCTCCCCACCCTGTTACCCCTGTGCCATTTTAAGTGATCCCCCTCCCCACCCTGATACCCCTGTGCCATTCTTCTTCATGGAAAAATAAGACATCCCTGAAAATAAGACCTGGCGAATCTTTGGGATCAAAAATTAATATAAGACACTGTCTTATTTTCGGGGAAACTGTATAATCTGATGATTATGGCTGTAATGTCCTCTCCGGGTCTTTAGAGGCATGTCTGGCCAGGACGTGGTTAAGTGTGACAGGTGTCTTAAAGGGACACTGACAAGCCCAATAAGCATATTTAGCTATATATATGTGCATAGGTCTTCTAATGTGTATTAAAAACATATAAGTATAACTCCTGACCACCTTATAAATACAGCAAAATCATGTTTGATAACCTGATAACCGTTTCAGCTCCACATGGGCGCACACACGCGCCCCAACCGCCGTTTTCAAGCGCCGCCCAGCTCATCAATATTCACTTCACTGGGCGGTTTCTGCTGTCCCCGACGTTCCGAGATCTTTCTATTGGGCATGCGCGGGATCTCGGAACGTGGGGGACAGCAGAAGCCGCCCAGCGAAGTGAACATTGATGAGCTGGGCGGCGTTTGAAAACGGCGGTTGGGGTGGGTGTGTGCGCCCATGTGGAGCTGAAATGCCACCCCTTGGGCAGAAAGAAGAGCGATTACATCAGGTTATCAAACATGATTTTGCTGTATTTATAAGGTGGACAGGGGTTAAACTTATATGTTTTTAATACACATTAGAAGACCTATGCATGCATATATATATAGCTAAATATGCTTCTTGGGCCTGTCAGTGTCCCTTTAACTGTAATCCCTCACAAACAGCAACTTTGGTCAGATCGGTTAGTCTCTGGATCCTGAGGCCTAAGGACAAGGAACACATGGACTTGCTTCCTCCCTCCTCACTCACTAGTCTAGAATTCCAATTCCAGACAGGAAGTCGTACAAGCCCACTCATGCCTAGAGGGGGAGAATAGGGTGGTCAACCCTGTCCCTGTCAACTATACCAGGTCATGATAGGTGTACATAGACATAGCATAACATTACATTATTGTAGGAATAAACCACTTGCAGATACCCTCTGTACTGGAGTACAGAACAATGACTCAAAGAAGGGCCCATTTTGGCTCCTTGGTCAGGGCCTCTGCTCTTGTTAGCTCCAAATTTAAAGCAATTACATGTTAGTACATGCTGGAAGTTGTAGTTCTATCTAGGGATGTCCCGATACCATTTTTTTTAAGACTGAGTACGAGTACCGTTACTTTTATTTAAGTACTCACCGATACCAATTACCGATACCAATTTTAACAATAAAATACACACACATGTATTTTCTGACCACTGAACAACCAAAAGGCCCAAAAACAGAACTATAACATTCCAAGGAGACATTACACTGAATGGGGGCCACAAAGAGACTTTATACTGTATGGGGGCCACAAAGAGACATTATACTGTATGGGGGCCACAAGGAGATGTTATACTGTATGGGGGCAGCCACAAGGAGACGTTATACTGTATGGGGGCAGCCACAAGGAGATGTTATACTGTATGGGGGCCACAAGGAGATATTATACTGTATGGGGGCAGCCACAAGGAGATATTATACTGTATGGGGGCAGCCACAAGGAGACATTATACTGTATGGGGGCAGCCACAAGGAGACATTATACTGTATGGGGGCAGCCACAAGGAGATATTATACTGTATGGGGGCAGCCACAAGGAGACATTATACTGTATGGGGGCAGCCACAAGGAGACATTATACTGTATGGGGCAGCCACAAGGAGACGTTATACTGTAATGAGGGGCAGCCACAAGGAGACGTTATACTGTAATGAGGGGCAGCCACAAGGAGACGTTATACTGTAATGAGGGGCAGCCACAAGGAGACGTTATACTGTATGGGGGCAGCCACAAGGAGACATTATACTGTATGGGGGCAGCCACAAGGAGACGTTATACTGTATGGGGGCAGCTACAAGGAGATGTTATACTGTATGGGGGCAGCCACAAGGAGACGTTATACTGTATGGGGGCAGCCACAAGGAGACGTTATACTGTATGGGGGCAGCTACAAGGAGACATTATACTGTATGGGGGCCACAAGGAGACATTATAATGTATGGGGGCCACAAGGAGACGTTATACTGTATGGGGGCAGCCACAAGGAGACGTTATACTGTATGGGGGCAGCCACAAGGAGACGTTATACTGTATGGGGCAGCCACAAGGAGACGTTATACTGTATGGGGGCCACAAGGAGATGTTATACTGTATGGGGGCCACAAGGAGATGTTATACTGTATGGGGGCAGCTACAAGGAGACGTTATACTGTATGGGGGCAGCCACAAGGAGATGTTATACTGTATGAGGACCACAAGGAGACGCTACTGTAAGGAGTCAGGACAACAATTTTTGAAGCCCCTCCCTCCTCAGTATAATAGTCTTGTGGCCATCATACAGTAATGTATATTTCTTCTTGCCCTAATGCCTGCTTTTAGAGATCAATGTGCAGCTTGCAGGCAGGAAGGGAAGGACCAGGGCCATAGAAGACAGACACAACACCTTTATTTCTTTCTGTCTGTGACCACTTGGGCTGGTTATAATCTTCTAACTAAGCTTTATACACTTACTAGGGTCGGTTCCTATAACTTTTAAAACTACTGGCAGGCGAACTCTGTTTGAGGAGGCCGGAGGGTGTCTGGACTCTGGAGAGGCATTTCCCGCGGCTGGCTTGCTCCTGTGCTCCGATTCGGAGATCAGATGTCTGTGTGGAGTCATCGGGAACATGGGGGGAGGAGCCGGGGACGGTGGCGGCCGCTGGTAATCAGGGCGAGGGGCGGAGACTGGGAGCAAGAAGAAGCTGTATTTGCTGTGCGAGATGCAGGGGCAGGCCACGGACGGACACAGACACATTTAGAAGCGGCGCACAGGTATCGGCAGTGGTATCGGGGACATTTGCACGAGTACAAATACTCGTGCAAATGTCCGGTATCGGTCCCGGGACATCCCTAGTTCTATCACATGTTGAGAGCCACAGATTGAAGAACCCTGCTATAAAGAAGACCCTATGTCACGGATGTTCCCACGACAGGTGGCAGGAGATCGGTGAGACTGGCAACACGTGGTTTGATCTGACATGTTTTCAGTTTGGATTAAATGACGTCTGTGTTGTTTCTGGTGATTGCCACACCTTCTTTCCCCAGGTGTGGCTATTATGGTCATTTAACCTTCTCTATTGTTGTGTCTCCCACTATGCTTCTGTTTGAGTTGTGGATTGCTGGTGTGTGGATCTCGGGTGAGTTCCTGGTGCTGCCATAGCCACTTGAAGTTAAGTGTCTTCTTTCCCTTTTGTATTTTGTTTGGGTTATTTTGTGTGTTGCATTTCCCTATCATTTGTATTAAGGCCTGAGGGAGACTCCTGTTTGTCCTTACTTTTAGAGGAACAGGTTGTCTCAGTTCTGACATTAGTACCAGGGTCCTCTAGGGTGAGTTACTGTAGGACACTAGGTATTCCTGTGTATGAACTCACCTACTTCTGGGGTCTGTTCATACTGGTAGTTAGTCAGGACTTTGATTAGGGTTTTGATAGGAGGTGTCCATCTCCTTTCACTAGTTTCCAGGCCTTATTCCCTCACCCCTTTCCCTCCCATCTTTGGTGTGGTGTTTCCCTCCCACACCCGAACGTGACACCCTATAGCTGCTACGAAGGTCCAGCTCTTGTTCCCCATGGACATTGCAAAGTCATGCTTTCATTCACTCATAAATGGTATCAGGGTCTTATACAAATCTTGTAGGGCCCCATAGCAAAACTTAGTATGAGCCCTCCCCTCCTGACATTTCTGAAGTATTTGCTATTTTTGGAGTAAATATTTTTATTAAAATAATCTACACTCAGCCTCTCCCACTTTACACAACTTCCATGTTGGAAAAAGTGGAACAGGTGCATCATGGTCATTCTGAAAATCATATTTTTCACAAACTGACACAAATACATTGAAAAATTCCCTTATAGCTCTAAATTTTCTGCTTTTCTTTAAAGAGGATGTGATAAACCTGGTTGCCTGCAGCGAGAGCTTAGTGCACAGGAATTTCTACAGTCTCCATTGATCTCAAAAGAACTGTAACAATCGATATGCATTGAGCTCCCCATAATGATGGTTGCTGGAAAATGCAACCTGAGTTTGATAAAGGGTCTTGTGTGGCATGTGAGTACTGTCCCGTTGTTGTAAAAATGGTGGCTGCTAGAAAATGGCATGGATTTATTTTAGGAACAGAAGAAGAGTTGAAGGCTGGGTGCCCTCTCACTATGTACCCCATAGCAGTTGTGTGGTCTGTCTCCATAGCAAGTAAACCACTGCATCGGATAGGTAAGGGGTGGTCTCAGAGACTCTATCCTTGTGATTAGCACCAAAAAAGGGGTTAACATTTGAATTTCTATATGGAGCCCCAGTATGATTATGTAGGGAAAAATGTTTAGGCTCCTGCTATTCCACTTTAATTCCTACTAATGAAATTGAAATGATCCAGAATAGTCTGAGATTTAACAATCTATAGGAATAGTGGATTGCGGGGTGAGCTAGCGTTACATATCTGCCCGTCAAATTCCATGTTTAAGTGATTTTATTTCATTACTACTAAATGAGCCTGCAAAGGCATATATAGGACAGGGAGAGATTCACTCGAGAACTGACAAAAGTGAAAATATTTTGCTTTGCTTGCTGAGTTTCTAAAATTTGCCATTGCTGCCAAGGTCCTTGGACCAATATGAGTGACATTTAGGTAATTTAGACTAAAAATGGCATTATAATGAAGCTTTGCCCTCATTTTAGAGTGATGCTTCACAAAGTTAATGAGGCCAATGCAGGAATGATGAGTGATGGCTTCGAAATGAATAAATGTCACCCGAGAGGGGTGTCACTTGGCATGTTGCATTATGTTGTGGCCATGCGTGTGGAGGTTACGGTGCAGGGAGGGGTGGGTTTAGTATTTCTCAGTGTCTACTTTAATCGGAATGAATTAAAGAGATTACAGATATAGAAATATCATACATTATGTGAGAACATTGTGTTAAAATCCAGCTAATTAGACTTTTCACACGTTTTACTCCTAATTGCCAGACCACAGAGCTTAGTGTGAAGAAGGCATCACACATCATTCTTGCAGAAGTAGTGATATGTTAAAATTAAATATATATATATATATATATATATATATGCACTCAATACTCCATAATGAAAAAGTAAAAACAGAATGAGCGCTGCCTTCTCAAACAGGTGATTAGCAGTGGTGCCAGTACCGATCTGATTGATTACCTATAGGTCACCAAAATAATAATGATAGGTCATCAGGACTTGAAGCACCTTTGGCAGCAATTTCAGACTCCAGTCTCCTTGGATATGATGCCAATAGGTTCAAGTATCTGGACTTGGGAGATTTTCTGCCATTCTTTGCTGATCTTCTCAAGTTCTGGACAGCCATTTTCAGGTCAGTCAGGGCTCTAGCTGGGCCACTTAAGTACACTCATAGAGTTAAGCCACTCTTGTGTTGTCTTGGCTGTGTGCTTAGGGCCATTTATTCGAAGGTGAACCTTCAGCCCAGTCTCAGCTAAGGTCCAGAGCGCTCTGGATGAGGTTTTTATTAAGAATAGCTCTGTACTTTGCTCCATTCAGCTTTCCCTCAACCCTGACCAGTCTCCCTATTCCAGCCACTAAAAAACACCCCTACAGCATGATGCTACCATGGCATGATGGTATTCAGCAGATGATGAGCAGTGCTCGATTTCCGCCAGACATGACAATTGATGTCAAAAACATCAATCTTCGTTTCATCAGACAAGAGAATTTTCTGATTGCATTTATATTTTTATATGCATGCTTTCAGTTAATGTGTAATCTGACATACAGTAATCTATAGTTATATAATGTACTTAAAGGGGTTATCCAGCAGTATTATTTTTATATATTGCTTGCAATTGGTTAAAAATAAAGAAGAAGCCATGTTCACACACATTGACCGCCCGTGAGCCCCCCCCCCCCCCCTTCCCGGCTGCCGTTCATTCTGACAATTCTCCGATCCCCATATCTCTCCATTCCTCGTCTCACTGGGAAATGCCAGGAAAGACCTACTCAGCCAATCACTGGCCATAATGATGACCCACCTCAGCTAATGATTGGCTTACCGGGCCTTTGGCTTGTGCCAAGACCAGAAAGAGCAGCAAGGGCTGAAGCAGTGGCAGAACTGCAGCAGCGGAGAAGTATGAGGGTGAGTATGGCTTCTTTTTTTATTTTTAAGCACCTTGGGAACCAGCTAAAAAAGAAAACAATACTGCTGGGCAACCACTGACTCTTTGTTCTGCTGATCTGTGTAGGTCCCAGGGGTGTGAGGCCCACCATTCACACCCTGATGGTCCCTTCTAAGGATAGGCCATGAATGTAAATGCCCAGAAAAGTCTGTTAAGCTTTCCGTTTCTAGATGGCACACCCATTTCTCTGGAAACCATCTTAGATGTACTGTTATATAACATAATGCAATAGGTTCAAGTTTTAATCTATTATTTTTTGTTATCTCGTAGCTCTCCTACATGTGAACCTTACAGCTTAAGTACAATTTGCATTCAAATAGGAGCAATGCCAGATGTGCCCCTCTTTAAGCAATTTGCTGCAATTTTACTAAATTATATTTTTTCTCCATATTTTAAAGGTAAGGTAAATGTATTTCGAACATGTTTTGTTCCCTTTCATAATGCTTTGAGAAAGCGTGCAGCTATATAAAGCATAATTCTAGCACAAAGCCTCCAGCAGATCCTCATCTCTCTGCATATTGCGGAACGCTTGCAGTTGATATTATAGGCATGACTCACGCATACTTTAGGTGGAACACTTTCAGTACATGACACGGGGGCTTTGAAATGACACCGGTTTGTGTTTTGGATAATAAGTCCAATGGCGTAAATTGGCAAATTCTCGAAAGAGCGGGTAACGCAACTGAGGACTGGTGGTCACCCTGTTTACCGTAAACACAGATGTGTTTTGTTTTCCCTGGACGCACATTAGTGGAGATGTCCTTTGTATCCGTATGGAAGATATCACTACAGCAACAGTCGTACATAATACCGTGTTTTCACTTGCTCATTCTCTCCTGTCATTGTTGTTAGGAGAAATTAGCACACAATTATCTGGGTGATGTGGGCATTGAAGACAATTGTGATGTGCAACCCTTCCCTGCAGCTCAGTGACATGACAATGAAATGCTGGATTTAGTGACGTTAGTGATTGTGGAATTGCAAAACTAACAGTTTCCTAGTATTTCTTTCATCAGAATCTTTCTCTTTAAAGGGAACCTGTCACTGTGAAAACACAGTCCAGTCCACAGGCAGTATGTTATAGAGCAGGAAGAGCTGAGCAGATTGATATATAGTTTTGAGGGGAAAGGCGCAGCAAAATTTGTAATTTATTTATTCAAATCTTTGTGCATTCTGAGCTTAGGGGTCATGTGGGCGGTCCTAGCGATTGATAATCATCTCTGTGCGACACAGATAGCTGTCCGCCACTGATTAGGACTGCCCACTTGACTCATTAGCTCAGAATGAGCTGATATTTAAAGGGATTCTGACTCCATGATTGTGGACTATTATCTGCAGTAATACCTGAGTAGTCCTGCACATAAGGAGTCCAGATAGTTTTTTACTTTTCTACTGCCTTTTGTTCTCCCGCTGTCAGCACTCAAAGCTGTGCTTAAATACACAGTCGGACTTGTGTGCTTTTCATTGTGCTAACACAATGAAGGGGACTCCTGCGGGCATGCACAGCAGTCTTGACAATGTATTCCGGCACTCTGCATAACGCTGTGAATGGTAAAGTACTGGAGGGGGTGTATATCTCACCCAGAATGCTCAGGTGGGTGGGGTAAAAAGAATACAGGAAAGCTAGGTTGTTTCAGCAAAGTGCTGTTTGCTAAGGCTGACCATCCGTTCCCTCCCACTTAGGGTTGCCACCCGTACGGGATTGACCCGGACAGTCCGGGTTTGTAATCCTGTGCCCCGGGACAAGCCTTTCTTAGACCCGGGCACAGGATTCATTCAAACTGCAGTGTGGAGTCTGTGGACGTCCGACTCCGACGGTCCGACCGAGACTCCGATGATCCGATCGCATAAGCTGTCATTGCGGCGGCCGGGTGATCAGCTGAGCGGAGCGCTCCCCGAGTCCCTCCCTCCTCTAGTCCACAGTGATGCCAGGCAGCGCAGCCTCAGAGTCAGAGCGCTGTGTTCACTCACTGTTCAGTCTCCTCCTCGCTCCTCCCCTGCCTGCCTCCCTTCCTCCCAGTCCCTCCCTCCTTCTCTCTGATAAGGAAGTCAGGTCCACAGGAAGTGACATCAGAGAGAGAGAGAGGCAGGGAGCTCCGTGGGAGAATTGAAATCATTCTTCTTCTCCAGTCCAGCTCGCTCCAGCAGCCTGCCCAAGTAGTGCCCAGCCCAGTGCCCACTGTGCCCTGCCTGCAGACAGTGCAGCAGTGGTTTTTCAACCTGTGTGACCAAGACAGTCCTGACACCTGTCCTAGTCTGTCACTTCTAAAAAGGTACATAAAACATTTGAAGTGTGTAATGTAACAGTGCTTAAACAGGTTTCTGAATCTGTCAATCATCAGAAAAAACGTTACGTTATGTAGCTGACTGACATTAGCGATGGGCTAATGTCAGCAGTGCATAACAGTATGATTTATAACTCCCTGCTTGCTGCTGCCGCTGTTCTCTTAAAATAAAGATGTATAATATGCTAATGAGCCTATAGGTGCTATGAGGGTGTTGCTGCAGCACCTAGAGGCTCCGTCTATTCACCCTTTGGCAGTGGCACGCCCATGTCCAGTTGATTGATGTCCGAGTTCTCCTCTTCGTCCCGTAAATCCCGCGCCTGCGTCGAATACTAAACGGGACGGCGCAGACATGGGATTTCAGGAGACGTCACTGGATGTAAGAGGTATGGGGAGCTGTATTTCTGTAGTGACGAGATCAGGGGCGTAACGATCGCGGTGCGACAGCGACCGGGGGTGGAGGCGGGATATGGGTGTAGCTGGAGGTGGGACATGGGCGTGGCTGGAGTTGGGACATAGGCGTGGCTGGAGGCAGGGCATGGGTGGGGCCTGGAAGGGGGCCCTCCCGGGGCCCTCCCTCCCTTCTGTTCGGGTTTGGCTTGGAGAAAAGGTGGCAACCCTACTCCCACTCCAGTATTACATTTCCCCCTAGCTTGAGATGAACCCCGGTGTAGCTGCTGGGCTCATTACTGTGGGATTAAATGCAAGCCTCAAAAGCTCATTCAGTGTCAAAGCTTAGAGACTGCATGATATGTGGTGGTTGTGCAAAGCCTGATCCCCCTGTTTGATCTGAAGTGCCTAGGTGAGTTAACCTTCTGTATAGTTAGAGCCTAGATGGGCAGGTATTTTTATGTACTATTTTTGTGCCATGGATTCACCCAAGTGAATATTGAACTTATTTGGACTTTTAACCATTGATGTTCGTGTTTTGTGTCACTGTCCACCCCACCCACAAGGACAGATCTCGACAGCTGACAGCAGAGAAATGGGCAGGGGGAAGTAGAAGATAAAAAGTAGCAATCTGGACTCCTCATGTGGAGTACTACTCATGTATTACTGCAGGTAATAGTCCAAGTTTGTGGTGTCCATTTTCCTTTAAGTGAATAAATTATACGTTTTACTGGATCTTTTCACATAAAACTATATATCAGTCTGCTTAGCTCCTTCTTCTTTATAACATGTATATTTGAATTTTGGAAGGAATTTGGGACAATTGAAATATCCCCCAGGTTGGTATTTGCCTTCCTCTGTATCAACACTGTCAGATTCTAGGTTCTCAGTTTTTCAATCTTATCAAATCTGTCACTTTAATTTTAATTCAACAACATGCTATACAAGACTCCAGGGATCTCAAAACAGGCAAACAACACGGGGGTCTGGGGTATAGGTATAGATGAGCCTATGTATCATCTGTAATTAAATTAATTCAGTTACACCTACTGTGGACTGGTGCATAATGTATATTTCAATAGCCCATTCAGGGTAGCAAGGGATACTCAAGTAGGGACTTCACGAATTTACACATGATTAGTCAGCTATGTAACTTAGGCTACATGCAGTGGCGTAACTAGAAATGACGGGGCCCCACAGAAAATTTTTAAACGGGCCCCCAGCAACTTATTCTCAACCCTCTCCTTTTGTGTAATCCCCACTCCTGTGGCTAGTCAAGATCACTTTCCCAGGCTAGGCCCAGCAGTCACCCCGTCCATTTTCTACGCATATATATACTGTATGTAATACCAGTGTATGATACTGTTGAGTGGGCCCTGACAATAAAATCTTTTAGTCGTCCTCCAGGGTGGGCCCTTTCTGAATATGGCCCCAAAGCAGCTGCTTCCCCTGCTTCCCCAATAGCTATGCTCCTGTCTACACAGGTAGAAGGGACCCCAGCAGGGGCATAGCTAAAGGCTCTTGGGCCCTGGTGCAAGAGTTCAGCTTGGGCCCCTCTTCACAGGGGCAGGTAAGCACATAGCCTTCGTGCTGCCTGAGGTAAAAATTGAAACAGCACCTCCCCCCCATGCCAAATTCTTGACCTCACTCCTTCCCTCCAGCCAGAGGTGTAACCTGACTAGCATGCACGTTCTATAATACTGGTGTCTTCTTATGCACCACAAGGTTCTTTGGGCCCCCTCAGGCTTCGGGGCCCGGTAGCGACTGCTACCTGTGCACCCCTTATAGCTCCGCCCCTGGACCCCAAGGCTGTCTCATAATAACACCTGTTAGGATTATTTTAGGTGTATCCAAACAGAGGCATATGCACATAATTATCCAAAGGCTTCACTTACTTGAGGATTATAAATCTAAATCCTTTCAAGGAATTAAATGAAATGCAAAAAAAATGATAAAAATAAATCCAAAATAAAAATCACTTAAAAAAAATATACATACAATAAATTTTATAAATTACTAAAAACAAAAATGGCCTTTGTCCCATAATTTATTGAATATAAATTACACTTCTTTGTACCCCATATTTTCACACATATACAGTGTCGGCAGGGGCGTTGCTAGAGTCTTAAAAGATCCGGGGCCCCAGCACCAATGCATATGGCCCAATTCTCTAAGTTGAACAACCGCACCCCCCCCTCCCCTGCAAACACTAGCACTGAAGACATTTTACTGTACTTGCTATACAGCAGCACATACCTGTCACATCCAGGGCCTCCCAGTTGACGTCTCCTCTGATGTGGATCTTCTCTGTCATCATCTTTTCCATTCGGTCCGGACACTTCTCTCAGCCGCGCCTCGTCTCTACAGAGTGTGACACACAGACATCTTAGCTTCCTAACTTTTCTGTACCCCAAATACTATCCTGAAGAAAAATGAGTGCCCCCATAGTAACAGTACTTATAGTCCTACCAATAGTAATTCCCTTCTAGAATGCTCTCATTAGTAATATTGCCCCCTACTGGACCCAACAGTGATAATGCTCCACAAGAGTGCCTCCATTAGTAGAAGAGCCCTTAAGTATTAATAATGCCCTTACAGAGTCCCCAGTAGAAATAAGGCCCCCTATTGTCCTCCCAGTGGTAATAAAACTCTCTACAGACCCCTCAGTAGTAATAATGCCCCATAGTGCTCGTAGTAGAAATAATGTGGATCCCTCCTATAGAGCCCCCAGTAGTAATAAGAACACCTAATGTCCCCCTGATTTAAAATGCCTCCACATTGCCCCCAGTATTTATATTGCCCCCAATGGTACATTTTCTCAGTTTAAACTTTTGTTCCGTGATTTATGTTCTATTCTGAATAAAATATTAGAAGTTGGCACCTCCACATCATTGCATTCAGTTTTTATTCACGATTTGTATAGTGTCCCAACTTTTTTGGAATCCGGTTTGTACAAAAGCTGCCTAGCGCACCCAACAGGAAAGGATTTTACATTCTTTTCTATGACACATAAATCATACCACCGCCTGGACTATGTGTTTGTCTCACATGACTTATTAGACCTACACCCGACTGCAGCAATAGAACCTATCCTATTTTCTGACCACTCAATGACTTGGGTAGCCTTAGACCTGGGAGATCCCACTCATTCAAGGAGCTCCTGGAAATTGAATGATAATGTACTGAAGGACAGTGTGTGTGTGGCTGACATTAAGAAGGTAATTGAGGAATTTGTGGAGGTTCATACAGGGGACTCCTCCAGATCCACTATTAAATGGGAGGCGCTTAAGTGTGTGATCAGAGGTCGTCTGATTTCTCACGCGTCCCGACTCAAGAGAATGAGGGCCGCTAAGATTGTCGAACTTTTGAGGAAGGTAGCGGATCTGGAGAAGTCTCATAAGAACAATTTGGATCCTGCGGTGTTTCAGGAGCTCTGCGACACTAGAAGTGAGTTGCGGAAGCTCATTGACCAGAAATATTTGGGAGCCAGAGACAAATTGAAAAGTTTGTTCTATGGACTAGGCGATAAGAGCGGCAGACTCCTGGCGAGGGCATTAAGACCACGCACGGCATCCGGTTATATCTCCTCACTAAATTGTAGAGTGGGGGGGAAGGTCCATGCTACAGAAGACATTTTGAGGGAGTTTCGGGCCTACTATGAGGAGCTATACAGCTTGAAAGGTAAATATGCAGATTTGGCTCCTGATATTAAAGCCCATAAAATAAAACAGTATCTAGCTGAGTTGAAGGGACCTAAACTTTAGTCTACAGACAGCTTGGATTTGGAAAGAGAGGTGACCGATCAAGAGATCAGAGGGGTGGTAAAGGCGTTGGAGGTTGGTAAATGCCCTGGCCCCGACGGATTTACACCCCGTTTTTATAAAAAGTTTTTGGCAGAGATACTGGGTCCTCTGAAGGCTATGTGTAATTCCCTAGATCATGGAGATGTGTTCCCGGCGCAGGCAGTTACGGCACATATCTGTGTCATTCCTAAGCCGGGAAAGGATCCTATGGCATGTTGTAATTACCGACCAATTTCTTTAATTAACGTGGACGTGAAAATTTACGCGAAAATATTGGCAAATAGGCTAAGGGGACATATTCCTTCCCTGGTGTCAGCAGACCAAGTGGGGTTTGTCCCCGGTAGGGAAGCTAGGGATAACACCATCAGATCTTTGGCTCATATTGCAAAGGCTAGAACTAGTGGGTCGCCTCTGTGTCTCCTCTCAGTCGACGCGGAAAAAGCGTTTGACCGCGTCGACTGGGATTTTCTTAGGGAGACCTTGCTGGCGTTTGGGTTGGGGTCTAACATGCTACTCAGAATAATGGCGCTCTACAATAAGCCGCGAGCTCAGGTGAGAGTAAATGGCGCTTTGTCTTCCTCTTTTGAGATCCACAATGGGACTCGCCAGGGGTGTCCGCTGTCGCCATTGCTATATATTCTGGTCATGGAGTTTCTGGCAAGGGCACTGAGAGCCAATGCATCAATTAAAGGTCTTTATTTTGGTACATTGGAATCCAAAATTGCAATATATGCAGACGATTTACTGGTTTACTGTACGGATCCAGTTGTTAGCTTACCAAATATTACGAAAGAGTTCTCTGTATTTGGGGACCTGAGCAATTTTAAGGTGAACTTTCACAAATCTGAGATACTAAATGTCACGGTACCACACACCACAGTGCAAGCCTTGAAGCTAGCTTTTCCGTTCCAGTGGAAGACGGATTACATCTCATACCTGGGGGTGGCCATCCCTGCCCAGTTAGAGGATCTTTATCGGCTGAACTTCTCTATGATAATAGAAGAAATTAAGAGGGATTTGGAGGTTTGGAAGCACTTACCCCTGTCGTGGTTTGGTAGAATACACGCGTTAAAAATGAATGTGCTTCCTAGGATTCTTTATGTTCTAAGGACCATTCCCATTCCATTGCCAGGCGTGTTCTTTAAAACCATAAGATCCTTGTTTATAAAATTCATATGGGCTGGATCTACCCCTAGGCTGGGGATCAAGTTCCTCTTTAGAACTAAGGATAGGGGAGGAGTAGGAGTCCCTGATATTAAACTGTATCATAGAGCGGCAATTCTTGCATACATATTAGACTGGTTTCACAATAGCTCTAGTAAAAGATGGGTTCGGTTTGAGAGAAGTGAGATAGAGGTTCCCCCCCAAAATCTTCTATGGATCCCAAAAAATTTGCGTGGTAATACACTCCCGAGTATTACAGCTGGAGTACTACAGGTGTGGGACAGGTGTGCAGCTGCGCTTGGCTGTTCATCCTTCCCAAGCCCTATGACACCAATTTTTGATAATCCAGCTTTCCCGCTGGGAAAGGGTAAGAGAGAAATATTGGGTTTTCAGAAGAAGGAGGGACTAAGGGTGAGTCAACTGATCTCGGGAACCTCTGTCCGTACTTTAGATGACCTGCCGGGATGTAACAATAGTGGGGCGTGGATCCTATATAGAGGTTTGAGGAATTATGTGTTATCCCTAGGCCCGTTAGAGGCCCTGGCTAGGGATTTGACCCCCTTTTAAGCAGTTTGTTCACAGTCATCTCCCCCTACGCATCTGGTGTCTCTGGTGTATGGGCTGCTACAGGAGAGTGCTGGACCTGCCTCTGCCTTGCCTTATGTGAGGGCTTGGGAGAGTGAACTGGGTAAAGTGTTCTCTAAGGATCAATGGGAAAAATCATTTGTGCTGTCTCACAGGTCCTCCATATGCTGTGGGATACAGGAGAAGAATTTTAAAATACTTTCTAGGTGGTACAGGACCCCTGCTGTTCTACATTCCTTTTTCCCGGAGTGCTCTGATCTGTGTTGGAGATGTTTGGAGGAGGTGGGTACAATGTCCCATATCTGGTGGCGGTGTAGGAAAATTGCTCCCTTTTGGTCGGCCTTGAATGAGCTGTACAATAGTATGTTGGGTGACATCTGATTGGTCGCTGGAGGAAGCTCTGTTATCAATGTTCGATGGATCCGTTCTGGTAGCCAAGAGGGGCCTCCTGAGATTTTTTATGCAGGCGGCTCGTCTGGTGTTGCCTAGGCATTGGAAATCACAGGACACTCCAAAAATGACAGAATGGTTGGAGACGTTTGAGAACTTACGTAGAATGGAGGAATTGATTGCTGAGGATGCGGGACTGGATCAGAAATATCTGAAAGTGTGGAGGCCATGGATTCTGTTTAAAGAGTCCCAGAGGTTTATGGATTGGCTAGATCGGTACAGGTAGATTGTAGATGCTTGCTTGCATTGAAGATACTTACAGTATGTCTTTACCCCTTTGTGTTTGTTTGTGTTGTCTAAGTTCGTCTCCCCCCGTTTGTCCTGTTTCATGTTCGTCCATAGGCTTTAAGAAACACTCTTTGCCATGGGTTCTATGTAAGTAAGAGCTTCTTGCTTAAATTAATGCAACCCTATTGATATCACTTTTAATTATGTTGTGTTTCGCACTTTATAATGGTACATGTTGTTACATTTTTTATGCCTGAATAAAATAATTGAACAACAAAAGCTGCCTAGATGCCATTCTTGAGAACCCATTAATTTCTTGAGCTAGGTCACTGATCCAGGAATTTTCCCTGCCGTTTCTATGGAATTTTGAGGACACTCATAAGCAGGTTAAAATGTCTCATGATTTTGGGTTAAAATTTTGGGAAGTAGAAGCAGGTTATGTGCCCTGTACATTAATGAAATGGAAGTATAACTAATAACTCATGCAGATCCGCAGTGTCACTTGAAAAGATTTGGCTTGCGGTGTTAGCTATGTAGCCCCCTGGTATTCACTCTTTAACCTCTATACAGGAATCTGGACTCTGCTGCAAGGTAACTACCAGGCCGCTACCTCTTGGAGCATTTTCTGTTCAAGTGAATGCTGACTCATGGGGTGCTGAGCATCAATGGAACAGGCAAAACCGTAGAAGGAAACAGTTCAAGGTCAGGACAGACAGGGTTTGTGCAATGCTGTAAACTGTCTGAGGTCAGGCCGGATGGCACAAAGTCAGTATGGCGATCAAGCAGATGTCAGGCCAAGCAGCAAAGGATCAAATCGAGAAATCAGGGAGAAGTCAGTACACAAAGCAGGCAAATAAGCTAATGATACATCTTTATAGGACACTAGAGTACTATTTTTCAGGCACCCTTCCACAGGGGAAGATGCCTTAAATACTAAATAAATAGTGTGGCCAGCCGTAGGTCGGGGAAGAACAAGGTGCACATGTTGGCCCTTTAAAGGACAGAGAAAGCATGCACACTCTCTATGGGCAGTGAGAGGCATGACTAACAGGAAGCAGGCCTAAACCTGTGAGAAAAATAGTTCAATGCTACTCCTTTAGCCCGGCCTGCAAGGCAGGGGAAGAGGGACGGCGGCGGGTCTGGGCCACCAGAAAACCAGAGTCTCAGAGCAGGAGGCCATGCCTTTTATTCATGGCCAGCCTCAAGACGATAAAAACCTAAGCAGATGTCAGGGCTCAAAAAAGACTTAGAAGGCCCATGACAATGGATATCTCAGGTAGCATGTTTTATCTAGATTAGAAGTGTCTGACAAATGTGCATTTTCAGATCAATGATGCCTTGTTGCCATTATGCACTTTATTTCAGTATACTGTGGATACAACTGCCCATAAGGCTGATTAATCTACAGCATCTATTCATACTCATTCTGGATGCATCCCAAAGCCTTATGGATGATGGACAAAACATACTGCATGTGCACCTACCCCCCCCCCCCCCCCTCTTAGCCCACACAATCGTGACCTCCAAGTGTTTTTTCAGCAGTGAAGGGATTATGACTATTAAATAAGTAACCCAATGTGCTTTATACACTTGTTTGCAAAAATTCTAGCCAATCTCCTTGGAATAAATATGACCCTTGGTACCAGAACTACAGTATTTGGCCCATTTCATTACTACTTTAAAAGTCCACATTTCATATGTCTCTTGATCTTTGTAGTCAGTGAACCAGTTACAAGGTTTGAATTGTCTCAGTCTTCTCTTTGACAGCAATGGATCCCTAAGCGTGTTTATATCGGTAGTGATGTTTTTTTACCGATCATTAGTGCAAGCAAGAACAGGTGGGTTTTACAGAACAGCGACCAAGCATGTAACATTCAGGATGACCACCCTCTAGTTCTGAATATGTGTGGAAATAATTGTTAAAAGATGGAAAGGAACAGCACTGATGTTAGCTTTAAAAGAGAGAAAGAATATTGAATAAATGACTCATTTATATGCAGTTTTCAATCCTGAGTTAACAGTGCCCCCTAGTGGAAGACATAAATAACACATGTGCAAAAGCTCAAATGTGCAGTTTATGAAGTATATTACTGTAAATGTTAAATGGTACATAATAAAAACGTTTTCCAATATATATGACACATATAACTTTACTTTTTTAAACTAGTTCATTCATTTTAGTTCCTCATTAAGTTCCTTATTAAAGGGATTGTACCAAGATATTATCTAATCCCTATCCACAGG
Source organism: Bufo bufo (assembly GCF_905171765.1). Classification (NCBI taxonomy): domain Eukaryota; kingdom Metazoa; phylum Chordata; class Amphibia; order Anura; family Bufonidae; genus Bufo; species Bufo bufo. Next base: position 300,315,521 of record NC_053389.1, on the reverse strand, counting down.
AAAAGGGATAACCATCTGATCCAAGTACAGCGCTCAGCTACCTAAAGCACTCTCACAGAGAATGAATTGAGCAGAAGCACATGTGTCCGAATGCTGGTCTGTTCATTCACAGGTCTCAGGACCCCTGTTCTTATAATCTTTATCCTGTAGAGAGAGAAAATACAGGTGAAACTCGGACAATTAGAATATCGTGCAAAAGTTCATTTATTTCAGTAATGCAACTTAAAAGGTGAAACTAACACATGAGATAGACTCATTACATGCAAAGTGAGATATTTCAAGCCTTTATTTGTTATAACTTGGATGATTATGGCTTACAGCTTATGAAAAGCCCAAATTCACAATCTCAGAAAATTAGAATATTGTGAAAAGATTCGATATTCTAGGCTCAAAGTTTCACACTCTAGTCAGCTAATTAATCCATAACACCTGCAAAGGGTTCCTGAGCCTTTAAATTGTCTCTCAGTCTGGTTCAGTAGGAATCACAATCATGGGAAAGGCTGCTGACCTGACAGTTGTGCAGAAAACCATCATTGACACCCTCCATAAGGTGGGAAAGCCTCAAACGGTAATTGCAAAAGAAGTTGGATGTTCCCAAAGTGCTGTATCAAAGCACATTAATAGAAAGTTATGTGGAAGGGACAAGTATGGAAGCAAAAGGTGCACAAGCAGCAGGGATGACTGCAGCCTGGAGAGGATTGTCAGGAAAAGGCCATTCAAAAGTGTTGGGGACTTTCACAAGGAGTGGACTGAGGCTGGAGTGAGTGCATCACCATCATACACAGACGGGTCCTGGACATGGGCTTCAAATGTCCTATTCCTCATGTCAAGCCTCTCCTGAACAACGAACATCAAAAGCGTCTCACCTGGGCTAAAGAAAAAAAAGAACTGGTCTGTTGCTCAGTGGTCCAAAGTCCTCTTTTCTGATGAGAGCAACTTTTGCATCTCATTTGGAAACCAAAGACCCAGAGTCTGGACGAAGAATGGAGAGGCACACAATGCAAGATGCTTGAAGTCCAGTTTCCACAGTCTGTGTTGATTTGGAGAGCCATATCATCTTCTGGTGTTGGTCCACTGTGGTTCATTAAGTCCAGAGTCAACGCAGCCGTCTACCAGGAGATTTTGGAGCACTTCATGCTTTCTTCCACAGGCAAGCTTTATGGAGATGGTGACTTCATTTTCCAGCAGGACTTGGCACCTGCCCACACTGCCATAAGTATCAAAACCTGGTTCAATGAGCATGGGATTACTGTGCTTGGTTGGCCAGCAAACTCACCTGACCTGAACCCAATAGAGAATCTATGGGGCATTGCCAAGAGAAAGATGAGAGACATGAGACCAAACAATGCAGAAGAGCTGAAGGCTGCTATTGAAGCATCCTGGTCTTCCATAACACCTCAGCAGTGTCATAGGCTGATAGCATCCATGCCACGCTGCATTGAGGCAGTAATTGATGCCAAAGGGGCTCAAACAAAGTACTGAGCACATATGCATGATTATACTTTTCGGAGGTTATACATTTTTCTATTTAACATCCTTTTTTATTGATTTCATGTAATATTCTAATTTTCTGAGATTGTGAATTTGGGGTTTTCATAAGCTGTAAGCCATAATTATCCAAATTATAACAAATAAAGGCTTGAAATATCTCGCTTTGCATGTAATGAGTCTATCTCATATGTTAGTTTCACCTTTTAAGTAGCATTACTGAAATAAATGAACTTAACACGATATTCAAATTTTTCGAGTTTCACCTGTATGTTAACCACTTAAGGACCACAGGTTTATACCCCCCTAAAGACCAGGCCCTTTTTTACAAATCGGCACTCCACAACTTTAGCGGTTTATTGCTCGGTCATGCAACTTACCACCCAAATGAATTTTACCTCCTTTTCTTCTCACTAATAGAGCTTTCATTTGGTGGTATTTCATTGCTGCTGACATTTTTACTTTTTTTGTTATTAATCGAAATTTAACGATTTTTTTGCAAAAAAATGACATTTTTCACTTTCAGTTGCAAAATTTTGCAAAAAAAACGACATCCATATATAAATTTTATTGTTCTAAATTTATTGTTCTACATGTCTTTGATAAAAAAAAAATGTTTGGGTAAAAAAAAAATGGTTTGGGTAAAAGTTATAGCGTTTACAAACTATGGTACAAAAATGTGAATTTCCGCTTTTTGAAGCAGCTCTGACTTTCTGAGCACCTGTCATGTTTCCTGAGGTTCTACAATGCCCAGACAGTACAAACACCCCACAAATGACCCCATTTCGGAAAGTAGACACCCTAAGGTATTCGCTGATGGGCATAGTGAGTTCATAGAACTTTTTATTTTTTGTCACAAGTTAGCGGAAAATGATGATTTTTTTTTTTTTTCTTACAAAGTCTCATATTCCACTAACTTGTGACAAAAAATAAAAACTTCCATGAACTCACTATGCCCATCAGCGAATACCTTGGGGTGTCTTCTTTCCAAAATTGGGTCACTTGTGGGGTAGTTATACTGCCCTGGCATTCTAGGGGCCCAAATGTGTGGTAAGGAGTTTGAAATCAAATTCTGTAAAAAATGACCAGTGAAATCCGAAAGGTGCTCTTTGGAATATGGGCCCCTTTGCCCACCTAGGCTGCAAAAAAGTGTCACACATCTGGTATCGCCGTATTCAGGAGAAGTTGGGGAATGTGTTTTGGGGTGTCATTTTACATATACCCATGCTGGGTGAGATAAATATCTTGGTCAAATGCCAACTTTGTATAAAAAAATGGGAAAAGTTGTCTTTTGCCAAGATATTTCTCTCACCCAGCATGGGTATATGTAAAATGACACCCCAAAACACATTCCCCAACTTCTCCTGAATACGGAGATACCAGATGTGTGACACTTTTTTGCAGCCTAGGTGGGCAAAGGGGCCCATATTCCAAAGAGCACCTTTCGGATTTCACTGGTCATTTTTTACAGAATTTGATTTCAAACTCCTTACCACACATTTGGGCCCCTAGAATGCCAGGGCAGTATAACTACCCCACAAGTGACCCCATTTTGGAAAGAAGACACCCCAAGGTATTCAATGAGGGGCATGGCGAGTTCATAGAATTTTTTTTTTTTTTGGCACAAGTTAGCGGAAATTGATTTTATTTATTTTTTTCTCACAAAGTCTCCCTTTCCGCTAACTTGGGACAAAAATTTCAATCGTTCATGGACTCAATATGCCCCTCACGGAATACCTTGGGGTGTCTTCTTTCCGAAATGGGGTCACATGTGGGGTATTTATACTGCCCTGGCATTCTAGGGGCCCTAAAGCGTGAGAAGAAGTCTGGAATATAAATCTCTAAAAAATTTTACGCATTTGGATTCCGTGAGGGGTATGGTGAGTTCATCTGAGATTTTATTTTTTGACACAAGTTAGTGGAATATGAGACTTTGTAAGAAAAAAATAATAATTTCCGCTAACTTGGGCCAAAAAAATGTCTGAATGGAGCCTTACAGGGGGGTGATCAATGACAGGGGGGTGATCAGGGAGTCTATATGGGGTGATCACCCCCCCTGTCATTGATCACCCCCCTATAAGGCTCCATCCAGATGTCCGTATGTGTTTTGCGGATCTGATCCATGTATCCGTGGATCCGTAAAAATCATACGGACATCTGAATGCAGCCTGACAGGGGGGGTGATCAATGACAGGGGGGGTGATCAATGACAGGGGGGTGATCAATGACAGGGGGGGTGATCAATGACAGGGGGGTGATCAGGGAGTCTATATGGGGTGATCACCCCCCCTGGAAGGCTCCAGGGAGACGCCTGTATGTGTTTTGCGGATCCGATCCATCTATCAGTGGATCCGTAAAAATCATGCGGACGTCTGAATGGAGCTTTACAGGGGGGTGATCAATGACAGGGGGGTAATCAATGACAGGGGGGGGTGATCAGGGAGTCTATATGGGGTGATCACCACAGTCATTGATCACGCCCCTGTAAGGCTCCATTCAGACGTCCGTATGCGTTTTGCGGATCCGATCCATCTATCAGTAGATCCGTAAAAATCATGCGGACATCTGAATGGAGCTTTACAGGGGGGTGATCAATGACAGGGGGGTAATCAATGACAGGGGGGTGATCAGGGAGTCTATATGGGGTGATCACCACAGTCATTGATCACGCCCCTGTAAGGCTCCATTCAGACGTCCGTATGCGTTTTGCGGATCCAATCCATCTATCAGTGGATCCGTAAAAATCATGCGGACATCTGAATGGAGCTTTACAGGGGGGTAATCAATGACAGGGGGGTGATCAGGGAGTCTATATGGGGTGATCACCACAGTCATTGATCACGCCCCTGTAAGGCTCCATTCAGACGTCCATATGCGTTTTGCGGATCCGATCCATCTATCAGTGGATCCGTAAAAATCATGCGGACGTCTGAATGGAGCTTTACAGGGGGGTAATCAATGACAGGGGGGTGATCAGGGAGTCTATATGGGGTGATCACCACAGTCATTGATCACGCCCCTGTAAGGCTCCATTCAGACGTCCGTATGCGTTTTGCGGATCCGATCCATCTATCAGTGGATCCGTAAAAATCATGCGGACATCTGAATGGAGCTTTACAGGGGGGTAATCAATGACAGGGGGGTGATCAGGGAGTCTATATGGGGTGATCACCACAGTCATTGATCACGCCCCTGTAAGGCTCCATTCGGACGTCTGTATGCGTTTTGCGGATCCGATCCATCTATCAGTGGATCCGTAAAAATCATGCGGACGTCTGAATAGAGCTTTACAGGGGGGTAATCAATGACAGGGGGGTAATCAATGACAGGGGGGTGATCAGGGAGTCTATATGGGGTGATCAGGGGTGATCAAGGGTGAATAAGGGGTTAATAAGTGACAGGGGGGGGGGGGCGGGTGTAGTGTAGTGGTGCTTGGTGCAACATATTACTGAGCTACCTGTGTCCTCTGGTGGTCGATCCAAACAAAGGGGACCACCAGAGGACCAGGTAGCAGGTATATTAGACGCTGTTATCAAAACAGCGTCTACTATACCTGTTAGGGGTTAAAAAAATCACATCTCCAGCCTGCCAGCGAACGATCGCCGCTGGCAGGCTGGAGATCCACTCTCTTACCTTCCGTTCCTGTGAGCGCGCGTGCCTGTGAGCGCGCGCGCCTGTGTGCGCGCGTTCACAGGAAATCTCGGCTCACGCGAGATGACGCCAATCGGCGTTAGCGTAGCCTGGGGGAGCCGCCGCGATCACGCCTTTCGGCGTTACAGTTGCGGCAAGTGGTTAAAGGGGTTGTACAGATATTAATGACCTGTCCTCCATACCATGTATACCCTCCAGCTATGTTGCAGCCCTAAACAGCTGATCAGTGGTGTGTCGGGTGTGGGGCATCAACAGATCTGCTGTTTCAGGTTGCCTGTCGCCTTTAACTTTACAGTGTATGGAGCTTGAGGCAGACAGCTCTGTACACTGTGTATGAGCCGTGCCAAGGTACTTCAGCTCAGCTACCACTGAAGTGAATGGAGCCTTCTGCTTCTGCTCTGTACACGTATAGTGACCAAGGCTGCGGCAGCCTGAAATAGCTGATTGATGGGCTGCCAAGTGTCAGATGCCCACCGATCTGATACTGAGGACCTATCCTGAGGATCAGGGATGTAGCTAAAGGCTCATGGGCCCTGGTGCAGGAGTTGTGGCAAAGGACAGGGGAGCACATAGGGCCAGATTTATCATTACACTTACATCTTACTCCACTTTTACATATGTCCAAAGTCACTTTTGGCTAAGTCAGATTTATTAATGGTCCTTTAATACTGTGATAAATGTGGTTTGACGGCAGCAGTTTATCCTTCAGTAAGCGGCTTTACAAAAGTCGCACGTCTTTACGAAAAAGTCACATGTTCTATTAAAAAGTCGCATAAGATAAGCATGGTCCTCACTGGAGTGAAATTGTGCCATTTTGTGCGCAATTTTTTGCGACTTTTTAAATTGTCACAATAGTAAATCTGTCTAGAGATTAATTTACATAAGAAAACACGGACACTTTCAGAAAACTGGCGAGCATAGCGCAGAGCCAATAAAAGTCGCAATTTTTTGCGCAGCTTTAGCGATTGCGCAAAAAATTGTGACTTTTTCACTCCATTATTTTGACTTGAGCTAATGATAAATCTGGCCCATAGCCTTTCTGCTGCCTGAGGCAAAAAATGAAACACCACTCCCCATGCTAAATTCTTAACCTAACCCCTTCCCTCCAGCCCTACTGATAAAGACATACTTGGAAAACATTATATATAGCACTACAAAACGTACAGGGGAATACAGCACAACATACCTCTTACATCCAGTGATGTATCCTCTGATGTAAACATTCTCTTTCCTTATCTTCTCCATTCAGCCATCTCTTGTCTCTGCAGTGTTTGACAAACAGAAATCTTAGGCCCCTTTCACACGGGCGAGTATTCTGCGCGGATGCGATGCGTGAGTTTAAACGCATTGCACCCGCACTGAATCCTGACCCATTCATTTCTATAGGTCTGTTCACATGAGCGGTGATTTTAACGCATCACTTGTGCGTTGCGTGAAAATCGCAGCATGCTCCTCTTTGTGCGTTTTTCACGTAACGCAGGCCCCATAGAAATGAATGGGGTTGCGTGAAAATCGCAAGCATCCGCAAGCAAGTGCGGATGCGGTGCGATTTTCACGCACGGTTGCTAGGAGACGATCGGGATAGAGACCCGATCATTATTATTTTCCCTTATAACATGGTTATAAGGGGAAATAATAGCATTCTGAATACATAATGCATAGTAAAATAGCGCTGGAGGGGTTAAAAAAATATTTTAAAAAATTTAACTTACCTTAGTCCACTTGATCGCGCTGCCCGGCTTCTCGTCTGTCTCCTTTGTTGAACAGGACCTGTGGTGACGTCACTCCGGTCATCACATGATCCATCACATGATCTTTTACCATGGTGATGGATCATGTGATGACCGGAGTCACCACAGGTCCTGTTCCTGTAATGAATGCTCACCACAGGTCCTGTTCAACAAAGGAGACACCGATCCCAAGCCCGAACTTCTGTGAAGAAGTTCGGGTTTGGGTACCAAACACGCGCGATTTTTCTCATCCTCCCCACCTTCTCAAAACCACATCCTGCCACTCCTAATACTGTGCCCCCTGTGCTCCCCAATACTTTACTGCAGAAACAGTCCCCCTGAAAATACTAGTGCCACGCAGATAGTGACCCCTTCAATAATTATTGGCACAAAGCGCCCTAAAAAATAACTGTGCCCAGCAAATAGTGTCCCTGACATAAATAGTGTAAACATTATATCCTCCAAAAATAATTGTGCTAAACTAATACTGTGCCAGGGTGCCCCCTGCAATAATCGTGCCCCCCAAAGTCCCACCAATATAAATAATTGTCTGCCAGAGTGCACTTAGTGTTAACAGTGCCCCCAATAGTAATGTCCCCATAGTGCCCATACTAGTATTCATGTTCCCCATAGTCCCCCAGTAGTAATCATTTTCAATATAATGTGTGCCAGTAGCAAAATCCACCTAATGTGTTCTAGTAAAAAAATATACCCCTTATAATGTGCGCCAGTGCAAAAACTACCCCCTTGTAATATGTGCCAGAACAAAAAATGCTCCCTCTTAGTCTCCCCAGTATAACCAATGTCCCCATAGAACCCCCCATAATGTGTACCAGTACAAGAACATGCACCCTTATGTGTGCTAGTACAAAATGTCCCTATTTAGTGCCACCAGTAGATGCCCCCACACAGGGGCGTAACTAGAACTGACTGGGCCCCACAGCAAATTTTTTACAGGGCCCCCCTCCCTTAGGGTCCATTCAGACGTCTGCAAGTGTTTTGCGGTCCACAAAATGCGGATCCGCAAAACACGGATACCAGCCGTGTGTGTTCCGCATTTTGATACTTCCCTATGATAGAAATGTCTATTCTTGTCCGCAATTGCAGACAAGAATAGGACATGTTCCATCTTATTTTGCGGGGGCCGCGGAATGGAACTACGGATGCGGACAGCACACGGTGTGCTGTCCGCATCTTTTGCGGCCCTATTGAAATGAATGGGTTTGCACCTGTTCCGCAAAATTGTGGAACGGATGCGGACCCAGAACAACGGACATGTGAATGGACCCTTACTTAAAATAAAAACTTTGAATAAAACCTATTTGTCTTTGTATCGCCATTTTTTGACAGCTAAAACTTTTTTTAGATTTCTGCCTAAAGACCTGAAGCTTTTTTTCAGGTGGATTAATTGTAGCTTTTATTGATACCCTTTTTGAATGAAAATTATTTATATTTTTTAATAGTGAAGACATTTTTGGACATGGCGATGCTTTTTTTAAATGTTTATTTACCTATATTTAAAACACTGTGAAAGGGGGTGATTGGAACTTTCATCCCAACCTCTGCCCACTCCTTCCTCTGCCAGCCTCCTGTACTATAGCATGCGGTACGTGGCAGCCTCCCCTCTCTGCCGCCGCTGCTCTGCCATGTACAAGTGCTTATTATGACACACATATGCATGCACCCGATGCCAGCCCAGAACAATCCTGGCATCACATTTATGTATATGTAACTTAAAAGTGCCATAATAAGCACTAGTAGATGGACCAACACAGTGGCGGATCCAGAGCCTGGTCTCGGGAGGGGCACTTTCAGATTATTTTCTGTCCGCCGCCACAAAACAATGGTGCTTATAGAACAGACTACACAGTGTAGCGGTATACTGTGCATTGTGTGGCACAGTGTATGCTATATGTGTATAACAAACATATTTCACATGAAAACTTACAATTACTTGACTTGGCCCTTGGGGATCTCGGACGCCACTTCCACACTTTGGCCGGGGGCTCGGTGGAGCTGATGTGTTTTATCCTAATGAGAAAGATTTCATAATAAGGATTTGGAGAAGGGGCAGAGGGATAGCAGAGCAGGGAGAGACTGGTGCTGCTACTAAGGGGTCATACCATGGGGGAGTAATAAAGCCCACCATAATGCCCCCCCAGTAGAAATAATTCTCCTTATAATGTGCAAAAAATACCCCCTTGTAATGTTCCCAGGTGAGCTAATGTCCCCATAGTGCCCCCATAATGTGCCAGTATAAAATACCCCTATATAGTGCCCCCAGTAAATGCCCCCATAGTGCTCCACACCCTCCTTCCTCCTAGTGCCCCCCATAATGTACCAGTATAAAATTCTCCAGTAGATGCCCTCAGTGTCCCCCATAATTTGCAAGTATAAAATACCCCTTCTTAGTGCCCCCCGTAGATGACCCCATAGTACTCCTCTCCCCCATTCCCCATAGTACCCACCATAATGTGTCCCAGTATAAAATTGTACTGTACAGAGCGCCCCATATAAAATACCCCTTCTTTGTGGGCTCAGTAGATGCCCCTATAGTGCCCCCAATCATGTGCCAGTATTAATAACAGCCCCCTCATGTGCCAGTATTAACAGCCCCCCCCCCGTGCCAGTAATAACAGCCCCCCCTGTGCCAGTAAAAACAGCCCCCCCTGTGCCAGTAATAACAGCCCCCCCTGTGCCAGTAATAGCCCCCCTGTGCCAGTAATAACAGCCCCCTCTGTGCCAGTAATAACAGCCCCCCCTGTGCCAGTAATAACAGCCCCCCTGTGCCAGTAATAACAGCCCCCCCTGTGCCAGTAATAACAGCCCCCCCTGTGCCAGTAATAACAGCCCCCCCTGTGCCAGTAATAACAGCCCCCCCTCCGTGCCAGTAATAACAGCCCCCCCCCCCCCCCGTGCCAGTAATAACAGCCCCCCATGTGCCAGTAAAAGTATTGTATATATTTAAAAAAAAACAAAAAAAACACATACTTACCTCCATGTCAGCGATGCGATGCAGGCCTCTTCCGGCCTGTGTCCCGTGCTGTACGGCTCAGGCAGCGGCGCGATGACGGCCTCGTGCCTGCAGCCTATCAGAGGAAGGGAAAGGGACACGCCTCTCCCTCCCCTGCCTCAGCACAGCCATCTGTATCGCTGATACAGATGACTATGGAGATGAGCGCTTCCACAATGGAGCTCGGGGGGGGGGGGGGGGATTGCCCCCTTGCGCCCCCCCCCCCTGGATCCGCCACTGGAGCAACAGCAAGCAGAGAGGGGAGGCTGCCACGTACTGCATGCTATAGTACAGCGGGGAGGCTGGCAGAGGAAGCGTGGGCAGAGGTTGTGATCTGGCTACCTGGCAGCTACATGCTGAAGTCTTCAGCATGCAGCTGCCAGGTGGCCATCCCAGCCTCCTGTACTATAACAGAAGCAGATGAATGCATTTTATTATATAGGAGGCTGGTGGGACTGGGATGGCAGCCTGTGGCAGCTACATGCTGCAGCCTGCCATGGCTGCACACTCAGAACTTTGCCTGCTGGCTGCTGCTGTACCTGGCCTTACCTCCTCTCCTCTCTCAGTCTGTGAACTTGACAGACTGGGAGAGGAGGAAAGGGTTAACTACTTTGACTCTGCCCTGCCCTCCTCTTTCCTCATGCCCAGAGAGGCCCCATAACCACTGTGTACTAGTGCAGCAGCAGGCAAGGGCAAGTAGGGGGGGGGGGGGGGGCAAGGGGGGCCTAGGCACATACCTGAAAAAATGAGTGCTGTGCATGCTTGTTGTGCCTCCCTTCGCCCTCTGCCATGATGCGCTGCTTCTCCCAGCCTCCCCGCCCCTTGAGGAGGACTTTATTTGGTGGGCGGACTGCCGGAAGAGATTTATTTGCATAGCGCGCTGCCAACTTGTTCTCTGGCAGGTGTCTCGCTATGCAGGCTGAAGAGGCAGCTCAGCAGATAATCATCGATGGAGGCGGGCCCTGTGTTAATGAATGGGGGTGTAGGATGGATGAGAGGGGTGGGCGGGCCCGGCCCCTATGTGACCGCACCAAATGTAAAGGGGAGGGGATTTGGAGGGGTTGTTTTCGGGGGTGGGGCCGGCCTGAAAATGTAAAATGATGTACACACAGTAAGTGTGTGTGAGACACAGCTCCCGGGCCCCATGTCAGCCCGGGCCCCGAAGCAGCCGCTTCCCCTGCTTCCCTGGTAGTAACACCGCTGCCCCCACAGTGCTCCCCTCACATGGTGGCCCAACAGCAAGCTTCAAAATAAAAAACTAAACTCCTGTCTGCAAGGCAGTGGCTGTCTGCAAGGCAGTGCAGGCCTCTTCTGGCCTGTTTCCGGAGCTATACGCTGCCAAGCTCATAAAGATCAGTAATTTTTGTGGCTACACTATATGTGTGTGTGTGTGTGTGTGAATATAAATATATATATATATATAAATATATATATATATATATATATATACAGTCAGGTCCATAAATATTGGGACATCGACACAATTCTAAAATTTTTGGCTCTATACACCACCACAATGGAATGAAATGAAACGAACAAGATGTGCTTTAACTGCAGACTGCTTTAATTTGAGGGTATTTACATCCAAATCAGGTGAACGGTGTAGGAATTACAACAGTTTGCATATGTGCTTCCCACTTGTTAAGGGACCAAACGTAATGGGACAATTGGATTCTCAGCTGTTCCATGGTCAGGTGTGTGTTATTCCCTCGTTATCCCAAATACAATGAGCAGATAAAAGATCCAGAGTTCATTTCAAGTGTGCTATTTGCATTTGGAATCTGTTGCTGTCAACTCTCAAGAGGAGATCCAAAGAGCTGTCACTATCAGTGAAGCAAGCCATCATTAGGCTGAAAAAACAAAACAAACCTTTTTAGAGAGATAGCAAAAACATAAGGCATGGCCAAAACAACTGTTTGGAACATTCTTAAAAAGAAGGAACGTACCGGTGAGCTCAGCAACACCAAAAGACCCGGAAGACCACGGAAGACAATTGTGGTGGATGATCGAATAATTATTTCTCTGGTGAAGAAAACACCCTTCACAACAGTTGGCCAGATCAATAACACTCTCCAGGAGGTAGGTGTATGTGTGTCAAAGTCAACAATCAAGAGAAGACTTCACCAGAGTGAATACAGTGGGTTCACCACAAGATGTAAACCATTGGTGAGCCTCAAAAACAGGAAGGCCAGATTAGAATTTGCCAAACGACATCTAAAAAAGCCTTCACAGTTCTGGAACAACATCCTATGGACAGATGAGACCAAGATCAACTTGTACCAGAGTGATGGGAAGAGAAGAGTATGGAGAAGGAAAGGAACTGCTCATGATCCTAAGCATACCACCTCATCAGTGAGGCATGGTGGTGGTAGTGTCATGGCGTGGGCATGTATGGCTGCCAATGGAACTGGTTCTCTTGTATTTATTAATGATGTGACTGCTGACAAAAGGTGTTTCGGGCAATATTATCTGCACATATTTAGCCAAATGCTTCAGAACTCATTGGACAATATAATACCAAGCAACAGGGGGCACACCTATAAATATGATGGGGGAGTGCTGGCCTGGTATCAAAAAACAAACATGAACTAAGCTAAGCAAAGAAATACCATAACTAGGCCGCACCTCCAGAGGTAAAACCTGATTTATTGAAACATATTAATTAAAAACATCGATACATGGAGCAGACCCCACTGATGGGTAAAGCCATGTGCAAAATTACATCCAAAATCACCATAGAATATACAATCATAGAGCAAGATAACAATAAAGTCCCTACAATATCCTAGTTAAAATACTTATCACAAATACAGTGGTAGCACATGGAAGATGTAAAACCCTTCCTTGAGGAAAGCAAAGAACCCTCACGCGTATCGCTAGTGCATGGACTAGCTTCCTCAGAGGTCCATGTGAATCTGTATTACTGTTTCAGAATTCTTATAGTCATCATAATTAGTCTATAATTGCGTAAGACTGTGGTCATGAGGCTGTGGTCAGAACTCATTGGACGGCGCTTCACAGTGCAGATGGACAATGACCCAAAGCATACTGCAAAAGCAATCAAAGAGTTTTTTAAGAGAAAGAAGTGGAATGTTATGCAATGGCCAAGTCAATCACCTGACTTGAATCCGATTGAGCATGCATTTCACTTGCTGAAGACAAAACTGAAGGGAAAATGCCCCAAGAACAAGCAGGAACTGAAGACAGCTGCAATAGAGGCCTGGCAGAGCATCAACAGGGATGAAACCCAGCGTCTGGTGATGTCTATGCGTTCCAGACTTCAGGCTGTAATTGACTGCAAAGGATTTGCAACCAAATATTAAAAAGTGAAAGTTTGATTTATGAATATTATTATGTCCCATTACTTTTGGTCCCTCAACAAGTGGGAGGCACATATGCAAACTGTTGTAATTCCTACACCGTTCACCTGATTTGGATGTAAATACCCTCAAATTAAAGCACATCTTGTTTGTTTCATTTCAAATCCATTGTGGTGGTGTATAGAGCCAAAAATGTTAGAATTGTGTTGATGTCCCACTATTTATGGACCTGACTGTATATACACCCTTCCGAAGTTCTTCTATTTTCACATATTTGTCTATTTGTCACACTTGAATGTTTCAGATCAATAATCTACTTTTAGTGCTATAAAAAGATAACCCCAGTGAGCACAAAATGTTGTTTTTAAAGGTTACCTAAACTTTTACTTTATTTTTTAGAATTCAATAGTTTCAGTAGTAATAGTGAACTTTGTAATACATTTTATTAAAGTGCCTGCTTCTGAACCTATTTCCCTCCCCCCTGCCCCTGCAGTGATCACTGTCTCTGAGGAATCCGTATACAGACGTCCGAAGACAGCCCATTGAGGTCTATGGAGAGGGAAGGGGGGTGGAGGGGGGGTGGAGGAGGACAAGCTGCTCAGGCAGAGAGAGCAGGGAGTGGTCACACAGGGTTACAGCTACTACTGAAGATTTATTTTTCCCCGGTTTATCAAGTGAAATAATAAATCACTCACTCACTGCTCTGTCTTGTCTAATTCTACTGTAAGCTGATCTCTCTTATGCACAAACTTTTGTGTATGAACTTCTGATCAGTCAATTCAGAGACAATGAACAGGGCAAGAAGGGGACATATATGGGAAATATGCACTTTTCTTTAATGAAATATATTACAAAGTTGAGTTTTCACCTATACTATTGAGTTATGAAAAATAAAAGTTTAGGAACACTTTAAATGATGATTTCATTTATTGAAGTAAAGATACTGTTCAGCCAGTAGTTCTTCCTTAGCTACTAAAAGAACAAGTTAACCAATTTCAATTGACAATTGCGTTCAGTTTCACCACCCACACCCAAGCATCATCACTGCCTGACCTGTTGAATCTAAACATCACCTAAATACAACTTGTCTGGCAACGTAAAGCAGGAAAGAAGGTCTCAAAAAGCAGAACATGATGCCACATTCTAAATAAATTTCAGATGTGCAATGAGCAGGATACGTGGTACGGTTACACTGACGCCAAATTATGCAGTGGGTCAGGATATGGGTATAATAGTCTATAGTTTTCTTTGTGACGCCAATTGCAGCGTGCGCAGGGTACGGTCACAGGGCCCTCCAAGGTATTATAACTCACGCCTCAGGTTAGGAATGCCAGAGTGGTGTAATGTCTCTGTATGGTAGTATTAATTGTGTCAACGGTGTTTCCTACCTGGGTACAGCTGGACTCCTGGATCCTGGCTCACTTGCAATAAATTGAGTGTAGTGCTAGTAGGAATAATAGAGGGATTTTGCAGCAGCAATTGAGATCCAGACCCTTGGTAAAGTTCAAACTTGTCTTTACTGATTGTAACTTTCATCCAAGCAAGATACAGCTTTAGTCCTAGGTCCCAGCATGTATTGGCAATGGTTGGCAGGGATTTATCTTCTGCTCTATCAACCTATAGCTTGCAGGAAAGGACGTCTGCTTTGTAGCTCTATACTGTGGCAGGAATTTGGCTTCTGCACTCTTCTGCTTTGTAGGGACTGACTAGCTGAGGAGGAATATGGCTTCTCCTAATGGTCTCTGGTCTTTACTCACAGTTATCTTCTCAGGGTATGCTTTCTTCCTGGAATTCTAGAGTTTGTCTGCTTGCTTCTTCCAGCTGAGGCTGGGGATCAATGTCCCAGCCGAGACAAGATCCTGGCTTGGTTCCCTATATCTGGGAGCTCCTAACATGCACACCCTACCCCTAGCAGGGGGTGGGCTACACTCACTCTAACTTCCTTCTCTCCCCATGCTGCAGGATATGGGCACAGCCCACTCTGCTCACAGAGGGAGAGCTAAGCTGGAATGAACTATTCCAGCTTGGGTGTACTAAACTGAACCTAAGTCCTTGCTAACACATTGCTGCTGGTGAACCTGGAAATTACAGCAATTTACATTTAACATGGTTTATAATGCACAGTTGTGAGGATATAATGTAAAATTACATCAGATGACAAAGTAAATGCTCTTAGGAGATTGTAGCAGGGTAAAAGAGTTTAGTAACATAACTCTCGGGTGTTACAGATGCGAAACACAGTCATTGAAATCGACCAGTCTATGGGACTCTATTAAACCACAGTGAGAGCTATTATCCACAAATGGAGAAAACGTAGAACAATGGTAAACCTTCCCTACCAAAATTTCACAAAGAGCACATCGATAACTGATCCAGGAGGTCACAAATGAACCCAGAACAAATATCTAAAGAACTGCAGCCCTCATTGGACTTAGTTAAAGAGAACCTGTCACCACAAAATGCAGTGCAGTCTGTAGGCAGCATGTTAAAGAGCAGAAGCTGAGCATATTGATATATATTTTTGTGGGAAAAGATTCCATAAAACTTGTAATTTATACATTTACATGTATATCTCTGCTTTTTCTAACTTAAAGGGGTTCTCCAGGAATTAAGAAAATGAAAATACGTAAATATCACTTTATTATTAGTGATGGATGAACATCGGCCTGCACGTGCACAAATAGTCCCACAACATGGACAGTGACATACCAGAGGGGTATCATTGGCAAAAATTCCCACAAAAAATATGTATTTTAATCAGGGGCCATTTTTATGCGTCTTAAAGGGAAACTCTCAAAAATGTCCTGCTGGAGCCTAGAAATATTTTATTTTAGACCACGGCAGTACAGGCCTCAAAAATTAGGCCTTCATCTGACAGAAAAGAACAAGTGATTATGTGGCTGGAGGTACATTAGGCGGTCATTGAATATCAATTTTACTGTAGGCCAGTTAGATTACAGGCCCCAAAAATTATGCATTTACCTGACAGAAAAGAACTTGTGATAATGTGGCTGGAGGTACATTAGGCGGTCACTGTATACAAATTTTACTGTAGGCCAGTACAGGCCCCAAAAATTAGGCATTCACCTGACAGAAAAGAACTTGTGATGAAGTGGCTGGAGGTACATTAGGCGGTCACTGGATAAAAATGTTACTGTAGACCACTGGAGTACAGGCCCCAAAAATTAGGCATTCACCTGATAGAAAAGAACTTGTGATGATGTGGCTGGAGGTACATTAGTTGGTCACTGGATACAAATTTTATTGTAGGCCAGTACAGGCCCCAAACATTAGGCATTCACCTGACAGAAAAAAAAAACTTGTGATTATGTGGCTGTAGGTACATTCGGCGGTCACTGGATAAAATTTTAATGTAGGCCACTGGAGTAGAGGCCCCAAAAATTAGACATTCACCTGACAGAAAAGGCCTTTTATGCCGCTGTATATACATAAGACAAGGACCATTCTTTGTTCTGGATTGTGGCGGATATGTGTGGGCTGTTATGAGGAAATTCAATTAAACGTGGTCTTCACAGGTGTTGAACTCCTCCGAGATCCATGCCTCATTCATTTTTAGAAATGTGAGGTAGTCCACACAGTCGTGAGCTAGGCGAGTGCGCTTATCGGTCACGATCCCCCCTGCTGCGCTGAACGTCCTTTCGGACAGGACACTCGATGAGGGGCAAGCCAAAAGTTCCATGGCAAATTGTGCCAGCTCTGGCCACAGGTCAAGCCTGCACACTTAGTAGTCCAGGGGTTCCTCGCTTCTCAGAGAGTCCACATTAGCCGTTAACCCGATCTAGTCAGACACCTGTCGGTCTAGGCATTCCCTGAGGCTGGATCTCGAGGGCGGCTGTCGATGGGTTGGTTGAAAGAATAATCTAATATCCAAAGTGACCAACACATCTTCAAACCGCCCTCTTCTTGCAGGCGCGGTAGGATTGGTATATGCAACTGTTTCGCTGTGGGTGGAAAATCCTCTGCCAGCACCCGCAACAGCAGAATGCAGCATCTCTTGCAGCAAGGCCTGGAAATGCTGCATTCTGCCAGCCCTCTGTGATGCTGGTAACATGTCCGCCATTTTCTGTTTGTACCAGGGGTCTAAGTATGTTGCCACCCAGTACTGGTCCTTGCCCTTTATGCTTTTTATACGGGGGTCCCTCTTCAAACACTGGAGCATGAAGGCCCCCATTTTCACTTAATTGGAAGGGGTGGAGCACCCTGGCTCCTGCTCATCGCCCAGGAGAATGTCGTCCTCGGTCTCCTCCCCCCAGCCACGGACAACACCAGGGATCCCCGAAAAGTTTAAAGTCCCCCTCAAAGCCTGCTCTTCTTGCTCCTCCTCCTCCCCCCAGCCACCATCCTCCTCTGACTCCTCTTCAGACTCCTGCTGACTTGTCTCAGATCTAGACCCCCCTGGGAATTCATTCAGCATTGCAACTTCCTCATCTTCCAGCTCCTGCTCCTTGACGGCTTGATCAATGACACGACGCAATGCACGCTCCAGAAAGAAGGCATAAGCTACGATGTCACTGATGGCGCCCTGGCTGCGACTGACCAGTTTGGTGATCTTATCAAATGGCCGTAGAAGTCTGCATGCGTCGCGCATGAGCAGCCACTGGCGCGGTGAAAATAAACCAAGCTCCCCAGAACCTGTCCTGCTGCAGAGTTCGTACAGGTAGTCGTTAATGGCACGTTGCTGCTGGAGCAGTCTATCAAGCTTACACAAAGGGGAGTTCCACCGCGTCGGGCTGTCACAAATCAGACGTCTGACGGGCAAGTGGTGTCGCCGCTGAACGTCAGCAAGGCGAGTCTTGGCCGTTTAAGATCTTCTAAAATGGCCAGAGTTTTTCCGGGCCTGACGCAAGATGTCCTGGACCCCAGGGTATTTGGCAACGAATCGCTGCATGACTAAGTTCAGGACGTGTGCCATGCACGGCACATGTGTCATTTTGCCCTGTTTCAACGCACTCAGCAGATTGGCACCGTTGTCGCACACCACTTTACCAACTGTCAAATTGAGCGGGGTAAGCCACTGATCGGCCTGTGACTGCAGAGCTCAAAGCAGTGCAGGACCAGTGTGGCTCTTGGCTTCCAGGCACAAAAGCCGCAGCACAGCATGGAAATGTCTCACCTGGGACGTCGAATAGGTTCTGGGGAGCTTGGGGGGCGCAGCGTAAGAGGCGGTAGCAGTGGAAAAGGAGGAGTCAGCCGAGGAGGAGACGGAGGATGGAGTAGGAGGAGGAGAAGAAGAGGCAGGCCTGCATGCAATCCTTGGCGGTAACACCAAATCCACACGGGAGCCACGGGTTACATGCTTGACGGCCGTCAGAAGGTTCACCCAGTGGGCAGTAAAAGTTTTGTACCTTCCCTGCCCATGTTTGCTAGACCACATGTCTGTGGTCAGATGTATATTGGCACCGACACTGTGTGCCAGAGATATATTCACTTACGGGTGAACATGGGCATATAGCTCTGGGATGCTCTTCTGGGAGGAATATTTCTTTCCGGGGACCTGTCACGACTGTGACTGATCCAGACAGGTCTGGGAGGAGAAGGTCGCAGCGACTTGCTACTCGCGATAGCTTGTGAGTTTGCTCCGTGGTTCAGGGTATGTAATCTGGGTTTTGCCTTGTGAACCTTTTTGTCCTGACTGGGAGTTTGTAGGCATCCTTCTCATGTGAGTCCTGTCTGCCACTCCCAGCTACTATATTAGTTTCACTTTCACTTGAAGGCATTGCAACGCTTCCTGGGGTTTGCCAATTTTTATAGAAAGTTTATAAAAAACTATTCCTTGGTGGTCAAACCACTGACGGACATGACCCGAAAGGGATCTGATTTTTCCAAATGGTCACATGCAGCCAAAACTGCCTTTGCATCTCTGAAGGAGATATTCACCTCGGCCCCTATTCTCGTACAGCCAGATGTCTCGCTTCCTTTTATTGTAGAGGTTGACGCATCAGAGGTGGGGGTGGGAGCGGTACTATCTCAGGGCCCGTCCCCTGGTGAATGGCGTCCGTGTGCTTTCTTTTCGAAGAAATTGTCTACTGCTGAAAGGAACTATGATATTGGCAACAGGGAACTTTTGGCTATTAAGTTGGCTTTTGAGGAGTGGCATCATTTTTTGGAGGGGGCGGTTCATCCCGTCACGGTGATTACTGATCACAAAAACTTATTATATCTGGAGTCTGCTAAACGTCTCACCCCTAGACAGGCTCGGTGGTCGTTATTTTTTACTAGGTTTAATTTTGTAATAACCTATCGCCCGGGGGCAAAAAAAAATAAGGCGGATGCATTGTCTCGAAGTTTTCCTGGAGGGGGTGATGTTGAGGTACCAGAGCCCATTTTGCAAAAGGGGGTGGTGGTCTCTGCATTACACTCAGGTTTGGAGGGGACGGTGTTGGAAGCTCAGGGGGACGCCTCGGCCTCCTGCCCCTCGGGTAAACTGTTTGTGCCAGAAAATTTACGACTGGAGATACTAAAAGAACACCATAACTCCACACTGGCAGGACACCCAGGTAGTAGGGCAACCTCTGAGTTAGTGTCTCGTCGGTTCTGGTGGCCTAAATGGCGCCAGGAGGTGTTGAATTTTGTGTCTGCATGTGCTACCTGTGCTCGTTCTAAGGTAGATCATACTCGTCCGGCAGGGCGTCTTTTACCTCTGGCCATCCCCAACAGGCCTTGGACGCACCTGTCAATGGATTTCATTACGGATATACCAGTATCAGCGGGGAAGACTGTTATTCTTGTAGTTGTTGACAGATTCAGTAAAATGGTGCACTTTATTGCTCTTGCCGCATTGCCTAATGCTAACACACTGGCTCAGGTTTTTATTGACCACATCGTGAAGCTTCACGGGGTCCCTTCCCATATTGTTTCGGATCGTGGTACCCAATTCGTTTCTAAATTTTGGAAAGCTTTTTGTTCTCGTTTAGGGGTTCATCTGTCGTTTTCTTCATCTTTCCATCCACAGTCCAACGGTCAGACTGAACGTACCAATCAAAACCTAGAGACATATTTGAGATGCTTTGTTTCCGAAAATCAGGAGGAATGGTCATCTTATTTACCGTTAGCCGAGTTTGCCATTAATAATCGTCGTCAAGAATCCACCGATAAGTCACCATTTTTTGGTGCGTATGGTTTCCATCCTCAGTTTTGTACGTTTAGTGAGGGGGGGCCGTCTGGGATTCCCGACGAGGAACGATTTGCGTCTTCACTTTCTTCAGTGTGGCAGAGTGTGCAAGAAAGTTTGAAGAGAATTGGTGGTAGATACAAACGTGCGGCTGATAGGAAGCGCTCTGAAGGTCCGGACCTTGGGGTGAATGACTTGGTGTGGTTGTCTACCAGAAATATCAAGTTGAAGGTTCCCTCGTGGAAATTAGGTACGAGATTTATTGGTCCTTATAGGGTAATTAAGATCATTAACCCGGTGGCTTTTCGTCTGGAGCTACCTCAGACTCTAAGGATCCATAATGTCTTCCACAGATCTCTGCTTAAGAGATATGTAGAACCTCCTGAACCATTGCCACTACCGCCTCCACCGGTGGTTGTTGATGGCAGTCTTGAGTTTCAGGTAGAAAAGATTGTTGATTCACGATATGTTCGCCGCTCTCTTCAGTACCTGGTGCACTGGAAAGGTTATGGTTCCGAAGAGAGAATGTGGGTTCCAGCATCAGAGATAAAAGCGGACAGACTCATTCGGGCTTTTCATAGCTCCCATCCGGAGAGGCCTGGTCTTGAGGGTCCAGGGGCCCCTCGTAGAAAGGGGGGTACTGTCACGACTGTGACTGATCCAGACAGGTCTGGGAGGAGAAGGTCGCAGCGACTTGCTACTCGCGATAGCTTGTGAGTTTGCTCCGTGGTTCAGGGTATGTAATCTGGGTTTTGCCTTGTGAACCTTTTTGTCCTGACTGGGAGTTTGTAGGCATCCTTCTCAGGTGAGTCCTGTCTGCCACTCCCAGCTACTATATTAGTTTCACTTTCACTTGCAGTCATTGCCAGATATAGTCTTTACTTCCAGTTCTATTCTGACCTTTGATGGAGATCGTTTGATGGTGTTGCTGTGGAGCTCTTGTCCGGCGTGGACTGTCGTGATTGGGATCGCCTTCTCTGCTCGTGACTGGATAAGTCTATCTCTGATATAGTTTGTTTGTTGCTGTCTTCCCCTGCTGTTCTCCTAGACATGAGTAATGGTGACTAGTGCTCCCATCGGCCTTTCCCCACTCTAGGCTTTTTAGGGCGACTGAGGGTTTAGGCATCCTGCTCGCCGCACGGGTTCACACCCCGTCTAGGGTATCAGGGCAGACAGGTGCCAGCTTAGGGTTAGTCAGGGGTGGCCATACTATTCCCATCTGTAGATAAGGGTCCCCCTTCCCCTCCGTCTGGTGCGACACGACTGCTGCTGGGGTAGCGGTCGTGACAGGACCTTCCATTGTGGTGTGCCAATGGCCACCAATTTTATAAAGGCGTCCGAGTCCACCAGTTTTTATGGCAGTAGTTGGCGGGCTAGAAGTTCCGACAAGCCAGCGGTCAGCCGTTGGGCAAGAGGGTTATCCGGCGTCATCAACTTTTTCCGCTCAAACATTTAGGCCACGGAAGCCTGCCTTGTGCCAGATGAACGTGACGAAGGCACGGTGGAAGGTGGAGTGGAGGAAAAATGGGAGGAGAGAGGAGAAGGAGAAGAGGCAGAACGTGGAGCGCCGAAGTGTGGCTTTGTGGTTTCTGACGGAGTTGCTCCTACTGGGCTCTGTGATGGGAGGCCAGGTGCCTTCTATCTTAAGGCGGTCGTCCCTAGGAGAGTGTTGGGCTTACAGTAACTTATGTGTTAACAGCACAGGCTGCAGATGGCAACACTATTGTCAGCAGCTGACATGTTAAAAAAAATTCCACACTGCGGAGCCAGTGATCGCGCATGGTGGATGGCTCACTCCAGATACATTTTTAGTCTGCTTTTTGCCTCCTGTGCCCTGCGAGCTCTGCCTGCTTCTCCTCCTTCTCCTCCCTTTCTCCTGCTCTGACTCTCCCTCTGAATTCCCCTCCTCTTCCTCTCTTGTAGGCACCCACGTGACGTCCATCGACACGTCATCATCATCACCTTCACCACCACTGACATTTGAGATCTCAGAGTAGGCAGCAACAGCAGGTACCTCCCTTCTTAGGCTGATCTGGGTACTGTCATCAGACCGCTGGGTGGCGGCCATAGCTACCTCCTCTTCCTCATCCGATGTCAAGAATGGCTGTGCATCGGTAAGGTCTGGCAATAGATGTGAAAATAATTCCTCTGACTCGAGTGGAGGGGATATGGTGGTGGTGGTGTATTTGGGGGTGCACATAGCACACAGTGAGGCGGGTGCAGATACAGAGGATGAGGAGGGTGCAGAAGCAAAAGGGTGAGTGAGCCACTCAACCAACTCTGGTACGCCCTTTGAAGTAATTGCACGCGCCTTCTCCAACTTCCCACTTAGGCTCCGGCCTGGTGCACCTGAATGACCCCTACAACCCCTGTGGAACGGCCTGCCTCTTCCTCTGCCTGTCATTTTTAAAATGTCCCTATGCCTAAGTCCCTAGAGAAGAGCAGTGTCACGTACCGGGGACCAGACCAGCGCACCGCGGCGGGCGAATATATGCGATGTTCGGTCCGCCCCCTATACGTCATCATTGAGCAAACTTTGACCCTGTACCTCACAGTCAGCAGACACATTCCAGCCAATCAGCATACCCTCCCTCCCAGACCCTCCCACCTTCTATCAAAAAGCAAGGACAGCATCCATCTTAGATTCTGCTGCTGCTGCTGAATTAATAGGGAAATCGTTAGCTAGGCCAGTGTTCTGTGTCCACTCCAGTCCTCAAAGACTCATCTGATCTGCTTTAAGGACAGCGTCCTGACAGCACCCCAAAAAGCCCTTTTTCGGGCTAGTACATCAGTCTGCTTTTTTTTTATTTTTATATATATATATATATATATATATATATTGCAGTTGCCTACCAGTGTGTGTCAGGCCCACAGAGTGTACTGTGCCCACTGCCAGTGCCCACCATTCATATCTGGTGGCACAGTAGCTTGCAGGTAAAAAAGTAATACAATTTTTTGTCTGTAATATAATTGCAGTTGCCTGCCAGTGTGTGTCAGGCCCACAGAGTGTACTGTGCCCACTGCCAGTGCCCACCACTCATATCTGGTGGCACAGTAGCTTGCAGATAAAAAAGTAATAACATTTTTTCTCTGTAATATAATTGCAGTTGCCTGCCAGTGTGTGTCAGGCCCACAGAGTGTACTGTGCCCACTGCCAGTGCCCACCACTCATATCTGGTCGCACAGTAGCTTGCAGATAAAAAAGTAATGCAATTTTTTCTCTGTAATCTAATTGCAGTTGCCTGCCAGTGTGTGTCAGGCCCACAGACTGTACTGTGCCCCCTGCCCACCACTCATATCGGGTGGCACAGTACCTTGCATGCATAGTACCACTAATCTAAAAAAAAATGACAGGCAGAGGCAGGCCACCCCGCAGGGGCCGTCGTGGTCGTGGTGCTGTGATTTCCTTTGGCCCTAGAATAATGCCCAGTGTTCAGAGGCCACGTACCCTGAACTCCCTGAGTTCTGAGGACATAGTTGACTAGCTAACACAGGACACCCAATCTTCTTCAGCTTCCGCTCGGAACCTTGACGCACCATCCTCCTCCAGCTCAGCTTCGGGCACCTCTCAAGCTACCACTCGCCCGCCTGCCGCCACCACCAACACTAGCACCACAGCCGCTTCACTTGATCTGTCAGAGGAGTTATTTAAACATCAGTTGGAAGAAATGAGTGATGCGCAACCATTTTTGCCAGAGGATGTAGATAACAGGGATATGTCTCAGTCAGGCAGCATTACACACATGGAGTACGGTGTGATGATGATGATGTTGTACCCGCTGCTGCTTCCTTTGCTGAGTTGTCAGATACAAGTGAAGAGGTTGATGATGACGATGTGTCCGTGGATGTCACGTGGGTGCCCGCTCGAAGAGACGAAAAGCAGGGGGAAAGTTTAGATGGGGAGACAGAGAGGAGGAGGAGACGAGTTGGAAGCAGGGGGAGGTCGTCGCAAGGAGCTAGTGGCACAGTCAGACAGCATGTATCGGCACCCGGGGTCAGCCAGACAGCACGCCAATCAATGCATGCTGTTGCCACCACCAGAATGCCGTCATTGCAAAGCTCAGCAGTGTGACATTTTTTTTTGTGTGTCTGCCTCTGATAACAGGGATGCCATTTGCAACCTGTGCCAAAAGAAACTGAGTCATGTGAAGTCCAACACCCA
The DNA here is from genome assembly GCF_905171765.1 of Bufo bufo. Lineage (NCBI taxonomy): Eukaryota > Metazoa > Chordata > Amphibia > Anura > Bufonidae > Bufo > Bufo bufo. The sequence continues at coordinate 300,291,025 of NC_053389.1, read as the reverse complement.
CCTAGGTACAACTGCTTTGCGAAGGCACACAATCTCACATCACAAACGCCTATGGGATCAACACATGATGAGTACAAGCAGCACACAAACTTAAAGCCACCATCCTCCTCCTGGTCCAGCATCTTCAGCCACGTCAACCACTGCTGTCCTCCTTGCCCCCTCTCAACCACCCGCCACTCCGCCTCTCACCTTCAGCCGTTCCTGCTCATCTGCCCACAGTCAGGTGTCTGTCAAGGAAATGTTTGAGCGTAAGAAGCCAATATCACAGAGTCACCCCCTTGCCTGGCGTCTGACAGCTGGCTTGTCGGAACTCTTAGCCCACCAGCTTTTACCATACAAGCTGGTGGAGTCTAAGGCCTTCAAAAAATTTGTAGCTATTGGGACACCGCAGTGGAAGGTACCTGGCCGAAATTTTTTTTCACAAAAGGCAATCCCCAACCTGTACTCTATTGTGGAAAATGAAGTCATGGCATGTCTGGCACACAGTGTTGGGGCAAGGGTCCATCTGACCACTGATACCTGGTCTGCAAAGCACGGTCAGGGCAGGTATATCACGTACACTGCACATTGGGTAAACCTGCTGACAGCTGCCAAGCATGGAATGCGTGGCTCTGCAGAGGAGTTGGTAACACCGCCACGACTTGCAGGCAGGCCTGCTGCCACCTCCTCTACTCCTCCTACTCCATCCTCTTCGCTAACCTCCTCGGCTGAGTCCTCTTCTGCTGCTGCGTCTTGCTGCACATCAACTGCACCCCCCAGCTCCCCAGGGGCTATTCCACATTCCGGATACGACAGTGTCACGCCGTCTTGGGGTTGACTTGCCTGAAAGCAGAGAGTCACACCGGACCAGCACTCCTGTCCGCCCTGAACGCACAGGTGGATCAGTGGCTGACCCCGAACCAACTGGAGATCGGCAAAGTGGTGTGTGACAACGGAAGCAATTTGTTGGCAGCATTGAATTTGGGCAAGTTGACACATGTGCCGTGCATGGCACATGTGTTGAATCTGATCGTACAACGCTTTGTGCATAAGTACCCAGGCTTACAGGACGTCCTCAAGCAGGCCAGGAAGGTGTGTGGCCATTTCAGGCGTTCCTACACGGCCATGGCGCACTTTTCCGATATTCAGCGGCGAAACAACATGCCAGTGAGGCGCTTGATTTGCGACAGCCCGACACGTTGGAATTCAACACTCCTAATGTTCGACCGCCTGCTCCAACAAGAAAAAGACGTCGGCAGCGCTTAAAGAAAGCGGAAGGAGGAGACAGAGAGACTTCATTTCGGTGCGAGTCTGTCAGGCGGCTGCACGGTCTTTTCTACCATCTCCTGAAGCTACCGTCGACGGTCCCCTCCTATCTCCGGGTCCCTCCGCGCCTCTTTTTTCCCACTAACCCCAGTAAAAATGGCGTCAGGTGTGACTGTTTCAGATAACGTCATTCAGATCTTCCTTGACATGAAAGTGTGAAAGTCCTGCATCCCTGAGGAGGCAAAAAAGCGCAGGAAGGCTGTTATATTTTGCCTGAGTGCTGATAAGAAAAGAATTATTCCAGAAGAAGGGGCAGAATTCCTGGTGGGAGATTGTGGAGAGAAGATTCCTGATCCCTACAAGCACTTTGTGGACATGCTGCCCAGTGATGACTGCCGTTATGCCCTTTATGACTGCACCTATGAAACAAAGGAGAGTAAGAAAGAGGACCTGGTCTTCCTTTTCTGGGCTCCTGAGTGCGCTCCACTGAAAAGCAAAATGATATATGCCAGCTCTAAAGATGCAATCAAGAAGAAACTCACAGGTATCAAGCACGAAGTACAAGCGAACAACAAGGCTGACATTAAGGACCGCTGTGCCCTTGCTGAAAAACTTGGTGGCAGCACTGTCATCTCTCTAGAAGGCAAGCCCCTGTGAAGACCTGCATCTGTGCCACTTCTTAAAGAGGCTTCCATGTTATCAACCCCACCCCAACAGTGTCTCATGTTACCCTCAAACCCTACATGCCTCTTGATTAGGAAGTCGTTCAACAGGCCGGCTTCTCCTTTAAGCCCTTCCACAACAGCCATAAATGTCCTCGTAATTATACTTTTGTCTTTCCAACAGAGGCAGCTTTCCGTTCTAGTTATGAAATGTCCTTCAGCCCCTCCATTCTTCACTAGCCTCCTAAGTTGAGTTATTTTGCCAAAAGCAACCTGGCATCTTACCCGTTCTCCTCACTGTTCAGTAGTCCCAAACTGGGCACTGTAGATGTGGGTCAAACTATGACCCGTAACATGCTGCTTGTGGGTTAGGCTCTAACATTCCCAGAACCTGCTTTCATTTGTCATGAGTGCACCTCCAAATTCCACTTTTGCAGCATTCCTTTTGTTACCCTTCTGATGTTTGCAGGGTATTATGTACTTGTGTGGGGGATTGGGTCAGCACAACCTGTAGGTGCACATCACTATGGCGAAATACATATACAAATGGAAAATACAAATGTGATAGCACTCTGCATCCAGCATTCTGCCCTGCCTCCATGCTGGATGAGGCATTGGTGTACATTTTGGCCAAAGCGTAATAAGCCACTCACCACGTCAAGGTCGCCTCTATTGAGTGGTCCCTACTATTATGTACTTGTAGTATTGTATAATAATTGTAAACTTTCAGTAGCACAGAATTCCTTTTAACTTAAGCAGAATATGGTACACAGCTCTTTGCTCAAATCCACTATTCCATATTTCGTTTTTGAAATAGATGGCTACACATTAAGTATGTTTTGCCAATTTCCTCAATTCCATGACCCATATTTTTGGTACTTGTGTTAGGCTACTTTCACACTAGCGTTCGGGGCTCCGCTTGTGAGTTCCGTTTGAAGGCTCTCACAAGTGGCCCCGAACGGATCCGTCCAGCCCTAATGCATTCTGAGTGGATGCGGATCCGCTCAGAATGCATCAGTTTGGCACCGTTTGCCCTCCGCTCCGCTCAGCAGGCGGACCCCTGAACGCAGCTTGCAGCGTTCGGGTGTCCGCCTGGCCGTGCGGAGGCAAACGGATCCGTCCAGACTTACAATGTAAGTCAATGGGGACGGATCCGTTTGAAGTTGACACAGTATGGCTCAATTTTTTTTCTCATGGTAATGCAAATGGTAATGCAAATACCAGACGGATCCGCACCTAACGCAGGTGTGAAAGTAGCCTTAAGGGGTCTTTGGGAGAGTTACATACAGATGACTGAAGCCTTTCACCACCTTCAACTCCCTTTTCCCCTAAGTCATTTGTTCATTGCGGTCTATAATTCCTCTTGTCTTGCATTACTAATATGGAAGTCTTAATGGCAGATCCAACATTAATAAACCAATAAAATAATTGTTTCATGTGAAAAAAAAAAGAAAAAGACGTCAACGAGTATTTGTATGACCGGGGTGCTAGGACAGCTGGGTATTTTTTTGCCACGTTACTGGACGCTCATGCGCAATGCCTGTAGGCTCATGCGTCCTTTTGAGGAGGTGACAAACCTAGTCAGTCGCACCGAAGGCACCATCAGCGACATCATCCCATTTGTTTTCTTCCTGGAGCGTGCCCTGCGAAGAGTGCTGGATCAGGCCGTAGATGAGCGTGAAGAGGAAGAGTTGTGGTCACCATCACCACCAGAAACAGCCTTATCAGCATCGCTTGCTGGACCTGCGGCAACGCTGGAAGAGGAGTCTGAGGAAGAGGAGTCAGAGGAGGAATGTGGCTATTAGGAGGAGGAAGACCAACCACAGCAAGCATCCCAGGGTGCTCGTTGTCACCTATCTGGTACCCATGGTGTTGTATGTGGCTGGGGGGAAGAACAGACCTTTAATGAGATCAGTGAGGACGAGGAACAGGACATGAGTAGCTCGGCATCCAACCATGTGCAAATGGGGTCTTTCATGCTGTCATGCCTGTTGAGGGACCCTCGTATAAAAAGGCTGAAGGAGAACGACCTGTACTGGGTGGTCACGCTACTAGACCCCCGGTATAAGCAGAAAGTGGCTGAAATGTTACCGAATTACCGGAAGTCGGAAAGGATGCAGCAGTTCCAAAACAAGTTAAAAAGTATGCTTTACACAGCGTATAAGGGTGATGTCACAGCACAACGGGAATCTAACAGGGGAAGAGGTGAAAGTAATCCTCCTCCTACCACGACCACGTCAGCAAGGACAGGACGCTTTACAGACGTGTTGTTGATGGAAGACATGCAGAGCTTTTTAAGTCCTACGCATCGCCACAGCCCTTCGGGGTCCACCCTCAGAGAACCACTCGACCGACAGGTAGCAGACTACCTCGCCTTAACTGCAGATATCGACACTCTGATGAGCGATGAACCCCTTGACTACTGGGTGTGCAGACTTGACCTGTGGCCTAAGCTATCCCAATTTGCGATAGAACTTCTGGCCTGCCCCGCTTCAAGTGTCCTGTCAGAAAGGACCTTCAGCGCAGCAGGAGGTATTGTCACTGAGAAGAGAAGTCGCCTAGGTCAAAAAAGTCTATATCCTTTATTAACCACCTCAGCCCCCTTAGCTTAAACACCCTTAATGACCAGGCCACTTTTTACACTTCTGAGCTACACTACTTTGACCGTTTATTGCTCGGTCATGCAACTTACCACCCAAATGAATTTTACCTCCTTTTCTTCTCAATAATAGAGCTTTCATTTGGTGGTATTTCATTGCTGCTGACATTTTTACTTTTTTTGTTATTAATCGAAATTTAACGATTTTGACATTTTTCACTTTCAGTTGTAAAATTTTGCAAAAAAAACGACATCCATATATAAATTTTTCTCTAAATTTATTGTTCTACATGTCTTTGATAAAAAAAAAATGTTTGGGTAAAAAAAAAATGTTTTGGGTAAAAGTTATAGCGTTTACAAACTATGGTACAAAAATGTGAATTTCCGCTTTTTTAAGCAGCTCTGACTTTCTGAGCACCTGTCATGTTTCCTGAGGTTCTACAATGGCCAGACAGTACAAACACCCCACAAATGACCCCATTTCGGAAAGAAGACACCCTAAGGTATTCGCTGATGGGCATAGTGAGTTCATAGAACTTTTTATTTTTTGTCACAAGTTAGCGGAAAATGATGATTTTTTATTTATTTTTCTTACAATGTCTCATATTCCACTAACTTGCGACAAAAAATAAAAACTTCCATGAACTCACTATGCCCATCACGAAATACCTTGGAGTGTCTTCTTTCCAAAATGGGGTCACTTGTGGGGTAGTTATACTGCCCTGGCATTTTAGGGGCCCAAATGCGTGCGAAGTAGTTTGAAATCAAAATCTGTAAAAAATGGCCGGTAAAATCCGAAAGGTGCTCTTTGGAATGTGGGCCCCTTTGCCCACCTAGGCTGCAAAAAAGTGTCACACATGTGGTATTGCCGTACTCAGGAGAAGTTGGGCAATGTGTTTTGGGGTGTTATTTTACATATACCCATGCTGGGTGAGAGAAATATCTTGGCAAAAGACAACTTTTACCATTTTTTTTATACAAAGTTGGCATTTGACCAAGATATTTATCTCACCCAGCATGGGTATATGTAAAATGACACCCTAAAACACATTGCCCAACTTCTCCTGAGTACGGCGATACCACATGTGTGACACTTTTTTGCAGCCTAGGTTGGCAAAGGGGCCCACATTCCAAAGAGCACCTTTAGGATTTCACCGGCCATTTTTTACAGATTCTGATTTCAAACCACTTACCACACATTAGGGCCCCTAGAATGCCAGGGTAGTATAACTACCCCACAAGTGACCCCATTTTGGTAAGAAGACACCCCAAGGTATTCCGTGAGGGGCATGGCGAGTTCCTAGAATTTTATTTTTTTTTGTCACAAGTTAGCGGAAAATTATGATTTTTTTTTATTGATTTTTTTCTTACAAAGTCTCATATTCCACTAACTTGTGACAAAAAAGAAAAACTTCCATGAACTCACTATGCCCATCACGAAATACCTGGGGGTGTCTTCTTTCCAAAATGGGGTCACTTGTGGGGTAGTTATACTGCCCTGGCATTTTAGAGGCCCGAATGCGTATGAAGTAGTTTGAAATCAAAATCTGTAAAAAAATGGCTGGTGAAATCCGAAAGGTGCTCTTTGGAATGTGGGCCCCTTTGCACACCTAGGCTGCAAAAAAGTGTCACACATCTGGTACTGTCGTACTCAGGAGAAGTTGGGCAATGTGTTTTGGGGTGTCATTTTACATATACCCATGCTGGGTGAGATAAATATCTCGGTCAAATGCCAACTTTGTATAAAAAAAATGGGAAAAGTTGTCTTTTGCCAAGATATTTCTCTCACCCAGCATGGGTATATGTAAAAAGACACAGCAAAACACATTGCCCAATTTCTCCTGAGTACGGTGATACCAGATGTGTGACACTTTTTTGCAGCCTAGGTGGGCAAAGGGGCCCACATTCCAAAGAGCACCTTTCGGATTTCACCGGCCATTTTTTACAGATTTTGATTTCAAACCACTTCTCACGCATTCGGGCCGCTAAAATGCCAGGGCAGTATAACTACCCCACAAGTGACCCCATTTTGGAAAGAAGACACCCCCAGGTATTTCGTGATGGGCATAGTGAGTTCATGGAAGTTTTTATTTTTTGTCACAAGTTAGTAGAATATGAGACTTTGTAAGGAAAAAAAAAATCAGCATTTTCCGCTAACTTGTGACAAAAAATAAAAAATTCTAGGAACTCGCCATGCCCCTCACGGAATACCTTGGGGTGTCTTCTTTCCAAAATGGGGTCACTTGTGGGGTAGTTATACTGCCCTGGCATTCTAGGGGCCCTAATGTGTGGTAAGTAGATAAATGACCTGTGAAATCCTAAAGGTGCTCTTTGGAATGTGGGCCCCTTTGCCCACCTAGGCTGCAAAAAAGTGTCACACATGTGGTATCGCCGTATTCAGGAGAAGTTGGGCAATGTGTTTTAGGGTGTCTTTTTACATATACTCATGCTGGGTGAGAGAAATATCTTGGCAAAAGACAACTTTTCCCATTTTTTATACAAAGTTGGCATTTGACCAAGATATTTATCTCACCCATCATGGGTATATGTAAAATGACACCCCAAAACACATTTCCCAACTTCTCCTGAGTACGGCGATACCAGATGTGTGACAGTTTTTTGCAGCCTAGATGCGCAAAGGGGCCCACATTCCTTTTATGAGGGCATTTTTAGACATTTGAATCCCAGACGTCTTCTCACGCTTTAGGGCCCCTAAAATGCCAGGGCAGTATAAATACCCCACATGTGACCCCATTTTGGAAAGAAGACACCCCAAGGTATTCAATGAGGGGCATGGCGAGTTCATAGAATATTTTTTTTTTGGCACAAGTTAGTGGAAAATGCTGATTTTTATATTTTTTTTCCTTACAAAGTCTCATATCCTGCTAACTTGGGACAAAAATTTCAATCTTTCATGGACTCAATATGCCCCTCACGGAATACCTTGGGGTGTCTTCTTTCCGAAATGGGGTCACATGTGGGGTATTTATACTGCCCTGGCATTCTAGGGGCCCTAAAGCGTGAGAAGAAGTCTGGAATATAAATGTCAATTTTTTTTTACTCATTTGGATTCCGTGAGGGGTATGGTGAGTTCATGTGAGATTTTATTTTTTGACACAAGTTAGTGGAATATGAGACTTTGTAAGAAAAAAAATAGAAATTTCTGCTAACTTGGGCCAAAAAAATGTCTGAATGGAGCCTTACAGGGGGGTGATCAATAACAGGGGGGTGATCAATGACAGGGGGGTGATCAGGGAGTCTATATGGGGTGATCACCCCCCTGTCATTGATCACCCCCCTATAAGGCTCCATTCAGATGTCCGTATGTGTTTTGCGGATCCAATCCATGTATCCGTGGATCCGTAAAAAACATACGGACATCTGAATGCAGCCTTACAGGGGGGTGATCAATGACAGGGGGGTGATCAGGGAGTCTATATGGGGTGATCACCCCCCTGTCATTGATCACCCCCCTATAAGGCTCCATTCAGATGTCCATATGTGTTTTGCGGATCCGATCCATGTATCCGTGGATCCGTAAAAAACATACGGACATCTAAAATGCAGCCTTACAGGGGGGTGATCAATGACAGGGGGGTGATCAGGGAGTCTATATGGGGTGATCACCCCCCTGTCATTGATCACCCCCCTATAAGGCTCCATTCAGATGTCCATATGTGTTTTGCGGATCCGATCAATGTATCCGTGGATCCGTAAAAAACATACGGACATCTGAATGCAGCCTTACAGGGGGTGATCAATGACAGGGGGGTGATCAGGGAGTCTATATGGGGTGATCACCCCCTGTGATTGATCACCCCCCTATAAGGCTCCATTCAGATGTCCGTATGTGTTTTGCGGATCCAATCCATGTATCCGTGGATCCGTAAAAAACATGCGGAGTCTGAATGGAGCCTTACAGGGGGGTGATCAATGACAGGGGGGTGATCATGGAGTCTATATGGGGTGATCACCCCCCTGTAAGGCTCCATTCAGACGTCTGTATGTGTTTTGCGGATCCGATCCATGTATCCGTGGATCCGTATAAAACATACGGACGTCTGAATGGAGCCTTACAGGGGAGTGATCAATGACAGGGGGGTGATCAATGACAGGGGGGTGATCAGGGAGTCTATATGGGGTGATCACCTCCGTCATTGATCACCCCCCTGTAAGGCTCCATTCAGATGTCCGTACGTGTTTTGCGGATCTGATCCATGTATCAGTGGATCCGTAAAAATCATACGGACGTCTGAATGGAGCCTTACAAGGGGGTGATCAATGAGAGGGGGGTGATCAATGACAGGGGGGTGATCAGGGAGTCTATATGGGGTGATCAGGGGTGAATAAGGGGTTAATAAGTGACAGGGGGGGGTGTAGTGTAGTGGTGTTTGGTGCTACATATTACTGAGCTGCCTGTGTCCACTGGTGGTCGATCCAAACAAAAGGGACCACCAGAGGACCAGGTAGCAGGTATATTAGATGCTGTTATCAAAACAGCGTCTAATATACCTGTTAGGGGTTAAAAAAATCGCATCTCCAGCCTGCCAGCGAACGATGCCTTGGGCTAAAAATGGATGAGATGCCTTGGGCTAAAAATGTATTTAATCTCTGCATGCCGGATGACTTGCGTGACTTCTTCGCCACCAACTAGGGTTCAAGCCGCAATGTTTTAGTGCACTTTCTGCCTGGAAAACATAAATTTTTCCGGCCGCTGCTACAGCTGCAACAATACCTAATTTTTCAGGCATGTGTACATGCCTAATTTTTCTGGCCTCTGGTGCTGCACTGTGGCTGCAAAAACAAAACAAATAAAAAGGCACATACATGTGTCAATTCCCCTTCGTGATCGTTACCTTGTTGTGGTGAAGGGGCTTGCGTATCACAATGAAGCGATCACCTCTATGAGGCTTTAATGATCTAAGGTGATCATTAAAGCCTACTAGGCCAACAATGGGCCCACACTGCAGAATCATTGTTTTCTGGGTCACTTAACTGTCACTGAACTACCTCAGCACGACCATAGACTTTGAAAAACCGCCATCGCCTACAATCTCCCAAACGTGCGCACGAGCACAGTCATCAGTACACCAAGATTGACGCATAGAGGAATAAAATGTATGTCATGAGTGTGTCAACTATTGACAACTCTTTGCGGTTGTCTAAAATCTATTCGATACACGTCCCCTGATACATGCTGGGAAGTATTATTTTTTTGTGTCAGGGCGACCATTAGTGACATTCATTTTCTGCATTCTACAAACGCTGCTTGCTTTGACCAGTGAGAAGCAAATCACCACTGATATCTAGGCCGTGTGTGATGCCTACCGTATATTTAATCCAAATTGCAGTTACAGTCAGTTCCTGTATTATACAAACTCTGCTTGCTGTGACCAGTGAGAAGCAAATCAGCACTGATATCTAGGCTGTGTGTGACGCCTATATTTAATCCAAATTGCAGTTTCACAGTCAGTTTCTGTATTATACAAACTCTGCTTGCTGTGACCATGAGAAGCAAATCAGCACTGATATCTAGGCCGTGTGTGACACCTATATTTAATCCAAATAGCAGTTACAGTCAGTTTCTGTATTATACAAACTCTGCTTGCTGTGACCAGTGAGAAGCAAATCACCACTGATATCTGGGCCGTGTGTGACGCCTATATTTAATCCAAATTGCAGTTTCACAGTCAGTTTCTGTATTATACAAACTCTGCTTGCTGTGACCATGAGAAGCAAATCAGCACTGATATCTAGGCCGTGTGTGACACCTATATTTAATCCAAATAGCAGTTACAGTCAGTTTCTGTATTATACAAACTCTGCTTGCTGTGACCAGTGAGAAGCAAATCACCACTGATATCTGGGCCGTGTGTGACGCCTATATTTAATCCAAATTGCAGTTACAGTCAGTTTCTGTATTATACAAACTCTGCTTGCTGTGACCAGTGAGAAGCAAATCAGCACTGATATCTAGCCCATGTGTGAGGCCTATATTTAATCCAAATTGCAGTTACAGTCAGTTTCTGTATTATACAAACTCTGCTTGCTGTGACCAGTGAGAAGCAAATCAGCACTGATATCTAGGCCGTGTGTGACGCCTATATTTAATCCAAATAGCAGTTACAGTCAGTTTCTGTATTGTTCTAACTCTGCTTGCTGTGACTGTTAGGAAAATTTACTCTCTTGCCTAACGGTGTGTCCCTGACACATGATTTCAGTGGCCAGCTTGAATTAAGTCTTAACCGGTACCGGGAGAATGAAGAAGATAACACTGAAACGTGTGTAGTTTCTAATCCATTCTGGTTTGTTCACAGCTGGCAAACAGTTTTAATAGAGGGGGTTGAGCTTCCTTGACATCCAATCATATGTTAGCATTAGTATTTGACCAATAGTATGGTCACACATAAGCTCTGCATTAACATAATAGATGACTCCTAGTAACAGCATTTGACCAATCAGGTATATACACATAGGCTAGCATACAGTTGAGCCAGATGGCTTTATATGGTAGGAGTGTTCAGACTTACAACCTAAGGAATGTATGGATTTCTTGAAACAGCCCAGGATGTGTCACACACATTCCTTAAGGGGGAAGGGAGGTTTTGTAGTGCACTAACCAAATGTAATACACGTGGCTGAATGAGACAAAATGGAGTCACATATATCCCATCAAATCCCCTCTTAGAACCTTATATATATATATACTATATGGTTCTTTCTCTGCTCTTCCTTGGTTTGCTTATAAGCCTTTAGGTATTCCATATACCCTTCAGCAGTATAATCCTCAGGTTTTGTTGAGGTTGGGTTTACCTCTTCTACCTCTACCGGAGTATAGAGGAATGTTGAGTGTACCCCTCTTTCGGCCACATTTTTTACATATGACAAGAAGGGAGGGCACACACTGTAGACAACAGCAGAGACACACTATTGCAGCAACCACGGCGAGTACCACTCCTAAAACATACCTTATTTGACCAAAGTCAGGTATTCAGCCAAAAAGCCAGTCCCACCAACCTTGGTCAACATCCTGTTTTATATGTTTTCTCATCTCCTCTAATTGGCCTATTTTATCTTTTATTCCACGGGAGTGATCTGATAAATTGAAACAACACATCCCTGCGAACGCTGAGCATCCTACACCATGTTGGAGCAATAAATAGTCAATAGTTGCCCTATTCTGCAAGATAGCCTTTTCATACAATTGTATATCCAGCAGTATATCTTGCAGAACTGCACTAGTGACATTCATCTGTTTTACCATACAACAGGCAAGTTTTGATATTGTCCTGTGGTTATATATGGCCAACCCTGGTACTCCTATCAAAGATACCCCTAAACTCATATATTCTGATCTAGAGAGGAGATTCACATTATAATCACAATTTTCTGGTAACTGTAGGGCAGTGTCTCTCGTGTGTTGTGTCTGCATTGCTGGGAATAGTGGTATCATTGCTAATGTCAACCTAGCTATTGTACAGGGTCCCTCTGTAATATTGGCCGGTATGTATGTGTAACTAGTATTCCCACAGGCCAATACCCATCCTGTTGGTAGAGGTACATGTTTGTCTAGGGATGGTACTGTTTTTGTAATATTACATTGCATATTTTTTCCTGATACTATCTTTTTACAACTACCTAAATCTCTATCACAAATATTTGGTTTAGTCTTATTCTGCATTTTTGCTTGTATGCAGGGAGGCAATAGTGTCTCATCACAGGTGAAGTTATAACATATTTCTGCTGCTGTGACAAGACCTGTAATTACTTCTATCATATTACTTTGCAGAGTCTCATATGTAGGACAGTCATAACAAGCATGATAAGGATTTACATATCCATATTTAACATCATGATGCTCCATATCTGCGTCATTCCATTGGGAACGTAGGAGCTCCGTCCATACATCTACTGGGGTGGGGACTGCTACCAGACATGTCTCCAAAATGTTAGATGCCGATAAAGTGGTTTGGAGACAAAAGTCAGTTAAGTTCAGAGTTTTGGCCAGGTACAGCCATAAGTTCTCCTTTGTCTTCCATAGACTGTCTTCCCCTCTGCATTCTGTTTTCAAGTATATCTGTCTGTTCCACAGCCATGGGACAGTAAGTAGGAGACACAAAACTACAATTATCAAGGCACTATATTTCAGCCATCTCGAGGAATTTCCCGACTGCGTCATCTCGTTGGTGGTCAAGGCTGTCTGCCTTCGTTAGTACCCCTTCTGTATCTTCTTCGAGGTCAAGGCTGTCTGCCTCCGTTAGTACCTCTGGGCCTCGTTGGAGGTCAGGGCTATCTGCCCCCGTTAGTACCTCTCTTTTCTTCACCAACTTAATCCTTGTGGCGTGGATCCACGTGGGCGACTGTTCAGTGAGGACTGCTGTTCTGGTGATCACGACTACCTCGGTGGGTGGTCCGTAGGTGAAACTTCCTGGTTCCTTTCCCTTCTTTAAGATCTTGATCATCACCTGGTCGCCTATCCGGAATGGACGGGTTGATTCCTGTGAAAGAGAAGGAGACTTACAAGCAACTTATTCTTCAGTTTTACTGAGGACCTTGATCATATTATTACTCCTCTCTGATCAGGTCCAAGTCCCCTTCCTGCACTACCAGGGGGCGTCTTGCCCATGGTGTGGGGAAAGGCCTACCCATGAGTATCTCAATGCTGTTTATGTCCTACTCTGTGGAAATGTGCTACTTAAGATGAAAGCACTGTGTTGGAGAATACACAACCTCCCCTCTTCGCAGACTAATCCTATCTCAGGATTTTTCTGCAATACTGGATAGCACCAGTCTTGCTGTTCCTGTTCAGTGGCATACCACTGAAGATCAGTAAGCATTTGCAACATCTCAGGGGTTGGAGGTGCCAAACATGGCATCTCCCAATGGTTATACAAACCTGTGAGGTTGCATTTCGCCACCTTAACTGCCAGCGCATTGCCCTGTAAGACATGATCCTTACCATCTGCTGCCGTAAATCCTCTCCTCTGCCAGATCATACCATGGTCCCACACTACCTCATGTGTGTACCTACTCTCAGTATAGATGGTGACAGGTCTATCAGTATGTAGAATACATGTCCTAGTGAGTGCAATGAGTTCAGCTGCCTGCTGTGTTGAGTGTGGATGTCCTTGAGTAGGCCTACAACATCATGAGTGGTGTGTAAAATGGTGTAATGTCACATTGTGAAAGAATTTGTCAACTCTACCATCATAGCACAGGCTGCAAGAGAACACAGACATGCCGGCATCCCTTGAACAGGGGTGGGCATTACCTTTGAAAAAAAAAACACACAAGGACGCAACTTGCCTCCGTTTTCTTGTGTCAGTACACCCGCCATGGTTTTACAATTTTGGCGTGCAAACATGTGGAAGGGCATATTATAGTCAGGGAGGCCCAGCCCTGGACTCGACATGATCGAACATTTCAGATAATCAAATGCATTGTACATTTCAGAAAACCATTTAATCAAATCTGGATTTCCATCCAGAGTGGCTTGCCTCAAAACATTGTCAATAGTGGGAGCAATCAGGAATCCATTGTCTACCGTTTATCATACCAAGGAAAGATAACATTTCCTTCTTGGTGTGCGGGGCGACCAAACCCGCAATAGACTGGACTCTTTCTGCGCTGATTCTCCGTTCACCTTTTGTGAGGACAAAGCCCAAGTATTCAACCTGCATTTTACACCATTGCATTTTCTTAAGTGTCACTTTGTGACCACATCCTGACAATCATTATAACAGTGATAAACCATCCTGAATGCTGGCCTCCGCTGACATGCTACATAGTAATAAATCATCGACATATTGCAGCAGCACAGAACCTTGGGGGGATGTACCATGACTCTAACATCGCTTGGAGGACTATGCTGTACACTACAGGTGAATCAGCATATCCCTGGGGCATTTCTGCACCAGATCAGTTGGCGTCTGTCAAAGAAAAAAGCAAAAAGTAGTCTGGTTATCTTATCAACTGGGATAGAAAAGAATGCATTTTTCAGATCTATCACACTGAACCAAACAGTGTCTGCTGGAATGGCAGATAATAATTAAGTGACATCAGGTACAACAGGGGCTATAGGCACAATGATGTTGTTGATGGCCCTTAAATCCTGTACAAAGCGGGTAGTACCATCTGCCTTTGTCACTGGATTCACGGGCGTGCTGTAGGGTGAAATCACCTCTTCCAGGATTCCCTTTTGTAGGAATTCCTTTATCATTGGCCTAAATCCATCAAGTTTCTCTTTTTACAGCGGGTATTGTTTCTGGAACACTGAGATGACACCTGGTTTCACAGTAGCTTTGTAATGTGTGCAATCTATGAATCCTGTGTCATATTCATTTGAGGACCATAATGCAGGGTTAATGTTATTAAGTTCTGGGTGGTCCTGTATGTTTGCAAGAATCAGTGGCACTGGTGTAGAGACTGGAATGAGATCTGAATGTACTCTTGTGCCCTGAGTCTTTGCTGATACCTGCAAGTCAAGCCTAATGAACAAATCTCTCCCTAATAGGCTGACTGGGCAATCTAGTATAATGCTGAAGACATGACATGATGTATTCCCTGTCCATGGTTTCTACTGGTAAGGAATCTGTTCTGTATGTCCTTGTCAGTACCCCATTTATTCCCATAGAGGGCTCACATTTCCTTCTTCCCATTCTGAGTCATCTAAGTCCACCCCTTTTAGTGGACGCTTTGGTCTGTCTTCTGTTCTGCCATTAGTATCGTAGCTGTCCATACGAGCAGAGCTCTGATGTTAAGCACAACACTGAACATGTAACATGTAACTGCAAACATTGAAACAAACAGATCTGACAATACAGACATGAACACACAAAGGGCCCAAAAAAACTTTTCATTGAAATAAAAATGTACAGCTTGATCAATGCTGTTGGTACCAATAAAAACCCAAAAACTTCCAAGAAAATAAAATAAAATTCTCAATGCGCATATTATATGAAAACAAATACCATACTCCATACGCATTCATATACATTTTCATGTACTCATCTTCACAAAACAGCTCATAACCAAGCCCTTACACATAAAATATGAATTGCACACACAGCTCTGCTACGTACACTGCTCAAAAAAATAAAGAGGACACTTAAACAACACAATGTAACTCCAAGTCAATCACACTTCTGTGAAATCAAACTGTCCACTTAGGAAGCAACACTGAGTGACAATCAATTTCACATGCTGTTGTGCAAATGGAATAGACAACAGGTGGAAATTATAGGCAATTAGCAAGACACCCCCAATAAAGGAGTGGTTTTGCAGGTGGTGACCACAGATCACTTCTCAGTTCCTATGCTTCCTGGCTGATGTTTTGGTCACTTTTGAATGCTGGCGGTGCTTTCACTCTAGTGGTAGCATGAGACGGAGTCTACAACCCACACAAGTGGCTCAGGTAGTGCAGCTTATCCAGGATGGCACATCAATGCGAGCTGTGGCAAGAAGGTTTGCTGTGTCTGTGAACGTAGTGTCCAGAGCATGGAGGCGCTACCAGGAGACAGGCCAGTACATCAGGAGACGTGGAGGTGGCCGTAGGAGGGCAACAACCCAGCAGCAGGACCGCTACCTCCGCCTTTGTGCAAGGAGGAACAGGAGGAGCACTGCCAGAGCCCTGCAAAATGACCTCCAGCAGGCCACAAATGTGCATGTGTCTGCTCAAACGGTCAGAAACAGACTCCATGAGGGTGATATGAGGGCCCGACGTCCACAGGTGGGGGTTGTGCTTACAGCCCAACACCGTGCAGGACATTTGGCATTTTCCAGAGAACACCAATATTGGCAAATTCGCCACTGGCGCCCTGTGCTCTTCACAGATGAAAGCAGGTTCACACTGAGCACATGTGACAGACGTGACAGAGTCTTGAGACACCGTGGAGAACGTTCTGCTGCCTGCAACATCCTCCAGCATGACCGATTTGGCTTCGGGTCAGTAATGGTGTGGGGTGGCATTTCTTTGGAGGGCCGCACAGCCCTCCATGTGCTCGCCAGAGGTAGCCTGACTGCCATTAGGTACCGAGATGAGATCCTCAGACCCCTTGTGAGACCATATGCTGGTGCGGTTGGCCCTGGGTTCCTCCTAATGCAAGACAATGCTAGACCTCATGTGGCTGGAGTGTGTCAGCAGTTCCTGCAAGACGAAGGCATTGATGCTATGGACTGGCCCGCCCGTTCCCCAGACCTGAATCCAATTGAGCACATCTGGGACATCATGTCTCGCTTTATCCACCAACGTCACGTTGCACCACAGACTGTCCAGGAGTTGGCAAATGCTTTAGTCCAGGTCTGGGAAGAGATCCCTCAGGAGACCGTCCGCCACCTCATCAGGAGCATGCACAGGCGTTGTAGGGAGGTCATACAGGCACGTGGAGGCCACACACACTACTGAGCCTCATTTTGACTTGTTTTAAGGACATTACATCAAAGTTGGATCAGCCTGTAGTGTGTTTTTCCACTTTAATTTTGAGGGTGACTCCAAATCCAGACCTCCATGGGTTGAAAAATTTGATTTCCATTTTTTAATTTTTGTGTGATTTTGTTGTCAGCACATTCAACTATGTAAAGAACAAAGTATTTCAGAAGAATATTTAATTAATTCAGATCTAGGATGTGTTATTTTTGTGTTCCCTTTATTTTTTTGAGCAGTGTACATACAACTCAGAGCCACACCCATTCACATTCCACTGAATCATGTATCTTTCACCCAATCACACAATTTCTTTGTTACATTCCAAAATTTGCAGCACAGACAAACACAGCTTTCCGGGAAGCAGATATTCATACCACACCCAGAATTGCTGATGGTCTGTCACTGTAAAACAATATACATGTTAATCATACAGTCATTTTGTTAAAATTAACAAATCATCTTATATGCCATGTAGTTTTTGGTTTAGTGTTATACACATCGTTACTTATTACTCATATCTGAATTAGGACTTAGAATGGGTGCAACCTTAGATTGATAGGAGTGGACACTTTCAATTAGCATCATCACTGCAGGCACATTTTAAACCATTGGAACATACAATTGGGAAAGATCTAATCCAATACTGGAGCCCTGTCTGGAATATCTTATAGATAACACAGGTTAGCATCTTCACATTCTGTTTATGCATTACCAATTAAGAAATGCATTACCAGCACTGATATCTAGGCCGTGTGTGACGCCTATATTTAATCCAAATAGCAGTTACAGTCAGTTTCTGTATTGTTCTAACTCTGCTTGCTGTGACCAGTGAGAAGCAAATATATACTTATTCCTAGGCCGTGTGTGAGGCCTATATTTAATCCAAATAGCAGTTACAGTCAGTTTCTGTATTATACAAACTCTGCTTGCTGTGACCAGTGAGAAGCAGATCAGCACTGATATCTAGGCCGTGTGTGACGCCTATATTTAATCCAAATTGCAGTTACAGTCAGTTTCTGTATTGTTCAAACTCTGCTTGCTGTGACCAGTGAGAAGCAAATCTCCACTTATTTCTAAACAGTGTGTGAGGCCTTTATTTAATCCAAATAGCAGTTACAGTCAGTTTCTGTATTGTTCAAACTCTGCTTGCTGTGACCAGTGAGAAGCAAATATACACTTATTTCTAAACAGTGTGTGAGGCCTATATTTAATCCAAATTGCAGTTACAGTCAGTTTCTGTATTATACAAACTCTGCTTGCTGTGACCAGTGAGAAGCAAATCAGCACTGATATCTAGGCCGCGTGTGACGGCTATATTTAATCCAAATAGCAGGTACAGTCAGTTTCTGTATTGTTCAAACTCTGCTTGCTGTGACCAGTGAGAAGCAAATCAGAACTGATATCTAGGCCATGTGTGAGGCCTATATTTAATCCAAATTGCAGTTACAGTCAGTTTCTGTATTGTTCTAACTCTGCTTGCTGTGACCAGTGAGAAGCAAATATACACTGATATCTAGGCCGTGTGTGAGGCCTATATTTAATCCAAATAGCAGTTACAGTCAGTTTCTGTATTGTTCAAACTCTGCTTGCTGTGACCAGTGAGAAGCAAATATACACTATTTTCTAGGCCGTGTGTGAGGCCTATATTTAATCCAAATTGCAGTTACAGTCAGTTTCTGTATTATACAAACTCTGCTTGCTGTGACCAGTGAGAAGCACATCTACACTTATTTCTAAACAGTGTGTGAGGCCTATATTTAATCCGAATAGCAGTTACAGTCAGTTTCTGTATTGTCCAAACTCTGCTTGCTGTGACCAGTGAGAAGCAAAGCTCCACTTATTTCTAAACAGTGTGTGAGGCCTTTATTTAATCCAAATAGCAGTTACAGTCAGTTTCTGTATTGTTCAAACTCTGCTTGCTGTGACCAGTGAAAAGCAAATATACACTGATATCTAGGCCGTGTGTGACGCCTATATTTAATCCAAATTACAGTTACAGCCAGTTTCTGTATTATAAAAACTCTGCTTGCTGTGACCAGTTAAAAGCAAATATACACTATTTTCTAGGCCCTGTGTGAGGCTTATATTTAATCCAAATTGCAGTTACAGTCAGTTTCTGTATTATACAAACTCTGCTTGCTGTGACCAGTGAGAAGCAAATCTACACTTATTTCTAAACAGTGTGTGAGGCCTATATTTAATCCAAATAGCAGTTAGGCTAAGTTCACACGAACGTGCGTGACCCGTGGCCGTATTGCGGCCCGCAAATCGCGGGCCGCAATACACGGCCACAGTTCCGTGTGAATTCCGCATCACGGATGCGGACCCATTCACTTCAATGGGTCCGCTAATCCGGAATCGCGGAACGGCCGCACGGGACGGGACCCCTCGGAAGCACTACGGAGTGCCTCCTGGGGTTACGTCCCGTTGTTCCGTTCCGCTAAAAGATAGAACAAGTCCTATCTTTTCGCGGAACGGCCGGATCGCGGACCCATTAAAGTGAATGGGTCCGCGATCCGATGCGGCTGACCTACGGCCGGCGAACAAGCATTGCGGCCCGCTATTTGCGGGCCGCTTCACAGGCACGGGTCACACACGTTCGTGTGAACCCGGCCTTACAGTCAGTTTCTGTATTGTTCAAACTCTGCTTGCTGTGACCAGTGAGAGGCAAATATACACTGATATCTAGGCCGTGTGTGAGGCCTATATTTAATCCAAATTGCAGTTACAGACAGTTTCTGTATTATAAAAACTCTGCTTGCTGTGACCAGTGAGAAGCAAATATACACTATTTTCTAGGCCCTGTGTGAGGCCTATATTTAATCCAAATTGCAGTTACAGTCAGTTTCTGTATTATACAAACTCTGCTTGCTGTGACCAGTGAGAAGCAAATCAGCACTGATATCTAGGCCGTGTGTGACGCCTATATTTAATCCAAATTGCAGTTACAGTCAGTTTATGTATTAAACAAACTCTGCTTGCTGTGACCAGTGAGAAGCAAATATACACTTATTTCTAAACAGTGTGTGAGGCCTATATTTAATCCAAATTGCAGTTACAGTCAGTTTCTGTATTATACAAACTCTGCTTGCTGTGACCAGTGAGAAGCAAATCAGCACTGATATCTAGGCCGTGTGTGACGCCTATATTTAATCCAAATAGCAGTTACAGTCAGTTTCTGTATTGTTCAAACTCTGCTTGCTGTGACCAGTGAGAAGCAAATCAGCACTGATATCTAGGCCGTGTGTGACGCCTATATTTAATCCAAATAGCAGTTACAGTCAGTTTCTGTATTGTTCTAACTCTGCTTGCTGTGACCAGTGAGAAGCAAATATATACTTATTCCTAGGCCGTGTGTGAGGCCTATATTTAACCCAAATTGCAGTTACAGTCAGTTTCTGTATTATACAAACTCTGCTTGCTGTGACCACTGAGAAGCAGATCAGCACTGATATCTAGGCCATGTGTGAGGCCTATATTTAATCCAAATAGCAGTTACAGTCAGTTTCTGTATTGTTCAAACTCTGCTTGCTGTGACCAGTGAGAAGCAAATATACACTTATTTCTAGGCCGTGTGTGAGGCCTATATTTAATCCAAATAGCAGTTACAGTCAGTTTCTGTATTGTTCAAACTCTGCTTGCTGTGACCAGTGAGAAGCAAATATACACTATTTTCTAGGCCGTGTGTGAGGCCTATATTTAATCCAAATTGCAGTTACAGTCAGTTTCTGTATTATACAAACTCTGCTTGCTGTGACCAGTGAGAAGCAAAGCTCCACTTATTTCTAAACAGTGTGTGAGGCCTTTATTTAATCCAAATAGCAGTTACAGTCAGTTTCTGTATTGTTCAAACTCTGCTTGCTGTGACCAGTGAGAAGCAAATATACACTGATATCTAGGCCGTGTGTGACGCCTATATTTAATCCAAATTGCAGTTACAGCCAGTTTCTGTATTATAAAAACTCTGCTTGCTGTGACCAGTTAAAAGCAAATATACACTATTTTCTAGGCCCTGTGTGAGGCCTATATTTAATCCAAATTGCAGTTACAGTCAGTTTCTGTATTATACAAACTCTGCTTGCTGTGACCAGTGAGAAGCAAATCTACACTTATTTCTAAACAGTGTGTGAGGCCTATATTTAATCCAAATAGCAGTTACAGTCAGTTTCTGTATTGTTCAAACTCTGCTTGCTGTGACCAGTGAGAAGCAAATATACACTTATTTCTAGACAGTGTGTGAGGCCTATATTTAATCCAAATAGCAGTTACAGTCAGTTTCTGTATTGTTCAACCTCTGCTTGCTGTGACAAGTGAGAAGCAAATCTACACTTATTTCTAGACCGTCTGTGAGGCCTATATTTAATCCAAATTGCAGTTACAGTCAGTTTCTGTATTATACAAACTCTGCTTGCTGTGACCAGTGAGAAGCAAATCTACACTTATTTCTAAACAGTGTCTGAGGCCTATATTTAATCCAAATTGCAGTTACAGTCAGTTTCTGTATTGTTCAAACTCTGCTTGCTGTGACAAGTGAGAAGCAAATCTACACTTATTTCTAGACCGTGTGTGAGGCCTATATTTAATCCAAATATCAGTGACATCCAGTGTCAATATGAAGAAGGCGAGTAATAAGGGACGGGGAAGTGGACGTGATTCTGATGGTTCACGCAGAGGCCGTGGCTCAGGGCGCGTTGCAACTGTGCCTGCTGCCAGAGCACAAGGAAAACAGTCATCCACGATACCTAGCTTCATGTCCCAGTTTGCAGGGCGTCGCAAGACAACACTTTTGAAGTCAGACCAGTGCGACCAGGTGGTCGGTTGGATTGCAGCAGATAATGCTTCCACTGGGTTAAGCACCACCCTGTCTTCCACCAAGTCCAGTCTCAGTAGCCAACAGTCTGGTCAACAACACAATCCTTACCCTGATCATCCTTCCTCCCACCATATAGAGTCTGGCCAAACAAGCGATCCGGTACTCGGATGTTCCGAAGAGCTATTTTCACCCCCATCACTTAATTTGGCCCTCTCCCCAAGCACTCTTGAAGAGGGCCATGAGATCTTGTACCCTGATTCTCAACCTCTAGACCCTTCACACTCACAAGATGATGTGTTTAAGGAGGTGGATGATGACGAGACACAGTTGCCATTAAGTCAACCACAATTACTGTCTGCAGAGGTTGATGAAGAGGATGATATACCGTTGTCAATCACTGAAATTGTGTTGGGGTCAGCAAATGAGGAGGATGATCAGAGTGGGGAAGTTGAAGAGGACTTGGTGGACGATGAGGTCACTGACCCAATATGGGAAGGCGGAAACGTGAGCAAGGACAGCAGTCCCGAGGGGGAGCGATCTGCAGCACTGCAACAGGCTGGAAGAGGCAGTGGGGTGGCAACAGGGAAAAGGCGGGCCACGCCAAACAGGCCCGCAAGTGTTCCACGGAGCACCCCCTTGCGGAAATCTCCCTTGCCAAGGGGTAGGTGTTCCGCGGTATGGCACTTTTTTGCGGAAAGTGCAGACGACAAAAGAATAGTAGTTTGCAACCTGTGCCACACCAAAATGAGCTGAGGTGTGAACAGTAGTAACCTCACCACCACCAGCATGATCCGCCACATGGCTGCCAAGCACCGCAATAAGTGGGAGGAACGCCTGGGTCCACAATCTGTGTCCGCGGGTCACACCACTGCCTCCTCTTCCCCTATGTTCGGTGACGACCAATCGCCTGTTCAATGCGCAGGCCCGGATGCCTCCCACGCTGCACCTGTACCGTCGCAAGCACCATCAGCGACCACATCCACTTCCCTGTCCCAGCGCAGCGTCCAAATGTCTTTACCCCAGGCATTTGAACGCAAGCGAAAATACCCAGCCACCCACCCACAGGCCATGGCACTAACCGCCCAACTTTCTAAGTTACTGGCGGTTGAAATGTTGCCATTTAGGCTTGTGGATACCGAGGCCTTTCGCGGCCTGATGTCGGCGGTCGTCCCTCGGTACTCAGTCCCCAGCCGCCACTATTTTTCCCGGTGTGCCGTTCCCCGCCTTACACCAGCATGTGTCTGCTAACATCACCCGTGCCCTGACCATCGCAGTTACTGCTAAGGTCCACCTAACGACTGACACATGGACAAGTGCTTGTGGCCAGGGACGCTACATTTCCCTGACGGCACACTGGGTGAACGTAGTGTAGGCTGGGAGCGACTTGTACCCTGGCATGGCACAGGTGCTACCGATGCCCAGGATTGCGGGCCCTACTTCCATCAGGGCCAGCACCTATGTAAGTGGCTCCTCCTCCTCCATCTCCTCCTTCACTTTCACCTCCGAATTCTCCGCGTGCAGCACCAGTCAGCCATCAGCTGATAGCTGGAAGCAGTGTAGCACTGCTGTGGGGATGCGTCAACAGGCCGTGCTGAAGATGATATGCTAAGGGGATAAACAGCACACGCAGAGCTGTGGCAGGGGATAAGAGACCAGACTAAGCTGTGGCTCTCGCCCCTCAACCTGCAACCAGGCATGGTTGTGTGTGATAATGGGCGTAACTTGGTGGCTGCTTTGGAGCTCGGCAAGCTCACACACATCCCATGCCTAGCCCACGTCTTTCTGAAAACCTACCCCAATTTGCCCGAGCTACTGGCGAAGGTGCGCCACGTGTGTGCACATTTCCGCAAGTCATCAACAGCTTCAGCCGGTCTGTTGACGCTTCAGCAGCGCTTGAAATTGCCAGCTCACCGGCTGTTGTGCGATGTGAGCGCGCGCTGGAACTCCACGTTACACATGTTGGCCAGGCTTTGTGAGAAGCAAAGGGCAGTAATGGAATACCAGCTGCAGCACAGTCGTCGCCTTTCCAGTCAGCTTCCGCTCTTCACAAGCGAGGAGTGGGCATGGATGTCTGACCTCTGTGAGGTGTTAAGAAACTTTGAGGAATCGACACAGATGGTGAGCGGCGATAACGCTATTGTCAGTGTAACCATCCCACTTCTGTGTCTACTCAAACGCTCGCTGCTCACAATTAAGGCCAACGCTGTTTGTGGGGAAGAGTTGGAAATGGGGGAATAAGACATGACCCTGGGTAATAGCCAGAACACCCTCAGTTTGTCTTCTCAGCGCGTATTGGAGGAGGAGGAGGAGGAGCAGGGGACGGTTGCCTCCGCTACACAGGGTAGTAGCCATGGAAATTTAATTCCATCTGTTCAGCGTGGGTGGACAGAAGAGGAGGAAGAGGATGAGGAGATGGACAGTCGTCCTCCTGATGATGACAACAAAGTCTTGCCCACTGGTACTCTGGCACACATGGCTGACTTCATGTTAGGCTGCCTTTCCCGTGACCCCCGTGTTATACGCATTTTAGATAACAGGGATTACTGGGTGTTCACCCTTCTGGACCCCCGCTACAAAGAGAACTACTCATCTCTCATTCCTCCGGTGCCTTACAACTACTGGGTGTCCAAGCTGGACACGTGGCACGAACTGGCGCTCAATGCCTTGGAGGTGCTGGCCTGCCCTGCCGCCAGCGTTTTGTCTGAGCGGGTATTTAGTGCTGCTGGTGGCATTATAACAGATAAGCATATCCGGCTGTCAACTGAAAATGCTGACAGGTTGACTCTTATAAAAATGAACAAGGCCTGGATTGCCCCTGACTTCTCCACTCCACCAGAGGAAAACCACGACTGAACATAAAGGCACTTTAAATTTGTTGTTTAGAATGTACTGAATACTCTGTATTCCCATGCACCCCTTCTGCCACAAAAAAAGGGTATATGGTTGATACTTCCTTTTCTCATCCTCCTCCTCCTCGTCCATCACGTATATGCCTTCTCATATAATTTTTAGGATGGTCAGCTCACCAGCAGGCCCTCACCCATAATGTTTTAAATGGTCAGCTCACCAGCAGGCCCTCACCCATAATGTTTTAGATGGTCAGCTCACCAGTAGGCCCTCACCCATAATGTTTTAGATGGTCAGCTCACCAGCAGGCCCTCACCCATAATGTTTTAGATAGTCAGCTCACCAGCAGGCCCTCACCCATAATGTTTTAGATGGTCAGCTCAGCTGAAGACCCTCAATCATACTTTACCTCTCCTGTATAACGTTTCCTCATCCTAAATACCTATGACATTCCCTGTAATCTTTTTGTACTAGTTCCAATGACAGGCTCTCTTAAGAGTCCTGTATTGTTATTTATCGTCACTACCTCCCTGAGTCGGTACTGGGAAATTTAAGCGCCCCCACCGAACTTTCGTGGAAGTGGTAGCCGTGGCCATCCCTCAGGCTCCCTCTCCGGAAGCGAACCCTGATTCCCTCTTACCCGTGGTCACCATGGTAGGCGCAATAAAGACCATCAAAAGTTGATAGAGCAGACATCCGAATAGATCGTCAACATCACGGGGACGTGCGATCAGCTTAGAAGTTATCTAGAGTTAACAAAGCGGCAGCAGGCCCTCACCTACAATTTTTTACACGGTCAGCTCAACGTCCGTTCCTCTTCCAAGTTCATTATCATTAGATGATAGTCTGGTCAACACAATCGTAATCACCGGGGGTCACGTAACTAATTAGCACGGAGGAGTGTCTTTGGTTATCGGAATGAACCACACAAATTGACTCGATCCACACGCTCAAAACGACCATGCACCACCACCCACAGAATCGTGAAATAGGTAAATAGGTATCAATCTGTCAATCCTTTCTGTGTCCAGGCCGGGTGAGGCTTCCCGTGCGTAGTCAAATTAAGCCGCAGGCTCCACTCCTGGTGGTGCCCTTCCATCAATTAGTTTAAGTTTCAGCTTTGCAACCATGCTCCCCCCGGAACCCAAAGACTTTAGTTTTCCAGAAAATGCTCAGCGAGAAATGGGAATAACGCTGCCGGGGATCGCCTTTGAACCTCCAACTTAAGTTGTTGATTAATGAAAATGTTCGTGGCAACAAAGGTTTCGGCTGTGGTTCGGCTTGCGCCGGTACAAGAATTTCACCTCTACAGGTACAATACGGATGCCACCGGCCGTTCCTCTTCCAATGAGTTCAGTTTGATCATCCAAGAGTACGGTCATCACAATCAAAACCACCAGCTGTCCCTCTTAGTCATGGCCCCAGTTCCGAAAATCACGAAAAATTTTGTCTGAACTTGCTCTTTATATAAAAGTAAATATGCAGGAAAGAATGTTTCCTAACAATTTTTCATCTAAAATCGCTTTTATCTTCAGTTTTGTGAGTTTTATGGTCTGTCTGTAAAAGTGGCGTACAACTCGGGCAACATCGTTACCAGCGACATTGTAGTCCAAGATGCATCCAGACATCCTCCCCATGCTGTCCCCGACCCATTTCAGTGGTGTTTCCATCAATTTTTTGACTTTTTCCTATGAACCAGGCACCCTCCCCTCTTCAGAGCAGGGGGTGCCTGGTTTAATGCCTCCAATTGACTTTTATAGGGAGAGCACCCGAGCACCCGAGCATCGGGGTGCTCGATCATCACTAATTAATATGTGAGTTGTACCAGAGATGAGTTATTGCTTATGAGATATTTTATTAATCTTCTGGTAATGTATTTGAAAAGCTTCTAGACCCCTGCTGGGAAAGATTCCATTCTTTCTGGGTGTATGCCTTTCCAGGAGGCTCTAGTGCAGGGGTGGCCAAACCGCGGCTCCTCGCACCTTGACTTGCGGCTCTCAGAAGAGCGTGCTCTCCCCTACATATGCGGCTCGCAGGGGAGCGGGCCAGGGATGTCGCAGGTATCGAAATATTAGCAGCACAGGGGAGAAGGAAGAAGAAAGCAGGAGCCCCCTCCCCCTGTGCTGCTGCCGCTGCCACCAATGAGAATGCAGAGGGGAAGAGGAGGGGCTGTGGCCACTGCCACCAATGAAGTTAACTTACTTATTTATTCAAATACAGGAGGCAGGTGCTGGCTTCCGAATCATATAGCCCGCACCCGACCTCTATGAGAGGTAGCTGAGATCTGCGGCAGTTAACCCCTTAACTCTAGATAACTTCTAAGCTGATCGCACGTCCCCGTGATGTTGACGATCTATTCGGATGTCTGCTCTATCAACTCTTTGTGTCTGTAAGGTTGGCCACCCCTGCTCTAGTGTCCCGTACAGGAAACCTCATTACCATTAATTTTGTTAGCAGGAGGATGCTAATTTGAATCATATCAAAGGTGAATGTGTATTAGCTCCTACTGATCCAGACAGAACGGCAACATACTGAGTGGCATGAAAACATATAAACACAAGAGATACAGTACAATAACATACACAGATAATAAAAGTTATGAGAAATGTCCATTTCTCACAATGGTTATCAATGGTACACACTCAGATTGGGTCAATGTTACTAGCAGGGTACCACAGGCAGGGCCTCAGAAGGGGGGCGCCGGCAGAGAGGAGGCTCCTTGGCCGGTGTAGCGGCAGGCTTCTCTCACCTCCCGGCAGCGCCCTTACTACTTTATAAACGCCCTGCCTGTGTCACAACTTGCACGCTTCTCATTTACAAGATTCAAATCCGACAAATCCCAGGTATAGTCATCTGTATTGCCATCCTCAGGAGAGGAAAAGATGTGTCTGCTGGGATTCAAACCCACGACCTTCTGTATCAAAGGCAAAGCACTTACCCACACAGCTATAAGAGCTGCATAGCCACTGACTGAAAAAATATGAGACTTCTACTGTAGACTCTGTTATAGCTGTTATAGCCAGTGTACATCTATACACATGACAGCTGCCCCAACACACCCAGCACTGCTATATCTCTATATATGATAGCTGCCCCAGCACACCCAGCTCTGCTACATCTAATACACATGACAGCTGCCCCAGCATACTCAGCTCTACTATATCTCAATATATGACAGCTGCCCCAGCACACCCAGTCTGCTACATCTATACACATGACAGCTGCCCCTGCACACTCAGCTGTGCTATATCTATATATCTCTAAGTATCTATCTCTATATTACTATACAGTAGATAGATATATAGAGATATAGCAGAGCTGAGTGTGCAGGGGCAGCTGTCATGTGTATAGATGTAGCAGAGCTGGGTGTGCTGGGGGAGCTGTCATATATAGAGATATAGTAGAGCTGAGTGTGCTATGGCACTATGATACTGCACACTCAGCTCTGCTATATCTATATATCTCTAAGTATTACTATACAGTAGATAGATATAGAGAGATATAGCAGAGCTGAGTGTGCTTGGGCAGCTGTTATGTGTATAGATGTAGCAGAGCTGGGTGTGCTGGAGCAGCTATCATATATAGAGATATAGCAGTGCTGGGTGTGTTGGGGCAGCTGTCATGTGTATGGATGTACACTGGCTATAACAGCTATAACAGAGTCTACAGTAGAAGTCTCATATTTTTTCAGTCAGTCGCTATACAGCTCTTATAGCTGTGTGGTTAAGTGCTTTGCCTCTGATACAGAAGGTCGTGGGTTTGAGTCCCAGCAGAAACTTTTCTGAAATACACAAGCACTGACTCCATATATGGACATACATCGCATCGCATCACTGACATGGAGGTAAGTATAAGTGTTTTTTGTTTGTTTTTTAAAATACCCGACTGTTACTGCCATATGGGGGGAGCGGGAGGCACTTGATACTGGCACATTGGGGGAGGGGGGTTGGCACCTGATACTGGCACATGGGGGGGTTGGCACTATGATACTGGCACATGGGGGAAAGGAGAGAGGCACTTGTTACTGGCACATGGGGGGGGGTTGGCACTATGATACTGGCATATGGGGGGAAGGAGAGAGGCACTTGATACTGGCACATTGGGGGGTGGCACTATGATACTGGCACATGGGTGGGTGGGAAGGAGAGAGGCACTTGATACTGGCACATTGGGGGGGCTACTGGCACATAATAGGAGGCTACTGGCACATAAGGGGGACTACTGGCAGATAAGGGGGCTACTGGCACATGATAGGAGGCTACTGGCACATAAGGGGGACTACTGGCACATAAGGGGAACTACTGGCACATAAGAGGGGCTACTGGCACATGATAGGAGGCTACTGGCACATAAGGGGGGGCTACTGGCACATAAGGGGGTCTACTGGCACTTGATAGGGGGGTTACTGGCACATGATGGGGGGTGACTGGCACATAAGGGGGCTACTGGCACATGATAGGGGGCACTCTGGCTACTGGCACATGATGGTGGGGGGGCTCTTATTACTGGCACATGATTGGGGGCATCTATGGGGGCACATCTTACTGGCACATGATTGGGGGCATCTATTGGGCACTTATTACTGGCACATTATTGGGTGGCACTATAGGGGCATCTACTGAGGCTAAAAAGAATGGATATTTTATATGGGGGGCTCTGTTTAGGGGCATTTTATACTGGGACACATTATGGTGGGTACTATGGGGAAGGGGGGAGAGGAGCACTATGGGGTCATCTCCGGGGGGCACTAAGAAGGGGTATTTTATATTGGCACATTATGGGAACATTAGCTCAACTGGGGGCATTACAAGGGGGTATGTTTTGCACATTATAAGGAGAATTATTTCTACAGGGGGGGCATTATGAGGGGCTTTATTACTCCCCCATGGTATGAGCCCCTAGTAGCAGCACCAGCCTCTCCCTGCTCTGCTATCCCTCTGCCCTTTCTCCAAATCCTTATTAGGAAATTTTTCTCATTAGGATAAAGCACAACATCAGATCCACCGAGCCCACCAGCCAAAGTGTTGAAGTGGCGTCCGAGATCCCCAAGGGCCAAGCCAAGTAAAAGTTTTCATGTGGAGTATGTTTATGTTGTACACATATAGCCTACACTGTGCCACACGTTATACAGTATACCGCTACACTGTTTAGGGGTTATACAGTTTATTGTACAGCATGGCACAGAGGTTATATTGTCCGGCATGGTGTAATCTCCATACATTTTATGTACAGTATACAGTAATCGGCCTTGCCATCTATGCTTTGAATCTGGTTTAATGTTACTTGTTTTTTGTACATTTACTTGCGTGTGCTAGTTGAGACCTGCTGTGATTGGGGTTTAGTTAGTTATTAAATGCTAACATGACAGTTTTTTGGTTTTGCACATTATTGATGATTGTATTTCATGACTACTTTTCTAAGGGTATTGCCTTCTTTTATACTGCAGTTGTCCTGTACCACTCTGCCTGCGACTTTTAGCAGTTTAAGCAGTAATTTATGATTTTCTTTTGCTCTCAATAAATCTTGTGTTAAGCATTAAAAAAATAATATATATATATATACAGTACTGACCTAAAGTTTGGACACACCTTCTCATTCAAAGAGTTTTCTTTATTTTCATGACTATGAAGGCATCAAAACTATGAATGAACACATGTGGAATTATATACATAACAAACAAGTGTGAAACAACTGAAAATATGTCATATTCTAGGTTCTTCAAAGTAGCGACCTTTTGCTTTGATTACTGCTTTGCACACTCTTGGCATTCTCTTGATGAGCTTCAAGAGGTAGTCCCCTGAAATGGTCTTCCAACAGTCTTGAAGGAGTTCCCAGAGATGCTTAGCACTTGTT
This sequence comes from Bufo bufo, assembly GCF_905171765.1. Lineage (NCBI taxonomy): Eukaryota > Metazoa > Chordata > Amphibia > Anura > Bufonidae > Bufo > Bufo bufo. Next base: position 300,260,582 of record NC_053389.1, on the reverse strand, counting down.
GGCCCTTTTGCCTTCAATCTGCGGTCCAGCTCACCCCAAACCATCTCGATTGGGTTCAGGTCCGGTGACTGTGGAGGCCAGGTCATCTGGTGCAGCACCCCATCACTCTCCTTCATGGTCAAATAGCCCTTACTTTCAAAGTTTTCCCAATTTTTCGGCTGACTGACTGACCTTCATTTCCTAAAGTAATGATGGCCACTCGTTTTTCTTTACTTAGCTGCTTTTTTCTTGCCATAATACAAATTCTAACAGTCTATTCAGTAGGACTATCAGCTGTGTATCCACCTGACTTCTCCTCAACACCACTGATGGTCCCAACCCCATTTATAAGGCAAGAAATCCCACTTATTAAACCTGACAGGGCACACCTGTGAAGTGAAAACCATTTCAGGGGACTACCTCTTGAAGCTCATCAAGAGAATGCCAAGAGTGTGCAAAGCAGTAATCAAAGCAAAAGGTGGCTACTTTGAAGAACCTAGAATATGACATATTTTCAGTTGTTTCACACTTGTTTGTTATGTATATAATTCCACATGTGTTAATTCATAGTTTTGATGCCTTCAGTGTGAATCTACAATTTTCATAGTCATGAAAATAAAGAAAACTCTTTGAATGAGAAGGTGTGTCCAAACTTTTGGTCTGTACTGTATATGGTGAAACGGTTGCAAGTACTCTTCTGATATGATTTCATCGAGCAGTTTTCATGGGGGGGGGAGGGGGAGTTTTTTTGACACTTGCCCTGAGAGAAATTTTTCCTAGAAACTGCACTGACCACAGGGGTCAGTTTTGGGCCCTATTCTATTCTTGTAGAAGGCTTGCACATTAAAACATCAATTTTTGCAGACGACACTAAACTGTGTAAAGTAAATAACAGTATACAGGACAGTATACTGCTACAGATGGCTCTGGATAGATTGGAGGCTTGGGCAGAGAAGTGGCAGATGAGGTTTAACACTGTCAAATCTTATACACATGGGAAGGAAAAATATATGTCGCCAGTACATACTAAATGATAAAACACTGGGTAACACTGACATGCAAAAGGACTTAGGGATTTTAGTGAACAGCAAACTAAACAGTAAAAACCAGTGTCAGACAGCTGCTGCCAAGGCCAATAAGATAATGGTTTGCATCAAAAGGGGCATAAATACCTGTGGTCCTGACACTTTATATATCACTAGTCAGACCACACATGGGGTATTGTGTACAGTTCTGGGCTCCTGTGAACAAGACAGACATAGCAGAGCTGGAAAGGGTTCCAATAGGCATCAGATTATTATTTAGGACAAAGAGAATTGAATTGTGAACTGAATGGCTCACTCCTCCTCTCAGTCAAAGCAGAATGATATCAATGTCACCTCTGAGTCTGACACCGTTCCTTGGAGCCAGGAGTCACAGGAGTCCTCCTGGTCCTTCTCCTTGCAGTCACAGAGATGCCTTTCAGTTACATCATCTCCATCTTCACTGCCTCCTCCTACTTAGTGCCTTTTTTTCCTAAGAAGAGGCAACAAAACCCTATGTGCTATGGAAGACAGTAAAGACAGTCTCCTTATTGACTTGCGTGAGAACAATAAGCATTTGGACTGCATAGCTGTGTTTGTGGTGGTGGTGGTGGTAGTAGTAGTAATAGAGGTGACACTTGTAGACACGGCGATAACAGTAGGGGAATTGGTAGCTGTGGCAACAGTGGCACTTGGGGCAATACAGAGAAGGGAATCACATTCTGATAAAAGTGGTGGGGAGGGTGAGATCTATGATGATGACTATCATGATGGCAATAAAGAGCGGAGGCAACATACATCCAAAATACTGCTAGGACCAGATCTGCTTCTATCATGGTCAGCTCGGGAACTAGTGATGCCACTGATACTGTGGGTGCAGGCTCAAAACATGTCAGACCTAGGCCAAGCTACAGTAGCACTACCGTGTGCAAGATCTGCAGGATAAAAATAAGTTATAGGTATTCAAGATACCTAGCTGCCATTATTTCTCCAAAAAGGCCATACTGCCTTGTATTGTCATGTGTTGGAGAATGTAGGCCCCCACTACTGCTACCCCAACACAATCACACACACATCTACTGCCTTGTTTGTTCCATGCCATGCTGCTAATGCTGCCACTACTATTACTGCCACATGCGACTGTCACCCCTATACACCTTACTTTTTCCACATCCACACTGTACTGCTGTTGCTCCCAAATAAAAGGGAGAATTTTTCTAGGCTTGCTCAGAACAAGTCACTTTTTTTCTGACATTAACATGTGTGTATATAAACAAGGAAGGTATCTACCTCTGTTAAGACATAATTTTTCGACACTTGAGTCAATTGCTTCTTCTGACATGACTGTCAGGCAAGCATCTGCTCACATTAAAGAATAGTTTTATTTGCAGTGGTTTTGGTGTCAGTTTTAAGTCTGTCTTTGCGTTGTGAGGTCGCACAAAATTTATGAAATGACGCACAGTAATAATATATTTGGGGCAAGTGCGTGGATGCCTATGTCTGTAAAGGTGGTTGCCCGATGAGGTAATAGGACATTTTTGCACCTTTTTAAAAAGTAGCACATCATAAATAAGACATAAAAGTCTTCTAATCAGTAATCCTGACCTACTTTTCACTCTACTTCTGAAAGTAGCAAGGCTCATCAAATGTCAAAAAATATGCATCAAATGTTGCATATGGGCATCACTGTTTTTCCAATATCACCGTGTGTATAAACACCATCTGCCCCCAATAAGGGACAATTTTTGCAACGTTTCTTAATTCTAAAAAGCATAACAAATTTGATGCTGCAGTGTTTTTAAACACCGTCAACCTTGCTACTGCTGTCATTGTGTTAAAGAACTTAAGGGGAGAGCAAAATTCAGGGGGAAAAAAGAGAGAAAGAGAGACCTCAGAGTGTCATATACCAATTTACAGGCCAATCAGAGCACTTTTTTAGGCAGAATCGATTCAGACCGGAATATCATTTTTTGACAGATTTAGCAAATCAGACACAAAAGGAATTTAAAGAAATTCACTCGTCTTTACCAACACAGATGTTAGTAATCATCAGAGCAATCACTAACCTACCATCATCAACCTACCACCTAAACATAAGGGAAATAAATGTATCTTTATCAAATGCCACTCAAACAAACTGAGTCGTCCAGAGCGATAGGGATGGTCTCTGAGGTCACCAGATTACCCTTCACATACACTTTCTCTTTCAATAGAAAACATCTGATACAAGCACATGGAATAGATCCCTCCATGTAGGGCTGCAGCTATCGATTATTTTAGTAATTCTACTGATTAATCAAGTACTCTAATAAGAAAAAACTAATTAAAATATTTTTTTTTATAAAAACTCATTAACCCCCCTGCCATCAGTCTCCCCCAAGTGCCATCAGTTCCCCCTCCCTTGTGCCATCAGTTCCCCCTACCTTGTGCCATCAGTTCCCCCTCCCTTGTGCCATCAGTTCCCCTCCCTTGTGCCATCAGTTCCCCCTCCCTTGTGCCATCAGTTCCTCCCCCAGTGCCATTAGCTACCCTCCCAGTGCCATCAGTTGCTCCCCTCCAATGCCATCCGTTCCCCCTCCAATGCAATTAGTTCCTTCAGCAGTGCCACCAGTTCCCCTTGTAATGCCACCAGCTTCCCCTCCCAGTACCATCAGCTCCCCCTCCAATGCCACCAGCTCCTCCCACAATGCCACCAGCTTCCCCCAGTTCTACCAGCTGCCCCCACTGCCATCAGTTCCCCCACTCCTCCTCCTAGCCATCAGTGCCCAGCCACAGCGCCAGTGAACTAAAATGTCCTGAAGATGTGTGTACGTCAGGATCCAGTGCAGCGCTGTGCGGGTAGGTGGATGACCATGGAGCGTGAGCAATAGCAATCTCTTCACTCACACTCCGTGGTCACATGGCACAAACGAATCATCCATGCAAAAAAATAGCATCGAGGATTTTTTTGTGTTGAGTTAATTGATTAATTCAGCCCTACCTCCATTTAAAAAAAAGCTTATAATGTGAACTAGTGTATGTAAATGCATGAAGTTTGTGGAGACACGAGGGTCAGTGGGTGCTCTCGTCCACCGGCCTGGCTATATTTACAAAGACAGCAATGGGCCAGGGATCATACCACCGAACGCCCATGCTCCTTTCCCATGGGTGGAACACTACTCAGACAACACAGGGTGAGGGTACAATGGTCTGGGAAGACTTTATTGGATAATCAACAGTCAGCAGCATATAATACAGAACCAACAAGGACACAGGATGGCATAGGAGACAGCGATTCACCCTTCTGCTGACTCGCCAGGGATTAAACCACCGCGACTTCGGGGAGACCCAGGACCAACTACCCCAGCTATTAGTACCCCGCTTTAGATGGGCACCCACTGAGAGGAGGTAGTGGCAAGCTTAGGGAGCCGGCCATGCACAGTGAGGCATGTGGCCAGGTGACTCGATCCTCCCAACCTGGACTCTCCAACCGAACCCATAGGCTTGAGGTTTGGGCAGAAAATAAGTTCTGAAGTCCACCAGCTGGAACTGTAGTCCCAAGGCTGAAGTCCTGTAGAATAGCCGCTGATGACAGGGGCAGTCACCCTTTTATTTCCCTCAGCAGCCATTTCATTGCATTGGCCCCCATAAGATTGGTGGGAGATAATCATGGTTGTTCCATCATTGATTGTCAGTTCAATCAGACTGCATAATGTCATTCTAATGACACAGCTTTTCCACTTCAGCCAGACAGGCTGAACGGCTCCTAATACACAGCAGGGGGGCTGATGCAATCCATAGGTGATGTAGTTAGCAGGTACTTTCCCATACATCTGCTGGCTTGTTAGTCAGACCAAAAGGCACTGCAGAGTTAAAGTGACCGTGGAAGGCTACAGGAAAGACACATTAAACAATAACTCATATTCTGACTGCCTCCCCAAAACGATGGACACTGAAAACCGTACACCTGGCCCAAATTAAGAACAATCCACCCCACAAGTGGCCAGATGTTGTCATCAGTGCCGATGCTGTTGTAACATTCCTCCCCCTTCTTAATTAGCCCCGAAGACTGCTGGATCCTGGCGCGGGTTGCTGTTGATGGGGCTGCCAGGTGTGATAGGCTTCCAATCATCATTCTCCACTTGTCGGGACAGTCCGTCTGCATTTCTATGATCCTTGCCCTTTTTGTGGGAGACAGAAAATTTATAGATCTGTAGGGCCAGACTCTGTAGGGCCAGTTATAGATCTGTAGGGCAATTTTTTTAGGACCTAGACCATGGCCAGACATTCTTTTTCTATTGTGGCGTATGCCCTCTCCCGGTCCAACAGCTTATAGGAAATATAGGCTATCGGGTGCTCCTGACCATCAGCCTCCACTTCCAAGTCTGGTATCTGATTGTTTCATCTGTTTAAACAATGAACCGACGGCGGAAGTGGGTTTTCAACTGGATGAATGTGGACATTCTGGGGTCCAGATGAGGTTGGGGGCATACTTTTTAGTGGTGAGGTCAGTGTGCTACTGTGCTGTAGTTGGGGATAAACTTCAGATAATAACCTGCGATCCCTAAGAATGTGCTGACCTGTTTTAGGTTGACTGTGTAATGGCCTCTACTTTTGTGGGTTCTGGACAAATGCTCCCACTTCACACCCGATGTCCCAGGTATAGCACCTCAGCCATCTGCAGGTGGTGACCACAGACCACTTCTCAGTTCCTATGCTTCCTGGCTGATGTTTTGGTCACTTTTGAATGCTGGCGGTGCTTTCACTCTAGTGGTAGCATGAGACGAAGTCTACAACCCACACAAGTGGCTCAGGTAGTGCAGCTTATCCAGGATGGCACATCAATGCGAGCTGTGGCAAGAAGGTTTGCTGTGTCTGTCAGCGTAGTGTCCAGAGCATGGAGGCGCTACCAGGAGACAGGCCAGTACATCAGGAGACGTGGAGGAGGCCGTAGGAGGGCAACAACCCAGCAGCAGGACCGCTACATCCGCCTTTGTGCAAGGAGGAACAGGAGGAGCACTGCCAGAGTCCTTCAAAATGACCTCCAGCAGGCCACAAATGTGCATGTGTCTGCTCAAACGGTCAGAAACAGACTCCATGAGAGTGATATGAGGGCCCGACGTCCACAGGTGGGGGTTGTGCTTAAAGCCCAACACCGTGCAGGACGTTTGGCATTTGCCAGAGAACACCAAGATTGGCAAATTCGCCACTGGCGCCCTGTGCTCTTCACAGATGAAAGCAGGTTCACACTGAGCACATGTGACAGACGTGACAGAGTCTTGAGACGCCGTGGAGAATGTTCTGCTGCCTGCAACATCCTCCAGTATGACCGGTTTGGCATTGGGTCAGTAATGGTGTGGGGTGGCATTTCTTTGGAGGGCCGCACAGCCCTCCATGTGCTCGCCAGAGGTAGCCTGACTGCCATTAGGTACCGAAATGAGATCCTCAGACCCCTTGTGAGACCATATGCTGGTGCGGTTGGCCCTGGGTTCCTCCTAATGCAAGACAATGCTAGACCTCATGTGGCTGGAGTGTGTCAGCAGTTCCTGCAAGACGAAGGCATTGATGCTATGGACTGGCCCGCCCGTTCCCCAGACCTGAATCCAATTGAGCACATCTGGGACATCATGTCTCGCTCTACCCACCAACGTCACGTTGCACCACAGACTGTCCAGGAGTTGGCAGATGCTTTAGTCCAGGTCTGGGAGGAGATCCCTCAGGAGACCGTCCGCCACCTCATCAGGAGCATGCACAGGCATTGTAGGGAGGTCATACAGGCACGTGGAGGCCACACACACTACTGAGCCTCATTTTGACTTGTTTTAAGGACATTACATCAAAGTTGGATCAGCCTGTAGTGTGTTTTTCCACTTTAATTTTGAGTGTGACTCCAAATCCAGACCTCCATGGGTTGAAAAATTTGATTTACATTTTTTAATTTTTGTGTGATTTTGTTGTCAGCACATTCAACTATGTAAAGAACAAACTATTTCAGAAGAATATTTAATTAATTCAGATCTAGGATGTGTTATTTTTGTGTTCCCTTTATTTTTTTGAGCAGTGTATATATATATATATATATTGTGAGGATTCGCTCTGCTAGGCAGGGTAAGGCTACTTTCACACTAGCGTTCGGGGCTCCGCTTGTGAGCTCCGTTTGAAGGGGCTCACAAGTGGCCCCAAACGCATCCGTACTGCCCTAATGCATTCTGAGTGGACGCGGATCCGCTCAGAATGCATCAGTCTGGCAGCGTTCAGCCTCCGCTCAGCAAGCTTTGGCCGTGCGGAGGCAAACGGATCCGTCCAGACTTACAATGTAAGTCAATGGGGACGGATCCGTTTGAAGATGACACAATATGGCTCAATCTTCAAACGGATCCGTCCCCCATTGACTTTCAATGTAAAGTCTGGACGGATCCGTCTGAACTACTTTCACACTTAGAATTTTTTCTAAGCTATAATGCAGACGGATTATAGGAGCGGATCCGTCTGTGCAGACGGATCTGCTCTGAACGCTAGTGTGAAAGTAGCCTAAGCGGACGCAGAACAGAGGCAAAATAAATAGTTTGTAAAACAAAACTTCAGTGTTTATTCACACAGGAGAAAAAACAAAGCAACATTTTTCAGTCTCAGTGTTCGTTCACACAAAGGAAAGTCCAAAGAACAAAACAGTCACCTTGTTAGCAGGTTTTTTTAGGGGGCCTGTTTCTCGCATGCGGCTCTCAGCCTTCCAGCACAGCACCATGCCTCAGATCCCAAAACAGAGACCTTGATTCTGAGTCCAGCTGCCTATTTAAAGGACAGCCAGGTGCTTCCAAAACCCGGACCGGCACTTAAACGCCGGTCCGGTATTTGATCTCACCTGGCTGGAAATCAGCCCAGCCGCCCATGTTGGGAGGAAAATACCTGCCTTCCCAAATAAAACCCCTTGCTATGTCACAATACATATATATTTGTCTGAACTTCCCTCGCATGCACATTTAAAGGGGTTGTCCGTTTGTTTTCCATATTGCTAACCTATCCTCATATGAGAGTGCTGCAGTCTCTTCAAATAGCTAATCGGTGGGGGTGCCGGGAGTCAGACCCCTGCCGATCTGATATTGGTGACCTATCCTGAGGATAGATCATCAATATCAGAAACCAGACAACCTGTTTAAATCTGAAATTTCAAAGTGAACTCCTTTAAAATAACCTCCCATTTAAAACAAGCCTTGGAAATAACACAGACGGAAGACTTAAAACTAAGTTTCTGTCTATATAAAAAAAAGTGCACGCTTAATAACAAGCCTGTAAATTTGGTCTAAAATCGATTTTCATTTCTCATTTTTACAGGCTAAACTCCAGCAATTTCTTTTAATACCTTTCACATCAGAAAAGCCCATTTAACGCAACAGATTATTTCTTTCCTACAGGCTTTCTGCTCTCAGTTTGGAGAAAAAAAGTGGCTCATTTAAAGATGGTTGAATGGCACCTGAGGTGGTGATTATCTGATGGTTTCGAAACTCCTGCTGTACCAACAGAATAGAGAACTCTGGGGTATAATGGTCTGTATTGTGCTTGCTCTTCACAGTGAAAGACAATAGGTAGTCAAAATGTGGCAGGAGTCTCCCATTGTGTGAGCAGAACACAAATATTATATTTCCTGCAGAATACTTTGGAAATAATCCATATTTTTCATGGCTCCCAAAATCCCAGCTTAATAACTTTTGGAAGGTCTTGTTTAAATATTTATCAGGAAAAACAAACCATGGCATGCAGAATATAGTCACCTTACACTTAAAGATTCACTCCTGTGAAAAGTTTCATTCACTGGCCTGTTAGAAAGGTACATCATGTAAATGATAGTGACAGTAATCTTACCAATAGGTGTATTTCTGATCCTCAGCTGTGTCATATGACTGACACTCTGACTCTCCAGCTGACACAGCATCTCATGTGTGGACAGGATGTCACTTTCTCTATCCATTCCTATGAGGTCCCCATAGGAATGAATAGAGAATCTGAATTTCTGTCCACACATCAGATGCGGTGTCAGTTGGAGAGTCAAAGTGTTGGTCACAGCTGAGGATCAGAAGAGAGGGGATCACTCACAAATACAGTTATAAGCACTAAGATTATCCTTCACTACATATATCATGTACCTTTCTAATGGGCCAGAGAATAAAAATTGTGTGGGAGAGCTTCTTTGAGTATTCAACTTTCTATAGTTATGAATTAAAGGGGTCATGCAGTGTTATGATATTTATGACCTATCCTCAGATTAGGTCATCAATATCAGATCAAAAGGAGCGCCAACCAGCTGTTTGAAGAGCACTTGTGTGAGTGCTACATCCTCTTCAATGCTTACCTGCAGACCATACAGCTCCCACTCCCATTCACTTAAATGGGAGAAAACGCTGTAATTACACTGCACCGTTGCTACAAGCTAGACAGCTTGCAGGTAAACATTGAAGAGGATGTAGCCAGTGGTGCCGACAGTTGGATCTGATATTGATGACCTATCTTGAGGATAGGTTGTCAATATTATGACCACCCCTTTAAACCCTTCCGGACCTCCACTGTAATAGTACGGAGTAAGCCGGATCTTTAAAGGTAGCGCCCGCTCAAACACGCAGAGGGCGCTATAGCTGCCGGGTTTCTGATGTTTCATGCAGCAGACACCTGCGGCAAATGTCTGCGATCAGCGATAATGCAGGCATTTAACCCCTCAGATGCCGTGGTCAAATGTGACCATGGCATCTGAGACCGCAAAACCCAAAGTGCTGCACTTCCATGCCCGGAACTGCTCCCTAATGCAACAAAATTCTATTAAAAAGTGACCAAAAAGTTACACACACCCTAAAATGGATGGGATAAGTAAAAAGTAAAGATTGCTCTGGAAAAAATAAGCCCTAACACAGCTCCATAGACATAACTAGAAAAAAGTTGAAGGGGTCAAAATATGGCATGGTGTATTAAAACACAAGAAAATCTATATAAATGTAATTTTTCCAAAATCGTACTGACCTGGAGAATGAAAGTCATGGATCAGTTTTACCGCATAGGGAATGCAGTAGAAACTAAATCCGAAAAACTTTGGCAGAATTGTCTTTTTTCTTATTTCAGCCTATTTGGAATTTCCAGCTTCCCACTACGTTGTATGAAATAATAAACGGTGCTAATAGAAAGTACAACTTGCCCCCACAATAAAACAAGCCCTCAATCGTCTATGTGAATGGAAAAATAAAAAAGTTATGGCTCAGGGAAGGGAGTGAAAAAATGAAAATGCAAAAGCGGAAAATCACTGGGGGTAGAAAGGGTCAAGCTAATTCTTTCCTGAGCCATGCAATCGTGTATTTCAGCTGCACACGGTATAGACACTATTGTTTGCACACAGTTATAGGACACACTCATAAATTGTCATAATGTGTGAATATGTATAACATCATAGGTGTGTAACGCCACACCAGTACCCCTGCTGGGTAGTCATGACCCAGCTACATCTGTGTGTAGGGCTCGAGCTCTCCCATGCAGTGTAGGTTGTAGTCCAGTTACAAGTAAGAGGCAGTGGCGCCTCAACAACAGTCAAAAGGGTTGTGCCAAGATGGGGGATAAGTATCTGACTGATGGAGATCCAATCAATGGGCCCCCCACCAATTCCAAGGAGTCTTACTCACCTGTTCAAATGGAGGGTTAGGTCATGCTTGTGCTCTATGGGACTGCTGGAAATAGCCAAGCACTGTATTTAGCTATCTCCAGTAGTCCCACAGAGAATGAACGGAGAGGCAGCGCATAGGCGCAACCTGCTACTCCGTGCATTAGACCCCTGGTCAGACCCCCACAGATCAGATACTTATTCCCTATCCTATGGATAAGGATAAGTTAAAAACTTGCACAATCCCTTTAACTTTACTGTAAAACAGCAGGTTAACACAGCAGCCACATCAAAGGTGGTGCCCCATCCACTTGTAGTTCATCTCACAAGAGCCATGTTAAATGCCTTAAATGTTGCAATGTCCAACTCACATTAGAGCAGTTATGGTTCCTTGTGATGCAGATGAAATTCTTTTCTGATTCAGGGGTACTGTATGTGGTTGCATGATGGCTATATTGTGCGGAATCTCCATACAACCTGGTGGAAGGCCAAGCCCTCTGCACTACACCCTCCTGCTAAACCAGTCTCTGCGTGGCTGGGGTTGCCACATGAACCGCCATGGAATCTAACCAAATAGACTGTGCCCTAGTAGTGCCAGCTATCAACGTTCTCACGGTCCCTTCCGGGGTGCAGCATGTAACAGTACCTCCGAGCATGAACATAGGGAAGCTGTCAATCACTGTGTGAAGGAGGTTGTCTAGTCCCTCATTCCTGGTAGGGAGGAGCTGTACCCCTCTCTCTTATAGTGAGCGAGCATGCTCCGCTATTTCTGCATTTCCCATTCACAGTGGTGGAAAGGGACACGCAGTCAACTGACCACCTAGAAATAGTGGGTTTCCCAGTGGTTGACACCAAATTCTCATATGCCATAAATGTCTGCCCCATTTACCAGTACATCCTGAGAAAATACAGCGAAAGGGACGACCAGTCAAAAGATCCTGTTATCAGTATGGCAAAATGGGAAGAGAAAACGCCAATACTAGCTATCACTTTTCCTTTTATCTTCATTTTATATGACATATGTGTATAATTACATGTACTGTGTGTATGGATTTAACAAAGCACTTAGTGCTATGAGATATCTCCGTAAAATCACTTGGATGTAATGGAAGAACATTTGCGCTCAGTGTTTATTACTATCATTACATGACAGTGTTATTATATCTGCTTTTATGAGACGGTACTTTACTTGGTACATTTTCTACTCTAGAAACCCTAGTTTTCACCCTAGGGAAAACTCTGCCTGAATTAATATAGCCCCCCACCACCTCCCTAACGCACATGTAGACCCCCGCTGGTGGCAGCACCGTGCACCATTCCCATAATCAGGATAATTGCTGTCAGAGTAGGTATCAATCAACTACTAGTTTCCTCTCCTAAGTGAGTGACATCTCAATCTACGGTCATTAGTGGAGACAGACAGTGGGGAAGACATGTCTAAGAAACTGGATAGGAGAAATAGCACTGTGGAAGAAAAGTGAGGGGGGGAGAATTGATGTCATTTTCTTTTTCCGGTCTATAGATTTAATTGAAATGAAATACAGATCAGAGATTTTGAGATAAAGGCCACCGTCAATTGTGATCGCAAGATCTATTTATCAGGTGAATTCAAAGACAGTGTCAGAAAGCGATAACTTGTGAATGTGAGAAAATGGTGATTTACTCATAATTACATTTATATACACTCACCTAAAGAATTATTAGGAACACCATACTAATACGGTGTTGTACCCCCTTTTGCCTTCAGAACTGCCTTAATTCTACCTGGCATTGATTCAACAAGGTGCTGATAGCATTCTTTAGAAATGTTGGCCCATATTGATAGGATAGCATCTTGCAGTTGATGGAGATTTGAGGGATGCACATCCAGGGCACGAAGCTCCCGTTCCACCACATCCCAAAGATGCTCTATTGGGTTGAGATCCGGTGACTGTGGGGGCCATTTTAGTACAGTGAACTCATTGTCATGTTCAAGAAACCAATTTGAAATGATTCGAACTTTGTGACATGGTGCATTATCCTGCTGGAAGTAACCATCAGAGGATGGATACATGTTCTCATTCTGTTTACGCCAAATTCGGACTCTACCATTTGAATGTCTCAACAGAAATCGAGACTCATCAGACCAGGCAACATTTTTCCAGTCTTCAACAGTCCAATTTTGGTGAGCTCGTGCAAATTGTAGCCTCTTTTTCCTATTTGTAGTGGAGATGAGTGGTACCCGGTGGGGTCTTCTGCTGTTGTAGCCCATCCGCCTCAAGGTTGTGTGCGTTATGGCTTCACAAATGCTTTGCTGCATACCTCGGTTGTAACGAGTGCTTATTTCAGTCAACATTGCTCTTCAGCTTGAATCAGTCGGCCCATTCTCCTCTGACCTCTAGCATCCACAAGGCATTTTTGGCCACAGGACTGCCGCATACTGGATGTTTTTCCCTTTTCACACCATTCTTTGTAAACCCTAGAAATGGTTGTGCGTGAAAATCCCAGTAACTGAGCAGATTGTGAAATACTCCGACCGGCCCGTCTGGCACCAACAACCATGCCACGCTCAAAATTGCTTAAATCACCTTTCTTTCCCATTCTGACATTCAGTTTGGAGTTCAGGAGATTGTCTTGAACAGGACCACAACCCTACATGCATTGAAGCAACTGCCATGTGATTGGTTGACTAGATGATTGCATTAATAAAAAATAGAACAGGTGTTCCTAATAATTCTTTAGGTGAGTGTATATAGGTGTATGTATTATATAGATATACAGTGCTGCCCATAATTATTCATACCCCTGGCAAATTTTGACTTAAAGTTATTTTTATTCAACCAGCAAGTAATTTTTTGACGGGAAATGACATAGGTGTCTCCCAAAAGATAATAAGACGATGTACAAGAGGCATTATTGTGGGGAAAAAAAAACATTTCTCAACTTTTTATTTACATTTGAGCAAAAAGTGTCCAGTCCAAAATTATTCATACCCTTCTCAATAATCAATAGAAAAGCCTTTATTGGCTATTACAGCAATCAAACACTTCCTATAATTGCAGATCAGCTTTTTGCATGTCAGGTATTTTTTGCCCATTCATCTTCAGCAATGAGCTCCAAATCTTTCAGGTTGGAGGGTCTTCTTGCCATCACCCTGATCTTTAGCTCCCTCCACAGATTCTCAATTGGATTTAAGTCTGGACTCTGGCTGGGCCATTCCAAAACATAAATGATGTTGTCTGCTAACCATTTCTTCACCACTTTTGCTGTGTGTTTTGGGTCATTGTCATGCTGAAATGTCCATTGGTGCCCAAGGCCAAGTTTCTCTGCAGACTGCCTGATGTCGTTGAGAATCCTCATGTATTGCTCTTTTTTCATGGTGCCGTAACTGTGATTAGGTTCCCTGGTCCATTGGCTGAAAAACACCCCCAAAGCATTAGGTTCCCACCACCATGTTTGACAGTGGGAATGGTGTTCTTTGGGTTGAAGGCTTTTCCTTTTTTACGCCAAATGAAGGAAACATCATTGTGACCAAACAATTTAATTTTTGTTTCATCTGACCATAAGGCCTCATGCACACAAACGTTTTTTTTCACGGTCCGCAAAAACGGGGTCCGTAGGTCCGTGATCCGTGACCGTTTTTTCGTCCGTGGGTCTTCCTTGATTTTTGGAGGATCCACGGACATGAAAAAAAAGTCGTTTTGGTGTCCGCCTGGCCGTGCGGAGCCAAACGGATCCGTCCTGAATTACAATGCAAGTCAATGGGGACGGATCCGTTTGACGTTGACACAATATGGTGCCATTTCAAACGGATCCGTCCCCATTGACTTTCAATGTAAAGTCTGGAGTCCCTTTTATACCATCGGATCGGAGTTTTCTCCAATCCGATGGTATATTTTAACTTGAAGCGTCCCCATCACCATGGGAACGCCTCTATGTTAGAATATACTGTCGGATATGAGTTAGATCGTGAAACCTCATTTCCGACAGTATATTCTAACACAGAGGCGTTCCCATGGTGATGGAGACGCTTCTAGTTAGAATACACTACAAACTGTGTACATGACTGCCCCCTGCTGCCTAGCAGCATCCGATCTCTTACAGGGGGCCGTGATCAGCACAATTAACCCCTCAAGTGCCGCACCTGAAGGGGTTAATTGTACTATCATATCCCCCTGTAAGAGATCAGGGCTGCCAGGCAGCAGGGGGCAGACCCCCCCTCCCCAGTTTGAATATCATTGGTGGCACAGTGTGCGCCCCCCCCCCCCTTCCTCCCTCTATTGTAACAAATCGTTGGTGGCACAGTGTGCGCCCCCCATCGGCCCCCCCTTCCTCCCTCTATTGTAATAAATCGTTGGTGGCACAGTGTGCGCCCCCCCCCTTCCTCTATTGTAATAAATCGTTGGTGGCACAGTGTGCGCCCCCCATCGGCCCCCCCTCCCTCTATACAACATTGGTGGCCAGTGTGCGGCCTCCCATCTCCCCCCCCCCCCCCCGATCATTGGTGGCAGCGGGTTACTAGCAATAGTACAATAGTAAAAGATTCATACTTACCTGGGAGCTGCGATGTCTGTGTCCGGCCAGGAGCTCCTCCTACTGGTAAGTGACAGTTCATTTAGCAATGCGCCGCACAGACCTGAGGCTGTCACTTACCAGTAGGTGGAGCTCCCGGCCGGACACGAACATCGCAGCAGCAGGTAAGTATGAATCTTCTACTATTGTACTATTGCTAAGTAACCATGGCAACCAGGACTGTAGTAGCGTCCTGGTTGCCATGGTTACAGATCGGAGCCCCAGCGATTAAACTGGGACTCCGATCGGAACTCCGCTGCCACCAATGATGGGGGGAGGGGGGGGGGAGATGGGAGGCCGCACACTGGCGACCAATGTTGTTAATGCTATAGAGGGAGGGGGGGCAGATGGGGGGCGCACACTGTGCCACCAACGAATTATTACAATAGAAGGAGGGAGGGGGGGGGCGCACACTGTGCCACCAACGAATTATTACAATAGAGGGAGGGGGGGCGCGCACACTGTGCCACCAACAAATTATTACAATAGAGGGAGGGAGGAGGGGGGGGGCGCACACTGTGCCACCAACGAATTATTACAATAGAGGGGGGGGGGGCCGCACTGGCCATCAATGATATTCAAACTGGGGAGGGGGGGGGGGTCTGCCCCCTGCTGCCTGGCAGCCCTGATCTCTTACAGGGGGATATGATAGTACAATTAACCCTTTCAGGTGCCGCACCTGAAGGGGTTAATTGTGCTGATCACGGCCCCCTGTAAGAGATCGGGTGCTGCCAGGCAGCAGGGGGCAGTCTTGTACACAGTTTGTAGTGTATTCTAACTAGAAGCGTCCCCATCACCATGGGAACGCTTCTGTGTTAGAATATACTGTCGGTTCTGAGTTTTCACTAAGTGAAAACTCAGCTTTGAAAAAGCTTTATGCAGACGGATCTTCGGATCCGTCTGTATAAAAACTAACCTACGGCCACGGATCACGGACACGGATGCCAATCTTGTGTGCATCCGTGTTCTTTCACGGACCCATTGACTTGAATGGGTCCGTGAACCGTTGACCGTGAAAAAAATAGGACAGGTCATATTTTTTTCACGGCCAGGAAACACGGATCACGGATGCGGCTGCAAAACGGTGCATTTTCCGATTTTTCCACGGACCCATTGAAAGTCAATGGGTCCGCGAAAAAAAACGGAAAACGGCACAGCGGCCACGGGTGCACACAACAGTCGTGTGCATGAGGCCTAACACAGAAGACCAGAAGTCTTCTTCTTTGTCCAGGTGAGCTTTTGCAAAGGCCAAGCGAGCTTTTGCGTGCCTTATCTGGAGAAGTGGAACCCAGCAGTGTGCAGTGTCCGTTGGATTGTCTGCCTTGAGACATTGCCACCAGCAGAGCCCAGATTCACCAGGATGGCCTTGGTGGTGATCCTTGGATTCTTTTTCACCTCTCTAACTATCCTCCTGGCCAGCACAGGTGTCACTTTTGGCTTCCGACCACATCCTCTGAGATTTTCCACAGTGCGGAACATCTTGTATTTTTTGCTCAAATGTAAATAAAATCTGAGAAATGTTTTTTCTTTCCACAATAATGCCTCTTGTACATCGTCTTATTATCTTTTGGGAGAAACCTATGTCATTTCCCGTCAAAAATCTCGGGTGCCCCTTCCAGCTAAGGAATCCTCCTGCGGGCGCTTACCAGCGCGCCTGCAGGGGGGAGATGCCGATAACTGGACAGTTATGTCCAGTTTCGGCCACTTTAAAGGACAGAGGATCAATAGAGATCATCTGCCTTTTGATAGCATCCCCCGCCTGGAAGCGCGAGCCAGGACGCGCGGACTGGTGTGCCAGCGGATTTAAAAAGTACAGCGGCGCTGCGCTCATCAGTTGAACCGAGCAGCCCCCCTGAGATACAAGAATCATCCCGAGGAGAAACGAGCAGCAAGCGGGAATTAATCCCTGAATAACGAGCATCCAAGCGAGGATCATCCCCTGGAGACGAGCATTAACCCCTGGATGGCTGAGTAACTCTACCCTATACCACCAACACATTAACCCCTGCATTACCTTCACTACCCTATATCAGCAACGAATTAACCCCTGATTTCCCCTGTATTGCAATCCATAAACCCCTGCTATTCCCCTGATTACCCCTACTATCCCTGCATATAACCCTAATCCTAACCCTTTTCCTGCCACCAATCATTAACTCCTACACCCCTGAAATTGAACCCGTGCAAACCCCTGCAATACCTTATTCATTCCCACTGCCACCAATAATTTACCCCGGCACTGCATTGCCCTGTGTTAACCCGTGCAGTGCCACTACCCTCGGATAACCCCTGTATTGCGCTGTTAACCCCTTATACCCCATAGGGACAGTGTGTAGCAAGGTGGGTAGGTGCTGCGATTTACGTGTGTGTATGTAAGTGTATGTCTAGGTAGATTGTGGGGTGGAATTGGGATTGTATAGTAGATTGTGTTGTGTTAGTTCGGTTTTATAGTTCTGTTAGTATATTGCTGTACGCGTCTATATGTATATATTTATATAACTATTGATATAAATATATATATATATATATATATATATATATATATATATACACAGATATAGCATAAATATAATCAACTGTAGACTTGTGATTGTTAATAAATTCCTTTATTGTTCAAAACACAGTTTACAGTCATTTGAAGTCGCGGCCGCAAGTCAACGCACGGAGTTCAGGAAGGAGGCATAGCAACAGGTAGTTTGTATATAAAGTATAAATAGGCGGAGTCATCAATAGACGACTATTTATTAATTATTAATATTAACTCCAAATATTAATAATGAATATTCCCTTTAACAATTAGCCCCTGTTCACACTTTTGTCAAGAGCCTCAATCAGTATTGAGTATGAGATTATGCTGCTTGTTCATACCTTACAGCTCCCTAGACTGCAATACAAAAACCCAGTAAGATTTTCCATTTAAAATTTGTCTGGGATGATCTCCTCCTCTTTTTGGTCTATACACCTTTTCTATACCAGATACAAACCGGCCATATTATCTCCTTGCATTTCTTTAAAATGTTGTGAAAGCATAAAAACATCAGAGATTTTTTTCTCCTTGACTATCGGACAAGTGCTTTCTTATCCGTATTTTAAGTTGGTTGGTGGTACATCCCACATATTGCTTATTACAAGTGACACAAGGGGCTAGATATACTGCATACATGTGAACCCCATGCTGCCAGCCATGCAGCTCTTCCTCTCATTCCTTCATGGTGGGGAAAAGAGGGACCCTAACATCTGAACCCTACTAGTCAGGGCCGGGACGAGGAGTAGGCATGGGTAGGCGCCCACCTAGGGCGCCACCTCGCTACCCATAAGAGGGGGCGCTATTATGGCCACATATGCAGCCGTTTAGTCTCATAGGCTGCTGGGCCTGAAGCCTATGAGGCAGTAGAGTGGTGCAAGAGGTCGCAATGATGTCACCGCAACCTCCTGCGCTGGTCTCGTGTGATCATGTTATTGTGCGAGACCCGTCGCAGGAGCGGTGATGTCATATGGACCGTCTGCGCCAGGACTCGGCAACACAGGCCACAGGTCAGGCTGTGGCCTGCATCCATCGCAGACAATGGCACAGGAATGGGAGTGAGGTACGTTTTTTTTTGTTTTTTTTTTGCCTAGGCAAGACTTACTGGGGGCAACAAGGAAGGGTGCGGAGGAGCATCATGTATAACTGCCACTATAGGGGGGAGGGGTGCATTATATACTGGCGTTAGGGTGAGCTTTATATATTGGAACTAGGGTGGGGGGAGCATTATATACTGGCACTAGGCTGGGGGGAGGGCATTTTATACTGTCACTTGCAAAATCTGTAACACCATGTGTCACATAGTAATACTGGCTGCACACCCCTGACCAAATGTGTCTGGACCAAATGGAGTAGAAAGGGAAATTGAACAACTGAAATCAGTGGAGACTTCACCTGTAAGTCACTAGATCTGCCCTTCACTGCTTCTTTTAAATGTGTTTTAATCTTTTTATTAGTAGTAATGTCGCTTTTAGTTGTTTCGGGGGGGAGGGTGCAATTTGCCTGCTCGGCCTAGGGCGCCGAAATACCTTGTCCCTGCCCTGCTCCTTGCTACCACTTTAACCCCTGGCTGCAGTATATTTCTCAATTGTTCAACATGGAACAGTATAGGAACATATTTCAAAATGATGCTTTTTATTTTTGAAAATTGGCAACTATTGCTTGTGACAAATGTGACGTTTGCATCTGATTTTTCTTTATTTTTATCCCTTTTTTGCCATATTTGCAATTAATTCAGATCTTTTAATGACTTTTTTTTCCATGCATCTAGGAGGAGACCGCCAGAACCGTCTTTTGTATAATACCTGTGACTCTTGGGAAAACATAAGATCATTAGAGCAATTTCTCCTCAGTCTCAGCCATTCCTCATATGGGATATATATATGTCTTCGATGACACGAATTAGAGGATTGCTTTGCTGGCTGTTTTTTTCTATGGGATGCAGTTTCCACTCTCTCATCCATACTACATAGCCTCAGGTCCAAGATAGAGATTTCTCGTTTATGAATCTTAAATTTGTAGAGTTATTATTAATGTATTCCACAAGCTGGTCAAAAATCCTCTTTTCCTGTTTTCAAAAAAAGAAATAAAAAATCATCTATAAATCTACAATATCAAAATATAGAAGATAAAAAAGGATTGAGCCATTTTTCAAGAAATACGCCGTGGATTGTATTGGACTGTTTCTGGTGCTGGATTTGTTTTTCTGCGGAGATATCACTAGACCATTGTACCTGAACCCCATTCTCCATGTTACAAAATATATCTGAATAAAAAAACCTAATCTTCGGATTTACTTACCTCAGGCTCTGCCACTGGAGGTTTTGGCAGATTTGACAGCAAGACTAGGCTAGAAAGAAGCACTATTCTTGCCATGAAAACCCAAAACACCACACTGAGGTTTGCTGGGCATCCTTGGGACCCATCAGATAAAGGATCTGGCAGAGAACCATGGCATCCAACTTATATTTCATAGGAACGCTTGTTAGTGATGATCTGGCAGTGTAATACTGCCGCCAATTACCTGAAAAACGAGCAAATGGGGCAACTCAAATCTTTAAACAGGTTTAAAAATCATCATTTGCTGGCAGCAGATTGTGGTGTCTAGTCATGATCTGCTGCCGGCAAACAGTGATTCAGTATGGGGATGAGCGATGGCATAGGCGATCGTTCGTCCCCATACTGAGGAGGAAATCGCGACATGTAATAGCAGGCGATTGCCGGGAAGGAACGCTCCCCTCCCGGCAATTGCCTGTGTGATCTGCCAGTGTAATATAAGCTTAAGTTGTATTTCCATACAAACTATTTTCCCAAATGTCAAAAGATTTTACAAAGGCTTGATCTCCACTTACTGCTATAGGACTTCCGAAAATAGCCAAGCGTGCTTGCTCAGTTATTTTAAGAGGTCCCAGAGCAGTGAATAGTCACCAGTCATGAGTGGTCCTTTACTTCAGGCGCCCCATTCTGGAGATAGGAGCAGGTCCCATAGGTGGAACCAGCCCCCATCTGACATTGATTGCATAGTACAAGCTAAAAAGAAAAAGGTATCATTTTAATCAGCATGATCGACCCAACAAGGCACAATAGCTGGTTTAATAGGGTTGACCATGCTGACAGAGGCTCTTTAATAGTCCTATGGCCCTCTGACAGGTCTTGTTTACTTGAATGCAATCATGACATGTAGAAGTGATTTTGTTAAAACACCATGTAAAGAAGAAAATAAGAATAATTTGCTTCAGGAAATAGTTTATAAGAAAGAAATAAAAGCCACTCACCTATAGAATGCCTCACCATTCCAGTGCTAAGGCTGCCGTCCCCGCTCCTCCCAGTCCCTGGCAAATTGAAAGTGATGACATCCTGTCTGTGGACCACGGCAACCATTCACTGGCCTCAGTGGCGACATGTCCCTGAGAGGAAGAGACATCATCACTTCACATTTGCCGGGGATGAGATGGGACGGGAACGGGAACCTCAGAGCTGGAATGGAGTGGAATTAGTACGTGAGTGAGGGTTTTTATATCATATTTCAGTTTCCAAGACCTCAGTACATTTTTTTGTGGTTGGAATACCCCTTTAACGTGTTATTATTTGGCCATGGATTTCGACTCACCACAATGCCATGTCAGAGTTACTGTACAACAGAGCGCCAGCATTAAATGTGCCTAGAGCAGGATGAACTCTAAATACGTCCCTGGCGGAAGGGCTGTGTCTAATGGGAAATCAGCCCTCTATGTAAAACTTCCAGGAGTTTAGGAGGTCTTCACTTTTTCCAGGAGTCTCTGAGAAGTCAGTAGAGTTGGCATGCACATTGTAATAGTATGAACAGAGTCTTACATTATGTAACAGCAAACATGTGGTGTCACCCATAACAACTAATTAGATTGCTTCAGCGGCCGTGCAGGTACCAGGGGAGCGGGGTAACTATAATCTATATGAGGGGCCTGTGCATTGGCGGGCCTCAGTCTGCAGCAATGTCTTTTAACCCGCCCGCAGTAGAGCGTGGCTGCTGGCTGTAGAAGCCTCACTGACCTAAGAATATGTTCTTACTAACAACTCAGGTCCTAAGCACGGCCTCCTGATCCACAGCCGGGGATGGAGGAAGCTCTGATCCCGACTGTAAACCCTTTGGGCTCATGCACATAAATGTTGGATGTTTTACGCCCCATAAATTGCGGATCCACAATACACAGATACTGGCCGTGTGCATTCCGTATTTTGCGGAACGGAACAGCTGGCCCCTAATAGAACAGTCCTATCCTTGTCCGTAATGTGGACAATATTAGGACATGTTCTATTTTTTTGTGAAACGGAATGCACACAGAGTCATTTTTTTGTGGCCCCATTGAAGTGAATGGTTCCGCATACAGTCCGCAAAAAGAATGGAATGGACACGGTAAAAAAAATACATTTGTTTGCATGAGTCCTTTGACTGCCAGGGTTCATGACACGATTAAAGGGGAATCCCACTTACAATCGGGTCATTGGATTTCCTAGTGACCTGATCTGGAATGGGAGATGTCATCTGCAGTCAGCCCTGAGGATCTACAAAGGACCCCAGGGCTGCCTGTCCAGGTATGCCGTAATAGTAATTCACGCCTCCCAAGTGTCCCTCTTTTGGAGGGACAGTCCCTCTTTTTGACCCAAGTCCCTCTTTGATCCTTAAATGTCCTCTTTTTGACCTGGGAAATTAATGGGTAAATGCGCATTAATAAATTTATTAAATTGCTCCTTACTAAAGTGTCTGTATGGTTTCTACCTTTATATTAGACCAGAACTTCATTATTTGGTACAATTTGGACCTTAAAATATCTATAATCCGATGATTTATACTAATATTTGAAGTATTGAAGTGCAAGAAAAAAATTGTCCCAGGGGCTCCACATGCTGTAAAAAAATACAGGAACTTATACTCACCTAACCAGTCCCCAGCTGCTGCAGTTGTGACAGTCAGTATTTCTGCTTTGGGTGGAGTTAGAGGCATGGCCTAGTATGAAAAAACTGCCGTGATGCGCGCCGTACATATTGTCCCTCTTTGTGATTTTCAAAAGTTGGGAGGTATGGTAATGTGTTAAAGGGGTTGTCGGGGTTCAGAGCTGAACCTGGACATACCCATATTTTCAGCCGGGCAGCCCCTCGGATGTTAGCATCGGAGCATCTCATGCCCCGATGCTCTCCTTTGCCCTGCGCTAGATCGCGCAGGGCACAGGCTCTTTTGTTTACAATAACACACTGCTGGGCGGAGGCTTCCGCCCGGCAGGCAGTGTGTTCGGTGACGTCACCGGCTCTGATGGGTGTGCTTTAGCGCTGCCCTAGCGCTAAAGCCTGCCCATCAGTGCCGGTGACATCACCAGGCTTCTTGGCAGCCCCATGGAGAGCCCGGTACGTCACCGAAACTCCTAAAAAAATGCCTTTGCCCTGCGCGATTTAGCGCAGGGCAAAGGAGAGCATCGGAGCATGAACTGCTCCGGTGCTCAAGTCAGGGGGGCTGCCGGGGTGAAAATGGAGGGATGTCCGGGTTCAGCTCTGAACCCAGACAACCCTTTTAATGGGATTTTTAAAAATGTTATAAACAATGTAGAAAAAAATGCAAAAAACAAACAAACAAAAATGTCCTTATTTGGTATAAAATACATTTTTTGTGCACACATTAAATAAAAATATATATATATTAGGAATCCACATGACCATAATAACCTGAAGAATTTATTTATCAGGTTATTTCATATGAAACATGAATGGCGTGAAATTTCCACACCAAAAAATATTTAAATGTCATCGTAATTTATAGGTATGCCCCAACGAGAAAAAATAACCAAATTTCTCCTGCATAAAACAAAGCCTCAGACTGCCACATCAATAAAATAATAATAAACTTAAGCGTTACGGCGGGGGGGAAATTCAGGGAGACAAAAAACTAAATAAATGTTTCTGGTCATTAGGGTCTTTTCAGGGATGGCTTATTAGGGGTTAACACTTTTTGCTGACACTATCAAAATCTACTCAGAATGCAATTTTAGACTTCACAAACAACAACGTGATGCTACACTATTGCTTGTGTCCTCAGAAATTCCGACTTCTTCTCACATGACAGCGTCCACTGCCAGACACAAAGATGGCCTCCGATGCATCGCGTACCTGTCACACCATTCGTCCGCTCCCGCCTCTTTTCAGCGTCATCGCAGAAACTCCGCCCCTCCTTTCCGCACTCTAAGAGGGTCATCACTGATCAGGCTGCTCGGCTGCGCATGCGCGCTGGCGTTTGAAGTCCTGTGATCTGGACCGGGGTAGCCATGTGGCGGATTTCGGGGCTCCTGTCTAGAGGTGAGTGTGACAGCTGAGGCGGGTGTGGTAGGTGGCCCGGCCTCTTGCACTGTTGGATTGTATTGTGACAGTGGTGTTTGTTATTTCAGCTTCCGGAATGTATACAGCTTCGTGTAGACGCAAATCGATCTCCGATCTGATCTTTTCGATATCGTGGCTTTACACTGTACTGGAGGCTAGAGCTATATGATGAGGTGTCTGGCTGTCACCCCCTGCCCTTTCTTCAGGGCCACCACTGGCTGGGCCTATGGCAGGGACATTGACAGGCAGAGTGACATGGAGCACCACTGTTGGCTATACATGGTGCGGTTGTTCTGGTACCAACAGGCGGTAATATAGATGGGGGCGCTTCTGAGCACGTGTGTGCATTGTCGCCTAATGGACGGACCATTGTTTTCTACCCCATATGTCACATTTGATTGACCCTCCTCCGCTCCAGCTCAACCACTCCCATCCTTGCAGCGTTCATGTGACTGCTGCAACCAATTGCTGGCGTCAGTGGTCTTACGCCGTGTACCTTTGAGGCCAGTGGTGATATGCAGTATACAGGACTTCACCGCTGCAGCAGAAGGAAGGATAGAACATGGCGCTGGGGCTTTGATACGCTGCCTATAACTTTTAACACTTTAACTGCTTTTTAACATTGGACAGCCATTTTATAGCATGCACCTAGAACCGGAATCGGCAACCTTCGGCACTCCAGCTGCTGTGAAACTACAACTCCTAGCATGCATACTTACTCTGCTGTTCTTGTAACCCCAATAGAAATGAAAGGAGGATTCTGGGAGTTGTAGTTTCAGCTTGTTACTGATTCCTTCTATGTAGGATCGGTTGTAGTTGGACCAACAAGCCCCCAGCAGTCCTGGAATGGATCTGAGCTGCAGTACAAAGCACAGACCTTGAGGGGGTGTGTCCCGTCACTTTGGCACAGTCCACACTGATTGGATAGTGGTAGCAGGCGTGGACACCCCCCCCAACTGGTAACACTCGGCTGTCAGCTTATCCACCATAGCTTGGGAGAAAAGTGATCTCCTAAGGAATGCATCACGCTGCAAATAGCATTATGGGTTAATACCCACCTATAATATAGGTCTGAAACGACATGCTCCATTCACTTCTATGGGAGTTACAAGAGCAGCTATGTGTGCATGCTGGGAGTTGTAGTTTCAGAGCGTGCTTGTGTCATCTAGATCAGACAGAAGCTAATTCATCTGCCAGCAAACACTTTGGGGAAATTTATCAATATGAAATACGCCTAAATTAGGCGTATTTCAGGCGCAGATTGCGGCACAAAATTTAGACCATTTTCTACGCCTGTTTTAGGCATAGAAAACAGACTAAATGTAAGGCCCCTTGCAGACAAGCGTGTGCGGGTTAGGTGCGTATGTGTTCAGTGAAAAATGCGCGATTTCGCAAAGTCATTCAGTTTTGTCTGCGATCGCGTTCAGTTTTTATCGCGCGGGTGCAATGTGATTTAATGCGTTTTGCACGCACGTGATAAAAAACTGAAGGTATACAAACAACATCTCCTAGCAACCATCCGTGAAAAACGCATCGCATCCGCACTTGCTTGCGGATGCAATGCGATTTTCACGCAGCCCCATTCACTTCTAAGGGGCCGGCGTTTGCGTGAAAATCGCTGAATATAGAACATGCTGCGATTTTCACGCAACGCACAAGTGATGCGTGAAAACCAACGCTCATGGACACAGCCCCATTGAAATGAATGGGTCCGGATTCCGTGCGGGCGCAATGCGTTCACATCACGCATTGCACCCGCGCGGAATACTCGCTCGTGTGAAAGGGGACTAAGAACGCAAGAAAACTGTCTTACATGTAGATTGGAGCTGGATGCGCCAAATTTAGGCTGCTTTCACACTAGCGTTTTTACTGGATCCAGCATGGTTCAGCAAAAACGCTTCCGTTACTGATAATACAACCGTCTGCATCCGTTATGAACGGATCAGGTTGTATTCTCTTTAAAGGGTTTCTATCACTTGGTATGACATAATTAGCTGTCAGACACTAGCGATCTGCTAGTGTCTGCTCTGGCCAACCATCCTACTATAATCACTTGTGGGGCAGCGGTTTTGCTAAAAAACTAACTTTTATAAATATGCTAATGAGCCTCTAGGTGCTATGTGGGCGTCATTAGCACCTAGAGGCTCCGTCTACCTTCATACACAGCCGCCGCCCAGCGCGTCCCTCCAGCCCGCCCATGTCCTCCTCCGTGTGACGCAGCGGCCGAATTCTCGCGCATGCGCCGTGCGCGGCTGTATTCGGCGCATTTGAGATGTGAGCTCGGAGCGGTCAGACATTCAATGCGCATGCGCCGAATACATCCGCGCATGCGCATTGAATGTCTGACCGCTCCGAGCTCAGACATCTCAAATGCGCCGAATACAGCCGCGCACGGCGCATGCGCGAGAATTCGGCCGCTGCGTCACACGGAGGAGGACATGGGCGGGCTGGAGGGACGCGCTGGGCGGCGGCTGTGTATGAAGGTAGACGGAGCCTCTAGGTGCTAATGACGCCCACATAGCACCTAGAGGCTCATTAGCATATTTATAAAAGTTAGTTTTTTAGCAAAACCGCTGCCCCACAAGTGATTATAGTAGGATGGTTGGCCAGAGCAGACACTAGCAGATCGCTAGTGTCTGACAGCTAATTATGTCATACCAAGTGATAGAAACCCTTTAACATAGCCAACACGGATCCGTCATGAACTCAATTGAAAGTCAATGCGGGACGGATCAGTTTTCGATTGTGTCAGAGAAAACTGATCCGTCCCCATTGACTTGTATTGTGGGTCATGACTGTTATGCTCCGCATCTCAGGACAGAAAGCAAACCGCAGCATGCTGCGGTTTGCTCTCCGGTATGAGAATGGAATACATTTTAGAGCATTCCGTTCTGTTCAGTTACGTTTCGTCCCCATTGACAATGAATAGGGACAAAACAGAAGCAGTATTGAGACCCTATGACGGATTTTAATACCGGAAGATATTAACTCTAGTGTGAATGTAGCCTTATGTAGAGGCTGGCGCCACCGCCGCCCTAATAAATGTGCCCCTTTGACCCTGCAGTAAACCTGTCAGTGTGCAGCAGATTAGTGGCATTATTATCTACCACTAGTGACAGCACTTACTGGTGGTGTGGAGTAAATCCCCCCCCAGTTCACTCAGAGGTTGATTTATCAAACTGGTGTGAAGTAGAACTGGCTTCGTTGCCCCTAGAAACCAATCAGATTCTATTCGTTTTGGAAAGGAGATCTGAAAAATAAAAGGTGGAATCTGATTGGTTGCTGTGGGCCGGAATGGAAGGACCCCGTACATTATGGAGGGGGACGCATGACCATACTGGCATTGCCTGATGGCTGTCTTGTCCTTGGGGCTAAGGTGTTCTGCCCGGTGACAAGGAGGTTATTTTTAGGAGCCCAGTTTTGAAGGGAAAAGGTTTCCCGCTCTTGTGGGATCACTGGGCAGAAGTTTAATTCTGCCCGGTGATTTTTCCCTCAATTGGCTGGGCAAGTAGCCTATGATGTCCCAGGGTCTCGGGAAAGGTTAGCGGAGCCCTGGAGACAGTAAATGATTGGTGGTGGTGGGAGGTTTGGGGCTAGAAGTGTCCGAGCTCCGCAGGCTGGGCTTGCCTTTGATCTGCACCTGCCTGTGGAGCCGGATTCTTTGTGCCCCTCCTGCCCGCCCCCTTTTTTTTGAAGGTGCTTTGGCCATGGCCTGAGGAAGGGTGACGTAAGGATAGTCATCCCGTGATGGGATGGACTCTGATTGATATATTTATGGTATTGGAGTCTGAGTTTGACTAGACTCTTAAAAGGTTTTCAGTTAAAGTTGTATTGGTTGATTTTAATAAATCAGGCCTTGGCCGTTTTACCTCCACTCTTTAGTCGATGTCTTTTTATTTAACCACCTCCGGACCGCCGAACGCAGCGACGCGTCCTGGAGGTGGTTGATTCATTCCGCCTGGACGCGCCGGCGCGTCCTCTCGCGAGACGCAAGATTTCGGTCACAGCCGGCCCGCGCATGCGCATCGCGGGCTGGCAAAAGTTTGAGGAGAATTGCATCAGCAACCTGCCAGCCAATGATCGTCGCTGGCAGGTTGCTGATTTTTAAAAAACCGAATCACAAGCCATCTAACAGATCATATTAGTAAATATGATCTGTTATATGGCTTCTCTGCTGGTCCTTTTCGTCGGTTGGATCCAGCAGAGGAGCAGACTGAACTGTGAGTACACACCAAACACTGTCCTTAGCCCCAGATCACCTTCCATCACCCCCATCATCCAAATTAACCCCTTGATCGCCCCGTCAATCACTTAGTGAAAGACAAAAAGTGATCAGTGTAAACTGTCACTTTTTTTTCACTAGTATTGACTGATATGTTTTAGGATAATTTAGTTCCCTTGGTTAGGTAGCTTAGCGTCAGTTAGCGCCCAGCCCACCGCACCGCAGTCACTTTTATTCGCTGTTTAGCGTATCGCTAATCAGCATTTGTACTTTTATAGTATCTGTAAGTGATCAAAACTGATCACAGTCAGATCTATAATAGTATTAGTGTCACCTTAGCTCGCCCTCCACCCAAAACGCAGTGTTTGCCCGATCAGGCCTGATCAGTCGCCCACACGTGCGTTCACCCACGCCCGCCCCACCGCAGTGACAAAATTTTTTATTTTTTTTGATCACTGCACATTCACTTTACACGCACTGCGGCGATAAAAAAAAATCAGTTTTGATATTTTTTATCAACCGCAGTGGCCTCCGGTACTTCGCTAGCCTCCCCTTTGTAAGACAGGCTTGCTTTTTTTCTTGGGTAGTCTCAGGGAATACCCCTAAATTTAGTAGTCCAAAATGTCAAACAGGGGGTATTCTTCTGAAGAGACCTACAGGATTCTGACCCAGTCGGATGAGGAGTGGGAACCCTCATCTGATGAATCTAGCGGGTCAGAATATGAACCTGTAGAAAGCAGTGGCTCTCTGACCCAAAGTTCGGACGAGGAGGTGGAGGTCCCTGATAGAACCAGGCGTACCCGGCCCCGTGTCGCTAGACCACAGGTTGCGCAGGATCCGCTTCAAGAGCAGCAGAGTGGGGCTGTCGCTGCCGGATCACGTGGTGAGGCATACACCAGCAGCGCAGCCCTTCCTGGACCTAGTACCAGCACTGCCGTACAACATGGTGAAGTAGCGAGCACCAGAAGGGCAGTTGAAGCTGGTACGGTGGCACGTGCAGTAGTTACCCCGTCGCAGCCACCGCACAGACAGGCCCGTAGAGCCCCTAGAGTCCCTGAGGTGCTGGCAAACCCTGATTGGCAGTCCCCAACTTCAGCCGCACCTGTAGTTCCCCCTTTCACCGCCCAGTCTGGAGTTCGGGTTGAGACAGCTCAGATCGGTTCGGCCCTGGGATTTTTTGAGCTGTTCTTGACTGCGGAGCTCTTGGACTTAGTCGTGGCAGAAACAAATCGGTATGCCACACAATTTATAACCGCAAACCCGGGAAGCTATTATGCCCAGCCTTTCCGGTGGAAACCAGTCCAAGTTTCCGAACTTAAAATTTTTCTGGGCCTTCTCCTCAACATGGGTCTAACTAAAAAGCATGAATTGCGATCATATTGGTCCACGAACCCAATTCATCACATGCCCATGTTCTCTGCTGCTATGTCCAGGACACGATTTGAGACCATCCTGCGTTTCCTGCATTTTAGCGACAACACCACCTCTCGTCCCAGAGGCCACCCAGCTTTTGACCGGCTCCACAAAATTCGGCCCCTCATAGACCATTTCAACCAGAAATTTGCAGATTTGTATACCCCTGAGCAAAACATCTGCGTAGACGAGTCCCTAAACATTTTACCGGGCGCCTTGGCTTCAAACAATACATCCCAAGCAAGCGTGCCCGGTATGGGGTCAAATTGTATAAGCTCTGTGAAAGGGCCACAGGCTATACCCACAAATTTCGGATCTATGAGGGAAAAGATCAGACCCTGGAGCCGGTCGGTTGCCCTGACTACCTGGGGAGCAGTGGGAAGACAGTCTGGGACTTGGTGTCACCCTTATTCGGCAAGGGGTACCATCTTTATGTGGACAATTTTTACACAAGTGTGGCCCTCTTTAAGCATTTGTTTCTAGAACAGATTTGCGCCTGTGGCACCGCGCAAACTAGTCGCGTGGGCTTCCCCCAACGGCTCGTTACCACCCGTCTTGCAAGGGGGGAGAGGGCTGCCTTGTGTAACGAAGAACTGCTCGCGGTGAAATGGAGAGACAAGCGTGACGTTTACATGCTCTCCTCCATTCACGCAGACACGACAATCCAAATTGAAAGGGCAACCTGTGTCATTGAAAAGCCCCTCTGTCCACGACTATAATGCGCTCATGGGAGGGGTGGACTTCAATGACCAGATGTTGGCTCCCTATTTAGTTTCCCGACGCACCAGACGCTGGTATAAGAAGGTGTCTGTATATTTAATTCAATTGGCTCTGTATAATAGTTTTGTTCTCTACAGTAAGGCTGGGAGAACACGATCCTTCCTCAAATTCCAGGAAGAGATCATCGAGAACCTCCTGTATCCAGGAGGTTCCGTGGCCCCAACCACCAGTGTAATTAGCCGTCTACACGAGCGACATTTCCCCAGTGTCGTTCCTGGTACCTCAACCCAACCGTCACCCCGAAAAAAATGTTGTGTCTGTAGAAGGAGTGGAATAAGGCGTGACACCCGCTATTTCTGTCCTGACTGTCCTGACCACCCTGCCCTATGCTATGGTGAGTGTTTCCGGAAGTACCACACACAGGTACACTTAGCATAGGGATTGCATCTCACAGGACAGGCACACAGGGCTATTAGGGCCCTTTTACTCACAGCTGCTGCAAACCTCTCCTTTCACCTGGGATAAAGTGCATAACGTACTTCGCCACATCTTTGGGCGATTTGCACATTGTCCCATGGGGAAGGAGAGGTTTGTTCTATAAAGGTAAAAAAAAAAAACTTTTTTACTTACCGGTAATTTTTTTTTTAACGTTCAGTTAAAAAAGTTAAAAAAAAGTTTATATGTTCTGTTCAAAAGTTAATAAATTTATTGCGTTGCGGCCTGGTTTTTTCTTTTTTGTTTTGTTTTTTTTACCTTCCAGATGGACCAACCGATCGACTAGCTGCAGCACTGATGTGCATTCTGACAGAAGCATTGCGCTGCTGTCAGATTACACGCAAGTCGGTGTATGCGGCGCTGCAAGACGAGATTTCTCCTCTGCAGTAAAAGATACGTTTGCCGAGGCATATGAGCTGAGGAGGTGGCGGTGTTCATATACTTTGGCAAACACTTTGTATATATAAAAAAAAAAATCCCGGCAAGGATTTATTCATCCACATCGATTGATGTGAATGGAGAAATCTGGTTTGCCAGGGCATACGAGCTAAGTGGGTATGGATGTTGGGCGGAGCTCCTATGTCCTGGCAGACGCCTTTCCCCTCCTTTTTCTTTTTTTTGGCAGAGATTTTTTCATCCACATTGATTGATGCGAATGAAGAAATCTGTGCCGTTCATTTTTTTCTTTCAGCCCAGAGGCTGAACGGAAAAAAAAAATCTCATTACCCGTATGCTCAATATAAGGAGAATAGCAGAAACTCCTAATGCTGGGCATACATGTAATGATTGCGGAGACCCTCAAATGCCAGGGCAGTACAAACACCCCACAAATAACACCATTTTGGAAAGAAGACACCCCAAGGTATTCGCTGAGGGGAATATTGAGTCCATGAAAGATTGAAATTTTTGTCCCAAGTTAGCGGAAAGGGAGACTTTGTGAGAAAAAAAATCTAAAAAATCAATTTCCGCTAACTTGTGCCAAATTTTTTTTTTTCTATGAACTCGCCATGCCCCTCATTGAATACCTTGGGGTGTCTTCTTTCCAAAATGGGGTCAAATGTGTGGTATTTATACTGCCCTGGCATTTTAGGGGCCCCAAAGCTTGAGAAGAAGTCTGGTATCCAAATGTCTAAAAATGCCCTCCTAAAAAGAATTTGGGCACCTTTGCGCATCTAGGCTGCAAAAAAGTGTCACAGATGTGGTATCGCCGTACTCGGGAGAAGTTGGGGAATGTGTTTTGGGGTGTCATTTTACATATACCCATGCTGGGTGAGAGAAATATCTTGGTCAAATGCCAACTTTGTATAAAAAAATGGGAAAAGTTGTCTTTTGCCAAGATATTTCTCTCACCCAGCATGGGTATATGTAAAATGACACCCCAAAACACATTCCCCAACTTCTCCTGAATACGGAGATACCACATGTGTAACACTTTTTTGTGGCCTAGGTGGGCAAAGGGGCCCATATTCCAAAGAGCACCTTTTGGATTTCACAGGTCATTTTTTACAGAATTTGATTTCAAACTCCTTACCACACATTTGGGCCCCTAGAATGCCAGGGCAGTATAACTACCCCACAAGTGACCCAATTTTGGAAAGAAGACACCCCAAGGTATTTGCTGATGGGCATAGTGAGTTCATGGAAGTTTTTTTTTTTTTGTCACAAGTTAGTGAAATATGAGACTTTGTAAGAAAACAAAAAAAAAAAAAAATCATCATTTTCCGCTAACTTGTGACAAAAAATAAAAAGTTTGATGAACTCACTATGCCCATCAGCGAATACCTTGGGGTGTCTACTTTCCGAAATGGGGTCATTTGTGGGGTGTTTGTACTGTCTGGCCATTGTAGAACCTCAGGAAACATGACAGGTGCTCAGAAAGTCAGAGCTGCTTCAAAAAGCGGAAATTCACATTTTTGTACCATAGTTTGTAAACGCTATAACTTTTACCCAAACCATTTTTTTTTTTACCCAAACATTTTTTTTTTTATCAAAGACATGTATAACAATAAATTTAGAGCAAAATTTATATATGGATGTCGTTTTTTTTGCAAAATTTTACAACTGAAAGTGAAAAATGTCATTTTTTTGCAAAAAAATCGTTAAATTTCGATTAATAACAAAAAAAGTAAAAATGTCAGCAGCAATGAAATACCACCAAATGAAAGCTCTATTAGTGAGAAGAAAAGGAGGTAAAATTCATTTGGGTGGTAAGTTGCATGACCGAGCAATAAACGGTGAAAATAGTGTAGTGCAGAATTGTAAAAAGTGGTCTGGTCATTAAGGGTGTTTAAGCACTGGGGGCTGAGGTGGTTAAGGTATGCATGTATTATGGTTTGTTATAGGTAGGCATAATATGCCATGTATTGCCATGTGTAGCATCGTGCAGGGTAAGGGAATTTTTATTAGATCCGGTAACGTACCAGGCTCTCCATGGGTAAGTTGGCGGAGGCTTCCTCCTAGCAGTGAGTCTGGTGATGTCACTGGCGCTAATGGGCGGTCTTTAGCGCTGCCCTAGGCTGTTTTTACAGTCTAGGGCAGCGCTAAAGACCACCCATTAGAGCCAGTGACGTTCCCGGGCTCACTGCTAGGTGGAAGCCTCCACCTAGCAGTGTCCAAATGTACACAAACAGCCCTTGTCCTGCACGATACAGCGCAGGGCAAGGGGGAGCATCTGAGCGTGAAAATCTTCAATGCTCCACTCATTCATGGTAAATGAGTGCAGATCAGGTTGTGTCGCGGACAACCCCTTTAAAAGTCGTTTCCATGCAGAAATCACGCTAAGGGTATGTTCACAGAGTTTTTCCTCTGGATTTTGGCACAGATTCCACACCCAAAACACACCAAAAATGCTTGCAATACATTTCCAATAAATTCTATGGGAAAACCGCATTCATTTCTATTGTGCTTTTTTCCATTCCTGGTTTTAAAAACCGCTGCGCAGAAAAAAGAGATTATGTCCGTTATTGACGCAGAATCCACATCCTGAGGCTCTTGAAATAGGCAGGATGAAAACCACATAAAAAATTTGGGAAAAACTGCGTCTAAATAAAAACCGCATCCTAAGGGCTGATGTACACGGCTGTAGTTTTGGTTCGCATCTGATCCATGTGTTGTCTGCATCCATAAGTCCGTTCTGCAGCCCCGCAAAAAAGATAGAACATGTCCTATTTCTGTTTGTTTTGCGGACAATGATAGGACATTTCTGCAGGAATAAAAAAAATGGCGGCATGTACTCGGCAGGAATCTGTGTTTTGCGGATCCATGATTTGCATAAGCCCTAAAAAACCACAAGGAATCCTGGAGCTGATTCTGCATCTGGTGTTTTTCAGCACAGAAAAAACTTAGGGTGAATAGAAGGGACCTCTTTGACATGGAGAGGTCATCAATTAAAATAAAAAATAAAAAAACTTAGGCTGAGTTCACACGGGCGAGATTTCCGCGCGGGTGCAATGCCGGAGGTGAACGCATTGCACCCGCACTGAATCCGGACCCATTCATTTCAATGGGGCTGTGCACATGAGCTGTGATTTTCACGCATCACTTATGCATTGCGTGAAAATCGCAGCATGCTCTATATTGTGCGTTTATCACGCAACGCAGGCCCTATAGAAGTGAATGGGGCTGGGTGAAAATCACAAGCATCCGCAAGCAAGTGTGGATGCGGTGCAATTTTCATGCACGGTTGCTAGGTGACGATCGGGATGGAGACCTGATCATTATTATTTTCCCTTATAACATGGTTATAAGGGAAAATAATAGCATTCTTAATACAGAATGCATAGTACAATAGCGCTGGAAGGGTTAAAAAAATAAATAAAATAATTTAACTCCCCTTAATCCACTTGCTTGCGCATCCGGCATCTCTTCTGTCTTCTTCTTTGCTGTGTACAGGAAAAGGACCTGTGGTGACGTCACTCCGGTCATCACATGGTCCATCACATGATCTTTTACCATGGTGATGGACCATGTGATGACCGGAGTGACGTCACCACAGGTCCTTTTCCTGTACACAGCAAAGAAGAAGACAGAAGTGGATTACGGTGAGCAAGTGGATTAAGGTGAGTTAAATTAATATTTTTTTAACCCCTCCAGCGCTATTGTACTCTTACAACCATCTTATTGTATTCTTACAACCATGTTATAAGGGAAAATAATACAATCTACACAACACCTAACCCAAACCCGAACTTCTGTGAAGAAGTTCGGGTTTGGGTACCAAACATGCTGATTTTTCTCACGCGTGTGCAAAACACATTACAATGTTTTGCACTCGCGTGGAAAAATCGTGCATGTTCCCACAACGCACCTGCACCTTTTCCCGCAACGCCCGTGTGAACCCAGCCTTAAAGGGGTTGTCCAATTTCTCAAACTACCCCCATCCCACATACACACACATGTGCCGGGCCCCTCACCGGTAATATATACTTACCCCGCTCCCGGCGCCCCTCCTGGTCCCTGCACCGCTGCTGCTTCTCCCTGCACAGGGATGAAAATATCCGGTGTCGAGGGGGGGGGGGGGGAGCAGCCAATGGCAAGCAGGGACGGGGAAGAGCCTCCCTAGCATCGCGGGTGACGCTACAGAGGCTCGTCCCTGTCCCTGCCATTAAATGCTTCCCCCCCTGGACACTGGATGTTTTAAGTCGTGTGCAGGGAGAAGCAGCAGCGGCAGTGCGGGGGGCAGGAGCGGGGTAAGTATATTACCAGTGAGGGGCCCGACACATGTGAGGGGGTTTGAGAAATTGGATAATGCCTTTAATGTCAGGCTGCATTACATAAAGGTAGGCAGAGCTGCTGTGATAATCCGCAGATCTTCTGCAGCGAACTACGCATTGAATCCTCTGCAAAATCTGCAAGTCGCCGTGACCCCAGAATTGCGACAAGTTGTGCTGCCACCCCGTTCACTTCCATTAGGCTTTGACACTGCTGCGCAACAAGGTTGTCATATACCGACAGCCTAAGGGTACATTCACCATTCACACGACCGTGTGTATTTTGCGGTCTGCAAATCGCCAAAATACGGAAGACATCTGTGTTGCATCGTTTTTCTTTTTTGCAGACCCATTGACTTCATCAACCCATGAACCGCATTTTGCAGCCAAAATGATCCGTGTGCTTTCTGCATCCGTATGTCCATTCTGCTAAACGATGTGTGCTTAGATCATGTTCCAGATGCGAAATGCGGACCCCGGACCCGTTGAAGTCAATGGGTCCGCAAAAAAAGCGCAACACGGACATCATCTGTATTTTGCGCAAAATACATACGGTCATGTGCATGAGGCCTAAATGTCTAGTGATCCCAATTCTAAGGGTCTATCTTTGTAGATTGGGGATTAATTACTTTGCCTGTTCCAGTAATGAATGATAAAAAGCACTTGGCACGTATTTTATGGCTGCGGCGGCTCCCACATCCCGTCTGCTAATCTCTGGATGGACGACCATCTGTATAGAGTTTGTAATTACAGCGCGATATACGGCCTGTGCCAGGGCGATTTCCTTACTGTATGATTAAACTAGCCGAGCAGTCTTCTAAATGGCTCAGTCCATTAATAGTTTATTCTCACACAGGGCGGCCATTAAATATTCATATCACAACTGTGTATCATCTATCATTAGAGTATAAAAGTGTTATGAGCACTACATAAAAGAAACAAATAGTTTACACACTTTTACGCTCTTAAGGAGGTCGGGCATCAGGCTAAATAGAATCAAGATATGAAGTCACCAGATGGCCAGGAACGAGGGCCATCAAACATTCAGTAAATTAGTACGTTTTTTAAGTTTGTTTTTTATGTTTTTTTTTTATAAAGCTTAAAAGGGGTTGTCCAGTCAATTAACATAGTAACATAGGGGGAAATTTATCAAACTGGTGTAAAGTAGAACTGGCTTAGTTACCCATAGCAACCAATCAGATTCCACCTTTCATTTTTCACAGCTCCTTTGGAAAATGAAAGGTGGAATCTGATTGGTTGCTATGGGTAACTAAGCCAGTTCTACTTTACACCAGTTTGATAAATCTCCCCCATAGTTTATAAGGCTGAAAAAAAGACATCCGTCCGTCCAGTTCAGCCTGTTATCCTGCAAGTTGAATATAAAAAAAAAAGTCAGAATGGTATGACTTAGGGCTCTTTCACACCAGCGGATGTTGTGCGTGTCAGCCAAGACCCGCTGCGGACAGCAGAGACACGGAGCAGTAACATGACTGATAATGCTCCGTGCCTCTCTGTGACCTTTTTACTCCAAAATCACAGTGAAATAAAGTTGTCACCGTGATTTTGTAGCAAGGCTTCATTCACACGTCCGTCAAAATGGGTCCGCAAATTGCGGAACGGGTGCGGATCCATTCACTCTCTATGGGGACGGAATGGATGCAGACAGCACACACTGTGCTGTCCCCATCCACATTTCCGGAGTACGCCATCGATCTTCCGGTTTACGGCTCCGGGAAAAAATTGAACATGTCCTATTCTTGTCCGCAATTGCGGACAAGAATAGGCATTTCTATGGGGGTGCTGGCCGGTTGTATTACGGATCCACAATGTACTACGGACGTGTGAATGGACCCTATTCCAGTAGGTAAAAGTTATCCCATATCCACAGGATAAATTTTACCTACTGGAATACCCCTTTGAAGAGCACCTGTCAACAGGATCCACCCTATAAACCCTAATGAGTCGATTCTACTGATCAAAAGGATACCTGTCCTTGGAAAATCAGATGCAGGATTCCTGAGAATAGACTTGTGGGCCTCATGCACACGACCCTATTTCTGTATACAGTTCGGACGCAGACCTACTCATTACTGTGGGGCCGCTTCTGTGTGACCATGGCAATACATGGCTCATGCTCCCAAACACACAATAATAAAAAAAATAATATTTCTTATTATGTATTCTAGAACCTTAATGCAATAAAAACACGAGCCTAGAGAGTGGAGATAAGCCGAGGCCTGTTTATTTAAACTCAAACCAACTTTAATATATACTCAAACTATTAACCATATAAACACCATGAGCCTAGTCATAAACCATCAATACATCAGAGTCCATCCCATCCCGGGATGACTATATCAACCACCCTGCACAGACCTCGACTTTACAAACAAAATTGGGGCGGAGAACAAACTGGTCCAGGCTCCCAGGGCAGGTGAGGCAAAGAGGCAAACCAGCCCGCGGAGCCTGGACACTTATAGCCCCCCAACCCCACTAATCCACCAATGATTCACTGTCACCAGGGCTCGGGCAAACTTTGCCCGATCCCAGCAACATCATAAGTCATTAAGATGACCAATTAAGAACATCACCGGGCAGAATTAAAATTCTCCTCAGAGGAGAGCGGGAACATTTTCCCTCCAAAACCTCTTGACTAAAAATAGCCCCTAATCACTGGGCAGAGAACTGACCTCCCATAGACAGGCAATGCAAGTATTGCCATGTGTACCACTCCATAATGTCCGGGGTACCTTCATTCCGCAAATGATAGAACATGTCCTATTCTTGTCCATTTTGCGGAAAAGAATAGGCATTTCTATAAGGCCACTTGCAGACGAGCGTGTTCGGATTGGGTCCGGATGCGTTCAGTGAAAAATGGGCGATTTCGCAAGCAAGGTCATTCAGTTTTGTATGTGATCGCATTCAGTTGCTCAGTTTTTATCGCGCGGGTGCAATCTGATTTAATGTGGTTTGCACGCGCGTGATACAAAACTGAAGGTATACAAACAACATCCCTTAGGCTAGTTTCACACTTGCGGCAGGACGGATCCGACATGCTGTTTACCATGTCGGATCCGTCCTGTGGCTGTTCGCCGTGCCCCCGCTCCGTCCCCATTGACTATAATGGGGATGGGGGCGGAGCTCCGGCGCAGCACGACGGTGCACGGAGAAAGCCGCCGGACTAAAAAACCTGACATGCAGTAATTTTAGTCCGGCGGCCTTAAGCCGTGCACCGCCGTGCTGCGCCGGAGCTCCGCCCCCATCCCCATTATAGTCAATGGGGACGGAGCGGCGGCCCGGGGGCACGGCGAAACAGCCGCAGGACGGATCCGACATGGTGAACAGCCTGTCGGATCCGTCCTGCCGCAAGTGTGAAAATACCCTTAGCAACCATCTGTTAAAAACGCATCACATCTGCCCTTGCTTGCGGATGAGATGTAATTTTCACGCAGCCCCATTCATTTCTATGGGGCCAGCGTCGCGTGAAAAACGCAGAATATAGAACATGCTGCGATTTTCACGCAACGCACAAGTGATGCGTGAAAACCAACGCTCATGTGCACAGCCCCATTGAAATGAATGGGTCTGGATTGCGTTCGCATCACGCATTGCACCCGCGCGGAATATTCGCTCGTGTGAAAGGGACCTAATAGGGACTGAGGAAAGTGCGGGATCATGACAGGTATCTGTATTTTGCGGGTCCGCAGCTATATATACAGTCATAGTCGTGTGCATGAGGCCTTATTCTTTATGCAAGTGTGGGCTTCAGTGCACTGGGGGCGGGGCTAGCCTCTCTGAGCTCCTCAGCTTTCCAGTGCTAGCTATACCCCTCAGTGCACTGAAGCCCTCACTGGCATAAAGAATAAA
This sequence comes from Bufo bufo, assembly GCF_905171765.1. NCBI lineage: Eukaryota > Metazoa > Chordata > Amphibia > Anura > Bufonidae > Bufo > Bufo bufo. The sequence goes on along the minus strand of NC_053389.1, from coordinate 300,221,125 downwards.
AATCGTATTTTCTCAGGAATGCCACCGTCAATTTTCACAAAACAACTATCATTTTAATCAACAGAATCAACTCTACCAGGAAGTATGCCTGGTTTAATAGGGTTGATCCTGCTGTCAGTTGCTCTTTCATTCATTATTTGACACCATTGTGAACCTGAACTTCTGAACCAAGTGTGACCCCAGCATTGCAGTAGAAGGACATCATTGTGGGCACCCACAGCTTTTCCTGATAGTATCAAGGATTTCAGCTGCAGAACTCTGTATTAGAGCTCGCTTCTATTGAGCCCTTACCATTGTGCGTTGGACATGATGAGAGCATGTTTTTTTAGCGTGTCGGTAAGCAGAAATGTTGAAATTGGTAAAGTTCCACAGTTTTGTTAAACATAAAAAAAAAATACACCTTTAGTATTAACCTACAAAATAACTCTTCCCCCTGTATATATAGGAGAATGTTTCCTACAATTCCTTCTCTGCATACATGTATGTAAATTGGACATAGCGATTATGTTGTAGTAACATGGTCCTTTTTTTTTTTTTTCAGCCCTGAACCGCTTCCATGCAGCCAACGTCCAGGGCTGTGTACATGGGGAAGCTGAAACACTGAACCCTTCCTCCTTGATTCCCTTGGGACAGAATGCAGGTAGCAGAAGGTACGTGGAAAATGCCTAAATGGTAAATTTGACAAATAACTGTGGGGGGTACAGTGCCTTGAAAAAGTATTCATAGCCCTTGAACATTTCCACTTTTTTTCACGTTACACCCAAAAACCTAAATGTATTTTAATGGGATTTTATGTGATAGACCAGCACAAAGAATGTGTGAAGTGAAAAGAAAATAATACATAAATAATATAAAAAATTTAAATCTGAAGTGTGGTGTGTGTGTTTGTATTCAGCCCCCCTGTAATCTGATACCCCTAAATATAATCCAGTGTGACCAATTGCCTTCAGAAGTCACCTAACTAGTAGTTAGAGTCCACCTGTGTGTTATAAATTCTCAGTATAACTACAGATGGTCTGTGAAGTCTTCAGAGGTTTGTTAGAGAACATTAGTGATCAAACTGCATCATGAAAACCAAGGAACACACCAGACAGGTCAGGGATAAAGTTGTGGAGAATTGTAAAGCGGGGTTAGGTTATAAAAAAATATCCCAAGCTCTGAACATCTCACGGAGCACTGTTTAATCCATCATCCGAAACAGGAAGGAGTATGGCACAACTGCAAACTTACTAACACATGGCTGTCCCCCTAAATTGATAGCCCAAGTAAGCAGAGCACTAACTAGAGAAGCAGCCAAGAGGCTGCTGATGAAGAGCTGCAGAGATCCACAGCTCAGGTGGAAGAATCTGTCCACAGGACATGTATTAGTCGTGTACTCCACAGATCTGGCCTTTATGGAAGAGTGACAAGAAGAAAGTAATTTTTGAAAGCAAGGCATAAGAAGTCCTGTTTGCTACAACCCATGTAGGAGACCCAGCAAATGTGTGGAAAAAGGTGCTCTGGTCAGATGAGACCAAAGTTGAACTTTTTGGCCTTAATGTGAAAACGCTATGTGTGGTGGAAAACTAACACATTATCTCCACCATGAAATATGGTGGTGGTCGCATCATGCTGTGGGGATGCTATTCTTCAGCACAGACAGGGAAGCTAGTCAGCATTAATGGGATGATAGATGGAGCTAAATACTGGAGGGAAACCTGTTAGAGGCTGCAAAAGACTTGAGACTGGGGCAGACATTTACTTTCCATCAAGACAATGACCGTACACATACAGCCAGACCTACAATGGAATGGTTACTTTAGATCAAAGCAGATCCATGTGTTTGAATGACCTAGACCTGAATACCATTGAGAATCTGTGGCAAGACCTGAAAATTGCTGCTAACAGATGCTCTCCATCCAATCCTACTGAGCTATTTTACAAAGAAGAATGGGCAAATATTTCAGCCTCTAGATGTGCCAAGCTGGTGGAGACATACCCCAAAAGACTTGTAGCTGTAATTGCAGCAAAACGTGGCCCTACAAAGTGTTAACTCAGGGAAGCTGAATACAAATGCCCTCCACACCTACCAGATTTTTATTTATAAAAAATGTTGAAAACCATGTATAATTTTCTTTTCTCGTCACACATACTTGCTACTTTGTGCTGGTCTTTCACATAAAATCCCGATAAAATACATTTAAGTTTTTGGGTGTAACGTGAAAAAATGTGGAAATGTTCATAGAGTATGCATACTCTTTCAATGCACTGTATCACCCCAGCTACTGTCTGGTTTCTAAAAAAGTATACTTAAATCAATTACTCGAAATTATTAGCCTTACTACTATTTTTCTTGTCTTCAAGATGCTCCATCTAGTGTCTAAGTGGGACCTCCTAGTTTAACCTCAATTGTGCACATGTATAAAAACCCTACAGAGACCCCACTTGGTAGATAACGTCTCCATACAGACTAAAATGTAGCTCTGTACCATAACACGTGTTTCACTGGTGCATCTTCGGGGGAAAGGGTCTAAAGATGTATGTAAGTCCACACCAATAAATAGAATATCATAGCTTACCCTTTAGGATGTAAGTAGATCCATGCCGGGCCCAGGAACACAGGATGATGCGTAACATGTAACTGCTTCCTCCCTGCTGCTAGTCGCAATGCCCCATTCTCATGAAGAGTGAGTGCCTCGCTCATCAGGTAAACCGTAGGGCTGTCACTCACTCCATCATCTAATTGGAAGTTGTGCCCACAGTCATGTAAATCAGCATCCCGCACTGCAGAAATATTATGGTGCCACTGCAACCACCTTCTTACCCGGAGGAGACCCTGTATTCCTACTTGTATCTGTAAAGATGATGGCTAGCCTACATCTATGACAGATTTCTACACGTTAAGCCACAGCCACATTATATCTACTAATAAACTGTGTATATTGTGATGGGTGCTTAGTGCCACACTGTGTAACGGAACGCATACTGTCAAATCACACTCCTGATCAGTCACCCTCATCTGTATTAATTCTTCATACTGTATACTTGTGCATGCATAATATAATGTATGTACCCCATAAACAATAAGTCCTAGGTCATGTGAATTTTTAAAATAGCCCACATATATATCTGTAATACCCCCCTAGTAAAATAAATAAATCAATCCCCCATTAATAAAATCTTTTTCCAGTGTTACATTATGATACCCCTACCATAATTTCATAAATCAGTCATAGTTCATAAAAGGACCCCTTGGCCCTCCAACATCTTAAAGGGGTTGTCCCACAAAAAAATATTCTACAGTTTTCAAACCAGCACCTTGATCTGAATTGATTTGTAATTGCATGTAATTAAAAATTTAGCATAGCCACTGAGTTATTCAATAAAATGTATCTGTATAGCGCCACCTGTTTTCTTATTTCTTTGTCCTGCTCACTGAGAAGGCCGCACATGCTCAGTTTCATCCTTCAACTGCCTCCTGAGTTGTGATAGGGAGAGCATGGACACGCCTCCGGAGCTGCAGCAAAAAGACACTCCCCTTGAGCGGTCAGCTTGATATAAACCTAGTAGAGCAATGAATGTGGAGATCTCTGGATCTATGTGGGGGACAGGGCTGGTTCTAGCTTTATTAGAAAGAGATTGTCATGTACTATATGATGTCTGATTTTAATTATTTTACAATAATCATGGGATAACCGCTTTAAAGTGAACCTTTTAGTCCAGGAGAAAAAAAACATTAACTGGAGATTAGGGCTGCATGATATATCGCAAAAATAATCGAATCGCGATAATCGGCAAATGCGATTTGGCGATTCGGCCGACCCGAAAATGCCGCGATTATATATGAAGGGGCCCCTATTGATAAAATGTCCTCTGTCCTATTGATAAAATGGCCAGCCTCTGTACTTTCACGATGAATGCACTGCAGCATGCGGGAGCGAGCGAGGTGGCCGGCCGGCGCGTGACTGACGTCACTTAGTCACGCTCCTGCTTTCTGAATTAAGTGGGAGGAGCGTGACAGTGACACGCATCCCCTATAACAGTGTCCTCCGCAGGTCCCCCATAACGGTGTCCTCCGCAGGTCCCCCATAACGGTGTCCTCCGCAGATCCCCCATAACGGCGTCCTCCGCAGATCCCCCATAACGGCGTCCTCCGCAGATCCCCCATAACGGCGTCCTCCGCAGATCCCCCACATAAAGGCGTCCTCCCCAGATCCCCCACATAAAGGCGTCCTCCCCAGATCCCCCACATAACGGCATCCTCCCCAGATCCCCCACATAACGGCGTCCTCCCCAGATCCCCCACATAACGGCGTCCTCCCCAGATCCCCCACATAACGGCGTCCTCCCCAGATCCCCCACATAACGGCGGCCTCCCCAGATCCCCCACATAACGGCGTCCTCCCCAGATCCCCCACATAACGGCGTCCTCCCCAGATCCCCCACATAACGGCGTCCTCCCCAGATCCCCCACATAACGGCGTCATACCCAGCCGCGTCAGCGGCTCATATGGGAAAATCCAAGCAAATAGACCTCTAGCACAATTCCCTTTAAAATATCGCATCGCATACCGTTATCGCAATTTTTAGGGCCCTAATCGCAATCGCACAAAATTCCCATATCGTGCAGCCCTACTGGAGATCGAACAGAACACTTACATGGTGCCCTTTTTTTGCATCTTTTCAGCTGCATTTCCACCAGTTCCCTGGCTCCTCGTCTGCCATCCAAGATGGCCGCAACGCTTCTCAGACTGCCCGATGCATATCGTGCATTTGCCCTTGGACTGGCCAGCATTGCTCAAGTTCGGCTGAACAAGCAGGACATAGCTTGATGCACAGTGTGCACCACTTAATCTGAGAAGCAGTGCGGCCATCTTGGATGACAGAAGAGGAGCCTGGAAATCAATGGATCTGCAGATGAAAAGGAGGGCGCCACGTAAGTGTTTTGTCCTCCCCCCCTCTTGAACCAGAGTGTATACTGAGAGACAGGAAGTAAATAATTATTGGAAATGTATGGGGTCCACCCTGTCTGAAATAATGAGTATGTGCTATTGAGCTAGGTGTTATTTTTAGAAAGTCGGACAAACCTATTTTAATGTGTATAAAAGCCTATACTTTACAATCTGGCCTAGTAGGTGCAGCCCCATGTAACGTATACACACCCAATGTAAACGTATGCTCATGTGCTTCCTGTAATTCCTGGTTACTTCGCAGTGTATCAGGTGACAGGTGACACGTTTGGTAGCATTATTATGTTGTCAGTCTGGGACAGCTCTTCCTTAACCCTTAAGTACCAGGCCCATTTTTGTTGTTTTTTCCTCTCCACATTCCAAGAGTCATAATTTTTTTTACATTTTCCATTTATATGAGGGCTCATTTTTTGCAGGATAAGTTGTATTTTGTAGTGGTACCATTTGATTTACCATGTCTTGTATTGCAAAACGGGAAGAAAATGCTACCTGGTTTTCCACTTTAAAAATCAATTACCAAAGTTACTCAGGGAAGTCACGCACAACTTGGGCTTATCAGGGCCCATGCATTTTAATACTGTACGGAGACGGATCTCTGTACAGTATTAATCCGAATTTTTGAACTAAACGACTTCACATGTAACATCCGGAGCTCGCTTCGCTCATCTTGGGGTGCAGATGCCTTTACATAACAGCCAGGGACGTCTAATGAAGGCCTCCATGTCTGCATTCTGTAAATGCCTGTTAGGCAGTGCCAGAGGCACAGCCTAATAGATTCTGTCCGTTTCTACCAAGTAAACAAAAAATAATATGAAAAATCTTTTCCCCTGAAAGTTTTTAAATGGAACAAATTTAAAAAGAAATAACTCCTCCACATATTTGGTATTTCCTCAGAATTGCCGTTCTTTGCTTATACGCCATAAAAAAAAATAAAAATAAAAAACTGAATAAAAAGAACAATGACATGGTGCCAATGAAAACTATGAAGAGCTAAGCCGTCCCTCAAAGACAAAGCCCTCACACAGCTCTGTCGAAATAAAATACAAAAATTAAGGGTCTTGGCATGCGGCGATACAAATACATTTTTGGGAACTGATTTTTTTGTTTTTGTTTTACAAAAGTTGCAAAACTATACACATTTGACATGACTGTAATCATACTGGCCCAGAGAATAAAGTTATCTTGTTATTAATGCCACAACATTTTAAATGTGAAAAAAGATGCAAAACAGGCCTTGAATTTGAAAGTGCTATTGTGCAATCGTCTGGTGTGTCACCTGAGAGCAAATTCCACAGCTGCCGGTCACTGGACTGAACAGTCTGTTGCAACATATTTTACATGGTTTGTGACGCATTTTGCTGTTTATTTTTGTTTTTATAGTGGCAAGAATACATTGTATATAAGTATTGCAGCCTCGTGATGGCATAGACCATAGAGGTCATGCTGCTAAGATGTGATCCCCTGGATCCTGCTTTGTCACAGACTTCTTACGCCTAGAGTCATCATTGTAGGCCATCTCTTATTGCAGGGCTCCAGATGGAGACCAAAATGGTCGCCAGTGCGACTTAGAATTGCAAAATGGCGCCAAGACTTTGTACTCTAGTCGCCTTTTTGTGCCTAGATCCGCCGCTGTTTTGTCTTTTTAAGAAGAAAGGGCTTTCATCCAGCAGACACACGCGAGCTGCACTGACATGGCACGCACTGCTCAGCGCGCGCCATGTTCTCCTCAGCAGCACAGGGGAGAAGGAGGCAGTCCCTTCCCTCCCCCCTGTGCCGCTGCTACCAATGGACTGATAGCAGGGAGGAGGAGGGGAGGGGCTGTGGACACTGCGCCACCAATGAGTATAGTTTATGCCTGAATACAAACGCAGGCTGCAGTTGCCGGCCATATCCCATACTCTGCACCCAGCCTCTATGACTGCGCGCTGCGATCCGCCGCAATTAACCCTTCAGGTGCGGCACCTGAGGGGTTAATTGCGGTGGATCGCAGCACGCAGTCATAGAGGCCGGGTATGGGATATGACCGCCACCCGCAGCCTGCGTTTGTATTCAGGCATAAACTATATTCACTTAAATGAATAATGAATGTGTTAATTATATTCATTGGTGGTGCAGTGTGCCCCCCCCCCCCCCCCAAACCCCAGTATTGTAACTAATATAATCACTGGTGACGCATTGGCCACAGGCACCCCCCCTCCCCCCATTGTTATATTCATTGGTGGCAGTGGCCACAGGGTCCGCTCCCCTCTTCATTGGTGGTGCAGTGGCAGCTTCTGATCAGAGCCCCAGCAGTGTAATCCTGGGGCTCCGATCGGTTACTATGGCAGCCAGGACGCTACTGAAGCCCTGGCTACCATGGTAATCTCCCTGCTGCTGTGTGTACTATGCACAGGGCAGCAGGGAGAGTGTGAAGTCCGATTCACCCTAATAGAGATCTATTCGGGTGAATAGGACAAGGGATTCCAAGATCCCAGGTTCTAGCCCCTAAGGGGGCTAATAGTAAGTAAAAAGTAAAAAAAATAATATTACCTATTACCAATATTACCTATAAAATATATACCGTAAACAAAAAAATTAATATATTACATATCGCCACGCCCGAAAAAGTGTGAACTATTAAAATATTTAAAAATATCTCCTATGTAGTGAAGCCCTAACAGAAGAAAAAAAAACAAAAAAAACGCTCCATTTGCCATTTTATTGTCACGTTGTCCCCCAAAAAATATAGTCCAGACGTTCCATAAAATGCGACTTTTTTGGTGTTAAATTTTTTTCGCGTGGTATTGAATGGTTGAATAGAGTATCACAATATTTTTTTATGGTATCGAAATCGAATCAAAATTTTGGTATCGTGACAACCCTAGGTAAGACAGAAAATCTGTCAGATAATCTGTTGGTGTAATGCAGGCCTTATGGGGAGCTGACGATATAATATTCTGGCCTTTTACCATTCTAAGTTTTCTCTATTATGGGGGCACTTTTTCATTCTCACTCCTCCATAAACTTTTTCTGGTGGGCTCTTTAAGTGAGAGCCCAGTGGCTTAAACTGTAATGGAAGCAAAGGCTCTGTTATAGAGTCTCTACCTGTGCTATGAGGGCATTGTGGCACCTGATAAAATTGTTAAGGCTTCTACTTGAAATCTTGTAATATTACAGATAGTCTCTTCCCGTGTTGCACCCAGGCTATGTCCATCTTCACAAAAAAAAAAATGTATTCTCCGTACAAAATGAAAATGTAATCAACTTTGCATTATGTCTTAAAGGGGTTGTCTGGCTGGTTTAATTTTTTATATATAGATATATAGAATTGGTTGAAAAAAATAATAATAAAAAGAAGAAAAAACATTACTCACCTCATGGATCTGACATTTCCCATTGGTCTCTGCTTCCTGGTCCCAGACCAAAATACAGGAGATGCCTGGTTAGCCAGTCACTGGCCAGTGATTGGCTGAGCGGGCATCTCTCCAAATTTTTTTTGCATTTCAAGCAGGGACCAGGAAGTGGAGGCCAGCAATGAACTGGTAGCCGGAAAGGCAGCAGCAGGGAATCGGTCAGGTGAGTAATGCTTCTTTTTTTTTCTTTAAATTTTATATTTTTCCATTTGTTACCTGCATTGGGCTAGCATACATTTGGTGTGTTAGCCAGATTCTGAGGAAAGATAGGAAGCAATCTGACTGCAAGGTCTGACTACATAAGGTTTGCTTGTTGTCTGTTACTATGACGACACATGGTTTGCATAGGAGCTGTAGAAAAAAAACATATAATTCTTTGGCAGGTATGGGTACCTGGCCTGGAGACGTTGGTTGATGTGCAGCATGTGTTGTATGAATTTGAGAGAAATAAGAAATGCACAGTTAGAGGTCATGTTTCTATATACCGGTAGTTTTTTTTTCAGCTCTATTTACCAAGATGGCAAAATTGCAGTCACTTTGTCAGAGCTTTGGGAAAGTCCATTTCACCAATCATCCTGACAGGAGAGCAATAGGTGAATGGCTTTCCAATGTTCTTATAGAAAGGTCACCTCTTACGCACTCCACAGAATGTAATGAGCAGTAACAAATAAATCAAAAAGCAATAATGGTTATTGGTATCACGCCATTCGCCAGTAAAATGAGAGTTTTGTGCTGTTTAATGATTGTGTCCTTGCTCCTGAGCTTCATAGCCAGGAATAAAAGCCCTTCTCGGGTCTAGCTCAAAATCACTCATGTAAAGCCCCAGAGTAAGCAAAATGTGAAAAAATAAAATAAAGAAGATTTATATATTCAGTTATAAGGGATATCTTCTTTCTATAAATTTTACTAGGATCATGCAGTCCTCAATCCCCAGTGAATCATTGACTGAATGTATATTCAGCCCCACAAAATCTCTGCTTTTACCGTCATATTTAAAGAATGGGTCACCATATGATAACTCAATAAATTTAGACGGAAATATACAAACTGTTTCATCATAGGCTAGTATTTTACTTGTTTTTATTTTATCTAGAGGTGGGACGTATCCAATTTTTTTCGAATCCGAATCCGAAAAGGTTCTCGAATATATCGAATCCTACGAATCCTGTACATAATTGTGTGAACGCACTGTGTAAGAAACAAAGTCAGACTGCGTCAGTTTGTCTGAACCTCCACCTCCTAGTCACGGTCGCACCCTATATGACCGCGATGACCCCTGCTATGACCCCTGCTCCTATCACTACAGAACATACAGGGTAATACAGCCACATACCTCTTACATCCAGTGACGTCTCTTGTAGATGTTCTCTTTCCTCATCTTCTCCTTTCAGACCTTCAGACCAGACCACCATTTTTCAGCCATTTTTCGTCTCTGCAGCTTGACAAAAAAAAAAATCTTAGTTTACTACTTTTCCATCATCCTCCCATCTTCTGGACAAATCATCCTAACACCCCCAATACTGTTCCGCTGTGCTCCCCAATACTATACTGCAGAAACAGATAATACCCCTGATAATACTAGTACCACATAGAGCCCCCATATAAAATACCCCTTCTTTGTGGCCTCAGTAGATGCCCCCATAGTGCCCCCCAATAATGTGCCAATAAGAAGTGGCCCCACAGTGCCACCCAATAATGTGCCAGTAAGTGTCCCCATAGATGCCCCCCTAATCATGTGCCAGTATCAAGTGCGGAGTGCCTCTCTCCTCCCCCCATGTGCCGGTATCATAGTGCCACCTCCCCCCATAATGTGCCCGTATCATAGTGCCACCTCCCCCCATAATGTGCCCGTATCATAGTGCCATCTCCCCCCATAATGTGCCCGTATCATAGTGCCTCCCCCCAATGTGCCAGTAGTATCATAATGCCTCTCACCTCTCCCCCTGGCATTCACAGATCCCCCCCATCCTATAACAGTGCCATCCACAGAGCCCCCCCCCACCCCATAACAGTGCCATCCACAGAGCCCCCCCCACCCCATAACAGTGCCATCCACAGAGCCCCCCCACCCCATAACAGTGCCATCCACAGACCCCCCCCACCCCATAACAGTGCCATCCACAGACCCCCCCCCACCCCATAACAGTGCCATCCACAGAGCCCCCCACCCCATAACAGTGCCATCCACAGAGCCCCCCACCCCATAACAGTGCCATCCACAGAGCCCCCCCACCCCATAACAGTGCCATCCACAGAGCCCCCCCACCCCATAACAGTGCCATCCACAGACCCCCCCACCCCATAACAGTGCCATCCACAGACCCCCCCCCACCCCATAACAGTGCCATCCACAGACCCCCCCACCCCATAACAGTGCCATCCACAGAGCCCCCCCCCCACCCCATAACAGTGCCATCCACAGAGCCCCCCCCACCCCATAACAGTGCCATCCACATACCCCCCCACCCCTTAACAGTGTCATCCACAGACCCCCCCCCCCCCCCCCCCCCCCCCCATTGCCGCTCCAGTAGTTATAAAATGTGTAATTCTGATTAATAATCATGCTGCCCCCTCTGTCTGTAGTATTACATGATTCAATAAATCTTACTTACAGGGCTACTGCTATCGTAATGCAAGCCGGCCGGGCAGACGAGCGGCAGCGTCACTGACTGACGTCACCTGCCTGCGTCGCCTGCTTTATGAATGAAGCGCCGGTCGTCTGCCCGGCCTGCATTACGATAGCAGTAGCCCTGTAAGTAAGATTCATTGAATGTTATACTACACACAGAGGGGGCAGCATGATTATTAATCAGAATTACACATTATATAACTACTGGAGCGGAGGGGCCGGAGCACAGTGAACGCACCGGCCCCCAGCTCCGCCTCCCAGTCCCTCCCACCGGATTCGTCGGATTCGTTTCAGGCAAATTACGTCGGGATTCGAGTCCACGAATCCCACAAATCCAGCAAGATTCGAGGGATTTGTGAATTCGACTAATCCCCCGTCCCATCTCTAATTTTATCATTGAACGACATTTGAAGAATGAATCTATTATATACCATTAATTAATTATAAACAATCTGTATATTCGTAATAACTACTAGACATATTCAAACCCGCTTCATGTTCAGCCAAGAGACAGTTTGCGTTTATTTACCAGTGCCTCTAGTGGTCGTCTACAGTATCACATGTATTTGCTTGCATTCTAATTCTTTTAAAGGGGTTATCCAACCCCTGAAATGCCCCTACCCATATGCCTGGCCCCTCACACACAATATACTTACCTTGCTCCCCGGCACCCGCTCCGCTCCTGGTTCCCGCACGGCCGTTGTTGCTTCTCCCCGTGCGTGAATAAAAAAAGGCGGGGGAATGGCAGCCAATGGCAGACAGGGACGAGCCTCCCTAGAATTGCGGGTGACGCCTGCCATTGGCTGCAACCTTCCCCCCGACACCGGATGTTTTCGTCTGCGCACGGGAGACAGCAGCGGCAGTCGTGCGGGGACCAGGAGCGATGCAGGTGTCAGGGAGCAATGTAAGTATATTGTGTGTGAGGGGCCCAGGCATATGGGGGAAGGGGCATTTCAGGGGTCGGATAGCCTCTTTAAACACAATGGGGGAGAATTATCAAACTGGTGTACAGTAGAACTGGCTTAGTTGCCCATAGCAACCAATCAGATTTCAGCTTTCATTTTCCAAATGAAAGGAGGAATCTGATTGGTTGCTATGGGCAACTAAGCCAGTTCTACTTTACACCAGTTTGATAAATTTCCCTTAGTGTCTAAAAGAAATTGTTTTAGCCATTTTTCTAACCTTTATAAGCCTTTTTTGATGAGAGGTGTGGCTTATCAGAAAGGGGGTGTTACTTCATGTATAATGGGGTGTGGCTTAATAGCTTTTCCGTGTGCCAACATTCTTGTGCATTTGTGGAGTTAAACAGCCAAGATATATGAGGTATAAACTTAGACAAGACATTCTGATTTATCATCCACTGTCGGCCACTAGGATAAATTTGGCACAGTTTTACTTTTAGACGGTGTCCGTAATTGCCGTACTGACTTCCCCGCTGTCTCCTCAGTTAGTGGCAAAAATACCACAGTTCTGAAACATGGACAAAATTTTGGTGAACGGATATATTTTAGGACAGAATTCAGGTTTAAATATGGCGCAGAATTTACAATACGCCAAACTTATAGGTCAACTAAATAGTAAATTTGCCTGATATTAAGACTGGGATTCGTATTCTACACATTGTAAAGTTGGACAGGAATAGTAAATCTGAGCCGTTATGCATTTGTACAGTATAGTGTTTACTATTGCTGTGTTCTCTTCATGTATGCTACTAGGTCTTCTATTTCTCCATAAGTAACTTATGTAATTATTCCTGTTTTCCAGTTACAACTCCCAGTCTTCAGGTGAACACGGTGGTCAGAATGGACAGAGACAGAAGAAAAAAGGGAACTTTCAGTTCTGCACTGGTCAGCTGCCACGGTACTGCATGCTGGATGCTGTTGGAGTGGTAAGTTGTACATTTACTGTGAGCTGGAGGTAAAGTTCTTTTTGGGTATGTACATCCTCACACCTTGCCATCCGCCCATCTATTGTGGGCTCGGTCTGTCAAAGCTTCACCAGCATAAGTCTTTAGCAATACATCTCCTCCAGTTTATGCTTGAGTTGTATGCACAAGTGATCTGGGACACAGTGGTTGTTAGGGACATGTCCACTCTTAAGTAGTCTGTCCTATTTCGAACTTAGAGATTCAGACCATGTGGAAATTAGGGAAGGGTAAAGCAGTTTGACAGAAGTCATTTCCTGAATTTGCATTATTAGGGTCCATTCCCACATCCGCAGTGTTTTGCGGATCTGCAAAACACCGGGCCGCAACCCCAAAAGACATGCCTATTCTTGTCCGCATCTTTTCTGTCCTCATTAAAAATGAATGGGTCCGCATCCGTTCCGCATAATTGCGGAACGGATCCGGACCCAAAGTGCGGACGTGTAAATGGACCCTTAATCAGATTTTTCTGAAAAATAAATGTTGGTGTGTTTATAAATCTGTTTCAACCCATGAAGTATGTACCGTAATTTTTGCCCTATAAAGATGCACCTAGATTTTAGAGGACAATAAGAAAAAAATATTTTTAATTAGACCTCAGGTCAGACCATCAATCAGACCTCATATCAGACCCCCATGCCTCAGATCAGCCCCCCAGCCTCATGTATGCAGCCTCATGCATGCAGCCCCAGTTTATGCAGCCTCAGATAAAATTTAAAAAACACTTACCTCTCCTGCTCCTGGACGCCACCGCTCCTCACCACCTGCGATCTTCCTCCTGCTCCAGCTGTGCTGTGAACTGGCATGCACAGCGTGACGTCACAGAGCGCCTCACGCTGTGCACAGCCGACGACCAGGAAGCAGTAAGTACAGCGTCTTCACCGCTGCCCGGTCCTCCGGTACTAATGAGCGCTTCCATAATGGAAACGCTCATTAGTATTCACCCCATAAGACGCAGGGACATTCCCCCCCCCCCACTTTGGGGTGGGGGGAAAAAGTGCGTCTTATGAGGCGAAAAATATGGTATGTCTTGCCAACAACCCTCTTCAGGCTATATCAGGAGCGCACAACCTAATTTTCTCCAAGGACCACATTTTCAGATGACACCACTCCCAATGGTCACAATAAAACATAAACGGTATTTTCTTCTGAGACGTTCCTGACACTGCGCCCCTCCTGCGCTGCCAGCCTCGCTGTGCCTGTCATTGCAGTGATCAGTGCAGGGCAGAGAGAAGAGAATTTCCATCTAAGGATGGCACTCAGTGTCCTGCATCAGTAGAATGCCTGTGTCCTGATGGGTGGGGGCTGCAAGAACATTGCTGAGGGTTGCATGCTTCTTTGAATGCGATACAGAGCAATAAGCAGTCTGCAGTCAGGCAGCTATAAGCTGTCTACTTAGTGTTCCTGGCAGTCTGTCGACGGTGGATGGGCTGCGGAGGCAGTATTGTGACTTCATGGCTTCTGGATTTGTGCGTTCAAATTACCCCGTTTCTAAACTTTATTCTCAAACTGTGTCGCTTATTATCCTATGCCAACCATATGCCAGACAACAAAGGCGCCCTCCATATTAACCATAGCAGGCCCCTTTATCAGTCTATTTAAAGGGGTTGTTGCATCAAGATGGCCCTTTTCCATATGCTCTAGTAGGGTATATGCACAGCATAGAGGTAGTGCCATAGTCTCAGTGTGCCTTAGCGAACAGCAGATTCAGATGCCCCAGCAAGTCTATATATTAAATGAGCAACCATTGATTTTAATAGAGGAAATACAAATGTCTCGCAAGCCAAGAGCTACTTTGGCAATTGCTGCTGATTTGCAGGAGAAGTTCTTTAAATGTCAGCATGGAGGAGCCTTTTTAGGCCCAATTACCGGTATAACATCAAGTTTGTCAGGGAATATCTGCTTTGATTTGACTGAGGAGCTTGTCACAAGGCGGTTGGGAGAGACGTTTCAGTGGTTTTAGGATGTAGATACAATTCAGTCCTAGTCGGTGTTGTTTCTGCGGTATGCAGGTTGTGGCTCGTTCTCTGTGCCAGTCGGTGTGATAGAGGGTAGTTTGAGGGTGATAAAACGGTCTGTCCTGGAGGAGCAGATAAATGTATTCCTGAAGATTAGTATTATCCAGAGCGGATGGAGCAGAGCCTCACACGTTCCTTCTGTCCTGTCATTGGCACTGTCTGCCTGTGACAGTATGGCCGTTCAGCTGAATATAGAATGATTTATAGTGTGCTCAGAGATTTTGCTTACTTGCACATTTTTAGGGGGAGAGAGTGATCTCTTTTTCATTCATATGTTGGACCGCCATACCACTAGGTTCAGGACATAACAGGTGTCAGAAAATCACTGCAAGAGAATATATCATTTATTATACAATTCTGAATTATTATTATGACTGTGTCATTCATTCACTCATTCACATAACCTCTTAGTAATGGACTTGTACACTCACGATCCTTTCTTGGTGATTTAGGGTGCAGCAGCTGTATTTTTCCTGCATTTGGCTCGCCAGATCTCGTTCCATTACTCTACCAGTCCCTCTCGGGAAGACAGACGCCCTCGAAGTACTTATCTGGAACAGATCCTTGCATCTTTCTCCCAATGCAACAATCTCTGTAAGTGGAGACTTTTATTGGATTTTGTTACATTATTTTAGGTTTGCTCATGTTTTTTTTTTTTTTTTACAGGTATTGCCTGTTCAAACAACCCCTTATGCAATGTTCCATCAGGGAATTTTGAGGTAACAGTAAGGCCCCTTTCACACGGGCAAGTATTCCGCGCGGATGCGATGCGTGAGGTGAACGCATTGCACCCGCACTGAATCCAAACCCATTAATTTCTATGGGGCTGTGCACACGAGCGGTGATTTTCACGCATCACTTGTGCGTTGCGTGAAAATCGCAGCATGCTCCTCTTTGTGCGTTTTTCACGCAACGCCGGCCCCATAGAAGTGAATGGGACTCCGTGAAAAATCGCAAGCATCCGCAAGCAAGTGCGGATGCGGTGCGATTTTCACACACGGTTGCTAGGAGACGATCGGGATGGAGACCCGATCATTATTATTTTCCCTTATAACATGGTTATAAGGGAAAATAATAGCATTCTGAATACAGAATGCATAGTACAATAGGGCTGGAGGGGTTAAAAAATAATAAAAAAATAATTTAACTCACCTTAATCCAATTAATCACGCAGCCCGGCTTCTCTTCTGTCTTCTTTCTTCAGGACCTGGGTAAAGGACCTGTGGTGACGTCACTGCGCTCATCACATGGTCCATCACATGATCCATCACCATGGTATTTTAGTAGGCAAATTATGCCAAATAAGGCTACTTTCACATTAGCGGAACGGACCTCCGGCAGGCTGTTCCGTCATGCCCCCGGACTGCCACTCCGTCTCCATTGACTATAATGAGGGCGGGGTGGAGGCACGGCAGGGCACGGCGAGATGCTGCCGGAATAAATGTCGGACATATTGTAGTTTTATTCCGGCAGCCTCTCACCGTGTGCTGCCGTGCCTCTGCTGGAAATCCGCCCCGCCCCCATTATAGTCAATGGGGACGAAGTGGCAGTCCGGGGGCACACGTTCATTAGCGGCAGGGCAGATCAGACAGGCTGTTCACCCGATGGAACAGCCTGCCGGAGGTCCATGCCACTAGTGTGAAAGTAGCCTAATTCTTTTCCAGAAAGAAGAAAACACCAGAGAGGAAGATTTCCTTCTTCTGAACGAGAGCTTTTCTACTTGTACCCAGGAAGCATTACTTTACAGATTCGCTACTAGCAGTAAACTGCGTAATTTCATATAGTGATATCCAGTAAAAGAAATTAAATGGAACACTATGAGTTCCGAATTTCGCAGTATGGCATCCCTCTATTTTAATGTGTAGGTTACCCCGCGGCCAAAGACATAATGTGAAAGTAGTGAAGTGTGGCATCGGGCATGGAGTGATGCAAATAGCGTGCTGGGTGGTACACATATTTCAGTAGTTTCAATAATGGGAATCTGCTGTTTAAATTTCTTGAGAGGGTTGCATGAGGTTATTAGTCTGAGTACATGTCATGTCTTTGGCAAGGTAGAAATAATGGAAGCTCGTATGATTTACATGTGTAGTAGTCTATATAGAGTGGGGTTAATAGAATGTAACCTGTAGAATTTAATTCATCTTTTTTGTCTACATAAAGCTGTGAAAAGTCACATTGTGCCAAAAACAATCCAGCCTTGTACCTGGAATGATCTGCGTTTGCAAAGTGAAGCTACTCGGCAAGATGCAGATGCCTCCCTCGAGCTCTCCTCTTCAGCACCCTCTAGTGGCCCACTTCAGGTGGCGGAACAAGGTAAGCTTGGAGGGTACTGCCTCTCAGGACTATAGGGTATATCACATGTCCACCTCTTTATAATTGGCGTATTGTTGGCTTTCCTGCTCTAGGAGAATCACGGACTGAGGACTTTCTTGATATCGACTCCTCATATGAACCAGACAGTAGAGAGGCTAACGTGTTAAAATCTACTCAAGAGGTAACGGCACAGTTTCATGAGATGCATATTGCGGTAGTTTTTTAAATAATTACCTTGTGCAAGCACTTCATTAATATTGAAGGTCAGTTTCAGATGGAGCTTGCCTTAACATAGAGAATTGCTCACTTTGTATTTTAGCCATTGGAACCAAAGGAAGAAACTGGAGAATCTCTTCAGGGTGCTGCCTCGCGACTGTTGGACATTACGGAGACCAGCATGCCTACAGTGCTGAATATCTTTGGTAACAGTCAGCCGTTATAGTATAAATGGGAAACGTGATCATGCACAATTTCCCTTGTAATTATTAACTTACTGACCTCTGGGACACCCTCTGATCCTCAGAATATAGGGGCTGCAGTGCTGGTTTAACACTTCAGCCCCTTCTAAAGAGGACCTTTCACCGGTCCTGACATTACAATATAAGTACCTGGCACTGTAGGGCATTGCTAGTAGATGTCATTTTTTCCGATTGGCTGCTCTGTTGCCCCGCTGTGCCCCGCGTTCTGGTTTTGCGCCCTGTATGCTAATAGATAGCATCGTTACAGGGAGGAATAGACGCTAGTTTTCTCCTTCTCGCTATGTGCTGTCCAATCGCAGCGGACCGCGTCAAAGCCAGGGAGAAAAAAACAAACTACCTCCTCCCTGGCTATTATGCGCTCCGCTGCGATTGGACATCTCACAGCCAGGTCGAAGGAGAAAACTGGCGTCTATTCCTCCCTGTAAGGCCTCTTTCACACGACCGCATGGCTTTTTAAGTGTTTTGCGGTCCGTTTTTCACGGATCTGTTCCGTTTTTTGTTTCCGTTTTTCCGTATGGCATATACAGTAATTACATAGAAAAAATTGGGCTGGGCATGAAATTTTCAATAGATGGTTCTGCAAAAACGGAACGGATACGGAAGACATACGGATGCATTTCCGTATGTGTTCCGTTTTTTTTTTTTTTTTTGCGGACCCATGACTTGAATGGAGCCACAGAACATAATTTGCGGGCAATAATAGGACATGTTCTATCTTTCAACGGAACGGAAATACGGAAACGGAATGCATACAGAGTACATTCCGTTTTTTTTTGCGGAACCATTAGGCTCCATTCACACGTTCTGCAAATAGGTCCGCATTCGTTCCGCAATTTTGCGGAACGGGTGCGGACCCATTCATTTTCTATGGGGACGGAATGGATGCGGACAGCACACAGTGTGCTGTCAGCATCTGCATTTGCAGAGCACGGCCCCGATCTTCAGGTCCGCAGCTCCACAAAAGATAGAACATGTCCTATTCTTTTCCGCAGCTTGTGGACAAGAATAGGCATTTCTATAGGGGTGCCGGGCGGGTGTGTTGCGGATCCGTAATTTGTGAGTCCGCAACACACCACGGACGTGTGAATGGAGCCTAAAAATTTATGGTTCCGTATACGGAACACAAAAAACGGCCCGTAAATGGAAAAAAACACTGGTCGTGTGAAAGAGGCCTAACAATGCTATCTATTAGCATACAGGGCGCAAAACCAGAACAGGGGGCATAGCGGGGCAACAGAGCAGCCGTAAAAACATTACAGTGATTTACATCTACTAATAATGTCCTACAGTGCCAGGTACTTGTATTGTAACGTCAGGACCGGTGAAAGGTCCTCCTTAAGTTTTCCATAGAAGCTGAGCTCCCAGGGGAACTGCAGCTGGGCCTCAGTCCCCTAAACAGGCTTGTGGCTTCAGTTCACTGCACAGAGGATGGCAGGGTCACCACTACGCAAGGAAAAACGGTGAAGAGGACACCGCAAAACCAGCACTGTGGTCCCCTTCATTCTCAGGATCATAGGAGTCCGTCCTCTGCCAAGAAAATGTAGTGCTGAACCAAGTCACAGTCTAACCTGTGCTCTTACTGGTGCAGTCGTTCTACTTCTCATCTTTAATAATCAGAGCAGATTTGCATTCATTGATCTCTTTTTGTAAACTTTTTCCGCAGGTATCGTCAGTGCAAGAGACAGTGAAGACTATGGAACTGCCTTCCAGTTTTTCCGGGAGTCTGCAGAAGCCGGCTACAGCAAGGCTCAGTACAACACAGCTGTATGCTATGAGAAAGGGAAAGGTGTCAAGAAAGATATGGCTAAAGTATGTGCTATTATGTGACTGTGAGCATAGCATAGGGTACGCAGAGTTGATCATCTATAATCCACACATAAAGGGGTTTTCCAGGCATTTTATATCGATGGCCTGTCCTTACGATAGGTCATTAAAGCTCTGAACCCGGACATAACCCCTTCTTCACCCAGTCAGCCAGCATGAGTTGAGCATCGGAGAAGATCCGGTGACATGTATCGGCCTCTGCTATTGGGCGGTCTTTAGCCCAGGCTAGGGCAGTGCTAAAGACCGCCCATTAGTGCTGGTGACATCACTGGGAACACTGCTAGACGGAAGCCTGTGCTTAGCAGTGTAAAAATGTAAACAAAAAGCCCTTGCCCTGCGCCATACAGCGCAGGGCAAGGGGGAGCATTGGAGCATAAAATGCTCCGATGTTCAACTCGTATGGGCTGCAGGGGTGAAGAAGAGGTTATGTCCGGGATCAGCTCTGAACCTGAACAACCCCTTTAATATCTGATCAGTGGGGCTTGCAGTAGCTCAGTTGCTGGAAATAACCACCAGAATCTCACAACCCTGTCCAGTACACAGTGCTGAATCTACTACAGAACAGCCAAGAAATCTGATCTGATATTCATGACATCCTAAGGATAGGCAATCTATACAAAAGTCCTGGAAAACCCTCTAGTCTTACTCTTTCACCCTTTCTGTAGATTTGACATGGAGAGATGCAACTGCGATGCCCGGCTAGCATCATGCATAAACCTATAGTAACGCCTGTAAAAAAAATAATAATAATAATAATCATGGGCCCCTTACCAATATAACCTAAAGCACAAGTTCCCTTGGGAAAAAGGAGGAAGCAAGACCCATGTATAAAATATCAGATGTGTCTTTAGTAAGTTAAAAAACATCCCAATAAAATTGACGATATCGCCAAAATCAACAATGAAATAATCTCACCCTAAGGGTCCATTCACACGTCCGTATTGCATTGCGGCTCCTCAAATTGTGGATCCGCAATACACCTGGCTGGCACCCCCATAGAAATGCCTATTCTTGTCCGCAATTGCATAAATACAGAGGACTACCCCCAAAAGAATATTCTATATGTCACAGTCAGCATGGAGTAGGGCCATGGGATACATGTAGCCATATATAAGCAATAATGGCTATTCAATCACAAATATAAACTTAATAATCCCAAAATGGCAGCAACGGAGCAGCAGTAGCATGTCCAGATATTACATGGGGTAAGACACAGCAGTAAATACTGACTGCACCCAACAAAGTGAAAACATAGTTATATACAATACTGCCATAGGCTACAATAAGCACACATTGGACACATGTTTCCCCTTCCCCAAACCAGACTACCTACCTTTTAACAAGTTGGGGGATCCTGGGTATGGGAGGACAAGAAACCTCAAGATGCGTTAAAAAAATAAGCTTCCTCAGAAGGTCTGATAAACAGTGGAGTATATACTCTGTATATACTCCTCCGGGAACCGCCAACCCTGGCAATAGACCGACATACAGCAACACGTCATATCCAGTGCCACGTGGCAGGCCACACGTGATGCACTGCATACACCATGATAACAGAATAGTGCCCATACACATAAGGGGAGGATGGCAACACGAATCCTGATGCTGATATAATTATAGCAATATTGCATACAAAAAAGGAAATGCCAAATGCAAATACAGTCATAAGTACCCAAGTTAAAAACATATTTTCTATTATAAAATATAGAAATATTAATAAAAATAATGAATCATAAAGTGCATGCATCATCATATATGAATCATTTAATACAGATAAAAATGGTCAATATATATTAGTGCAAAAAAATAATATAGATACTAAAAGTGACCGTTCCATAGTGACTGAATCATAAGAGTCCGTATTATGCACGGGTCCTGTTGTGCAGTTTACCACTTATAACACCAAAAAAATATATAAGAAAAATAAAACTGTAGTCAAAACAGCCGTGTGTGGCATAAAAATCATTTTGGCAACCCAACAAATAAAAATGTTAGGGCCATTAAACCAACAAGTGTGCAGAATCACTATCACTAAGTGTCTTGTCATGAAGAGGTTGAAGTGAAATTCCTCCGGAGTCATGATACTGCATTTAGCTCATGGTAGCTATATAGGCCAAGGAGACGGTCAGTCTGAACTGCCAGTGTCACCACAGCTATGGTGTCTATATAATCACAGTCAGGTCCACAAATATTGGGGCAGCGACACAATTCTAACATTTTTGGCTCTATACACCACCACAATGGATTTGACATGAAACAAACAAGATGTGCTTTAACTGCAGACTGCCAGCTTTAATTTAAGGGTATTTACATCCAAATCAGGTGAACGGTGTAGGAATTACAACAGTTTCCATATGTGCCTCCCACTTGTTAAACACAGGAGCGTAACTACCATAGCAGTAGACCATGCGACTGCTATGGGGCCCAGGGCAAGAGGCGGGCCAGTCTTAGTTGGGATTATCTCTTCTACTGGAGGTGAAAACTTGGTCAGGACTCTACCCTCTAAAGCAGGCATGCTCAACCTGCGGCTCTCCAGCTGTTGCAAAACTACAACTCCCAGCATTCCCAGACAGCCTACAGCTATCAGCCTACAGCAGGGCATTGTTGGAGTTGTAGTTTTACAACAGCTAGAGGGCCGCAGGTTGAGCACCCCTGCTCTAAAGGAACAACTTTTAGCAAATGAGGCAGTGGAAAAATGGCCCAAAGGTTATTGAAAGGGGTTTAGGCGGAAACCCTTCTGTCCTGTGTGGGGGGCCTGGTTTGATCCCTGCTATGGGGCCCTTACTTCTCTATGTACGCCTCTGCCTCTACAACCATGCTCACGCTAGAGGGCTTGTCCTTTTTTGTGTTTTTTATTTAGTTTATTTGTTATTACCTTCAATGTGAAAAGATAGAGAACAAAAATGTGTTTTACAACAGAGAGGAACTTTCCACACATTTTTTTCCCCACAAAAACTGGATCTGAAACGCTTCTCACGCCAAAATTATATACGGGGATTATAGGTTTGAACCACGCTTTAGCCATTATCTGATGGTGCAGCTTTCAGAGCTAGTACCAGTTGAACGTTACCATTATACCTACTTGACTTGGTAGCATGCATTATCTGTCAGGGCTCCAGATGGCGACCAAAACGGTCGCCAATGCGCCTTAAAATTTGCAGATGGCGACAAGACTTTTTAGTCTTGTCGCCATTTGCGACTGTACCGCTGCGATCCTGCGCAGCCTAAGTTCCCTTCACTAGCACACGGCACAGTGGAGAAGGAAGGAGTCCCTCCCTCTCCACTGTGACGCGGCCGCCACTACCACCAATGGGGATATAGCAGGGAGGAGCTGTCGCCACTGCGCCGCCAATGAATGTAAAACATAAGTGTCTGCAGCGGTATCACAGACCGGGCACCCGGCCTCAATAACAGGGCAGACGATCCGCGGCCATTAACCCCTCAGGTGCCACAGATCGCATGCCCTGTTATTGAGGCCGGGTGCCCGGTCTGCGATACCGCTGCAGACAATTGTATGAAGGAGTCAAAGAGGACCTTTCATGGGTCCAAAGAATATGAACTTATCAGCAGGCTGCATAGAGCGGCGCCCAGGGATCTAAGTGCACTTACTATTATTCCTGGGCGCCGCTCTGTTCGTCCGCTGTGGCCCCCGGTATTTTCAGCATTCAGAGAAAGGAGGAGGAGACGCCAGTGTCTGTCCTTCTCCCTGACAGCAGCGCTGTCCAATCACAGCACAGAACTCAGAGCCAGGGAGGTTTTTTCTCCCTGGCTCTGAGCTCTGCGCTGCGATTGGACAGCGCTGCTGTTATGGAGACGGAGAGACACTGGCGTCTCCTCCTCCTTCCTCTGAATGCTGAAAATACCGGGGGCCACAGCGGACGAGCGGAGCGGCGCCCAGGAATAATAGTAAGTGCACTTAGATCCCTGGGCGCCGCTCTATGCAGCCTGCTGATAAGTTACGCTACTGAAGCCCTGGCTACCATGTTCAGCTTCATGCTGCTGTGTGCACAGAGCCCAGGGCAGCAGGGAGATGTGAGATCCTATTCACCCTGATAGATCTCTATCAGGGTGAATAGCACAAGGGATGAAAAGATCCAGGTTCTAGTCCCTAAGGGAAGAAATGGTTGTTAAATAAAAAGTAAAAAAAAAATAAAAATAAAAATACTAAAAGTTTAAATGGCCCCCTTCCCAGTTTTACATATAAAATTTATAAACAATAAAGAACATATTACATATCGCCACGTCCCAAAAAGTGTGAGCTATTAAAATATTAAAAAATATTTCCGCTCGGTGAAGGCCGTAACAGAAAAAAAAAACTCTAAACCACGCAATTCGCCATTTTTAGTCACCTTGTTTCCCAGAAAATGTCCCTGGATGTGAGAGGCACGTGGTGCTGTTTTCTCCTATATGTAGTGCACCTGCGTCTCATCTTCTCAAAGTCCTTTTTTTTTTTAATTATATGCATTTTAAATTTGGCGACTAAAAAATGTAATTTGGCTCCTAAATTTTTTAGTTTAGGAGCCAATGGCTCCTGGTCATTTTTTTTTGTCTGGAGCACTGTCTGTCATATTCTCTCGGTATAGTTAGTCCTGTTGTGTATGTATGTTCACAAGGTAGTGCCTACGACCATTCACTGCAAAACTACAGGTGTACAATATGTGTATCATAAATGTATCAAATGTAGTTGTTTTTGTATCGCATTCTTTCTATTGTGCTTATTTTTTCTATTTTTACTTCTACAGTCTGCAGAGTTTTATCTCTTAGCTGCCAGAGGAGGGCATCAGCAAGCCAAATATCGCTATGCCCGTTATGTCATTAATGCAAAACCTGAAGACACCCATTCAGCAGTTAAAATGATGCAAGAAGCAGCTGAAGCGGGGGTGAAGGAGGTTGGTGATTGAGGAGGATGTTGGGGGTGCTGTTTCTGCTTATGGATAGTGCCTAGCAGGCATAAAGGGGTCATAAAGTCATGGAGTGCTCCTCTGGGGAAATTAGCTTGCTTTCCACAAGAAAAAGAAAGCTGTGCCTCTGGCGCCACCTGTTGGAAGGCAGCTAAGTTCACCCTTTTTATGCAGAGCTTGAAATATATAACTTAGGGTTGTAGTCAGAGCAGGCACTCCTCTTCAGGATGAGGAGGATATAGTCACACTAAAAGCTTCTCAGAGAAAGTGCTCAGTGGCACGGCTATGAGTAGAGCCATTGACCGATACGGCTGCCCGCAGAGACTGGCAGTATATCTGTGATATCTCCACTGGGCTATTATACCAATTGGCACATAAAAATAAAATAAAAAGCCGTACATACACTTTAGCCAGCTATTGCTTGAACTCCTGTGAGAAAAAGGATTGGCATGTTGAAATCCAACATGCCTGATCCTTCCTTGTCCGTCAGTCAGGACACACTCATACACTTTAGATGGTCTGTGTATTGAAGAGTATTTTTGATTGTCATTTGTTAATTAGCTTCTAAGCAACTTTTGACAATGATCATGTTCCAAGTGACAATTTGATGTCACGTAAAAAAATAAATTCTGCTTTGCTGATACATTTTTAAGTTTTAGGTAAAAGTGCTCCGTATACTTAGCTGGGAGAACATTATCAATGTGCATTTTTCTTTACAGGCTCAAGCCTATCTGGGGGTCTTCTATAGTAAAGAATCACATTTTGATCCTCAGAAAGCAGCCAAATATTTTTGGATGGCAGCTGAAAATGGGGTAGGTATTAGTCCATGCAGACGTACTAGTGCTGAGTCTTTACATATGCAATTATATATTACAGTCCCATTTTACAGCTTCTACTTTGTGTCTTTCATGAAAGTGAATTCAGACTTTTTTATAGCCATTTCTGTCATTATTGTAGAAAGGGAGTTTAAAAAAAAAAAATACAGACAGAGATGGAAAAAGGTTTGACACTGAGGGCAACATATTTGATTGAATATACTTGTATGCAGGTTGTTGTCCCCTAGTTTAGAAGGTCCAGCACTGTGCAGACAGATAATGGGAAATATCATGAGACTGTACAGTTCATCTATGTCTCAATTTAACAGGATGTACAAAGTCGGTATAATCTTGGCGTGTGTTACGAAAGAGGATTTGGGGTTCCAGCCAGCAGACAGGAGGCTTTAAGACATTTTGAAAGAGCTGCAAAATTGGAACATGTAGCATCTCAGCAGAAACTCCATGAAATGCAACTTCATGTAAATGATGGTAAGTGTGTGTAGATGAGGTCCTCATCTGAACAGGTCACAGTAGACCTGTTTGTGTAGTATAACAAGACCCAACCTACTAAATAACTAGTCCTATACCTTTGAGCCTAACCCGTCACACCTCAGCTGTATACTTCCTGGTTTGGAAGCTGAAGTGTTCTGAGCTATTGTATTGTAGTTCTTGCATTCCGATGAAGCAGTCTAATGCTGGATCAGCAGAACTGAAAATATAGAAATGTTGGATCGGCAGAGTTAAATACAATTCTTTTAGATGAGAGGGTATCTGAACCATTATGGATAATAACCCTTGATAGTTAAAGAGAACCTGTCACCACAAAATGCAATGCAATCTGAAAGCAGCATGTTATAGAGCAGGAGATAAACAGTTGCAAGAAAAAGTATGTGAACCATTTGGAATGATATGGATTTCTGCACAAATTGGTCATAAAATGTGATCTGATCTTTATCTAAGTCACAACAATAGACAATCACAGTCTGTTTAAACTAATCACACACAAAGAATTAAATGTTACCATGTTTTTATTGAACACACCATGTAAACATTCACAGTGCAGGTGGAAAAAGTATGTGAACCCCTAGACTAATGACATCTCCAAGAGCTAATTGGAGTGAGGTGTCAGCCAACTGGAGTCCAATCAATGAGATGAGATTGGAGGTGTTAATTACAGCTGCCCTGCCCTATAAAAAACACACACCAGTTCTGGGTTTGCTTTTCACAAGAAGCATTGCCTGATGTAAATGATGCCTCGCACAAAAGAGCTCTCAGAAGACCTACAATTAAGAATTGTTGACTTGCATAAAGCTGGAAAGGGTTATAAAAGTATCTCCAAAAGCCTTGCTGTTCATCAGTCCACGGTAAGACAAATTGTCTATAAATGGAGAAAGTTCAGCACTGCTGCTACTCTCCCTAGGAGTGGCCGTCCTGTAAAGATGACTGCAAGAGCACAGCGCAGACTGCTCAATGAGGTGAAGAAGAATCCGAGAGTGTCAGCTAAAGACTTACAAAAGTCTCTGGCATATGGTAACATCCCTGTTAGCGAATCTATGATACGTAAAACACTAAACAAGAATGGATTTCATGGGAGGATACCACAGAGGAAGCCACTGCTGTCCAAAAAAAACATTGCTGCACGTTTACAGTTTTCACAAGAGCACCTGGATGTTCCACAGCAGTACTGGCAAAATATTCTGTGGACAGATGAAACCAAAGTTGAGTTGTTTGGAAGAAACACACAACACTATGTGTGGAGAAAAAGAGGCACAGCACACCAACATCAAAACCTCATCCCAACTGTGAAGTATGGTGGTGGGGGCATCATGGTTTGGGGCTGCTTTGCTGAGTCAGGGCCTGGACGGATTGCTATCATCGAAGGAAAAAGGAATTCCCAAGTTTATCAAGACATTTTGCAGGAGAACTTAAGGCCATCTGTCCACCAGCTGAAGCTCAACAGAAGATGGGTGTTGCAACAGGACAACCACCCAAAGCATAGAAGTAAATCAACAACAGAATGGCTTAAACAGAAGAAAATACGCCTTCTGGAGTGGCCCAGTCAGAGTCCTGACCTCAACCCGATTGAGATGCTGTGGCATGACCTCAAGAAAGCGATTCACACCAGACCTCCCAAGAATATTGCTGAACTGAAACAGTTCTGTAAAGAGGAATGGTCAAGAATTACTCCTGACCGTTGTACACGTCTGTTCTGCAACTACAGGAAACGTTTGGTTGAAGTTATTGCTGCCAAAGGAGGTTCAACCAGTTATTAAATCCAAGGGTTCACATACTTTTTCCACCTGCACTGTAAATGTTTACATGGTGTGTTCAATAAAAACATGGTAACATTTAATTCTTTGTGTGTTATTAGTTTAAGCAGACTGTGATTGGATATTGTTGTCACTTAGATGAAGATCAGATCACATTTTATGACCAATTTGTGCAGAAATCCATATCATTCCAAAGGGTTCACATACTTTTTCTTGCAACTGTATTGTTTTGTGGGAAAAGATTCTGTAAAAGCTGTAATTTATACATTTATATCTGCTTTTTCTATCTCCAATGAAGAGCTATCGGTACAGGAGGGAGGGGCTATGCATGATTAATAGCACTGTGTGTATACAGTACAGACCAAAAGTTTGGACACACCTTCTCATTCAAAGAGTTTTCTTAATTTTCATGACTATGAAAATTGTAGATTCACACTGAAAGCATCAAAACTATGAATTAACACAGTTAAACATGCTTTGTTTTTCACGCAGCGCAGAACTGATGCGTGAAAAAAAAAACGCTTATGTACACAGACCCATTGAAATTAATGGGTCAGGATTCAGTGTGGGCGCAATGTGTTGATGTCACACATTGCACCCGTGCGGAAAACACGCTCATGTGAAAGGGGCCTAAGTATCGGCTATAGTGGAACAGTTGCAGTAGAAGACACTATGTGTTGGTTATTATATACAAGGTATGCAGCTTCTCTTTAGAAGCCTTCACATTCCTTCTCCTTGATGTTGCAACTGAAAACAACTAATTACAGCAGTATGAAAGCATCTATTAATTAATCTCTTATGAAAGACAGACATGTTTGATGATGCCGTCCATACGTTGGCAGTGCCAAGTGTTCTTCAGAGACTTGTAAATACTTTAGGATGCTCTAGAACTGAACTACACCATATGTTGTCTTCGCCGTATGACCAGTAGAGTGATCCAGAATTTGTTAATGTGCAGCTGCAAGCTCAGCGAGGCATGCCCTTTACATATGATTTTAGGTGAGCCCACTTTCATAGCCAGTTATATTAATCTTGCTGTAGGAAGATTAGCAGTCTGTATCTTTACTCCTGTTTATACAGAATCTAGTTAAATGTGTATGACGCATCTCCAAGATAACATGTAGGCTACTTGCATCTGCCCCTAGAGGGAGCTAAAGAGCTTAGTGCATACTCCACCAAAGTTACGCATCGCCTATCCACAATGCTAGGATAGATTCCATTCAGACAGAGCTCGGTAAAAAAAACTATATGCACACTATCGCTCCATTCAGAGGGAGCACTCACAGACCCCTCATTCTCAAGATTGTGGGTGTCCGTCTACTGGGATCCATAATTTATTACCTATCCTGTGAATTTAGAAGTTTCACATGATGGTAAAAGGTAGACATGTGTCTTCTGATCCTTGCAGGTTGCTTTCTTCTGATGGAGTCACAAGGTCACTTAAAAGTAATGATTCCTGTGGTAATTAGGTATTTCAGTTACAGGTTATCCCCTCTCTACTGGATATGGAATAACATAACCATTCATGAGAATAGGTTTTCCTTGACCCCCTCCTTGAATGGAACAGCAACTGAGCACTACTGCCGCTCCGTTTATAGTATATGGGTTTGCTGGAGATGGACCGAACACCATAATCAGCTATCTCTGGCTGTTCTTTAGAGATGAGTGAACATGCTCAACCACAGCTCCATCAATACAGCTAGGGCACAGGACTCCATTCTAACAGTTGTCCCCTCTATAGTGGATTAGTGGTAGCTTGTTACTGGAATACCCCTTCAAGGAACTGATTTTTATGCACTTCTCTAAAATATATATCTAGCCTCCCCACAAGTGAGCCTGCACTTTAAAAAGCAAAATTTCGGTCACAGTCTTGCTTTCCAGGCTTTTCCTGTTGCTCTAGCATTCCACAATGCTTCCTTTTCCCTGGAGCCATTGTTGTCTGCTGTAGATTGAAGTTATTATTGTGTTTCCTTCACAGAACTAAGTTCTCCTCTAGCCAGTCTTCGAACAACTTCCAGCCCCTGTCTTCCTGTTTTGGAGCGTCTGAAGATCCGGATGAAACCCAACAGCAACTTATCTGCAAACAGCACAAGCAACCTGGGGCTACCTCATTCACTGAGCACTGGCAACCTAATGATGTGTCCAACGGAGAGCGGCAGCTACCTCTTGGCACCGACGCATGTGACGGGCATAGCACTTCCAATGGCCTCTCTAAGAGCCATTGGAGTTGGATGAGCAGTTTTACAGGAGGCAGCTACTGTGCACCAGGATATTTGAAATCTGGTTATCCACATGAATTGCCTCGGTGGCACAGGATGTGCCACAAGCCATTGCACCTTGTAGACTGTATCGGAAATAATATATTGGTGTTAATATGATGTGAGCAGATCTTTTGCCACATCTGATCAGTATAATTCTAGTGCCTTAATCAGCCTCTCTGCAGCCAGTATCACTCTTAATAATGGAGGACAGGCCTCATTTATCAGCACTGGTAAGATATAGCCTAGCCGCAGCAGTTGGTAAAGGTAAATTGTAAAAGTTTTAAAGGGGTTGCGCCAAAATTTAAGTTATCCCCTATCCACAGGCTAGAGGATAACTAGCTGGTTGCTGGGCATCCAACGTCTGGCACCCCCACCAATCCCAAGAACAGGTCCTATTCCCACAATCGGAAGGCAGGTTCTGGTAAATGGCATCACCCGTCTGTTCCATCTAAGGGACAATGCTGATGTCTGACAGTCAACACAGCCCCTGAAAGTAGTTTTAAAAGTACCACTTCTTGTCCCATGCGGCCAATCGTGTACATGCCAGTCTGCACTGTCATGCCAGGGGCATGGATTGAAAAAAAAAAAATGTAAAAGAACGTAACGCACTACTTGCAAAAAGTGAATGGGCGATAGCTCCATTGTTTTGGGTATTGACTAGCTGGAAAAAATAATGTTTTTTGACAGACAGTTGGTTGTTATTATGAACAGTGGTTGGCCATAATGGAACATGTCCTATTTTTATAGATTTTTATTTTTATATGCTCATTTTATGTCACAGTTTTCATTAATAACCAGATTTTACTGTTACAATCGCTCTGAACTACTCGAATCATAGCTAGAATTAATACGTGTAAACTGGCCACACATGGCTGGCTTTCAAAGTCACTAAACAAATGATCCATCAGTACTGGAGGAAGCTGGGGGGGAGTTGGAGGGATTGATTTATTCTACTATACATCATTACCAAAAATTATGTGTTTTGGGATGTGTGTTTTGGTTTTTTGATTCTGCTCTCTGTGGAGAAACTTTATCCTCTGCCATATATAGGAGAGCTCTCCTAACAGGTATGACAGGAGGAGTTCTGCTCACACTGTCATCATGGCTGCCTTCTTTTAATGCCCCTTTTCATAATGCCAGTTAGGATGCAGGGATTAAAAAAATAAAATAAAAAAATCGGTGATGTGTGCAGGCACGTGAGCTCTGCTACCACTCAGGTCATTGATCAGCCAGAAGTGGTGAGATGTAAGTAGACATCACGTCATACTTCGAGTCTACGGGTGACCAGAAGCAGAGGAGAAGGGAGCTCCGCACTGGAACCATAGCACCAGTGCCAGGTGAGTTCTTTTTTTGTATCCTACCTGGCAATATTAAAAGGGGTGTCCGCTCTTGGAGAACCCCTTTAAGAGAGCTATGAGAGCAGTGACAGCCCCTAATAACACAGACAGACTTAGAGGGTATGTTCTCACGGCAGTAAGTTCTTCACACAGATCTTAGCATGTATTTTGTGTCAAACTCCATGCCCTTGTTTGAAGGGAAACTTTTAAATGTATTTTTGCTATGCCTCAAGAAGTGACAAGTCTCCATTGAGAAGGGCTAATCCATGTGCTACAGTGGATTTCTGCCACGGATTCCACAGGAGTGAACATACTCTTAACAGAGGGTCAGTCAAATTTTATTTCCGTTTGGATGGTAAACATGACCATGGAGACTACCCTAGTGTTGCCGTCAGACACCAGCTTCCCAAAGAAACAGCCCAACACAAATGTGAATGCTCGCTAATGTTGCCTAAATGTTACCACTACAAAATGTAACGCACAAATGTAGATACTGTTCATAACAATTATTCTGATATGAAAGCTTTTTTAGCACTTGCTGCAGCGATCCATTTATTGTTAGGAAATTAAGTATGTGCCGCTAATCACTGGACAATAGCCCTGTACTGATGGATCGCTCACTGCACCTTTATGTCAAGTGTTCAAAGAACCGTATAACGTGTAGTAAAAAAATATATGTTCTCTAAGCTTTATGACAGGAATGTCCTTGCACATCACTGTCTCCTTGTTTTATTGAATTGTTCCTAATGTTTGTGCCTTTTTAATGTATGGTTATATTCTAATAAATATTATAATAAAATACCAGTACTCAGTGTACAGAATTCTATGTGCACTTCATGATATAAGTTGCATATTAAGGGTTGACATTTTTCAGACTCGTAATGTCACTACCCTGCCCTATCTCTAGACGCAGTGAATGCTAGGTGGTTGTATTGCACATCACCACCTAAGAAACCTTCATCAATTACCGCATGGTAATACAATTGGCAGAGCACTAGGGAGCGTTCCTTGAAAGCATATAAGGGTCAGTTCCCACCACCCCTAGCCATTGTTTTGCTCGGTTAGAGGAGCAGAACAATGAAGATAACAGAAGTGCCGGAATCGGCACATAACTGAGCCGAATGGAGCCAAACAGATCCCATTGACTTTTAATGGGATCCATTTGAGAGTTCGGTTTATCAGCGGAGAAATAAATCCTGCATGCAGGACTTTTGTCTCCTTTTTGTTTTTGACAGAATCTGCAAAGAGACCCTGAACGGAACCAAATACGCAGATGTGAACAAGCCTCCCACTCCGAATCGTAAAAGTGAATATGAACTTCAAGGGAAGCCCTCACAAGAGCCCATATGGCTAGTAAGAAATACCAAGAGGACCCATGTGCTTCCATTTACAGGCAATGTGGTGGATTGCTGGGCAGTATAGTGAGCACACATGAATGAAATATGAAGCTTTAGCCACATTAAGGCAGCATTTGTAGTACGGACACATGACCCGGACCCCCATTCACGTGAACCAAACATTTCACCATAAGGTTTCACAATAGGGTTCTAGAGAAATTTAAGTTCAGTTCACAGGATTTATGTCAAGTGTGGGTCATGTGGCTGCAATACAGAAATTAAATGTCAAGCAAATTCTCGACCTTCCACAGCTGGTACAGAAGGATCATTGGTTATGCTTTAGGGCTCATGCACACGAGCGTATTGGCTCAGTGCCCCTGCTGCAGACCACAAATAGCAGTCCACAATGCACAGGCACTGGCCGTGTGCACTTCGTTTGCAGATTCGGGCCCATTGACTTTAAAGGGTTTCTATCACTTGGTATGACATAATTAGCTGTCAGACACTAGCGATCTGCTAGTGTCTGCTCTGGCCAACCATCCTACTATAATCACTTGTGGGGCAGCGGTTTTGCTAAAAAACTAACTTTTATAAATATGCTAATGAGCCTCTAGGTGCTATGTGGGCGTCATTAGCACCTAGAGGCTCCGTCTACCTTCATACACAGCCGCCGCCCAGCGCGTCCCTCCAGCCCGCCCATGTCCTCCTCCGTGTGACGCAGCGGACGAGTTCTCGCGCATGCGCCGTGCGCGGCTGTATTCGGCGCATTTGAGATCTCAGCTCGGAGCGGTCAGACATTCAATGCGCATGCGCCGAATACAGCCGCGCATGCGCATTGAATGTCTGACCGCTCCGAGCTGAGATCTCAAATGCGCCGAATACAGCTGCGCACGGCGCATGCGCGAGAACTCGTCCGCTGCGTCACACGGAGGAGGACATGGGCGGGCTGGAGGGACGCGCTGGGCGGCGGCTGTGTATGAAGGTAGACGGAGCCTCTAGGTGCTAATGACGCCCACATAGCACCTAGAGGCTCATTAGCATATTTATAAAAGTTAGTTTTTTAGCAAAACCGCTGCCCCACAAGTGATTATAGTAGGATGGTTGGCCAGAGCAGACACTAGCAGATCGCTAGTGTCTGACAGCTAATTATGTCATACCAAGTGATAGAAACCCTTTAAAGGGCTTCTCTGGCAATTAAGAAAATGAAAATACTTAAATATTACTTTAGAATAAATATATTCCCAAATACATTGAATTATTTATAATGGTTTATTTTGTCTGTGGAGCAATCATTAGGAGAAATAAAATGGCCGCTGTCCTATTAGCACACACAAAACCTGTCCTAATCACACAGGAGGACAAGTTACTTTACAACACTGTGGTAAAGAGCTGCCTCATCCTCCTCTCTGCCTGAATACAGATGATAAGATCTTCAGCTGAATCTCTGTAGGAATGGAGTTCATGAGGAGACATTAATTACAGAGAGGACAGACAGGACAGGCTGTGGTAATGGAGACTGCATACTGCTGCTCATTATCTACACCCCCACTATCCTCTCTGTACTTCATGTCTCCTAATGAACTCCATTCCTACAGAGATTCATCTGAAGATCATATTAAACTGTATTCAGATCATAATCCCTGACAAGTAAGAGAGGAAGATGGGGCAGCTCTTTAACTTGTCCTCCTGTGCAGGGGCGGACACAGACAGCAGAGGACCCCTGTGCAAAGTATGTACATGGGCCCCCCCCCCCCCCCCCAAAAAAAAAAATCCCATACAGATATAAATATATACGTGCAAAATAAAAAGAAATCTTGATAATATGGGTCAATATGTTTTATATATTTTTTTCATACTAGGTCACGCCTCTAACTACTCCCAAGGCCAGCACATAGTAGTAACGCCCACACTATGCTCCCTTCACAGCACTTATGCCCAGATATGTGCCCCCTTTCACAGTAGTTATATCAAGATATGTGCCCCTCACAGTAGTTATGCCCAGATATGTGCCCCTTCACAGTAGCTATGCCAGATATGTGCCCCTTCACAGTAGCTATACCAGATATGTGCCCCTTCACAGTAGCTATGCCAGATATGTGCCCCTTTACAGTAGCTATGCCAGATATGTGCCCCTCACAGTAGCTATGCCAGATATGTGCCCCTCACAGTAGTTTTACCAGATATGTGCCCCTCACAGTAGCTATGCCAGATATGTGCCCCCTCACAGTAGTTATACCAGATATGTGCCCCTCACAGTAGTTATGACAATATATGTGCCCCTTCACAGTAGCTATGCCAGATATGTGCCTCTCACAGTACTTATATCCAGATATCTGCCACTTCACAGCAGTTATGCCCAGATATGTGCCCCTTCACAGTAGCTATGAACAGATATGTGCCCCTTCACAGTACTTATATCTAGATATGTGCCCCCTAGGGGTGGAAACAGAAAGCAGAGGGCCTGCCCCTTCCCCTAGCCCCCCCGCAACCACACATACAGAAATAAACATAGGCCATAGGCAAAGATTAATACATAGTGATGTGTGACAGCAGAAGGCACACCAGATTGTCAGCTCCCCCGATCCTTCAGGGGGAGGAAGGGGTGATCAAGGGCATCAAAGATGGTGGAGACCGTTCAGATCCTGTGGTCCATATTAATGCCCCCTTAATGCCCTCACACAGTAATTATTGCCCATTTGTGCCAGCACACAGTAGTAATACCCACATTGTGCCCTGTCACAGTAGTTATGCCAGATATGTGCCCCTCACAGTACTATGCCCTGATATGTGCCCCCTCACACAGACCCATTGAAATGAATGGGTCTGGATTCAGTCTGGATGATATGCATTTGCTGCACACATCGCATCCAGTAGGAAAATTCGCTATTGAAAGAGGATTTAATCTGACATCACACGTGGAGGGACACCGGTGCATGCCATTTGCCGACACCAGACAAAGCAACCATGCGACGCTCAGCAAGTATCGTACATGGACCCTTCTGATTTGATAATTGTTGGGTGTCGGAAATGTTTTTGCTCTTTCTCCGTGTCTGATCAGAAGAACCTGAGGGGGTCATTTATTATCCCGAAATACGCCTATATTTCAAGTACAGTCGCCACAATCTGCGACTTTTCCCCGCTCACGCCATGTCTAAATGAGTAGACATGGAAGGGGAGGGACCGACAGGCCTGTCTCATTCACCATTTTCTACGCCTGGTTTAGGGGTAGAAAATTATCTACATCTAGAACTGGGACATCTATAACATGTAGAACTGGCGGAGGATCCGCCAAAGTTATGAAGAGGCCGGCGCCTCCCTATAACTTCAGCGGAAGCACCGCCAGATATAGGGGTTATTAAGATCGGGGTCTAAAACGCTGGTCTTAATAAATGACCCCCTGAGTGTCTGAGCAACACTTTTAACCAATTTACACGACACTAACCATATGCATTTTGTGATCTGCAAATTAAGGATGACGTCCATGTGCCATCTACCTTTTTTTTGCAGACCCATTAACGAGCCTGCATGTTGGGGACCAGTATAGGACATGTCACATTTTCTATCCTTTGGGGAACAGACATAAGGATGCAGAAAACAAATTACTTCTATATGCTTTCCATATCCGTATGTCCGTTGTGACACGTCCTATACTTCTCTACAAAATGCGGACTGCAGACCCATTTAAGTCAATGGGTCTGCAAAAATATGCAGATCGCACATGGACCACATCCATATCTTGCCGATCCACGGACCGCAAAATACATGCGTGTGGGCCAGGGCCAGTCACAAGAGGGCCAGAGGGGGACAGGGGTGATGGGTGGAGTAAAAAAAAAATAACATACCAAGTGTCAAGTTCAGTGTCTTGGCAGGAACAGTGGGCACAGGGGCGACCTCCAGTCCTTACTCACTTTCTCCTGAGTTGCTGGTTTGCTGCAGGTCTCACACATTAAGCACCAACTCTGAGGTGCTGAAAAGCTAGGAGAGGACCAGATGTGGGTGAAGCTACTGATGGAGGCTACCACCATCACTAGATGGGGGTGGAGCTATCGTCATCACTAGACAGGGGCGGAGCTACCGTCATCACTAGACGGGGGCGGAGCTACCGACACAGTGAAGTGGCTCAGCACAGGCCTACCACAGGAGGCAGGACGATCACAGATACAGCTCAGGACGGGCTTCCCAGGCCCTGCTGCTCAGAGCTGTGGACGGCACAGCACGTCCTCAGACTCAAGACAGTGAGCCGCAGTTTGCCAGGGGGGGCCCCTTCTACATGCTGGATGGAGTTATGAATGGTGAAGCTGGGAGCAGGCGGCTCTCTGCTTCACCATTAAAATAATCAGCTGTCTGTGCGTCCTGTGGAGGGCCCCCTCCCACGCTGGGCCCCTGTGCAGCTGAACCGGCTGCACAGGCGGTATGTCCGCCCCTGCTCCTGTTTAATTAAGACAGGTTTTGTGTGGACTTGTAGGATGGCGGCCATTTTATTTCTTCTAAAGATTACTCCCCTTTAATGAGTATGCGATCCACAAGATACGGCCAAATACTTTTTCGGTGCAGAGGCATGGACCAAAAAGCCCCCGAAAGCACTTGATAGTGCTTCTGTGGGCTTCCAATTTGTGCCTCCGCACTGCAAAATTAGGTGAAGTCCTGTCTTCTGCCGTATGTTGCAGATTGCAGATACATTCAAGTCGGTAAGTCCGCATCCGCACCACGGAGTCTACATAGTCAGTGTCCGTTTATAGTGGACCAGACGTTTACGGTCCACTCAGCCAGTCGTGTGCATTAGGGTGTTTTATTTTTCCAAAGATGTGATTTTCATATGACTTTGCTTACACTTTTATTACTACTCTCACTCCTGTACCTAGGAGGTTGGTCTAAAAACGACTTCAGTTTCAGGATCCCAGGGGCTCTGCATCAAGCAAGGTGGATGACAAAGGCAATATATGCACTTAAAATTGTCCTCTTAACTAAACAGTTGAATATTCCTCAACGAGAATGGAAAGGAATGAAACCGGTTGCACATTTTGTCAGCCTCATATATGTTCGCTTTTTGCACGAGGCAATTGTAAGTCGATAGGCGCCAAAGAATGATTTGGATATGCTACAGCTTCTGAGCACTTACCCAGATGCAGACGTCAAAAAAAGTGCTCTCACAGTTGCTAAGAGACACCTTTGGTATCTGTCAGAAACAAACATAGGATTGGCTTTTTTGGACGTGCTGTGCCGTCCACAGCTCTGAGCAGCAGGGCCTGGGAAGCCCGTCCTGAGCTGTATCTGTGATCGTCCTGCCTCCTGTGTTCAGGCTGTTAAGGTAAAAAATATGACAAAAAATTTTGAAACCAAACCTGCAAAGAAAAAGGAAATGAAATGATTAGAGGGTAAAAACCTAGTTTTTGAAGGAAAAGACCTGAGCCATTTCGTTACTAATAAAACAAAGACGTTCTTTGAATTGTTTGAGATCCACGACGTGACAGAATACTGCAGTGATTCTCTAAGAAGCCATGTGTACGCTCTTAAAGGGGTTGTCTGGGTTCAGAGCTGAACCCGGACATACCTCTGTTTTCACCCCGGCAGCCCCTCTGACTTCAGCATCGGAGCAGTTCATGCTCCGATGCGCTCCCTTGCCCTGCACTAAATTGCGCAGGGCACGGGCTTTTTTGTTTACAATCACACACCGCCGGGCGGAAGCTTCCGTTTTACTGGCTAGGGCAGGGCTAAAGCCCGCCCATCAGTGCCGGTGACATCACCGGGCTTCCTGGCAGCCCCATGGAGAGCCCGGTATGTCACCAGATTTAGCGCAGGGCAAAGGAGAGCATCGGATCCAATGCTCAAGTCAGGGGGGCTACCGGGGTGAAAATAGAGGGATGTCCGGGTTCACCCTTTTAAGGTGGTCAATGATACCGCAGAAAGAGGAATTGCTCTGAATAAAAAAGTGTAATGACCGGCGTCATGCAAAGGGAGGGAAATGGGACGGCCCTGTCCAAGGGAGAGGGAAAGGTGGTGACCCCTGACTCACCTTGCGGCTGGCACCTGACTGCCCTGACGTCCCTAGACGGGTTCCTCACCCGTATGACGATCACGTGCCTAAACCCTGGCTTTCCCTAAGATGAGCCCTGTGTAGTGAACGGGGCGGTGGGATCACTAGTCCGCACCACTGACACTAAAGGAAAACACCAAGGAGAGGACAGACAATACAGACAAAACATATAATCCCAGGTGGGCGACAACAGCAGACCACCAAGGCCCAACAGGGATCCGGAGGGTAACGTTCTGGAACAACAACCAGGGATCACAGCTACTCAGCTCCAGTGGGTCAGTATAGAAGTCCAGGCAGGAAGCTCTATATCTGGCAACCAGAGAAGTGTGAGAGGGGAATATAAGGAGGTTGGGAGTGCTGGACAAGAAACAGCTGAGGAGAAGGAGCTACGGATCCCTGAGTGAGCCAAAAAGGGTTGCAAGGCAAACCCAGAAAGCTACCATAAAGAAACAGCACTATGTTTCTACATAGAGCGCGCAGCCACCCGCTGCGACTTCCTGACCCCGGGTATAACGGAGTCAGGCGTGGCTCTTGACACCCTCGTGAAAAAAAGTTTAACGAGTCGGGTGCACAACAAAAACAATTCTTGTTGAGGGTAGTAGAGCAACACAGAAAAGTCATCACCAAGATAACAAAAGAAGGAATTGCATTGTTCAAAGTTGATTAATATAACACATGTTTTGCCTATTATACTACCTATTAATTAATCTTAGTGTCTAGTTTTAATATTATTTTAAGTTTGTGATGTCTAGTTTTCCCAATAAAAGTAATTAACATTGAAAAATTGAATTTTTTGCCTACTTTTACAAAACTGTCAAAGTGTGCAACCTCTAAATATTATCCAATCTTCTTGAAATTTGGCATATATATCTTTTACATCACTGAAACTCGGGGCGTCTGCAAAAATTTAACATTTTATTTTTTTCCATTACAAAATGAAACACCCTAGTGTGCATTAGCCCTTACTGTGTACAGAAAATGCAGTCCAAGCCAATCTACTTGGTTAATTATTTTACTGCATGTCTTTCTCTAAACTTTGACCTGTGCTCTCAGAAATCATCTCTAGTTTGGTGGAATCCATAATCTGTTTCACTTTTCAAATAGTGTGAGCAAGTGGAACAATATACAATGGGCTACTTTGGGTACAAGGTAGACCAGGGTTTCTCAAACTGTGAGATGCCTCTCTGTTCATAATGGGGGTCAGCATGCCTCCGAGCCCCAAGAGTCCTAGCTTGTGTAGTACAGTCCTGTTATGCATCTGTGTTGGTAGAGGTGCTCTATCAGAGATCTGTTTGAGATCTGGAAAAACTTCTGTGATGTCATCATTAGAATCCTGGCAGATGACTCACCTATTTGTGATGTCATATTAGGGTATAAAGAGAGGTGACGCACTGACCCAAGCCTCAGTCTCCCGGGCTGGCTCTCACCATTAGGCTCCATTCACACGTCCGTGGTGTGCGGATCCGCAACACACCCGCCCGGCACCCCTATAGAAATGCCTATTCTTGTCCGCAAGCTGCGGACAAGAATAGGACATGTTCTATCTTTTGCGGAGCTGCGGACCCGAAGATCGGGGCCGCGCTCCGCAAATGCTGTCCGCATCCATTCCGTCCGCATCCATTCCGTCCCCATAGAAAATGAATGGGTCCGCACCCGTTCCACAAAATTGTGGAACGGATGCGGACCCATTTCCGGATGTGTGAATGAAGCCTTAGGGGTCTTCTGATGAGCAGCACAGTACTAGATCGGGTAAGTTCGGCCGCTTTTCTCCTCGTGTTTGGGAATTGTTTTGCTGATCTTTATTTTCTTTCTCTTCCATACAATGTGAGAGCTGCATGTGACCCTCTCCGACCTCCGAAAATCTGCCTGAGGTGCGACACCCATCCTACTCCAATGGAAGAATCCCAAGAGAAAGTGAAGCCATGAGGAACAAATGTTAACTCATTATCTGTAGTCTGTATTGTATTATATCCAATATGGCCGCTGTCATGTTGATATTGCTTGTGATGTCATCATTAGAATCCTGGCAGCTGACTCACCTACTTGTGATGTCATATGGGGTATAAAGAGAGGTGCCACACTGACCCAAGCCTCAGTCTCCCGGGCTGGCTCTCACCATTTGGGGTCCTCTGACGAGCAGCACAGAACCAGATCGGGTGAGTTTGGCCGCTTTTCTCCTCGTGTTTGGGAATTGTTTTGCTGATCTTTATTTTCTTTCTCTTCCATACAATGTGAAAGCTGCGTGTGACCCTCTCTGACCTCCGAAAATCTGCGACACTCAACCTACTCCAATGGAGGAATCCCAGGAGAAAGTGAAGAAGGAGCCTCCACCATACTTCAAGGGCCAGAGCCACAGAAATCATTTTAGACCATTTTATAATAAATATAGTTTTTTGTGTGTGTTTCTTTAAAAAATATGATTGTTGTGTTTTTTTTCTTAAATACTAAATTGTGCCATTTCCCCTGCGCCTCTGTATTCTATTGATATCCCAGGGGTGTATTGAATGGGTCCAGGGCTGAACCCTTGAAGGATGGGTAACCAATAAATTCCAGAGTGGAAATTTATTAAAGGGATATTGCCATCAGGGACATTTATAGTGTACTGCTAGGATATGGATCCATGGATTTCTGTGCGACTGTCGTGTCGCAGTCGCAGCATGTCGCAGTGCGACACCATTTACTATCATTACAAAAAATGTAATTTGTCATTCGTGCTACACGTCGCAATGTGTTTGTATCCTTTTTGAGCGCAGCAGGGGTGTAGGCTGTAGCTATAGGGGAATCAGCTGCTTTGGGGCCCAGACACACAAGGGGCCCCCTCAGGAGGAAGATTAAAAGATTTTATTGTCAGGGCCCCCTCAAAAGTATTATACAATGATATTATATACAGTGCCACTGTAGGAAACGGACAGAGTGGCTACCGGGCCTTGTCTGAGAGTTCAGTCCATCACATGCTCTGCTTAGCACGCACATGGATATTAATACCATGGGCACACACAAACTACCATCGGGCAGGGATCCCACAGCTAGAGGTAGTGCACCGAGGGAACACAGGGTGCTAACCCTTCACTACACCGACTCCAGGGAGCAAAAGCCTGAGGAAGTACACCGTGACACATCAGGGCCACTACCACTCCCATCCTCTGTGCTGGCCCCTCAGACGCTTGCTTCACAAGCCACTGTTTCTGTTTTTCCCATAACACCATGTGTGTTTAAACACCATCTGCCCCCGATAGGGGACAATGTTTGGACACATAACACATGCAACAGCACAGTGCTTTTTTATGCTTTTACCCATAGCTATATATGTCAATGTCACTCTGACATTATTTTCTATTGCTGTCATTGCATTTAAAAGCTTAGGGAGTGGGTTGATGGGAGAGAAAATGTAAAAATTTGTAAGAAATTTAAAAACAAGAGATAACATCTTTTCCTACAAATTCTGAGTCCTAGGAGACTAGAGAATGTTATATACCAATTTTCAGGGCAATTGAAGCAACTTTGGTTTGGGTAGAAAATATTTGGGTCCAATTCAAACTTTTTGAAAAATTCAGCAAATCTGAAAT
Source organism: Bufo bufo (assembly GCF_905171765.1). Classification (NCBI taxonomy): domain Eukaryota; kingdom Metazoa; phylum Chordata; class Amphibia; order Anura; family Bufonidae; genus Bufo; species Bufo bufo. Next base: position 300,179,076 of record NC_053389.1, on the reverse strand, counting down.
GAACCAAATCTCAAAAGGATAGCTAATATCTAGTCAATCTCCCTTTACTACTTATGTTATCTAGTAAAGTTATATTGAAACTTAACCAGGATTTAAGATTTATATCTAGGATCAGGCCAGGGGCGTAACTATAGGGGAAGTGGCTGCTTTGGGGCCCCCTCAACAGTATTACAGATTTGGTCAGGGCCCCCTCAACAGTATTACACAATGAAATTATATACAGTGACAGTATAGACAGTGTAGAAAACGGAAGGAACAGCTGCCGGGCCTGGTCTGAGAGAGCGATCTTTATTAGAAACAGGAATGAGGGGCGGCATGAAAGGAAGGGCTTGCGAAAAAATTACTGGAGGAGGGGGGGCCCCATTCAAAAATTTGCTGTGGGGCCCAGTCATTTCTAGCTACGCCACTGGATCAGGCCTTTAGAATATTTATAAGAAAAATCTGAATTTTAATGGCCTTATTAATAGCTGTAATCTTATTCCACATTTTTAAGGCAACCTTAATTGTTTCTGGTTTAGAATTGAGTTGCCACAGACCCAGCAGATAAAAAATGAAGACTCCTCTGAGAGAGGAAGCAACTGACTGTGCTAGTTCTATCTGGGCCCAACCCTCAACAGCGGGTTCTGACCAACATGTTTTAAAGGGCTCTAACATGGCTGCTGTTCGACAGGTACCAACATTGGGAACTCCCATACCTCCTGATTGGATTAAAACACATAATGTATTTTTATTATCTCTTGGCTTTTTTGCACCCCATATTATTTCAGGATTATCTCCTGTAGTGCTTTAATAGTTGATTTTGGAAGTATCAGGGGTATGCATCTAAAACTGTACAAAATAATAGGCCCCATTTTCATTTTTATGATGTTTATTTTAGCTATACATGAAAGTGAGTGAATGTATAGCCTGTGATTTTGTGTAAGATTATTTAAAATAGGCAGTGCGCCAAATTTATTAGCAATAGAAGGGTATGGCCTAAGATGCGCCAGTGTGTGTGACAATGCTGATGCTGAAGTTCTGGCATAAAGCCACCTAATAGCTGGTAAAAACATAGACGAAACAGTCTATAGATGTGCCAGATTTATCAACCAGCATCAGCCACTGTGATTTAGTCTAGCGCATTTTAAGACTCACTAAAATATTGTCTAAATCTGAGACGATTTTAGTAAATCATCCTCTCCTTGTCAAGTTATTTTAGCCCTCTAAACAGTAAATTTGAGTAGTTAAAGGGGTTATCTCATGATTAATGTAAAAATGAAAATCAGACTTTCTAACAAAGCTAGAACCAGCCATGTACAAATAAAGAGATCTTCCCATTCATTACTCCAATTTCTCTGCTAGATTTCAAGCTCGCAGCCCAGGGAGTGTGTCTTTTCTCAGGGGTGTGTTTTGTTGGCAGTTGAAAGAGAACTGAGCATGTGCATCCACATCAGTGAGGTGGACAGAGGAATGAGAAAAAGAGAAAACAGCAGGTGGCGCTATACAGATATATTTTAGGGAATAACTAAGTGGCTATACTACATTTGCAGCGACCGGGTCCACAGGGGCAGCACGTGAGCTACGGTGGGCCGATGGGGGTAGTAGTTTTTGGTCTACTCACGGTTAGCAGAGCCTCCCTGGGCCGGTGTGCAGTGAAGGGGAAGACAGCACTAAATCCTCGGGCACTCTCTAGTACAGGGATCACCAGCCAGATGGTAGTTGAGGTGCCCTTGATGGTACAGGTGTTTAAGGTGCCTTTGAGGCTGGGATCCCAGTGGTTCATGACACCATCATCGTTAGGTGCAAAGGTTGGTGGTGGAAAAGACGAGGAGTCGGTTGTAGTAAACAGAACATTTACTACATCACTTGTCTTCAGGTAGCCAGTACAGTTCATTTATATAGTAACCCAATAATATAAATATTGGTTCAGCTGTATTCCTTGTAACAGGCTTGGCAATTGTAATTTGAGGAGTTCTCCTTTGTTTCTATATCTGGTTATACTAGGTCCACTCTCTAGCACTCAGGTACTGAATATAATAAACTTTGTACTTGTCAGTAGCAATCCACAGGGTGGCTCCCTAATGGCAGGCATCAGTCTTCTGCTCCATTCTTTGGAAAGGATGCTCACTGAAGAATTACGGTCCACTATGCCCATAGAGGCATGTGGTAAAGGATTATTTTGAGCATTAATCATCCGGCTGTGTCCAGGTACTTTTAGGTTCCTCCTGGTCACTGGTGCTTGTGAAGTCCATTGGCTAATTTAGCTCCAACCTCCACTAGACCTTCTCCATACCCAGACGTAGACTCACTGGTCTGTGCTGTGCTGCTGTAATATTGTTCTTGATCTGTTTGCTTCCTTAGCCTGGCCAGAGCCAAGGGGGTAATATGGCAGCTACATGGTGGACTAGGCCTGATCCGCTCCTCCACTAGCTCTGCTCAACTCCCTCTACTTCTCCTCACACACTCCTACTAGAATATAGCTATATAATAGCTGTGCCAGCACCACCTAGGGGCGAATGGATGAAATACAACCTAACAGCCTGTTAATAGGAATTACAGGTATATACAGAAAATACATTTGATAGACAAATACAAAAGTTTGAAGTGCCCACGACCATCACTGAGTGGGACACTGCACATTTTTAATTCCATGCAATTACAAAAGTATTCAGATCCAGGTGCTGGTTTGAAAAATTTTGAATATTTGCAGTGGTCAGGTTTGGGATGGCCCCAATGCTACGTTGGGTCCTCCTGACAACGTTGAGGTGTTACCACGTGTTTCTGCTCTCCGGAAGGGATGGTAAGGCATGGTGCACCCCAAATGGAATTAAGTCCAGACAGACAGGGTCCTCAGTTAACCAGTGTGCTTCTGTACTATAGGAACTCAAGTGCAAAAAAATAAAGACAAGGCACTGAGCTGGCTTCTTCAGTCTCCTCCTGATGCTGAGAAAAGGCCTGAGCTAGCTGTCCCTCTCTCTCAGAAAGCTGGTACCCTGGCCAAAGGCTGGAGGCCCACGGTCTGTGGCTCAGTAGTCAGGCTGGCACCTTGGTCACAGGGCTGGTGACCCTTGGTCTGTGGCTCAGCATCCCCATCTCAGCGTCTTCTTCTGGTCACTCATGCAGTCTGTTATTTTAAGAACTGATTCCTTACTACAGAACACTAGGTGCTCTGACTGTTCTCCTTCTATACAGTTTCTAGAACCTTCTAGTGGGAGGGATGGAGTGGAGAAACTCAGCCCAAACAGATACATAGTTACAACTTCTCGTCTCTCATAGACTTACATTAGAACTTCAATGATACTTAATGGCAATGACCCAGCAGTTTTCCAGACAGAAATCAGTCTTCAGACATAAGATAAGATAGCTAAAACAGACATTCAAAAGGTCAGTCTTTCTGGTTTTGGTGAAAAACAATTCTGGCTTTTTCCCTCCAAAACATACTCTTCTTTAAGGCTACATGCACAAGGCCATTTTTAGCACCAATGAAAGTCTATGTGGCTATTCACATGGCTGTTTTTTAAAGGCCAGTAAATAGCAGGGGTCAAAAAATAAGACTTGATCGCTGGGAGCGCATGGTGACATCATCACATTGAGGGCAGGTCTTTCAGCAGGATTTATATTTATTTTTTTGCTAAAGCAAAACATTACAGCTGGGGGTCACTATGGGAGACATTACTAATGCTGGGGGCAGTGGTGTAGCTACAAATGATTGGGCCCCACAGAAATTTTTTGAACAGGCCCCCACCACCAGCAACTTCTTCTCAAACTCTTCCTCCTAATGTGCAACCCCAACTACTATGGCTAGTCAAGGTCACTCTCTCAGACCAAGGTCAGCAGCCAATCTGTCTGATTTCTACATGTATATACTGTATGTCATGTCACTTCTCCTGCTTCCCTTATAGCTACGCATCTGGCATATGGGAGACTTTATGAGTAGAGAAGAGCGAAATTTTCTAAAGTTTGATACGGCTGATTCGCTGAACTCTACAAAAAAATTTGCTTCATGACTAATTACTTTGTCACGAAGCGCATTTTTTTTATAATTAGTGGGTGCAATGACAGGGAGCTGAGATAGCGCCGCCGCCCGTCATTGTACCCCTCAGATGCCGCGTTCATACATGATCGCGGCATCTGAGTGTAAAAACTGTGAAATTAACATAATTTTTTTTTTAATCAAACATACCGCATCCATTTGTTTGCAACGGGCCACCCGCCGCCCTCTTGCTTGAAGATCTGGCGCAAAATCTCGGCCGAGATCCTCATTCAAGATGGAGGCTGGCGGCCTATCTTGAGCAAATGGAGGAGGTAAGAATGAATTTTTTGGTTTTTTATACTATTTCAGGTTAAATCGATTCGCTTATACAAAGCACAAAGAAATTCGGCTTCGAGGCGAATCAAATTTATCCTGAAATTCTGATCGAATTCCACTTTCTGGGATTCGATTAGCTCATCTCTATTTATGAGCTACTATGGGGGACATTAGTAATTTTTGGGGCCACTATGGGAGCCATTATAACTACTGGCGGGCCACTATGGGAGACATTACTAATGCTGGGGGCCACAATGGGAGACATTATTACATTATATTGGGGCCATGATGTGTACTGAGGGCACTGCAGGGGTTAGGATCTTTATAAAAAAAAAAAAGCCAATGAAATTCATTCGTTTTTCATGACCATTTTTAAAGGCCATGAAAAACTGATGCAAAGCAGCTATTAAAATTGGACAGATGGCCAGAAAATGGATGCACAAATGGTTGAAAAATGGCCATAAAATACTGACCGTGTGCCAGTTTTTAAAGAACATTTTTTTTTTACTTTTTTCGTGTGCATGTAGCCTGTTATGATAACTGTGGAAAATTACTAGCTTCTCATTATTAGCTAGAAAGTTCCAAAAGTCTCTTTAAGTATTCTTTAATCCTTTCCACAGTACTGTGCAAATACAGTGCAAATGAACAGGATATATATCAAAAGAAACATATAAAATGCAGTTACACATTATTAAACAGTATATGTCAGTGCAAGTTAATCTTTTAAAGTGAAATAAAGTAAGGAGTTGATGACTTTGCATAGGGGAAATGGGGAAAAATGTCCACAAATGTCCAGACTTTAAAATATCCCTGCCCCAGGGCACTACATATTTTTTGCGGGAAAACCCCTTTAAGTAGTGCAACATCCCATGTTCCCATGTTACTACATAACTCTGAGAAAAAAAAGGACATGTCCAATACCATGTCCAATATAGGCTTTGTCCTTAAAGGGGATCCGTCACATAATTTATGTTGTTGTCACTGAGAGCAGTATAAAGTAGTAATAAACGCTGAATTCAGCAGGATATCATTCAGCTACTAATGTGCAATGGTTGCTAAGAATATACAGTTTAATGTTGGCAGTGTGTGCCCAAGAAAAGTCACAAGCTACCAGGGAAGAGTCCAGCTTATGCATGAGTTCCCCCTCTCCCTGCCAACCGCTGATGATTGATAGTTCTTTCCTTAGTCTTCTAAGTCTTTTATCATAAGTGGGTGGGTCACTGGATGGGAAGAAAAGGAACTCATGATTAGGTCAGACATATAAAGGACTAGCAGAAGGACCCGACTTTGCTCGGGTATATTTCATATATTTAATTTAGTGTTTGTGTGTGTCGTTAAAAGATATCAACAGTATCCCCCATAACAGTGACATCTACAGTACCCCGCTCCCTTTATAGTGACCTCCACAGCCCCCCACTCCTTAACACTGACCCCCACAGTGCCCCGCTGCCTTAAAATGGGACCTCCACAGCAGCTCACCCGCTTAACTTTGATCTTCACACCAGCCTGCCCCTTTAACAGTGACTTCCACAGCACTCCACCCCCTTAACAGTGACCTCTACAGCACCCGCCTCTTAACACTGATCATAGGTTACAGTCCCCTTAACTATGACCTCCACCATTCCCTGTCCCCTTAACAGAGACCTCCACAGCGACTGCCCCTTTAACAGTGACTGCCACAGTACCCCGTTTCCTAAACAGTGACCTCCACTGTACCCCGCTGCCTTAACAGTGACCTCATAGTACCGTGCTGCTCCTTTATTGGTGGCCTCCACAGTCTCCTCCTCCCTTAACAGTGACCTGCACAGTGCCCAGCCCTTTAACAGTGACCTCCACAACAGTATGCCCCCTTAACAGTAACATCCACAGCACTCTCTCCTTTAACAATGACCTCCAGAGCAGCCGCCCCTTTATTAGTGACGTTTACAGTAATCCGTCTCCTTAACAGTGATTTCCACAATAACCCACCCCCTTAACAGTGACCTCCACAGCAGCCGCCCCTTTATTAGTGACATTCACAGTAACCCATCTCCTTAAAAGTGATTTCCACAATAACCCACCCGCTTAACAGTGACCTCCACAGAAGCTGCCTGTCACGCTTCGATGTGGGAGGGAAACTATTCTGCCACAGATGTACGTTAGAGATTATCCCCTGATTGGTTGTGAGTGATAGCCCCTGTACAAGCAATGGTAGATAGCTGAACTCACTAATATCTCCAGATATAGGCACCAGTTGCATGTGATGATCCAGTGAGGAGAATACAATGGTGAAGCTTTGATCATTTATTGATTTGCCTTGAAAACAAATGCAGGGAAATGAGGGTATGCTATAGGATATTAGAGGTCAAAAAGAATAGCTCTCACCAGCTTGAAGGTCTGCGACAAAGAGGAAGTACGAAGGACCTTACAGAGGATGTGATGTCACAAAAGAGGGAGGAGAGCAATGCAATGGAAATTTACATAACACACTATAAATGGTATTATAAGAATAACCACAGGGTGGCAGCGTTACACAACATAGTAAATGATAATATAATGCAAACACAATAATTTTAGAATACAAGAATAAAGGCTGGAACAGCACACTCCCCGTCTGAAATCCTTGGATTTCACTATATATGCAACTACAAAATGTCCATGAAATGTTGGAACCTGAAAGACAAAAAACAAACAAAAAGAACATACTGGAAATGGTGAACAGTCCAACGCCTTGAGTTTTCTGGTTGCCAGGAATAAAGTTCCTCAAGTAAAGAATCATTCCTCTACGGGTAAGAGGAGAACAATCTCAGATGCAGGCCTGATAAAGGATTTGGGATGGCCTTGTTTTGCGATGGTCACTTCCACCTTGCGAACTTTGCCATCTTCACTGATGAAGACCTTTGAGATGAGTCCCATGGGCCAGGAGTTTCTTTCCACCTTTTGGTCTTTCATGAGTACAAGATCTCCTATCTGTAAGTTTGGCTTGACCTGTTGCCACTTTCTACGTGCTTGCAGAAGCGTTAAGTACTCTTTTTTCCACCTGCTCCAGAAACAGTTGGCCAGATGTTGAACGTGCTTCCACTGTTTCAGATATATGTTACTAGAAGAAGACTCTTCAGGTGGATTAGGAACAGATCCAAACTTCTGAGTGAGAAGAGTTGCTGGAGTAAGAATGGCAGGGGATTCTGGATCCATAGATACAGGTACAAGAGGTCTTGAGTTGACAATAGCGGATACCTCAGCCAGGAAGGTAGTCAAAGTCTCATGGGTGAGCCTTGAGAAGTTTGAGTCCATCAGCATACAGTCCAATATTTTGCGTGTGATGCCTATCATTCTTTCCCATGAACCGCCCATATGAGAGGCATGCGGGGGGTTAAAGATCCATGTACAACCATTATTGGCTAAGTAGTCTTGAACTGGTTTATAGTCAATTTGCAACTCTCGACAGGCTCCTACGAAGTTGGTTCCACAGTCAGATCTTATTTGCTTTACTGGTCCTCTGATGGCGAGGAATCGTCTTAAAGCATTGATGAAGTTAGAAGCGTCCATGGATTCTATTGCTTCAATGTGTATAGCACGTACACTTAAGCATGTAAACAACACTGCCCATCGTTTGCTTTCTGCATGACCACCTCTGGTCTTACGTGCAGTGACTGTCCATGGCCCAAAGACATCTAGACCAACAAGTGAACGGTGGTTCGGTGCTTGTCCTATCAACTGGCAAATCAGACATTTGTTGATGTTGTAATTTTCCTCTCGCCTTGCGACAGTTAATGCAATGGTGAATAATATGAGCAACCTGTCTTTTTGCTCCCACTATCCAAAGACCTGCGGCTCTTAAAGCGCCCTCAGTGAAATGTCGGCCTTGATGCTGGACTCTTTCGTGATAATGCCGTATCAACAGTGTAGTAACGTGGTGTTTGGCAGGAATAATGAGGGGATTAATTTCTGCAATCTCTAGCTTAGCCTTGTTTAGGCGACCACCAACTCTCAGCATGCCACGATCATCAATTACTGGTTTCAAGTTGACAATGGGGCTGCCTTTTGGTATATCTTGCTTGTCATGTATACATTTCAGTTCCATTTTAAAGGCACTCTGCTGTACGTTACGTATCACAAGCAATTCACTTAGAATAATGTCTTCTGCCGTTAGAGGTTTATGGCACAGGTGCCAACTGCGACAGTCAGTGTTATGCTTCTCAGCATGAAAACAATGAACAATGTGGACTAACCTTGCAATGATGTGAATGAGTCTTGACCATCTAGAGAAGCGTTCAAAGCGATGACAGCCCAAGCCAGCGCTCCTTTCAGACTTGGTGACGAAGGTACTAACTTCAGGCCGAATCTCTGGATCTTCATGAGGGTCCTGGAGACTGAAGACGTCTTGGGTAGGAGTTTCTTCAATCTGGTTCAGCAGAAACTCTGGACCTGTCAACCAAGAAGAAGTTGCAGAGACTCTTCCAGATGCCGGTCTGGTGGCGCAATCTGCGGGATTGAGATGAGATGGAACATAGTGCCACTGTTCAGGTTTAGAGGATCTTCTAACCCTTTCGATGCGGTTACTGACATAAACGTAGAAGCGTTTTGACTGGTTGTAGATGTAACCCAGGACAACCTTACTGTCTGTGTAAAATTGAATGTCATCCACCTGAATATCCAGCTCACGTTGTATAAAGTCCGCAATCTCTACGGCTAGCACAGTCCCACAAAGTTCGAGTCTAGGAATGGTGTGCTCAGGTTTTGGAGCTAATTTTGCCTTTCCAAACAGAAATCCAACATGTGCTTGATTGGAATAGTCTATTACCTTTAAATAAGCAACAGCTGCGATGGCTTCAGTAGACGCATCTGAGAAGATGTGGATTTCTCTCCTCCGAGTGGCTGTAAGGGATGTTGGAGTGTAACACCTTGGTATGTGAATACTGTCTAATGCATGCAAGCATTCCTTCCACAACTCCCACTTTTGTTGTTTGTCAGAGAGCAGTGGAGCATCCCAGTCAGATACAGACTCTGAGAACTGTCTTAACAGGAATTTGCCTTGTACAGTCAAAGGTGCCACAAATCCCAGGGGATCATATAGGCTGTTCGCCACTGAGAGAACTCCCCGTTTAGTAAATGGTTTATCTGCACAGTTAACTTGAAATCCAAGGGAGTCGTTTGCTAAGTCCCACCTCAGGCCCAGACTTCTCTGTACTGGTGGATTGTCTATCCCTAGATTCAAATCTCTGAATTCTGTGGCATGATCGCTGGGCTGGAAGGCTTTCATTACGGCAGCGCAGTTAGAGGCTATCTTATGTAACCTTAGACGAGACTTTGAAAGCATACCTTGTGTCCTTTTGAGCAGATCTATGGCCTCCTCCGCTGTAGGGAAGGATTTGAGTGCGTCGTCCACATAGAAGTCTCTCACGACAAAGTTTCTGGCATGTTCCCCAAATTCTGACTCACCATTTAAGGCAGCCCTACATAAGCCATATGTAGCAACAGCAGGTGAAGGACTGTTACCAAACACGTTCACCTTCATGCGGCATTCAACCATTTCTTTGCTGGTGTCATTGTCTCTATGCCAAAGAAACCTGAGGTAGTTTCTATGATCTTGCCGCACGATAAAGCAATGGAACATTTGTTCAATGTCAGCAGTAATGGCTACTGGCTCCTTTCTGAATCTCATGAGCACTCCCACCAGATTATTGATCAGGTTCGGACCGGTGAAAAGGACGTCGTTCAGAGATACGCCGTTATGTTTGGCACTTGAATCGAATACCACTCTTATTTGGTTTGGCTTCCGTGGGTGATATACCCCAAAGGATGGAAGGTACCAGCATTCTTCATGCTCTTGTAAGGGTGGAGCCAGCTCTGCATGATCATTGCGAAATATTTTTTCCATGAAGGCCACAAAATGACTTTTCATTTCTGGTTTGTTTTTTAACGTACGTTGCAAGGAGATGAATCTGGAGAGTGCTTGTTCCCGGTTGTCAGGGAGTCTGGCTCTTACAGCACGGAAAGGTAAAGGTGCAACCCAGTGGTTAGATGCATCTTTGAAGAATTCATCGTCCATTATTTTAATAAACTCTTTGTCATCCATGGACAAGGCCAGTTTGTCGTCGTCTGGTGTTGTACAAAACACAGTTTTTCCTAAGTTGTCATAACTGGTAGGAATGATGTCTGGTGTCTTTAAGAGGTTAGAAAGCCTTTCCTTCACCTCATAATGATGAACACATAGCTTAAAATGAGATGTGCGACCATTGTTTAGCACAAAGGTTTTGAAGGAGTTCACTTGAGATGGTTTGTGGCTCTTATTTATACATACATCGCCCACGATTACCCAGCCTAAATCGAGTCTCTGTGCATATGGGGCATTATCAGAACCATTGCATTGTTGACGCACCTTGTGGACCCTCAGAATGTCTCTCCCGAGCAGAAGTAGGATGTCAGCATTCATGTCCATAGGGAGGATCTCACTAGCTAGATGTTTCAAGTGGGAATGATGATATGCAGCTTCTGGAGTAGGAATTTCATCTCTTTCATCTGGTATTTGGTCGCATTCAATTAACGTTGGCAAGGGTATATGAACGTTCCCTTTTATGGAGGAGATAAGGTATCCAGTGGCTCTTCTGCCATAAGTCTCTACACGACCAGAACAAGTGTTGAGGGTATATGGTGTTGCTTCTCCTGCTATGCCGAAAATCTCAAAGAATTTAGGTTTTGCCAGAGACCTATTGCTTTGTTCATCAATAATTGGTAACATTCTGATGGCTCTTTCAGATTGCCCTTCTGGGTAGACGTTGACCAAACACACCTTTGCACAGCACTTAGAATCAGCCTCCTTGCCACATATCGCCATACAGGAAGAGGAAATAGTAGTTGTAGCTAATTCTTGAGCCGGTGGCTCCCCGCCATGAAGTGCAATGGCATTGGTCGCAGCTTGAGATGGTGCGTTGTCTGAAGGCAAGGTAGGATGCATTGCTGTAACGTGCTTGTCACTGCTGCATTCTGCACACTTGATAATAACCTTACAGTCTTTCGCCATATGATTAGATAAGGCACAACACTTGTAACACACTCCAAACTCTTTGAGTATCTCTCTGCGTTCTTGCAAGGTCTTTGCCCTGAGCCCACGACACTCCTTTAAAGGATGAGGTCTTTTATGGATGGGGCACATGCGGTTAGGGTCCTTTTCATTGAGGACAGGGTATTCCTTCCTAGTAGTGCAGGTTGAAATGAGTGGAACATTTGTTTTCCTAACGGATACTGTCCCCCTTAAGTCTCTACGTTTATTTGTGGTTTTGTCATACCTTGAACATGAGGATGAAGCAGGTAGAGTGGATTCAGTGAAGTCAAAGCTGGGGTCATTCTTCTTCTGAGCTTGGTCACTGATGAATCTGGTAAAATAAGAGAAAGCGGGAAAAGACACATTGTGTTCTCTCTTGTATCTGGAGCCCTGGTCTGCCCATTTCTCTTGCATGCCATGTGGTAGTTTTGACACTATTGGATTGACGCCATGTGCGGTATCAAGGTAACTCAGTCCTGGCAGACGTGGGTCCATTTTTGCCAATTCAAGTTCTTTTAGTAGGTCGCTCAGATCCTGGAGTTTGCGATTGTCTTTGCCAGTTATCCTTGGGAAGGCTTGAAGTCTCCTGAATAAGGCACTTTCTATAGCTTCTGGACTGCCATAGGTCTGTTCAAGTCTCTCCCATGCTGCAGCGAGACCTTCCTCTGAGTGGCCTGCATGAACCACTCTTAATGTCTTTATGCGTTCTGCAGATTCTGGGCCTAACCATTTGATGAGCAAGTGAAGTTCCTCCATGGCAGTGAGGTTTATGTCACCGATTACTGCTTTAAAGGTCGATTTCCAGGCCCTGTAGTTTTCGGCACGGTCATCAAACCTTGAGAGACTAATGTTAATGAGCTCCCTGCGCATCATGTATCTGGCAAAGTCTGACATGTCTGATCTCCCATTCCATATTGCGGTATTGCATTGTGGTGTCTCTAGAGCATGTAGGGGCTCTGGCAGATAAGGTTGAGATTGATCAGGATGGAATGATGTGGCATAAGGATTAAGCTGCGGTTTAGTCTCTGGATGATCAGCCCGCTTGGTGCTAGATATTACCTTATTACTAGGCTGTGAGGATTTCTGGTACTCTGTAGGTTCGCCCAGTTGGTGAGCTAGAAGTGGCGTTGGTGCATGCGATTTAGCAGGAGGAGTAGGCGATGGTTGCCTTAGCACATACCTGGCAGTGCGGTCGGCTGGGTCTTCCTCTTCTCCTGGAACGAAACAGTCTGGGCCGGTACCTTGGCCTAATGCTTGCTCGAGGACCTTTAGTTTAGCTAAGGTAGCTGCTTCTTCCCTTTCTGTCTGGAGGATCTTTAGCTGGGCTTCTGTCTCAGCCTCCATTTCTGCTATCTTAGCCTCCATTTCTGCTTTCTTAGCCTCCATTTCTGCTTTCTTCTTCGTAATCTCTGCCTCCTTCTTAGCAAAGGAACTTCTTACGCTAGCTTCCTCTGCTTCTGCCCGGACTTCTATAAGCTTGTCATGCAAGGCTGACCTTCCGGAACGAGAGGTTTTGGAAGATGAAAGGGTATGTTTACTTGAAGTTGATCGATGGGATCTCGCCTCCTGTAAATGTGCGATGCGGAGTTCTGTCTTGCTCTTAGCATCTTGTACTAGGGCATCCTTCTCTTCAAGGAGATTCTTTCTCTCACTCAGCTCCTCTGAGGCTTCGTCAAAATCAGAGTCGCTCAGGAAAGTGATGTACTTAGCAGAGAGTCGCTGATAGTGGACATAGGAGTTAGTTAAGCGATTCAACGTTGTGGTTAACTTTGTTGGGTCGTTGTTATATCGTAAAAGAGCTGCTATATAGTGTTCAGTTCTTTACCATAAATCGTTTAAATTGTCACTGAACTCTTCTTTGGTCGTCTCAAAGTTCTCTCTAATCTTTTGTGTTGGCTTGATAACACGTTTAGATCGTACTGCTTGTTCTTCAGTTAACATGGACACTGCTTCCTGCATATCTGAGCTTTTGGGAGCAGGTTGACTTTCTGTATGTTCAGTTACTGAGAGATCCACTAAGCTTCTTGTGGACATGTTATTCCTATTTAAGCGGTACTGTCTCTTTAAGAGGGTATTCCAGCTTGTGCACTGTGCTTATGAAGCCACGTGCGTGTAAGATGGCGGACAGCTCTAAGCTCGCTGGCAGACTGTGTGTAGACATGCAAGACTGTAGATTTAAGCTTCTTTTTGACTATTCTGCCACAGATGTACGTTTGAGATTATCCCCTGATTGGTTGTGAGTGATAGCCCCTGTACAAGCAATGGTAGATAGCTGAACTCACTAATATCTCCAGATATAGGCACCAGTTGCATGTGATGATCCAGTGAGGAGAATACAATGGTGAAGCTTTGATCATTTATTGATTTGCCTTGAAAACAAATGCAGGCAAATGATGGTATGCTATAGGATATTAGAGGTCAAAAAGAATAGCTCTCACCAGCTTGAAGGTCTGCGACAAAGAGGAAGTACGAAGGACCTTACAGAGGATGTGATGTCACAAAAGAGGGAGGAGAGCAATGCAATGGAAATTTACATAACACACTATAAATGGTATTATAAGAATAACCACAGGGTGGCAGCGTTACACAACATAGTAAATGATAATATAATGCAAACACAATAATTTTAGAATACAAGAATAAAGGCTGGAACAGCACAGAAAGCCACACCAAATGTAGGAGGGAAAGGGGTGAGGGGAAATGGCCTGGAAACTAGGTAAAGGAGCAGGTCACCTCCTAGAGAAACCCTAATCAAAGTCCTGACTGACTGCAAGTATGAACTGACCCTAGAGGTAGGTGAGTTCATACTCAGGAACCTAAAGTCCTAACTCACCCTGTAAGACCCTGGTACTAATCTCAGGACAAGAGACAACCTGTTCCTCCAAACTGTAGGACGAACAGGAGTCTCCATCAGGCCTAAACACAAATGACGGGGAAAAGAGCAACACAAGAAAACCCAAACAATAAACAAAAGGGGAAGAAGACACTTAACTTCAAATGGCTATGGAAGCACAGGAACTCCGCCGAGATCCAAACACCAGCAATCCATAAAAAGACTGAAGCTATAAACCGCACAGCATGGTGGGAGAAGCCACAATAAATAGGGAAGGTTAAATGAGACCTCCACAGCGCCTGTCCCTTTAGCAGTGACCTCCACAGCGGCTGTCCCTTTAACAGTGACCTCCACAGTACCCCGTCCCGTTAACAGTGATTTCCACAATAACCCGCCCCTTAACAGTGACGTCCACAGAGCTCTGTTTCCTTAAAATGTGATCTTCGCAATACTCCGCCCCCTTAACAGTGACCTCTACAGGACCCCGCCCCTTAACACTGACCTCAATAGTGGACCGTCCCCTTAACTGTGACCTTTACTGTTCCCTGCCCCCTTAACAGAGACCTCCGAAGCAACTGCCCCTTTAACGTGACCTCCACAGCAGCCGCCCCTTTATTAATGACCTCCACAGTACCCCATCTCCTTAACAGTGATTTCCACAACACCGCACCTCTGAGATTAGTGATGTACTAATTTCAGCTGAACATAACTATATTAGTGCCATCTCACTGCGTGCCGTCGCTATTGAGAAAAAGTTGGTTTCGCAGCCCTGTCTCCTGTGGAAATCTTGCGCCTGCACCACCCTATTCAGTATTCGGTGCAGGCGCAGTGAGTGAAGCCGGCAAGCATCCTTCACTTACTGCGCCTGCGTCGTCCCGCTCAGTATTCGGCGCAGTAAGTGAAGGATGCTTGTCCACAGGAGACAGGGCCGGCAAGCGGAGACCAAGGCTGCCTGGCCCTGTCAATCAAGTGTAGCAGGGCACAGCCAGAGGTGGTAGAACGGAGCCTCTAGGAGCAGGATCAACGCCTCCCGCTGCTCCTAGAGGCTTTTTTGAATATTATAAAAGTTATTCTTTCTTAATAACGGCGGCACGCAGTGAGATGGCACTAATATAGTTATGTTCAGCTGACATTAGTACATCACTAATGTCAGCCAGGTTAATAACCATTTTCCTGCTGACAGAAATCCTTTTACAGTGGTCTCTACAGCAATCTGCTTCTTAACACTGACCTCCTTAGCGGACCGTCCCGTTAACTGTGACCTCCACAGCAGCCTGCCCCCTTAACTCCACAGCACTCCTCTCCCTTAACAGTATCATCCACAGCGCCCTGCCCCTTTAAAGCTGACCTACAGCAGTGAACTAAAATGGCTGGGTTGTTATGGAAACCTGGTGTAAAACTGTGTGTATGTGGAGACTAAGGGTCTGCAAGCTTCTATTGGCTAATGCATTTTTTGGGAATACAGTTAGGTCCATATTTTTTTGGACAGGGACCACATTTTTCTCATTTTTGTTCTGTACATTACCACAATGGATTTTTAACAAAATAATTCAGATGCTGTTGAAGTTCAGACTTTCGGCTTTCATTCAGTGAGTTGAACAAAATGATTGTATAAAAATGTGAGGAACTAAAGCATTTTTAAACTCAATCCCTTCATTTCAGGGGTTCAAAAGTAATTGGACGAATTAAATAATGTTAAATAAAATGTTAATTTGAAAACCCTTTGTTGGCAATGACTGCCTGAAGTCTTGAACTCATGGACATCACCAGATGCTGTGTTTCCTCCTTTTTAATGCTCGGCCAGGCCTTTACTGCAGCGGTTTTCAGTTGCTGTTTGTTTGTGGGCCTTTCTGTCTGAAGTTTAGTCTTTAACAAGTGAAATGCATGCTCTATTGGGTTCAGATCAGGTGACTGACTTGGCCATTCAAGAATATTCCACTTATGAGTGGCTTGCACCGTGCAGTGAACCCTCTGTATTTACTTTCATGCAGTCTTCTCTTTATGGTATATTTGGATATTGATACGCCTATATCCTGGAGAGTGTTGTTCACTTGGTTGGCTGTTGTGAAGAGGTTTCTCTTCACCATGGTAATTATTCTGCAATCATCCACCACTGTTGTCTTCCGTGGGCGTCCAGGTCTTTTTGCATTGTTGAGGTCACCAGTGCTTTCTTCTCTCTCAGGATGTACCAAACAGTAGAGTTTGCCACTCCTAATAGTGTAACAATTCCTAGGATGTTTTTTTTCAGTTTTCGCAGATGAAGGATGGCTTGTTTCACCTGCATGGAGAGCTCCTTTGACCTCATGTTTACTTCTCAGCAAAATCTTCTAAATGCAAGCACCACACCTGAAATCAACTCCGGGCCTTTTATGTGCTTAATTGAGAATGAAATAATGAAGTAATTGCCCACACCTGCCCATGAAACAGCCTTTGAGTCAATTGTCCAATTACTTTTGGTCCCTTTAAAAACAGGGTGCCACATTTAAAGGAGCTGAAACTCCTAAACCCTTTATCCAATTTTAATGTGGATACCCTCAAATGAAAGCTAAAAGTCTGGACTTTATGTCCATGCCCATTATATAACTATAACTTGAATATGTTTTAGTAAACAGGTAGTAAAAACAAAATTTGTGTCTGTGTCTAAATATATATGGACCTAACTGTATCTCAGGAACGGTACGTCCTAGAGTGCTGAGACCTGGTCTAAAACCTGATGTACCTGTGTGCCAAATTCCGTGATTGTAAATGCGACGGTACGGATTCCTTTAGCGGACATACACACATACATGCACTCAGCTTTATATATTAGATGTGACAATTGTCTTCTTAAAGACAACCTTTTTCAATATGCAGTCCAAAGGGTGATCGGCTGTTTCATGTAATAATACAAGGACGACACAAGGACTTTCCACCAGGGTTCATAGAGAGGGTTACTGAGAGGGGGATCTCTATATTGCCTAGCAGGGTATGAACAGATATTATTTCAATAAAACAACCATCTGAAAGCGTTAAGACAGATCTCGTCTTTTGTTGCTAGTTGTCTATTTTGAAAGAATGGCATTAAAAGCAATCTCTCTAGAAAATCTTTTTTGGTTAGAAGGGTCCACCAACAAGAAGCTGGTCTCATGGACCACCAAGGATCAGCTGTAATCTGGGGAAACAAAGCATTACTGTGTGCCCTGTATGTAATAGGCCATGTATGTAATGCACAGAATGGCTTGGCCCCTGAGACAGAGACTCTTCTTTGTTGCCAATCTCCACTCATGTCAAATAATGCTGGCCCCTACTCCCCTTTATTAGCTCCCCTGTAACACACACATATTTAATATTTCTGCAGACCCTCCAATAAGTTCTGTTTAGAAGAATAAGGAAACTAAGCATTCCTTCAGTATATGTCACAAGACGTCAACCCATTCTACTGCTTGTTTGGAAGCTCACTCCGGATGTTTCATCCTACGCTCTTCCGATAGCCGTGAACCCCAAGACACAAACCAACAGGAAGCCAGTGCTCATTACCTCTTCCCTTTCTGGTCTTGTTTGTCTTACGAGTACTGCTCATTCATGTGCTTGAACAGGTTTAATGTTTTTGTTATTTACAGTATCAACCATTGTTAGAAACCAATTGTGCAAACCTAAATATTGTGCTCTTGGAATGTCTTCCTATCTCTTCCTATCTTTAGCCTTCCTAGATGTAAATATTTTTTTTACATTGCATTCCTTAAATTCCGATAAAGGGACAGCATGGATAATCTAGAATAAAGAAGAATAAAAAAATAACAGGCAAAAAAATCAACAAAAAAACTTTTTTTTGTATAAATTAAAGGGAATGTGTCTTCAGAAAATGACCTATTGCTTAGGCTACTTTCACACTAGCGTTCGGGTGTCCGCTCGTGCGCTCCGTTTGAAGGGGCTCACGAGCGGTCCTGAACGCAGCCGTCCGGCCCTAATGCATTCTGAGTGGATGCGGATCCACTGAGAATGCATCCGCCTCCCAGCGCTCAGCCTCCGCTCCGCTCAGTGAGCGGACACCTGAACGCTGCTTGCAGTGTTCGGGTGTCCGCCTGGCCGTGCGGAGGCGAGCGGATCCGTCCAGACTTATAATGGAAGTCAATGGGGACAGATCCGCTTGAAGATGACACTATATGGCTCAATCTTCAAGCGGATCCGTTCCCCATTGACTTTCAATGTAAAGTCTGAACGGATCCGCTCAGGCTACTTTCACACTTAGAAAATTTTCTAAGTAATAATGCAGACGGATCCGTTCTGAACGGATGCAAACGTCTGCATTATCGGAGCGGATCCGTCTGATGAAACATCAGACGGATCCGCTCCGAACGCTAGTGTGAAAGTAGCCTTTTGCACTGCCGCTAGAAGCTAGACGGTGTGCTGGTAAACACTGAAGAGGATGCAGCGCTTGCACAAGTGCCGATCTGATAGATAGGTCCTCAATATCCTGAGACTGGGCAAACTCTTAATTACAATTTTATCTCCCATTCAGGCTACTTTCACACTAGCGTTCGGAGCGGATCCGTCTGATGTTTCATCAGACGGATCCGCTCCGATAATGCAGACGTTTGCATCCGTTCAGAACGGATCCGTCTGCATTAAAATTTAGAAAATTTTCTAAGTCAGAAAGTAGCCTGAGCGGATCCGTTCAGACTTTACATTGAAAGTCAATGGGGAACGGATCCGCTTGAAGATTGAGCCATATGGTGTCATCTTCAAGCGGATCCGTCCCCATTGACTTCCATTATAAGTCTGGACGGATCCGCTCGCCTCCGCACGGCCAGGCGGACACCCGAGCAGCGTTCAGGTGTCCGCTCACTGAGCGGAGCGGAGGCTGAGCGCTGGCAGGCGGATGCATTCTCAGTGGATCCGCCTCCACTGAGAATGCATTAGGGCCAGACGGATGCGTTCGGGGCCGCTCGTGAGCCCCTTCAAACGGAGCGCACGAGCGGACACCCGAACGCTCGTGTGAAAGTAGCCTCACTTGAATGGGAAAAGAAGTTGTAATTACATTGCTCAACCGCTATAATCTAGACCAGGGACCAGCAACCTCCAGCACTCTAGTTGTTTAGAAACTACAACTCCCAGTACCCTCCCTTCGTTTTTATGGGAGTGACAAGAACAGCCAAGTAAATGTGCATGCTGGTAGTTTCACAGCAGCTGGAGTGCCGAAGATTGCTGATCCCTGATCTAGACAGCATGCAGGTAAACACTGAAGATGACGCAGCACTCACACAAGTGCTGCAACCCCTTTAAACAACTGATCAGCAGGGGTGCTGGGAATCAAAACTTATATTGATGATCTATCCTGAAGATAGGTTCCAAAGAAGGTCGGCACTGCTCAAGGGATGTCGCGGTGCACGTGTCTGCGGGCAGGGATCCCAGTAGATAATTTGCAAATAAAGACCGGCACTCAGCAAGTGCCGGTCTTTATTTGCAAACTATTCTGAAGATAGGTCATCAATATCCTGACACTGCACAATCTACAAGTTTTCATGTAAAACTTTTGATGATGTTATTTTTCATTTTCAGTGTCACTATCTGTATTAAAAAAAAATCTGAAAATCCTAATCTCATTATATGCTAAAAATTCTTGTTTCGTACAGATCACTATTCAGCAGTCATCTCATTCTTATTACAGGCTGGATTACTACGACAAGTAACACCTCTGTATAGTTACATAGTTACATAGTTGTTAAGGTTGGAAAAAGACAAAAGTCCATCAATTCCAACCTATGTATACATAACATAGGATCCACCATTGACAATAAGTGATAGATGCAGCTTATCTAAACCCCTCCCTGCACAATGACCTCTGCTCAAAGTACATCTAGAAAACCCTTTTATCATCATTTACTGGTGTAGTGTGTCTCTGTTTAAAATTAACCATAGCACTTGTTTCCCAATCCAGTCCAAAAGGAACACAAAGTTCTCTGTACTTGCATATGGGAGGTCTGAGAGTGCAGACAATATATTGGGGGCATTGACATGCTCTTTTTCTCAGACCACATCTTTTTATTATAAGCCATTACCCCTTTTCATGAAAGGCCAACCCCTCACTGTGTGTTTGGACTCTGAGGCAGAGCCTGATGATGTAGCATGGTGATCTGCAGTAAAAACCTGATACATACCAATATAAAAAAGGTATTTGCTTAGTGTATATATTTGTCATGGTTTGGCTCGGTAACGGTCCATCTCTTTGTGAGCCTGAAAGGCCAAAAAGTTTTTGAAAATCAATTTTTCAAAAATCCCAGTGGAAAAACACTACAGAACAACACGCAGTCGAACCTCCATGCCAACTGCAAAAACACACAGAGCTGCTGGTGGCCCATTTCACAGAGAAATTGTGCAGTCTTTAGCAGTCACAGGTAGACGTGACTTGGCCAAATGCATCCATCAGCACCTGGGGTCTCACCCTAAGGGCCTATTCACACGACTGTATTTTTCTGCATTTTTGAAGATCGGATGTGGACCCATTCATTTCAATGGGGCCGCAAAAGACTTCCATTCCGTGACCCCGGAAAAAAGATAGAACATGTCCTATTCTTGCCCGAATTTGTGGACAAGTATAGGCATATCTATCATAGAGAAGAATGTTCCGATGCATAAAATGTGGAATGCACACGGCTGGTATCTGTGTTTTGTGGATCCACAATTTGCAGTCGTGTGAATGAGCCCTTATGCTACGGTCCGTTTCAGATGAGCGAGATGTCTCCTGGAAACCTGCTCCATGTGGGAGTTTGATTTCTCATCCTCGACGTCCAGCTCTTATAACTGGATCTCACGGCATTAACATTCTTTATAATGCTGTGTGTCCCTGCCTGCCATCATCTGTAATGAATTATACTAACATAATGCTGTCAGTACAATTCAGTAGATCTGAGGTCTGACAGGGACACACATCATTATAAATCATTATAAGGCCGAGTTCACACGAACGTGTGTGACCCGTGACTGTGCTGTGGCCCACAAATAGCGGGCCGCAATGCACGATCGCCGGCCGTAGGTCAGCCGCATCGGATCGCGGACCCATTAACTTTAATGGGTCCGCGATCCGCCAGTTCCGCTAAAAGATAGGACTTGTTCTATCTTTTTGCGGAACGGAAGTACGGGATGTAACCCCACGGAGGCACACCGTAGTGCTTCCGAGGGGTCCCGTCCCGTGCGGTCGTTCCGCGATTCCGGATTTGCGGACCCATTGAAGTGAATGGGTCCGCATCCGTGATGCGGAATTCACACGGAACTGTGGCCGTGTATTGCGGCCCGCGATTTGCGGGCCGCAATACGGCCACGGATCACACACGTTCGTGTGAACTTAGCCTAATACTGTGAGGTTCTGTTCTGTCACAAGAGCAGAGTCGAGGATGGGAAATCACGCTTCCACACGGAGCGTGTTTCCTGTAGATAACTAGCTCGTCTGAAACTGGCCTAAGGCTTTGTTCACGTTAGCCCGCTATCCCTATTTTCCATGGACACTACATGTACCCATTCATTTTAATGTATTTCTTCATACATCTATGGAGACATGCACTCATTTGGTCAGTAATGTGGACCAAACACAGCCGTTGAAGCCTACGGGTCCATAAAAAACCACAGACACAACATGGACGGCATCCATGTTCTGTCAGTGTTTCACAGACCATTGGTAGGGGATGCTCTGAAAATGAATTTTCAGCCGAGCAGTGTCTGAGGAGTGCAGATGACACACGGACCAAACACGGATTCTTCACGGACATCAAATGGACACGGAAATGTGACTAAGGCCTAAGACATTTAATCAGTTTCACTACACATGACCTGGGTTTCCTTGCTGACAGGTTTGAGAAGAACTGCTCTAGAACAGCATGGTAGATGTAATGAGCTCTGCAGGCTGCTCCGTGTCTGCTTACTCCGGTGTATATTACACAGGTGGGATCTATAGAGGAGCACACTTCCTGGTTATCTGACACTTCCTCCTCTACCTGAGACGCTACTCCATGGAGCACACATTCACCGGGTAAGTTTGCAGCAAGATTCAAGTGAATGCAACTAATCAGTTTCTACTGACACACACATAGGCTTTCTCTTTATACTCAGGTTTCTGTGCATTGAAACATACAGAGCAGTTTATACCATCACTGTACTCAATGCTTTCTCCTCAGCTTCACTGAACTTGAGCTGTAAAGGTTAAATAAAGGGTTGTAGTTTACAGGCTTCATGTATGTCTTCCCTGTGACAACTGTAGACTCTCCTTGTAGCTACATCTTGGATTTACTAGATTATGGGAGAATAAGAAAAATGTGAATAACTGATCATTTATTAACCTGTGTAAAAATGCTCATGTATGTATAGAAGCAGGAAGGTTTCTTGCTGGATTTCCTGGCCTTAGGCATCAAGCACATTTTTGTCTACATCCGATCCGCATCTTTTGCAGATTGGATGTGGATTTATTTCAATTGGGACAGAACATCAAGTGCTGTCTGCATCCGTATGTCCACAAGTCCATTCCGGAAAAAAAATACATAGAACATGCAGGATGAACAGAGCCAGTATCTGTATTTTGCAGATCCGCAGTTTACAGGTACGTTAGGCCTTAGGCCTCTTTTGCATGTCAGTGGATAATGGACGTGTTCGGTCCGTGATCTCTATGAAGAGCACATTTACCCATTGATTTTAATGTGTTTATTTACTGGTGAGGGCGGGTTGTCGACGGGACTATTTTTTCCTGTCAAGTATAACGGAACCGTTATGTGTCCCCATAGACATGTATTAGGACGGACCAAAACAGAATGCATCTTAAAGGCTTCCGATTTTCTTTCTGTCCTAAAATTCTGTTACCGTATATTCCATTGTAACTCTGTTATAACGGAACCTATATCAGAATGCCATAACGCCAATGCAAACCAGCCCTAAATAAACCATGGTAAAACCATGGAGACATGCAATGCCTTGGTCCATAGTACGGATCAAACACGCCTATTGAAGTGATGGCACAGGTGGCATCCGTGTTCTGTCAGTGATTTTCACAGACCATTAGTAAGATTTGCTCTGGAAACTAATATCAGACTAGAAGTGTACGTGGAATACAGATGACACACAGAGGACAAAAAACGGACATAAGAACCAAACAAGATATATTCACAGGTGAACCAGTGACCATCTTGTCACTGATATCCCTATTTAAGGCCTCATGCACACGACCGTTGTTTTATTCCGTGTCCGTTCCGTTTTTCGTGATTTTCTGCAGACCTATTGACTTTCAATGGGTCCGTTGAAAACTCGGCTAATGCACCGTTTGTCATCCGCGTCCGTGATCCGTGGTTCCAGTCCGTCAAAAAAATACTCTGCTCAAAAAAATAAAGGGAACACAAAAATAACACATCCTAGATCTGAATTAATTAAATATTCTTCTGAAATACTTTGTTCTTTACATAGTTGAATGTGCTGACAACAAAATCAGACAAAAATAAAAAAATAGAAATCAAATTTTCAACCCATGGAGGTCTGGATTTGGAGTCACACTCAAAATTAAAGTGGAAAAACACACTACAGGCTGATCCAACTTTGGTGTAATGTCCTTAAAACAAGTCAAAATGAGGCTCAGTAGTGTGTGTGGCCTCCACGTGCCTGTATGACCTCCCTACAACGCCTGTGCATGCTCCTGATGAGGTGGCGGACGGTCTTCTGAGGGATCTCCTCCCAGACCTGGACTAAAGCATCTGCCAACTCCTGGACAGTCTGTGGTGCAACGTGACATTGGTGGATAGAGCGAGACATGATGTCCCAGATGTGCTCAATTGGATTCAGGTCTGGGGAACGGGCGGGCCAGTCCATAGCATCAATGCCTTCGTCTTGCAGGAACTGCTAACACACTCCAGCCACATGAGGTCTAGCATTGTCTTGCATTAGGAGGAACCCAGGGCCAACCGCACCAGCATATGGTCTCACAAGGGGTCTGAGGATCTCATCTCGGTACCTAATGGCAGTCAGGCTACCTCTGGTGAGCACATGGAGGGCTGTGCGGCCCTCCAAAGAAATGCCACCCCACACCATTACTGACCCAATGCCAAACCGGTCATGCTGGAGGATGTTGCAGGCAGCAGAACGTTCTCCACGGCGTCTCCAGACTCTGTCACGTCTGTCACATGTGCTCAGTGTGAACCTGCTTTCATCTGTGAAGAGCACAGGGCGCCAGTGGCGAATTTGCCAATCTTGGTGTTCTCTGGCAAATGCCAAACGTCCTGCACGGTGTTGGGCTGTAAGCACAACCCCCACCTGTGGACGTCGGGCCATCATATCACCCTCATGGAGTCTGTTTCTGACCGTTTGAGCAGACACATGCACATTTGTGGCCTGCTGGATGTCATTTTGCAGGGCTCTGGCAGTGCTCCTCCTGTTCCTCCTTGCACAAAGGCGGAGGTAGCGGTCCTGCTGCTGGGTTGTTGCCCTCCTACGGCCTCCTCCACGTCTCCTGATGTACTGGCCTGTCTCCTGGTAGCGCCTCCATGCTCTGGACACTACGCTGACAGACACAGCAAACCTTCTTGCCACAGCTCGCATTGATGTGCCATCCTGGATAAGCTTCACTACCTGAGCCACTTGTGTGGGTTGTAGACTCCGTCTCATGCTACCACTAGAGTGAAAGCACCGCCAGCATTCAAAAGTGACCAAAACATCAGCCAGGAAGCATAGGAACTGAGAAGTGGTCTGTGTTCACCACCTGCAGAACCACTCCTTTATTCGGGGTGTCTTGCTAATTGCCTATAATTTCCACCTGTTTTCTATCCCATTTTCACAACAGCATGTGAAATTGATTGTCACTCAGTGTTGCTTCCTAAGTGGACAGTTTGATTTCACAGAAGTGTGATTGACTTAGAGTTACATTGTGTTGTTTAAGTGTTCCCTTTATTTTTTTGAGCAGTGTATAACCTGTCCTATTTATTTCACGGAAAACGGTTTGCGGACCCATTCAAGTCAATGGGACCGTGAAAAAATGCGGAGGCACACAAGATTGTCATCCGCGTCCGTTTTTTATTCCTATCATTTGCATGGCAAACTTGACTTAGACTTTTTTTTTACTTTCCTTCATGTCTGGTGATCCTCCAAAAACAAAGGAAGACACACGGAAACAAAAAGGGAAACGGATCACGGAACAACGGAACCCCATTTTGCGGAACAGAACACAACAACGGTCGTGTGCATGAGGCCTAACTATAAGGAAATGTACAATGTAATGCTTTCTGAACTTGAATTTTTCTTTTGTCTTTTGGGATCAATAGAAATGTAAAATAATTTCTTTGAAATATTTCAGTTGTCAAGCTTTTATGGCCTCACATTACTCTGTCCTAGTCACTGGGGTACTGGTGCCATTAGTGGCTGGTGCGGCCTGGGCACTATACAGATATCACTTCCAACCATCAGACACACATCGGAGTGTGGATGTGAAGATACAGCAGGCTCTACGTCGATATGTCCTGATTGAATCCACCCATGGAAAACCGGACTGTGTGCTACAGGCTTTTAAAGAATATGCCAGTAAAGATGACGTGATAAAGGGGCTGCTATTTACTGTAGAGGAAGGTATGTCGATCAGCCACGTGCAATGCTTTATCTTTCCTGTGAGGGCGCTGCAAGATTCTTGAGCACTAGCAGCTAGTTTCCCTTGCCAACAACTGCTGACTGAGGCAGGGGTCCCAGGAGCAGTAAATCGATCAAGGCCTTAAGGGCCCTATACACGGGGCGAGAATTGAAAATATCATCACTAACGAGCGTTCATAGTACGAATGGGTCTCGATCCGTCCTGGCTGCCGCACGGCCCCAATCCACGGAACAGCCGCACAGCGGCCGTGTGCATGAAGCCTAACATACAGTCCCATCTCCCATGTAAAAAAAAAAAAACATCTCAGTCCCATGTAGCTCACACCCCTCACCTCCCTTCAGCCCCTCTAACATATTTCCCTCCCACTAAGCAGTTAGGAGGTATAATGGGGAGAACCACATCTTCCAGCATTTCTCTGGCACTTACATTCATTCCATGGCATCACAGTTCTTCACTGCTGAGCGCTGCCTCTTTCTGCACTGGTCCCATGATGGTGACCTCATCACAGGTCCTACCACCACTTCCAGTGTTGAAAAGGTCACATGACTAGGATTTCATCACAGGTCCTTCAGCTATGGAGTTTAAGCAGAACTGCTGCAGATTCACAGTAAGTCAGCCAGCTGCACGGGCGGTATGTCCGCCCCTGCAGGACTGGTTTTGTCTCAGAATCACTGATGGAAATCACTGATCAACCACTGACTTGTGAATAAGGTCTTAGGGCAGTATTACATATAGTGATGAGGCTGAACATTGTCGGGAGGGAAGCGTTCCTTCCTGGCAATCACTTGCTTGCTAGCGGAGGAGACCACTGCTATTACATGCAGCGATCTCCTCCACAGTATGGGGAGCAGTCTTCACTAATACCATCACTTGTCCCCATACTGACTCGTTGTTTGCCCGCTTATTACACAGCATGATGTGCCGCCGGCAAGCGAACATTTTTACGTCTGCTTACAAATCTGGATTGACCGATGAACGAGCTTTTGCTTGTTCATTGGGTAAACTGTGGCAGTATTACACTGCCAGATCATCACTAAGAAGCGTTACTCATTAGCGATGATTTGGCAGACTATCTGCCAGTGTAATACAGCCTTTAGACTATTTCTGTGCCAACATTCAGCTTACTTTGGTTAATTAATTATATTCTATTTCTACTGTATGTTTATTTTAGTCACTAGCCTTGGCAAATCCATTTTTTCTATTGTTCCCTCTCATTCTATTGTTTTTTTTTTTTATAAACTACAATGATTTCTACAGATATTTTTCTAGAGGAAGCTGCCAAACAGTGTTATCCCAAAGCAACCCTTGTATTGGGCACGCAGTGTGGATATTCCCCTATACGTCTCCTACAATTTCTGCCCTCAGATGGGATGTTGTATGCAGTGGAACGAGAGGATAGCATGGCAGAATCAGCCGAGGAGATGATTCTAGTCGCTGGTTTCAAACATAATCAGGTAAAAACAAAATCTGTTGTCCCATTTTACCTAAAGAGGTTTTCCTACTTTTTTATAAACTATCCTTAGGACTGAGCTGCACCTAAGCCATGTGACCAATGAACATGACATCACTGGCCTAGGTTAAGCTGTGAAGTCCCTCTCAATAGCTGATCGGCAGCGTTTCTGAGTGTTTGACAACCCCCCCCCCCCCTTCCCCATCAGATACTCATGATAGTGATAGGTCACCACTATACAAAAAGTTGGTAAAACCCAGAAAGGGGATTGTTCCAGAATTGAAACCCCTACAAATCACAGGAATGGAGGTCTCATATCCACCATTTGGATAGAGCCGTGGTCAGCTATGTGCACTGTTGCACTTTTCAAAGTCTATGGGACTGCTGCAGATAGCCGAGTGTTTCTTAGCTATCTTCAGCAGTCCCAAAGTTAGTACTGTTAGTACTGCACATGCTTGACTATTCAAATAGGGCACACAGAACCTATTGTACAGGGCCATCAAAGTTGGTGTGATTTAAAGAAATCTCATCCACACAATGAATAAAGTCTACAGCATTTGGGGCGTGTAAATTTATGCTGCGGATTTCCAGTGTGTATTCCACCCTTTGCAATAAATCCTTTGCCTTGAATTTGCCACAGTTTTCCACTTTGGATTTTTCCACCACAAGGTACGTCCCATGTGAATGCACTTGTAATGTGTAGATTGCGTTCCAATTTCAATAGCTATGAACTATGGGGAAATGTATCATTCCCTTTATGCCTCTTTTCGGCATGAAAAAGTCACAGATCCACTTGATTCATTTGTGACTTTTCTAGTCGCAATCTAGTCTCAATTCTGTACCCCTGAGCCTGGAAATTGCAGAAACATCTACTAAGGGCCTCAACTGCGTGCTTAAGGTTCTGCAGAGAGACTTTAGAAAGACAGAGAGAAGGAGTACCACAACCCCCATCACTGCGGCTATCCATACATTGCTATTGGGGAAGAACTGCACCGTAATTTACTTGGAATTGTCTCTTGATACTGCCTTACACCCTACCAAAGCACTTAAAGGGGTTATCCTGGAAAGGATAATGATGACTTCTGCTCAGAATAGGTCATCATTATCATATCGGCGGGGGTGCGTGTCCCGGAAACCCCCCCTGATCAGCTGTTTCAGGGAGCCACTTCGCTCACCAGAGCTCTGGCAGTGGGCTCATGGCAGTTTTTCAAGCACAGCACCATGCATTGTACAGCAGCTGTGCTTGGTATTGCAGCTCGGCCTCATTGACTTGAATGGGGCTGAGCTGAAACTAGGTCACATAACCAATGTATGGTGATGTCACTGGCCTAGGAAGAGGCTGCGGCACTCACAGAGCACCTATCCTCTTCTAACAGCTGATCGGTTGGGGTCCCAGGTGTCGGACTCTCGCAGATCTGATATTGATGACCTTCCTGGGCACCCAAATTACCACCAGGCAGGAATCCCAACATGAGGGTGTGCCCCGAGGGAAGAAAGTTACCAGTTAAGAGGAAAGATGTATAAAAAAATAAAAAAAGATCCTTATTAAATAATAATCCTATCCCATATAAAACAATCACATAAAAACACTTAAAACAGCAAGAATCGCATTAATCATGCTGGTGGTCTCCCTCATTATCAGAGATAAATAAATAGCTGAAAAACCACAGGGTCAATAATATCACAATCAATGTGAATACAGCAAAGGATAATGCATGAATAGATAATGTACAATACAAAAGAAATATGGAACCCCAGTAGCCCAGAAAGGGGATGGGAAGAGAAACCCCATGCGTATTGCCAGCTACTCTGGCTTCATCATATCTTTACTGGTACTACTGTTTAGTATGGCTGTGCAGCACCCTATTGGGTTATTGGTTAGGTGGTGCACACCTTTTTTTTCATATTTGCCCGAGGGAAGAGAGGGTGCGTCCTTCGGTCACTGCATGGCCTTAGGGCATATCAATGTGAGGTTTGCCACTTTAATTTGTACGTTCTATTATCATTGCCAGAGCTATTACCACTCCTATCCACCGCTCAGGCTTGTTGGACAGGCTGCGGGCTCTTCCACCCGGGTCCTGAGCAGATGTGGCTGCTATACTTCTCCTGTTTGGCTGCATATACTACAATGCAGCTGAACAGGAAAAGAAGCGACCACACCAGTTTGGGACCTGGGCGAAAGAGACAGCTGCATCCGCGTAGTGAGAGACATCTAAGTACTATCTAAAAGATCTTCCTCCCACAGGTTAGTACTAACTACGGATTAGCTGAAATGACCCGAGAACCCCTTTAAGCTCCTGTTTGAAGCCAAGCATACTGTTGTATTGGGAACTGCATTATGTCAAACTAGCGGCGCACTAATTTTTCCAAACCCCTTGCAAATTTCTATTCTAAGTGACATTTCACACTTACCAGAGAATTTTGTTTTGTCAACTGTTTTCTTCTCCTTTCTTCTAGTTTAAACTGTTGTGCCAACACCCAGTAGATGCCATTCATGTTCTGAAAAGCCAGTTTGGTGTGAAGAAGTTAGATTTTGTGTTGATGGACTATGAATGTGACCAGTATGTAGAAGGCTTGCTGGCTTTGACAGAGTCTGGAATTCTGTACCCTGGGACTTTAATAGTAGCTAACAACACAAACCATCCAACATCCAAAAACTTCATTCAATACATTGAAGGAGCTGAAGATTATAGAATTGTAGATGCCTGCAAGGGGTTGCTGAAAGTAGAATATGTGCAATCTAAATCACTGTGGAGTAGCTGATGGGCCATACACATGGCAGGAATCCTGAATGTACAATATGTAACATATTTAAAAGGTTGCCCAGCCGGATCAGAAAGCAGTACTACTCCTGTTCACAGGTTGTGTCTAGTATTGCAAGTCATCATAACCCATGGACAGGAGTGGCGCTGTATTTGGGAAATAAGAAGAGCTTTTATTTTAAAATTCTGGATAACCCATTAAATAACATCCTCAAATGTATTAAACTATTTATTTGGTGTATATATCAAGGGGAGAAAAACAGAACTGGATCAAACATCCACAATGCTATGCTTAGATCTAATTAAACTCACTTCTCAGCGCAATATTAAGTGTACAGCCCCCTATACTGCATGCTGTACAAGAGGCATTAGTGTACATTTTGACCAAAAGGCATAAGCCCACTCACCACGTCAAGGTTGCCTCTTAGAGTGGGACTTACTCTGACAAATAGGCGCAGCACAGTGCGGCGGCAACATGGCACTGCCCTAGTAGGCGGCAGGACCCAGGAGTCAAACAGCAACCCTGCTATCTGACAATGCCACCTACGGCACTGGGTCCCACCGACCCACCAGCACAGTGCCACAAAAACAAAGGCCACCACACAGTACTGCACCATCTGAACAGTTGTCTAACACAACATGTCCCTTGTTATCAGAAACTACAGATCAATTACCACTTATATGCAGACTTCTGCTGAATTAAAACAACCTGTGCCAAATGGGAGGAGTGCTGATACCAGTAATAAAGAAGAAAGATTCAAATTGCATATATCAAGGGGGAAAAAACAGAACTGGATCGCACATCCACAATGCTATGCTTAGATCTAATTAAACTCACTCAGCGCAATATTAAGTGTACAGCCCCCTATACTGCATGCTGTACAAGAGGCATTAGTGTACATTTTGATCAAAAGGCATAAGCCCACTCACCACGTCAAGGTTCCCTCTTAGAGTGGGACTTACTCTGACAAATAGGCGCAGTACCGTGCGGCGGCAACATGGCACTGCCCTAGTAGGCGGCAGGATCCAGGAGTCAAACAGCAACCCTGCTATCTGACAATGCCACCTACGGCACTGGGTCCCACCGACCCACCAGCACAGCGCCACAAAAACAAAGGCCACCACACAGTACTGCACCATCTGAACAGTTGTCTAACACAACATGTCCTTTGTCACCGCACTGTGCTGCGCCTATTTGTCAGAGTAGGTCCCACTCTTGGAGGCAACCTTGATGTGGTGACTTGAGTAGGCTTATGCCTTTTGATCAAAATGTATGCTAATGCCTCTTGTACAGCATGCAGTAAAGGGGGTTGTGCATTTAATATTGCGCTGAGAAGTGAGTTTAATTAGATCAAAGCATAGCATTGTGGATGTGCGATCCAGTTCTGTTTTTCTCCCCTTGATGTATTTATTTGGTGTATGTTGCACATTTTGTTTATTAACCTAATATGTCCCATAATGCTAATCGTTCAATGAATTCTGTAAATACGTTTTTAACTTATCTGAAGCTGCCATACTTGGTTCAAATTTTGACCCCATGCAACCATAAGACTCCATCTTGGTTCCTCTAGAAAAGCAGGAAAAGATTGCTAAGCTAATCACAGGTTGTAAGACGTGTGAATATATGGAACTTTGTATCATACTGTATCTTATTAGGGGAATTTATCATCTTTCTCACCTTCCAAGTCGGTGAGGAACACATGCCACTTATTTTCAATCCCCCATCAATCCAGCACAGATTTTTTTTTTTATATAACATTTGCATCACTTTTGTCTTTTTTTTTTTTAAACTTGATAACCCTTTTATTTTGTTCAGACCTCTCCTCAGTCACCAAACTATCACTAGTATTAAAAATAGACTAGGAGGAGGGGGGAGATGAAGCTGCAGTCTCTCTACCACAGTGAGAGGGGAGAGGGAGCAGCAGGGGGAAGACATCTGATTGGCTCAAAGCTTGAGACCAAAAAATGGGTGTAGGTAAATTGAAGCAGTGTATGAGTGTTGTTGGACACTATGCTACAGTCCAGATATTAATATCAGCAGTAGTTCAGCAATTCACTTGTGATTTTGGATGTCCTCCTAGCCATGATAACCAAATAAAAGGGAATTGTTCTTCATTTATCACCCATAATTGTATATGAGAGTCATCCTTTGACTTCTTAGGACCCGGCGAGAGCAATTTCAAGGCTCAGGAAGTATTCATGACTGATATGAAATATAGTTTCTTTACAAAGGAAAGAATGCCAGTAGTACTGCAACGTCATTAATATTCCCTATCTGCTTTGCTGTCCGTTACGTGCTCCACAACATTGTACAGACTTTCTGCCAGCAATGCCTTGCTGATATCAAAGGGAGTTTATAGGATGTTCTCTTACTGTAGGAAGTGCTAGGTGGTTGGGAGTGTACAGATATCACTCACCAGCGATTACTTACAGAACATGTACTAGTACTGTACATGAATGAGTGGTCTTTGGAAACTTCCTGAACATCAAAACAGTAATTAACTAGATGACTCGCGCACTTGCTTACGTGTTAAATGACTTTCCAGTACAAGATGGTTTATTATTACTTTTATTGAATTGAACACAGTTCATATAAAGCAACATATTAAAAAAAGTAAAAAAAAATAGAAAACTAAGTTAAACAATGATAAATAACATAAATTAATAAAAAAAAGAATGTTACGAGTCAAAAATATGTTTTCAGCCCAGCATGTTAGCGGCTCTTTAATGATGGATTATGATCAACAGAAAGAGATATACAGCAGGGCTAGAAAATCATTGGCATGCTGATCATGAATAACCTGGTTCGGTTAGCAAAATTTCACTAGGTGCTATAACATTAAAAAGTGACATCTAAAGTAATCATGACCTAATATAATGAATCTAGATCAATGATGTCCAAATGGTGATCTTGGGTCTACATGCAGCTCTTACCTGCCTGAGGTGCTGTCCCCAGGAGAAGGCAAATTTATATGGCACAGCTTCCTTCCCTAGGGTAATGATCAACCTCCTGTAAGATGAGGCCTCTGCCCAACTATTAAAGTGGGTTTCCAAGATTTTTAAATGGGCACAGAGCAGGAGGCTGTATAAGATAAAGAAAAAGACTGTGCTGCCATTCCAGTCTCCTTCTGTTCATCATTCACCTGACCACTGCAACCAGTCAATGATGTCAGTGGTCACATGACTGCTGAGGCCAGTGATTGGCTGCAGTGGTCACATGAACAATGGATGGTATGTGACTGCAGCAAGTCCAGCAGGGCCTAGATTGGTGGTGCAGGAGCGGCAGGACATTGAAATGGTAAGGTTTTTTGTTTTGTTTTTATCCCCCTATTATCTTTTTCCTTACTATATCTCAGAAGATCTGGTTTAGGTTATTTTTTATACCGATGAGTCACAACCTGTTTTTAGCTAAATAAAATGTGTGGAGGAAATGTCAACCATAAATACAACTTTTTAACAAAAGGGGTACACACATGTATGACTTCAACCTCCCTAGACTGAATGTGGTGTGAAGTTGAGGCCTGTATAATATTGGTTGACCACCAGGGATCAACAGAGTGAAAATCAGTTACAATTTCATAAATACTCTGTTGACTATCTTCAGTTTGCATGTAAGTTTGACAGTTCTTATATCTGTGCAGATCTAGTCCAAAGCAAAAGATGTGGCAGCATTCAATATATAAAGAAGAATGGATGCCTACTTGAGTTAGTGTAATGGGATGGTAGGATGCAGGTTTCTATATAGTACTAGTATTCTGACAGATAATCTGGGAGAAGTTGTTTAAATGATATACAGTATAACAGGCCAGGTTATAAAATACAGCAGAAATTCTTAGATAAGATATAGTCTAGTCTAGGTTGTCAAACCACTTTAATCCAGTACCCTCTGCTTAGTCAGCCTCCATCTTGTTCATTGTCAAACATTTCCATTGGCTTCAGAAGCATAGGGTCACCTTGAACATCTTAGGACATTTTGATAGTACAGTATATACATGATACATACCATTTTTCTACACCTGCCTTCAGTCTAGGAACTATTCAGTAAGCTACCTCAAGATGCCATTTTCCAACCAACCTCTAAATTTCTACAATCCCAACTATTGTATATAGTGCAAATTGACCCCAGTTATAGGATGTGCAAATTTGCCTTTGGTAGCACCAATAATAACATACTTATTGTCATGTTATTGTATGATTATCAGGGGTCGAGTCGAGGGGGAATGCGTGGGAACGACGTTCCTGCACTTTTTTCATGGCAGGAACGCCGTTCCCTTTCAGGGCAAAAGGACCAGGAGGAAGCGGTGAAGGCTTTGTACTCACCGCTGCCTTCCTGGTCCTCGGCTGTGAGGGCTGCGCACAGGAGCCCAGTGAGTCGCTCTGTGACGTCACTCCGTGCGCAGCCTACAGCAGTAGAAGAGGAGCGTCTGCGTCCAGGAGCAGGAGAGGTAAGTGTATATTTTATACTATAGGCTGAATAGAGAGGCACTGACTGGAGGCTGGTGGAGGGGGCACTCGGGGCTGGTGGATGGGGCAGCACTGGGCGCTAGTGAATGGGGCCCTGAGGGCTGGTAAGAGGCACTGGGCGGCTAATGGAGAGGCTCTGGGGGCTGATATAGAGGACTGGGGGCTGATTAGAAGCACTAGGGGCAGATTAGAGGCACTGGGGGATGATTAGAGACACTAGGGGCAGATTAGAGACACTAGGGGCAGATTAGAGGCACTGGAGGCTGATTAGAGGCACTGGAGGCTGATTAGAGGCACTGGAGGCTGATTAGAGGCACTGGGGGCTGATTAGAGGCACTAGGGGCAGATTAGAGGCACTGGGGCTGATGAGATCTGCTGGGGGCTGATATAGAGGCACTGGGGGGCTGATGAGAGGTACTGGGGGCTGATGAGATCTGCTGGGGGCTAATGTAGAGGCACTGGGGGCTGATGAGATCTGCTGGGGGCTGATATAGAGGCACTGGGGGGCTGATGAGAGGTACTGGGGACTGATGAGAGGCACTGGGGGCTAATATAGAGGCACTGGGGGCTGATGAGATCTGCTGGGGGCTGATATAGAGGCACTGGGGGGCTGATGAGAGGTACTGGGGACTGATGAGAGGCACTGGGGGGCTAATATAGAGGCACTGGGGGCTGATGAGATCTGCTGGGGGCTGATATAGAGGCACTGGGGGGCTGATGAGAGGTACTGGGGGGCTGATGAGAGGTACTGGGGGGCTGATGAGAGGTACTGGGGGGCTGATGAGAGGTACTGGGGGCTGATGAGAGGTACTGGGGGGCTGATGAGAGGTACTGGGGGCTGATGAGAGGCACTGGGGGCTGATGAGAGGCACTAGGGGCTAATGTAGAGGCACTGAGGGGCTGATGGAGAGGCACTGGGGGGCTGATGGAGAGGCACTGGGGGGCTGATGGGGAGGCACTGGGGGCTGCTATGAGGCATGGAGCTCTTATCTGAGGTCTGATTGGGGGTCATTCATATTGGGTTCTGATCTGAGGTCTTATTGGGGTCTTATTAACATTGGGGGTCTGATTGGTGGTCTGACCTGAGGTGTAATGAAAAATATTTTTTTCTTATTGTGCGGTGCCCACTTTCAGCCCTGAGCCCAGCTGCCTAGAGCACTGATCCGGAGCAGCTTGGAGAAAAAAGGCCTCACAGTCCCACACTCCTTCTGCTCGGCCAAGCCTGTCAGCACCCCTGAGGCCAAGCCTGTCAGCACCTCTGAGGCTAAGCCAGCCAGCACCCCTGAGGCAAAACCAGCCAGCACCCCTGAGTCTTCAGAACTGTAAGTAAATTATATATAAGGGGAGTTTTTGTTTTGTTTTGATCACAATGTGTACATTTGGCTCAGTCCGCAGCGACACAAATGACAGCATGCTAGATTTTCCCGCTACACGTAGCTTTCAAAAGCCCATTCACATGTATTGTATTTTAAAGGGGTTTTCTTATCTCAGACAATGGGGGCATATCGCTAGGATATGCCCCCATTGTCTGATAGGTGCGGGTCCCTATATATATTTGTTTATTTCATGTTAATTTTGCAGTTGTTTGAGTAAACTGGCACTTTACAATAAATGTTGCACTGAATTTTCAGCGAAATATATATATATTTTTTTTTTGGGGGGGGGGGGGGGGGGGGTTTGCAGTGGATCTTGGGTGAGTTCCCACACTTTTTTTTCCCAGGACTTGACCCCTGATGATTGTTATGTTCTACTGTCTTGCATAATAAGAGAATCCTAGTTTCTACTCTTAGTGACCATACTGTACAAGTCATCAATACTCCATATTCATCAATTCAAGCAAGTGTTGCCAAATGCCCTTTCAATCTTATATCTACAGTTCTTCCATTCAGTCAGTATGAATTCAGAGTCTTCTTATTCCTAAGTGCCATATAAATCACAATGGTGGGGGCTAGATCCACTTGCCCTATCATCTATATTGACCCTCAGTTAACAGTCTTCTTGTTAATTCTTGGGACCATCACTTATATTACTGTCCATGCCCACACTCTTGCTGCAAGAAGACAGCCTCATAAGGACCTCGGAAGTAGCGTTTCCATGAGATTCAGCTTTCTGCATTAACAGCATCTCAAATAGAGAACTCATTTCAGAAAGGAAGGTGCTGGCCAGTCGATTCTCTTGTGACCCATCAGAAGCTTTACCAAATGTTAGGAAGGTTCTAAGATCTTCTTTGTCTGCTGCTGTTATTGTAGGCTCCTGAGTGATTTGAGTGCTTGGGGTAAAGATATTCTCCTTGTAGTTGTTGCCTAAAGGCAAGGAGAGACGGGCAATCCACCCTGGATCTAGATCACTCAACCGATTGGTCTCTGTACCTGACATAAAGACAGAAAATAGTAATTTATTGTAAACTAGGTGCATTTTTTAGACCTGATCTCACCCCTGTATATCCAATTTCATCTGCATTAGTGAGATATGAGATGAAAAGAGCTAAATTTATCATACTGTAGGTCACATTCCAAATCACACAGGTATTTCTTTATGTGCTTTGGAGCAACATGCTATTCCTCAAAGGTTGTAGGTCTTGGTAAATTACTGCAACTCACCTATACATGGACCAAAAAGAGCCTCCAGATTGTCCTCTACCATTTGATGGGTAGCAGAAAAATCTCCTCCTGCCTCAGAATCCAAGTCGCCAGCCTCACTTTCACCATGCCCACTGTCCTTTGTACTCTGCCAGTCCACCTCTTGTCCTATAGATCTGAATGGGAGAACACAGGCTGATCATCAATTCTCTACACTTATTTAACTACTGAAGGCAGACATCTCAAAAATATAACGAGAGTGGATAGATTCTCTCCTATGATGTATTCAAATCTACATCTGTGCCACACTTGTACTTCTGTGGATGGTATGTCCAATGCCTTTGGTTACCATGCACTTGTTAGCTTATTGCTAGGGACACATTTGAATCAGGTCACTGTGAGGTGGCTAGATGGATTATACAGTTTGATTAAAAAGTATAAGATCCTCATGGGTCATTATTAATTTTCTTTAGCAGTGACCTAGTAGTAATAAGCTATGATAAGCTTATGATCAGCATTCCACCATTTACTACAGATATTTTTTAATATTCAGGTATCAGCAATAGAGATTTAATAAAAAAAATGATATCTATTTGCAGACCGAAGACACCAGAAGGAGATAAATGTTTGATCTATATAAGTGGGTGCTAGGCCTTGTGGTAATTTAGTCACTGACACGGATGGCAAGGTTGCTCCTCATGTGGGTGATGAGTAGATGTATGAGTTTGTCAGGAGATGAAATGTGGTCTTTTACAGTATGATTAAAGTGTTTACTAAGACACTTAAGGTAATTTTTTGTTTCAGTTGTAATAGATTGGTTCTTTCTGAGGTAAAGATTTATTATTCAACTTTGTGGTCTAAATGGGAACTTGTTTTAGTAGTTAACTCAAAATACAAGACGTGAAAGTTGGCAGTCTAATCAGTGACTGACAGCTATCTCTGTATACATACTGTGTTTATAGAGATAACTGTCAATCACTGATAGGACTGCCCACTGGAGTCCTAAGCAAAGACTGAGCAGAGGGTCAGATGAAGAAATATAGATTATACTGAATATTTTCCCTAAACTATATATCAATCTTTGAATCCAGAGGAAAAAAGCAGGCTGGTTTGAGAGCTGCATTTATACAAGCAGGCAAATAACGTGAGTTTGTGAACGTTCGCGTGTTTGAGTTCAAGTGTGTGTTTGTATTAAGTGTGTGGCATTAGATTGCGTGAGGGACTATCTGTGAGAGCTAAATTATTTGTGTGCATTGCTGAGTGGCTGTACCTGACTTTATTGTACATTGTGACTTGCTTTTGCTGCCAGGTTTATTGCATAGCAGCTGAGAGTATACTGTGGTTACATTTTTTTTTTTCTCTTCCTTCTCCAGGGTGTTGACCAGGTGAGTAATTAGGGTGAGGGAGTCTTGAGGGCAGCTCAGTCCTTTGAATTCAGAGGAAAAAAGCAGGCTGGTTTGAGAGCTGCATTTATACAAGCAGGCAAATAACGAGAGTTTGTGAGGGTTTGCCTTTTTGAGTTCAAGTGTGTGTTTTTATTAAGTGTGTGACTTTAGATTACATGAGGGAGTATCTGTGAGAGTTAAATTATTTGTGTGCATTGCTGAGTGGCTGTGCCTGACTTTATTGTACATTGTGACTTGCTTTTGCTGCCAGGTTTATTGCATAGCATCTGAGAGTATACTGTGATTACATTTTTTGTTTCTCTTCCTTCTCCAGGGTGTTGACCAGGTGAGTAATTAGGGTGAGGCTGTCTAATTAGGAGAAGTTAAATAGCCAGTCTTGAGGGCAGCTCAGTCCTTTGAATCCAGAGGGAAAAAAGCAGGCTGGTTTGAGAGCTGCATTTATACAAGCAGGCAAATAACGCGAGTTTGTGAGCGTTCGTGTTTTTGAGTTCCAGTGTGTGTTTGTATTGTGTGTGACTTTAGATTATGTGACTTGAGATTAAGAGACTTTAGGAGGCGACTACAGTAGGTTAGATTCTTATCACTGCACTATATTGTATTTTTCTCTTTTCTTGCGTAATCCCTACTTAGTATGTGTTCCATTGTTGACAGCGCAGTCCAGGGCACATCTTGTCTAATGTATGCAGTCCTGGAACAGCCATTTGAGGGTGCATATCTTTGTTCAAAATGTGAGCAAATTGCCCGTTTGGAATCGCACATCGAGTATCTAAACAGGCGAATTTCAACACTGAGAAGCGTTGTCAATTTGGAAAAGAGTTTGCTGCTCACTGAGCAAGCACTCTATGAGGTAGATGTGGGGAAGGGTGGTAGCGAGGAGGCTCAGGAAAGTGAGGTAGCGGGTAGAGGGAAGAGTGCCTGGGAGGCTAGCCCTGATCTGACACACCCCAACAAGTTTGCGCGGTTGGCAGATGAGGGGGATGTCAGTTCAGGGAGAGCACTGCTGCAGCCGGACCCTTCCTCTGTCAGTCAGGGGAATGTCAGCTCCAGTAAGCAGGGGACCAGGAGAGCAGGGCCCGCCAGACAGGTGCTGGTAGTGGGAGACTGAATTATTAGTGGTACAGATAGGGCAATCTGTCACAAAGACAGGGATCGTCGAATGGTGTGTTGTTTTCCTGGCGCTCGAGTTCGACACATCGCGGATCGGGCAAGGACCTCAAAGTTAGTATTTTCCGAAATACTACCAGTACCACAAGCCACACAAGAAAGGCAGCGGGAGATTAGGAAGGTTAATAAGTGGCTCAAGAACTAGTGTAGGAAGGAGGGGTTTGGGTTCCTGGAGAACTGGGCCGACTTCTCTGTTGGCTACAGGCTCTATCGTAGAGATGGACTGCACCTCAATGGGGAAAGGGCAGCTGTGTTGGGGGAGAAGATGGCTAGAAGGTTGGAGGAGTGTTTAAACTGGGGACTGGGAGGGAGGGTAATTACGTTATAGGATGGGAAGATGCAGAAAGAGACCGGAGGCAAGGTAATAGGACTGAGGGAGAACTGGAAGTAGGGACTAGAACACCTCAGAAGGAAAAGTGTAGGGTACAAAATATACATAAACCTTTTTAAATGTATGTATACTAATGCCAGAAGCCTGACTAATAAAACTGGGGAACTGGAATTAGTGATGTTTGAGGAGGACTATGACATAGTGGGAATAACTGAGACATTGTCTGTTTAGAAAGGATCGCCAAAAACGGAGAGGGGGAGGGGTCTGCCTTTATGTAAAGTCCTGTCTAAAGCCCATACTCCGGGAAGATATAAGTGAGGGACATGAACATGTGGAGTCACTGTGGGTAGAAATACATGGAGGCAAAAACAATAATAAATTACTAATAGGAGTTTATTATAAACCACCTAATATACCAGAGTCCACAGAAAATCTGCTACTAAATGAGATAGACGAGGCGGCAAATCATAATGAGATAGTTATTATGGGGGACTTCAACTAGCCAGATATAGACTGGGAAACTGAAACTTGTATATCTCATAAAGGAAACAGGTTCTTGGCAATAACCAAAGACAATTACCTTTCCCAACTGGTTCAGAACCCGACTAGAGGGACGGCCATACCGGACTTAGTATTAACCAATAGACCTGACAGAACAACAGATGTGCAGGTCGGGGGACACCTGGGAAATAGTGACCATAAAGTAATAACCTTCCAATTACCATTCAATAGAGTGTTTCTTCAGGGAGGAACAAAAATACCAAACTTCCAAAAAGCAGAATTTGGCCAACTAAGAGAGGCCATAGGCCTTTAAAAATAAAAATACAGCCACAAAATGGGATATTTTTAAAAGCATCCTAAAATGTAATTGTGAGACGTACATACCTTATGGGAATAAAAGGTTAAGGAACAAGAAAAAACCAATGTGGATAAATTGGACTGTAAAGAAGGCAATAAATGACAAAAACAAAGCATTTAACTCCCTAAAACAGGAGGGTAGCGAGGAAGCACTGAAAAACTATGAGGAAAAAAATTGAATATGTAAAAAACAAATGAAAGCAGCCAAACTAGAGACCGAAAGATTAATTGCCAAAGAGAGCAAAACTAACCCTAAAATGTTTTTCAATTATATAAATGGTAAAAAGTATAAATCTGAAGGTGTCGGAGCCTATACAGAGTAATAAGGGGGGAGTTGCAGAGAGCGATGAGGAGAAAGAAAAGCTATTAAATATTTTTTTCTCCACTGTATTCACTAAAGAAAATAAACTGTCAGATGAAATGCAGAATGTAAAAGTAAATTCCCCATTAAAAGTGCCCTGTCTGACCCAGGAAGAAGTACAGCGGCGTCTTAAAAAGATTAAAATAGACAAATCGCCAGGACCAGATGGCATACACTCCCGTATCCTAAGAGAATTAAGTAATGTCATAGCCAGACCCTTATTTAAGGACTCTATACGGACAGGGAGTGTTCCACAGGATTGGCGCATAGCAAATGTAGTGCCAATATTCAAAAAGGGGCCAAAAACAGAGCCCGGAAACTATAGGCCGTTAAGTTTAACATCTATCGTGGGTAAACTGTTTGAAGGTTTTCTAGGAGATGCTATCTTGGAGTGCCTCAAGGAAAATAAGCAAATAACACCATATCAGCATGGCTTTATGAGGGATTGGTCATGTCAAACTAATTTAATCAGTTTCTATGAGGAGGTAAGTTCTAGACTTGACAGTGGCGAATTAATGGATGTAGTATATCTG
The DNA here is from genome assembly GCF_905171765.1 of Bufo bufo. NCBI lineage: Eukaryota > Metazoa > Chordata > Amphibia > Anura > Bufonidae > Bufo > Bufo bufo. The sequence goes on along the minus strand of NC_053389.1, from coordinate 300,137,439 downwards.
GACTTCTCTAAAGCATTTGACACTGTACCGCATAAAAGGTTAGTATATAAAATGAGAATGCTTGGACTGGGGGAAAATGTCTGTATGTGGGTAAGTAACTGGCTCAGTGATAGAAAACAGAGGGTGGTTATTAGCAGTACAAACTCAGATTGGGTCACTGTCACTAGCGGAGTACCTCAGCAAACTAAGCTGTAAAAACTAGTGTCAGGCAGCTGCTGCCAAGGCCAATACGGCAATGGGTTGCATCAAAAGGGACATAGATGCCTGTGATGAGAACTTAGTCCTACCTCTTTACAAATCACTAGTCAGACCAAACATGAAGTACTGTGTACAGTTCTGGGCTCCTGTGAACAAGGCAGACATAGAAGAACTGGAGAGGGTACAGAGGAGGGCAACTAAAGTAATAACTGGAATGGGGGTACTACAATACCAAGAAAGATTATTAACATTAGGGTTATTCACTTTAGAAAAAAGACGACTGAGGGGAGATCTAATAACTATGTATAAATATATCAGTGGTCAGTACAGAGATCTCTCCCATCATCTATTTATCCCAGGACTGTGACTGTGACAAGGGGACATCCTCTGCGTCTGGAGCAAAGAAGGTTTCTACACAAACATAGGAGAGGGTTCTTTACGGTAAGAGCAGTGAGACTATGGAACTCTCTGCCTGAGGAGGTGGTGATGGTGAGTTCACTAAAAGAGTTCAAGAGGGGCCTAGATGTATTTCTGGAGTGTAATAATATTACAGGCTATAGCTACTAGAGATGGGTCTTTGATCCAGGGAGTTATTCTTATTGCCTGATTGGAGTCGTAAAGTTTTTTTTTTTGCCTTCCTCTATCAACTTTCAGGATAACAGGCCGAACTGGATGGACAAATGTATTTTTTCGGCCTTATATACTATGTTACTATGTTACAATCTGCTCATCTTCTCCAGTTATACAACATGCCAACTGCCTGCAGATCAAACAACTCTTTTTCAGTACCAATTACATATATCAAATCCATGAACCAGCTATTTGTATGAACTCTATTGACTGGTAACTTGTTTTATACTATAGGGCATATGTTGCTGGTAAGTAGAAACTGGCATTATTAGTATGGAGGATCCAAGACCTTTATTTATACTCACTTTTAGAAGTTTACATTGACACATTGAACTTGTGACTGCTGTTTTTTTTTTTTAAGAATCTTCTAAATTGTAGTGGCACTTTTGTGCTGACTGACATTATATATCAGGCTTTTTATGTCTACCTTTATTTTTATGCTATATTCAATAGTTCTAGGAGCATAACCAACCCTGCATTACAGAAAACAAATCACCATATTGCACCAGAGGCCTGAAGAAAGTTATGCTAGCTTGGAGAGATCTCAGTTGAATTCAACTCTTACAATCTGAATTAGGCAGGTGCGGCTTTAGTTATAATGTACAGTATACTGAAAGTGTCAAACTTGTAATAAATGTTCCCTGCAAGGCATCTTTCAAGTTGCCTTCAAATATTTTTATAGCAGAAACTTCACTATTATCTAAAGGAGTACACCTTCCATTGAAGATAACAATGAATGGATATGTTGACTAATTGGAAGCAAGTTACTTCATCTATTCAACCGTTAATTTTGTCATGTACCTGCCAGTTTTAGATGAGTATTTGTTCCCTCTGTGAAGTGTCTTGGGGTGAACTTGCCCTTGGTGGAGCAGAGACAAGAGCTGAGAAATTTGCTGTAATGAGAAAACAAAATGAAAAGCATTACATTTTGACAAAATAAAATAACTAGCAAAGTGAAATTATATATATCACAGTTGGATCTTCTTTGAGAAATCTGTCTTTTTCTCTAGAAAATATAAAACTACAGACTGCAATTGTCTAATTTCACCATTTGGCAAATGACTAGTTCTGAAATTATCTTCATTTCTTGAAGACACTCTTGGCCTATTCAAGACAATGAAGTCACAGTATCCTGATTTAAAGGAGATTTTTGGGAATAATATATTTATATCCTATCCATAGGATAGGTCTTCAGTATGGGATCAGTAGGAGCCTTACTCCTGGAACCCCCATAGATGAATTGTTAGCAGCATCTGCAGTTTTAGGAAGTAAACAGTGTATAGAGCTACAACACCACAGCGACCATACACTGTGTACTGACCTTTCTCAGGTACTGCAGTCAATGAATGGAGCTGAGCTGAAGTACTCAAGAGTTGCCCTCTATACAGTTTATGGGGCAATGGTGCTCTGGCTCTGTACACTGTTCACTTCTGTAACCTGCAGCTGCCACTAAAAGCTGATTGGTGGGAGTGTTAGTTGTCAGACCCCACCGATCTCCTATTGATGACCTATCTTATGGATAGGCCATTAATACTGTATGTTAGTCCCAGAAAGGCCCTTCAAGTCTGGACAAACTATAATGACCCTTAGCAATGCTTCAAATTATCAAGATCAACTTACAATAAAGTCATGGATTTTTTTGCATAAACTACTGAAATTGTTCAATAGAGTCCATAAAAACCCAACATATAATATCTATTTCATTTTCTAAAAGACCTTAGGTTTGGTGAGAGCATTTTAGATGTTCTGCTAAACATATGCTCTACTCATATGTAACTGTATTGTTGTACAATTACCCACATCTGGCATTGCCTCCCATTGAAAACATTTTGTACATTATGCACACAAATGTACGAGTCGAGTCACATTATTATGACCACTTACTACTTTCAATGTTGGTAACACGTAGCTTATGAAGGAAGTCACTTGTTGTAAGCTGGCTTGGTGGGTATATAAGGGTTGTGATAGGATGTCTGCACACATATTCCTCATTGCTGTTTATCACAGTTGCAAAAAGGGATGATGATTGGCTTTGTGACCAATTGTGGCAGCATTTATGAAACTGCTGGGGTGAAAGTGGCACCATTGCAAATAAGCAACATGGAAGCTGCAAAGCACCACATGCCACAGATGTGAGAGATGAACATCGACTACAAGGTGTATGAGTGTGGACCAACACTGTACAGTGGAGCAGCTTACCACCAAAATGAAAGAGGGATTACAAGACATGTGTCTAAAACTATTTCCACATCAGTATAGGAATTGGACCTTTGTCAATTGGCAAAGGGTTGCCTTCTCCGATGAGTTACATTTTCTGCTTCATTGAACGGATGGATGTTGGAGTGTCAGATGAGAAACATCAGTGAACAAACACTTTGCAACCAGTGCTGGAAGCTGGTCATGGCAGTGTTATGGTCTGGGAAATGTTTTCCTAGCACTCATCCACATTGAAGGCACTCTCAACTGATTGGGTATGGATCCATCCTTGCTGATTGTCTTCCCTGGGTGGATGGGATCTTTCAGCAAGACAATGAGACATGACGCATAACTAGAAATGTCCGACATTGGTTGAAAAAAACATGACCAAGGCTTCCAAGTACTACCATGGCCTCCTAATTCCCCAGACTTGGACCCAACTGAGCATCGGTGGGACCACCTCGATCATCATGGTCACTCTATGGATCCTCCCCATGCACCGTCCAGCAGCTGTGGCATGCACCGTAGTCAACATGGCTCCAGATACCTGTGACAACCTACAAGGACATTCTTGAGTTGCCCCAAGTTCATCTAGCTGCTGTCCATGCTGCATATGGTGGTTACTCTAGATCAGTGGTCGGCAAGCCGCGGCTCGCGAGCCACATGCGGCTCTTTACACACTTTAATGCGGCTCTTCTGCAGGGCTCCAGATGCCATTTGCGACTGGACCCGCCGCCGCAGCTCTGCTCAATACAGCGGCGGGCACAGGAGATGATCGTTCTCAGCAGCGCAGGAGGAGTCTCTCCCTCCCCCCTGTGCTGCTGCTGCCCCCGCCGCTGCCAATAAGAAGAGACAGGAGGAGGAGGGGAGGGGCTGTGGCCACTGCGCCACCAATGAAGAAAACTGACCTGAAATACAAATACAGGAGGCGGGTGCCGGAATCAAATAGCCGGCACCCGACCTCTGTGACAGGGAGCTGCGATCAGCGGCAGTTGAGTTAACCCTTCAGGTGCGGTAACTGAGGGGTTAACTGCCGCTGATCGCAGCTCCCTGTCACAGAGGTCGGGTGCCGGCTATTTGATTCCGGCACCCCGCCTCCTGTATTTGTATAAGAAACGTTGGTGGCACAGTGCCCCCCCCCCCCCAGTATAATAAATGTTGGTGGCACAGTGCGCCCCCCCCCAGTATAATAAACGTTGGTGGCACAGTGCGCCCCCCCCCCAGTATAATAAACGTTGGTGGCACAGTGCGCCCCCCCCAGTATGATAAACGTTGGTGGCACAGTGCGCCCCCCCCCCCAGTATAATAAACGTTGGTGGCACAGTGCGCCCCCCCCCCCACTATAATAAACGTTGGTGGCACAGTGCGCCCCCCCCCCAGTATAATAAACGTTGGTGGCACAGTGCGCCCCCCCCCCAGTATGATAAACGTTGGTGGCACAGTGCGCCCCCCCCCCCCCCCCCAGTATAATAAACGTTGGTGGCACAGTGGGAAGTGCCAATGAGGGTTAAAAATAATAAAAGAAAATTAACTCACCTCCTCCAGTTGATCAGGTAGCTGCCGGTCTCCTGTTCTTACTTCTTTCTAGTTTCTTCAGGACCTGTGGTGACGTCACTGAGCTCATCACATGGCCCATTACCATGGTGATGGATCATGTGATGAGCTCAGTGATGTCACCACAGGTCCTGCGTCCTGAAGAAACTAGAAAGAAGTAATTACAGGAGACGATCAATTGGAGGAGGTGAGTTAATTTTATTTTATTTTTTTAACCCTCATTGGCACTGCCCACTGCGCCACCAATGTTTATTATACTGAGTAGGGGGCGCACTGCGCCACCAATGTTTATTATATTGAGGGGGGCGCACTGCGCCACCAATGTTTATTATATTGAGGGGGGGCGCACTGCGCACCAATGTTTATTATATTGAGGGGGGGCGCACTGCGCCACCAATGTTTATTATATTGAGGGGGGGGCGCACTGCGCCACCAATGTTTATTATATTGAGGGGGGGCGCACTGCGCCACCAGTGTTTATTATATTGGGGTGATGGGGGGGCGCACTGCGCCACCAATGTTTATTATATTGAGGGGGGGCGCACTGCGCCACCAATGTTTATTATATTGGGGTGATGGGGGGGCGCACTGCGCCACCAATGTTTATTATATTGAGGGGGGGCGCACTGCGCCACCAATGTTTATTATATTGGGGTGATGGGGGGGGCGCACTGCGCCACCAATGTTTATTATATTGACCTTCTACTATGCATTCTGTATTCAGAATGCTATTATTTTCCCTTATAACCATGTTATAAGGGAAAATAATACAGTGAATAGACTTTCATCCTAGGAACCATGCGTGAAAATCGCACTTGCTTGCGATTTTCACACAGCCCCATTAACTTCTATGGGGCCTGCGTTGCGCGAAAAACGCACAACAGAGCATGCTGCGATTTTCACGCAACGCACAAGTGATGTGTGAAAAATCACCGCTCATGTGCACAGCCCCATAGAAGTGAATGGGTCCGGATTTAGTGCGGGTGCATTCCAGTATTTTGAATGCCGGATCCGGCACTAATACATTCCTATGGGGAAAAATGCCGGATCCGGCATTCAGGCAAATCTTCATTTTTTTTCGCCGGAGATAAACCGTAGCATGCACGGTTTTATCTTTTGCCTGATCAGTCAAAATGACTGAACTGAAGACATCCTGATGCATCCTGAACGAGTTACTCTCCATTCAGATGCATGGGGATAAAACTGATCAGTTATTTTCCGGTATAGAGCCCCTGTGACGGAACTCAGTGCCGGAAATGAAAAACGCTAATGTGAAAGTACATTAAAATATTACGTTTAAATCCCCCCTTTCCCAATTTTACATATAAAATATATAAACAATAAATAAATAAACATATTACATAGCCTTTTTAGTCACCTTTCACCCCAAAAAATAGCATAGGACTGTTCTATTATGGCCGAATGTTTCATAAAATGTGAAATGCACGCAGCTTTTTTTGGTGTTTTTTTTTTTTTTGGCATGGTATTGAGTATCACAATACTTTTTTATGGTGACGAAAGCGAATCAAAATTTTGGTTTCAAAACAACCCTACGCCGATCTGGAGCACTGTTCTGTGTGCCGGGCGCCCGCTCCCCTCCCTCCTCTCGGGGGCGGCAGCCTGCGGCTGTCCTGCCTACATGTGTGCCGTGCGGCGCTCAGGCCAAAGGAGGCGTCACTGACTGTCAGTGGGGCCGCGGCGGAGGGAGGCGAGGAGGCGGAGCTGCTCTGTCTGCTATGGCCTGTAAAAGCTGCCCCTCCAGGCTGGCAGCAGAAGAACACAGTCACAGAGTAACACTGAGGCACGACTTGTTGGAACTTTGCCGACCCTGCTGGACTCTAGTCTGGACTCTGGAGAAGACCTTAAGGCAGAGCCAGCTGAGATTGGAGCCAGGACCAGACCGCCCCCACTCCAGCCAGACCCCAGTGATATATCAGGTACCGACTCCAACATTGTCCCTCATCATGTCACCCCCCCGATGGTGCAGACTCCAACATTGTCCCCCATTAAGGAGCATAATGGATGGGGGCTGACGGCTGTCATGGGGGGCATGATGGCTGACATGGGGGGTAATGATGGATGGGGGCTGACATGGGCATGATGGGGTGCTGATGGCTGACATGGGCATGATAGATGGGGTGCTGACGGCTGACATGGGCATGATGGATGGGGTGCTGACATGGGGGGCTGACGGCTGACATAAGGTCATGATGGCTGACATGGGGGGCATGATGGATGGGGGCTGATGGCTGACATGGACATGATGGATGGAGTGCTGACATCAGGGGCTGATGGCTGACGGCTGACATGGGGTGCTGACGGCTGACATAGGGGCATGACGGCTGACATGGGGGGCATGATGGATGGGGGGCTGACGGCTGACATGGACATGATGGATGGAGTGCTAACATGGGGGGCTGACGGCTGACATGGGGTGCTGACGGCTGACATAGGGGCATGACGGCTGACATGGGGGGCATGATGGAGGGGGGCTGACAGCTGACATGGGCCATGATGTATGGGGTGCTGACGGGCTGACATGGGGGCATGATGGCTGACATTGGGGGGGCTGATGGCTGACATGGGGGGGTAATGATGGATGGGGGCTGACATGGGCATGATGGGATGCTGACGGCTGACATGGGCATGATGGATGGGGTGCTGACGGCTGACATGGGCATGATGGATGGGGTGCTGCGGCTGATCATGGGCATGATGGATGGGGTGCTGACATGGGGGCATGACGGCTGACATGGGGGCATGATGGATGGGGTGCTGACGGCTGACATGGGCATGATGGATGGGGGTGCTGACGGCTGACATGGGCATGATGGATGGGGTGCTGACATGGGGGGCTGACGGCTGACATAGGGGCATGACGGCTGACATGGGGGTATGATGGATGGGGGCTGACGGCTGACATGGGCATGATGGATGGGGTGCTCTGACGGCTGATAAGGGGGGCCTGATCTGAGGTATGATTAACACTTGGGGTCTGACCTGAGGTATAATGGAAATATTGTTCTTATTATACTCCTCTAAAAACCTATGTGCATCTTATAGGGCGAAAAGTACAGTCCTCAAACCAGATTGAAGCAGAGCGAAGATATCAGGACCACACAGAGGAGAAGCCAGCTGCTGCCAGACAGAACCAGGACCAGGTGACGCTGCGGGGGGGGGGGGGGGGGGGGGGGGGGGGTCACCGAGATGTAGCTTCGCTTGTGTTGCCAAAAATCCTTGCACAGGCTCTGGTCCGTCGTCCACGTGACAGGGCCGGTGCAAAGAGTCCCACAGTACCCGACCTATGTGGATACTTGCATGCACAATATTCTCAATAAAAACTTATTGAAACTAAAAACAGTGTACCATCCTATGTATTTTCGGTTTTAAAAATGTGGCTCTCAAAATAAATTTCAATCGTGGCTTTGGCGAGATTTGGCTCAGTTGAAAAAAAAGGTTGCCCACCACTGCTCTAGATATTAGCTGGTGGTCATAATAATGTGACTTGACACTTCAATCAGCTTATTTTCAGGGAATGCTTTTAAAAATAAGAGTATGTTAATAGATAACTCCCTTAATATCCTAAAATATTGTATTTTACTAGGCATCATAATTCACTAGTAATACATATATACTAATTTCTTTTGACATAGAATTAATGGAGTTGTCCAACATTTAGAAATTGAGGGCCTATGTTCAGAACAGGCCATCAATTTCAAATTGGTGAGAGTCTACCACCCCGCACACTCTCCGACCAGCTGTTACCTTTGTAGTTCTGGAGCCGGAAGTCAGCACCTGAAATACACAGTTCTGTTCATTGTGTACTGATGCTCACACTGAAGTGTTGGACCCCTGCCAGTTTGACATTGATAGCCTATCCTGAGGATAGCCCATCAATTTTAAAATCCTGGACAACAACTTTAAAGATATTGAGGCATATTCACTAGTACTGATGAGCTAAAGAGTAGTCTACCAGTATGTTGTTTGAAGGTAGAATGTATGGTATTCCTGCTCCTGGAGGCTAATTAGCATATTATAAAAGTTAGATTTCTGGCGTAACGGGGGCATAGATAAAAGTAGGAACAGGCTAGTTAGGTTTAGCTGACATTAGCACATAGCTAATGTCAGCTAGCTTAATAGGGTTAAATCTGGTGACAGAATCCCTTTAATGGTACACACTCAGATGGGTCACTGTCACTAGTGGGTACCACAGGGGTCAGTATTGGGCCCTATTCTTTTCAATATATTTATTATGATCTTGTAGAAAAATTGGAGGTTTCGCAGAGAAGGGCAGATGAGGTTTAACACTGACAAATGTAAAGTTATGCACATGGAAGGATAATGCAAGTCACCCGTACATACTAAATGGTAAAACACTCAGTAACACTGACATGGAAAAGGATCTAGGAATTTTAATAAACAGCAAACTAAGGCCTCTTTCACACTTGCGTTGTTGGGATCCGGCATGCACTTCCGTTGCCGGAGGTGCCTGCCGGATCCGTAACAACGCAAGTGTACTGAAAGCATTTGAAGACGGAACCGTCTTCAAATGCTTTCAGTGTTACTATGGCACCCAGGACGCTATTAAAGTCCTGGTTGCCATAGTAGTAGCGGGGAGCGGGGGAGCGGTATACTTACAGTCCGTGCGGCTCCCGGGCCGCTCCAGAATGACGTCAGAGCGCCCCATGCGCATGGATGACGTGATCCATGTGATCACGTGATCCATGCGCTTGGGGCGCCCTGACGTCACTCTGGAGCGCCCGGGGAGCCGCACGGACGGTAAGTATGCTGCTCCCCTGCTCCCCACTACACTTTACCATGGCTGTCAGGACTTTAGCGTCCCGGTAGCCATGGTAAACTATTCAGAAAAAGCTAAACGTCGGGTCCGGCAATGCGCCGAAACGACGTTTAGCTTAAGGCCGGATCCGGATCAATGCCTTTCAATGGGCATTGATCCCGGATCCGGCCTTGCGGCAAGTCTTCAGGATTTTTTGGCCGGAGAAAATACCGCAGCATGCTGCGCTTTTTGCTCCGGCCAAAAAACGTTCGTACCGGAACTGAAGACATCCTGATGCATCCTGAACGGATTACTCTCCATTCAGAATGCATTAGGATAATCCTGATCAGTATTCTTCCGGCATAGAGTCCCGACGACGGAACTCTATGCCGGAAGACAATAACGCAAGTGTGGAAAGAGCCCTTAGCTGCAAAAACCAGTGTCAGGCAGCTGCTGCCAAGGCCAATAAGATAATGGGTTGCATCAAAAGGGGCATAGATGCCCGTGATAAGAACATAGTCCTACCACTTTACAAATCACTAGTCAGTTTACTAATCACTGTGTACAGTTCTGGGCTCCCATGAACAAGGCAGACATAGAAGAGCTGGAGAGGGTTCAGAGGAGGGCAACTAAAGTAATAACTGGAATGGGGCAACTACAGTAGCCAGAAAGATTATCAACATTAGGGTTATTCACTTTAGAAAAAAGACAACTGAGGGGAGATCTAATTACTATGTATAAATATATCAGGGGTCAGTACAGAGATCTATCCCATCATCTATTTATCCCCAGGACTGTGACGAAGGGACATCCTCTGCGTCTGGAGGAAACAAGGTTTGTACACAAACATAGAAAAGGATTCTTTACGGTAAGAGCAGTGATACTATGGAACTCTCTGCCTGAGGAGGTGGTGATGGTGAGTTCACTAAAAGAGTTCAAGAGGGTCCTGGATGTATTTCTGGAGCGTAATAATATTACAGGATATAGCTACTAGAGAGGGGTCGTTGATCCAGTGAGTTATTTTGATTGCCTGATTGGATTCGGGAAGAATTTCTTCCCCTAAAATAAGGGAAAATTGCTTCTGCCCTCACAGGGTTTTTTGCCTTCCTCTGGATCAACTTGCAGGATAATAGGCCGAACTGGATGGACGTTTGTCATTTTTAGCCTTACAAACTATAGTGCTTATTCTCCTTCAGTTCTGAATGCACTGTTTCTCCTTGGACAGATGGAAACTACTAACTTTGGTCTCCAAAGACAGCCAAACAGTGTCAATCACAACCAAAATAGCACAGATCTCAGCTATGCACTTTTTTACCCCTTTGTTTTAGCTGCCGATTAGTTATTTGAAGGGGCCACAGGGCTGGGGGTGAGTATTGTGGCCTCCTTCTCAGCTTCTTACACCCAGTGTTTATGACATTTTTTCCGTGTTAGTCGGGTATATGTGAGGGTGGTTGTCTACGGTCCCGTTACACGGGGCGTCCCACTGTCCTTTACCTTGTGCCTTTGTGTCATATTAATTGTATTGTGTCTTAATAAACTACATATATATTTTATATGTGTGTTCTCTCATTTTCTATGGGGTTATTGGTTCTTTTTTGTTGGTTGCTCCTCCTCAGCTTCTGACATCATGTCCAAATGTCTGTCATCTCATGTGACATGGCTTTTGTGCAACTCAGTCTGATTCAATTGAATGGGTCTGGGCTGCAATACAAAGCACAGCCACTACAAAATGTTTGGCACTGTGCTCAGTATACTGCGAAAACTCCTCAGTGCTAGTCCAAGTGGTGCAGCTCCTCCAGACGGCTGTTTTAGAGGGGGTGCCGGGAGTCCCACTGATCAGACTTAAATGGCCTATCCTGAGGATAGATCATCAATGTATAATTTATGGACAAGCCCTTTAATATCTGCCCAGAGTTTACTAGGTGTTCTACTGCAATAAATAATCTGAACTGTTAAAATGATGAATGTGGCTTTGAAGTATATAACAGGCTGTAACTCATAATCAGTACAAGATAAGTAAGGCCGTGTACATGGAAATCTACTTACCCTTTTATGTAGATTATTTCTGGATGAAACACAATGGTGCTCCAAGGTAAATATACACATTAACATTTGAGCTACTCTTTCATAGGACAATTTCTATTGTTTGTCAAGACTTCCTGTTAATTGTTCTGTAGACGCTAAAATGCCATTGCAGATACCTTTTCCCAAAATACACAGGAATTAACTGCTTAATTAACACTTCCAAGACACAAATGAAAAAATAGCTTGTCACAGACAGCCCCTTTATGAGAGCTGGCTCCCAAGACCCCTGGAAAAGATTGTAAGATTCAAGATCTGGCAAGTTCACTGGAGTTAGAACTGCTATAATTTCCATATACCAGGCTAGGACATATCACAGGGATGCTCTAATGCAGGGGTGCTCAACCTGCGGCCCTCCAGCTCTTGTAAAACTACAACTCCCACAATGCTCTGCTGTAGGCTGATACCTGTAGGCTGTTCGGGCATGCTGGGAGTTGTAGTTTTGCAACAGCTGGAGGGCCGCAGGTTGAGCATGCCTGCTCTAATGGGACAGCACCTTTAATATTAACCCCTTTTCCCTGGCAGCATACAATGTGAAGTGTAAGCTTCCAGTATCTTACTTCACTGTTCTTGCCCAGAACCTTGTGCACAACTGCAGTAAAGTAAGTGACTTACATTTTGTGTCCTGCTGAGGTTTTGAAAGTACATTTCCTTCCAGCGAAGAACGCAGCCACCAGATATGATATAAATGTGACATGTAATAATGTGACATCTAGCAGCTGCAACTACAAAACTGTGAAAGAAGGCTATGATAATATAGTATCAATTAGACATTACTGGAGGCACTGGGGTATTACAGTGGGCTGCACTGGGGTACGTTACTATAGGGGGCGTTATTAATACTGGGGGCAGCATAATAGCATTTTACTGGGGGTAAAATAGAGGATAATATTGCTGGAGGCACTTTAAGGGCATTGCTATGTCAGGGGTAGAGATGGCCTTGCGGTTTGCCCGGCAGTCGTTTCGCGGCGAACTTTGCTCGTTCGCGATTACATTGTGAAGAACTTTGACCCATGACACATCCATCAGGTGGTACAGGACAACCAATTGAGATGTTTCAGCACATGGACATACCACCTACCTTTATAAATAGACCCGATCTGGCCGCCATTTTACATTCAGTCTTTTGCCAGTGTAGGGAGAGGTTGCTGTGTGGAGCAGGGACAGGCTGTTAGAGACACCAAACGCTAGCTAATAGGGCCACAAAAGTCCTTTTAAGGACTGGTATAGGTGTGCTATCGATATACTGAGGGGTGTGATATACTTATAATATACTTTCTAACATAGAAAGTATATTATAGTGCATTTGTATTGTGCAGCAGTTGTGTGCGGTTCTGCTGCGATACTACAGCTAGATAGCGGGACAAACGCTATTGGAACAAATAATTTCTACTGGTGTGATATACCAGTTGCCCCCCCAAAAAAGTGGGGAAAAAACTACCGTCATTGGAACTGCCCGCCGGATCCGCCGATTTTGATGTGACTGAAAGCATCCGGATCCGTCTCACAAATGCATTGCAAGAACAGATCCGTCTCTCCGCTTGCGCAGGCCGGAAGGTATTTTGAATGCCGGATCCGGCACTAATACATTCCTATGGGGAAAAATGCATTCAGGCAAGTCTTCAGTTTTTTTTGCCAGAGATAAAACCGTAGCTTGCTACGGTTTTATCTTTTGCCTGATCAGTCAAAACTACTGAACTAAAGACATCCTGATGCAAACTGAACGGATTACTCTCCATTCAGAATACTGATCAGTTATTTTCTGGTATAGAGCCCCTGTGACAGAACTCTATGCCGGAAAAGAAAAACACTAGTGTGAAAGTACCCTAAAATTGTTATTCAGTGGCCACGTAATGTACCTCGAGCCACATAATCCCAATTTCTTTTATGTCAGGTGAATGCCTAATTTTTAAGGCCCGTACTCCTGTGGCCTAAAATAAAAAATTTCTAGGCTCCACCAGGGCACATTTCAGAGAATTTCCCTTTAAGACGCATAAAAATGTCCCCTGATTAAGATACATATTTTTTGTTGGAATTTTTGTAATTGATCCCCCTCTGGTATGTCACTGTTCATGTTGTGGGGCTATTTGTACACTTCTACTAAGGGCTCTTTCACACCTGCGTTCTTTTCTTCCGGCATAGAGTTCCGTCGTCGGGGCTCTATGCCGGAAGAATCCTGATCAGTTTTATCCTAATGCATTCTGAATGGAGTGAAATCCGTTCAGGATGCATCAGGATGTCTTCAGTTCCGGAACGGAACGTTCTTTGGCCGGAGAAAATACTGCAGCATGCTGCGCTTTTTGCTCCGGCCAAAAATCCTGAAGACTTGCCGCAAGGCCGGATCCGGAATTAATGCCCATTGAAAGGCATTGATCCGGATCCGGCCTTAAGCTAAACGTCGTTTCGGCGCATTGCCGGACCCGACGTTTACCTTTTTCTGAATGGTTACCATGGCTGCCGGGACGCTAAAGTCCTGGCAGCCTTGGTAAAGTGTAGCGGGGAGCGGGGGAGCAGCATACTTACCGTCCGTGCGGCTCCCGGGCGCTCCAGAGTGACGTCAGGGCGCCCCAAGCGCATGGATCACGTGAGTCACATGGACACGTCATCCATGCGCATGGGGCGCTCTGACGTCATTCTGGAGCGCCCCGGGAGCCGCACGGACTGTAAGTATACCGCTACCCCGCTCCCCACTCCTACTATGGCAACCAGGACTTTAATAGCGTCCTGGCTGCCATAGTAACACTGAAAGCATTTTGAAGACGTCTTCAAATGCTTTCAGTACACTTGCGTTTTTCCGGATCCGGCGTGTAATTCCGGCAAGTGGAGTACACGCCGGATCCGGACAACGCAAGTGTGAAAGAGGCCTTAGTATTTGGTGGCTGTAAATATGAGCTGAAGGTTTTTCAGGTTCGTCTGCCATTAAAGTGAATGGGGCCCGCTGCAAACTTGCGGTTCACGAACATTTGATTGCGTTTGCGTGATTGCCTTAGCGAACTGTCCCAGCTGATGTTCGTCCATCACTAGTCAGGGGCATATTAGGGGACATTATTTTTTAGAGGACACTATACAGGCATTATTACTGGGAGCATAAAATGGGGGTAATTACTATTATTACTGGGGACAATTTAGGGGGCATTATTATTGCTGGGGGCAATATCAGGCGAATTATTAATGCTAGAGGCACTATAGGTGTAATATTGTTGATAGAGACACTATAAGGGGTATTATTATTATTGCTGGAGGCAGTATAGGGGCATTATTATTGCTGGGAGCACTATTTTTAGGCAGTATAGTATTTGACGCATTGGGGAGCACAGGGGGCACAGTATTGGGGATGGCAGCAGGATGATACTGTTGGGGCACTAGGATAGGAAGTTTGTGTTGAGAAGATGAGGAGGAGGATGATGGAAAAGTGAGGAGTTTAACATGTCTGTGTAACAAACACTGCAGAGACGAGATACAGCTGAAAGAATTTGTCATGGTGATCTGGGCTGAATGGAGAAGATGAGGAAGGAGAATGCCTACATCACAGAAGATGTCACTAGATATAAGAGGTATGTGGTGCTGTATTCTCTTGTATGTTTGGTAGTACTGGCAGTCATTATTCTGTGACCAGCGTCTCACCTCTTCTGGCCTTCCTCCATATCTTAGTTAGGGACAACTGGAAGAGGAGGAGAGAACATGGCAGCTGGCGCCGGCCACTACAAAGAGGCAGATTCTGGGGAAATATTTTGCGCTGTTAAGGCTGCAAAATATACTGCCTCAGCAGAACCACATACTGAAGTGTAGCCCAATACACTTCTCCCACAGAAACAAATAGCACAGTGCAAAAAAAAAGTTCTGCTGGGGCAATATATTGTGCTGCACTGTGGTATTTGGTTCTGCTGAGGCAGTATATTATGCTGCACTGTGGTATTTGGTTCTGCTGAGGCAGTATATTATGCTGCACTGTGGTATTTGGTTCTGCTGAGGCAGTACTTTATGCTGCACTGTGATATTTGGTTCTGCTGAGGCAGTATTTTGTGCTGCACTGTGGTATTTGGTTCTGCTGCAGCAGTATACTGTGTTTTGGTAGCTGGTTCTGCTGCAGAAACATATACCAAAGTGTAGCACAATATACTGCCCCTCTGTGGTATTGCTGACCCCATCTACCTGTTAGTCCCACTTACTTGAGTTGACCCTGCCTACTCATGCTGGCCCACTTTCTGTCAATTTGAGCTCTAATAGAAAGTATTGACACTTGATGCCCAGGGCGGCGGCAGCTATAAATACAGCCCTGAACACCCAACAGTATGCAGTATATAATATAACACCTCACAGTACGCAGTATAGATCTCCATTACCTTCCATGCCTGTAGTGGCAGGAAGAGGAGAAGGACACAGATGCTGCACAGCAAGATGGAGGCAATAGAAGCCACTTTAGCTGGCTGGACAGTCCACCCTGTGACGTAAAGTGCTGCCACTCCAGGCCTGCCTGCTACTTCCTTGCCCCCCTTCTGTTGTTAGCACATGACAGCTGCTCACTTATTTTGTGATTGATGCACTGTGTGGGCTGTTTGGGCAACCACTGGTACCTGGGGGGGCCCCAGGCCCAATGCAGCCACCAAAAACGCCCATATTATGATTCACGGTTGAGTTCTGGCATCGACTTCCTGGTGAATCTACTCAGGAACAGCTGAGGTGCAATGTGTCTGACCTCCACTGATCAGATATTGATAGTCTGTCCTGAGCATAGACTAACAATATAAAAGTACCAGAAAACCCCTTCAAGAAATTGCAACCATTACAAACCTAAAACTATATAATGGCTTTGTATAAAGATTTGAGTGAAACATTTTTATAGTATATCATAGGAGATTTAAGAAAAACTTGGCTGCTTCTTTCCTACATTGGCACCACTTATATAAATAATCTGTTCCTAATATTGTACTCCCTTGAATGAGGGTGAGCGTCAATACCAGACACAGCCTATAGATTATAAACAACCCTTTGAAATATCTGATGATGTCAGTAAATTGTCACTTCCCAATGATTCAGTATTAGATGACGTAACTAACTGTGTTGTTCCTTATCAGTGTAGAACAGCTTGGACTTGAAAAAATTATGATCTTGAGGTTTCTATCCTGAATTCAGAACTGTAAATAGAAACTGTCACATTGCCTTGACAAGAGTTTTTTCTCATAACACCCTTTTATATCACTTCATTTCAGATTATGCCCCCCTCAATGGTTATTTTTCTGTTTGTATTAGACACCCTGTTTCATAATGAACTTAGATAAAAGTGAAATAGTAAGTGATATATAATACATGTTACATGGAAATCTAGTGGTGATAGTAGAACTTTACAGGGTTTTTGGGACCAGGATGTTAACAGCAGGTCCTCAGGGTAGTTTAAAGGGATCTCCTTATTGCTTATATAGGGCTGCCTACCTGTACGCTGTCTACTTAGTATAGGAGTTGCAGCCAATTCAAATAGCTGATTGACAGGGGTTTGGAGATTCAATCAGATATTGATGGCTTACCCTAATATCCTGATTCGGGAAATGCATTTAAAGAGAACCTCAACAACTTTGAGATTACCACCCAAATTTGCATTGAAAAGTAGCCTTCTGCTAGTTAGTCTTCTAGAACATCTGGTCTGGTTAAGGAGTGGTCTTCTCAAAGAGGTGTTCTTTTGGAGAGGTTTCACTATACCTAATTGGGGCATGTGGGCATCATAGAGACATCAAGCAGACCCATCCCATCACTGTATGGCCAGCCACAGCATTTCCTGGCAATATCTGCTGATTACTGGGGTTTCTGAGGTCAAACTGAAAAGAGGTTGTTATGACAAGTTATGACACAGCAACAAAGGAAAAAATAAGCAGTATAAACTATAGAAAATAGTAATGCTGACAATTAAAATAAGAACACACTCTTACCTGGACATGTGGGGATTGCATTGTGAGTTCTACTGCTTCTTTCTCTGCCAATGCTACCATAGACAGACGTACTAGGTTTCTGATTATTTGTTCCTTAGACGATTGCTCTGCATTCTTTTGACGTCTCAGCGTTGGAGACATCGCTGGCGAAAACTCTCCTTCATTGAATATCATGGGTTCTGATGAACTGGTTTCATCATATGCTCTTATTTGGGGACTTCCTGGATTTTTTAATATTTTGTTGCTTACAGGAAGGGTTCCATGCGTGTCTTGGAGGTTTTCTCTTGAGCAACTTCTCTGTCTTTGGTACTGTAAAGTTCGGCATACAGAGGGGGGCAAAGAGAATGATTGTTCTAAATCTGTAGTATCTTCTTTAAGTGTATCCTGATTGTGCTGGTTTCTTAATGTGCGGTAAAGAGTTGGTGTTAGATGAAAAGGAGTATGGAGGAATTCACCTTCTGCAATCTTTTCACCTTCCTCTGAGTTAGGAAATGGTTTGACTTCTTCTATTGGTGTGACGGCCTGTTGTTGTTGCCTACCTCTGAGTACAGGAACCACATGGATATCTGTCTTATGAATTTGCCTTTGGGGTCTCCTTGGTTGCTTTCTATAAGCTGATTCTTCTTCCCTACAGTTGTAAGCTCTGTTGTCCTTCCTATCTACTCGACAAAAGGACATTACAAGAGCTAAAATTAGAAGACATACAGCCAAAAGGACAGCCAGACAAATAACAATCACCATAGATAAGCTTAGCTTTCCATTGGATTCACTTGCTGAATTTTTCAGGTGGTCCAAGTGGCTACTGAACATAACTTGAAGAAGAGCTTTTGCCTCTTGATGAGGTGTTCCACAATCTACAACCGTGACCTCCAAGTCAAATGCATTTCCAATAAGGTTACTGGCATTGCTTGCATTTAGGTATATATGTCCTAAATGTTCATTCATAATAAATAAGCCTTGGTGGTTACCTTTTAGGTGGTAGATAAGTTTAGCATTTTCTTCTGAGTCTGCATCAGTAGCTACAACTTGATATAGTGGGTGTATATTGAGCTTTGCAGTCTCTGATAATATTTCATCTGAAGTATATCCAAAAGCTTCTGAACTGGAAACTTCCATGGCAGAAAGAAAATATCCTGTCTCAGCATTAACTAGGACTGTAATGCTAGCCCGGCCTCTCTTAAGCTTTGGTTGCATAATTAGTGGACTATTATCGTTTTTGTCCTTTACAAATATTTTGACTGAAGCATTGCTGCCAAGTCTAGGGTTACCATTATCTTCTGCTTGGACCAAGAACTGAATTTCTTTAATTTCCTCATAGTCTATGGACTTAAGAACAACAATCTCACCTGTTCTGGGGTGGATGGAAACTAATGTAGATACTGGTATTCCATAGATGACAGAGTCAACAATACTGTATGTGACTTCAGCATTATCTCCCAGATCAATATCATGAGCATTTAAAGAAAGGAGATGACTGAAAGGACCATTGTTTTCATCTAGTAAGACATCATAACTCAGCCTCTCAAAAATGGGAGGGTTGTCATTTGCATCACTCACTCGAATTTTTAAGGATTTTGTAGCAGAAAATGAGGGCTCACCTTGATCTTTAGCTTGGATGGTTATTTCATACTCATCCCACTTTTCTCTGTCCAGTATGGCATTGGTTATTAAAATATAACTGTTGCCATTTGATTTCTGCAAAGTAAAATGTGAATGATCTTGAACTAAATGGCAGTGCACTTGTCCATTCTCACCTGAATCTGGATCATTGAGTATAATCAGAGCTACAAAGCTACCCAGTGGAACAGCTTCAGATACCACAATCTCTGATGAATCTTTGGAAGCCCAAGTGACTTTAATATCTGGTGCATTATCATTAATATCTAAAACCTTGATGACTACTTTGCAGTGGGTAGGGATAGGATTAGGTCCTAAATCCTTTGCCTGCACATCTAGTTCATAAGAACTTCTTTCCTCATGATCAAGTGACTTTCTCAAAACTATTCCACCTGATTTTGAGTCAATGGTGAACATATTGAGGACATGGTGAGAATTATGTTTACTAAATGAGAACTCTATTTCCCCATTTTGACCTTGATCTGGGTCAGTAGCAGTAAGATTTATGAGGATTGTACCAGGTGATGTGTCTTCTGAGACTTCTATAATAACAGAGTTTTCCCCAAAGGTTGGGCTGTTATCATTAGAGTCCAAAACATTAATTTTGACTTGAACAGTCCCAGATTTTTGTGGATGCCCTCCATCCAATGCAGTTAGGACTAGATTGAAAGAAGATTGCTGTTCTCTATCAAGCTCCTTTACCACCACCAATTCTGGATGTTTACCATCAGAACTAGAAGTAATATTTAAAGTGAAGTGGTCATTGGGTGAAAGGGTATATAGCTTTACAGCATTGCTGCCACTGTCAGGATCCCATGCTCTGTCAAGAGGAATCCTTGTGCGTAGAGATGCACTCTCTGATATCTCCAAATCCAGTTCCGGTTTAGGGAATATTGGTTCATTATCATTAATATCCAAAACTTCAACTTCTACATGTACTAATGACAAGACCTTGGTAGCCAGGACATTAAAAGACAAGATACAATGTCCGTGGACATGACAAAGCTGTTCTCTATCCAGACGTCCCGTGGTTGTTATTGATCCACTTTTCAAGCCCACTTGCACTGGAAAAGAATTAGTCTCCTGCATGATCTGGTATTCCTCATTCAAATCCTTTATCCAGCCGGGAACATCAGAAATGTGTCCTATAAGTGTGCCAATGGGCACTTCTTCTTTGACGCGAAACCTCACCATTAAAGAAGATGAGTTCTTGCAATGGCTTTTGTGGTAGGAGCAAATAAGTAGAAAAGCATAGATATGGCTGATGACTTTAAGAATCCCAACCATGGTTTACTGCAACAAGGACAAAATAAAAGACTTCTCAAAAAAAGTTGTGAAGTTCAACAGGAGGTCTTCAAATTCTTCTTTACATTTGTATCCTTGCTGCTGTTGAATGCATGGAGTCTGTGGTACAGACTAGGTCTGTTGTTTCTGACACGGTTTCTTGCATTTGCACAATTCAGTGTGTTCACACAAAAGGTTGTGCATGATGTGGGGAAGAATAGTAAAGCAAATGAACTTGGGGAGGGGAAATGTGACAGAAAGTTATGACTTACTTGTTTTCCCAGGGAGCATAGCTGTCCTCCTACAGGAAGAGTGATGAGGAAGGAACTATAAGTCTGCTAATTCACAATAGTCCATTAACCCCTCGAGGTCCAAATTTAACTTCAGTATATTACAAAACAATGTATTTCCTGTTGCCATTATA